>NC_079198.1:82735368-83359881 GCF_029499605.1 Hyla sarda
ACCAATGGCGTACAGTATAGAGATCCATCGCCGGCAGCCCCCAACAAAGAGGAGGAGGGCAGTTCTTGCGGATGACATATGTGAGTAGTACCCCGCTGGGCTGACAATTAATTGGGGGGGGGGAGCAGAACAGCGCTGGCGGGTCACATGATGGGGAGGGGGGTGAATAAAATACCGTTATATACCGTGGAGCCGCCATAAGTTACAAAAATACTGTGATACACATATTTGGTCATACCCCCCAGCTCTATCCACCATTCTTCAGTCTTTAGAGAGCACTTTTATTATCTTGGACACTTGGAGGTCCATTGCACCATTTTAGTTTTATCACATTACCTGGTGATGCAAAATGTAGTTATAGCTTTCTTAATCCAGGCGATTTGTTTCGTGGACAGACACATTTCCCCAACCCCCACCCCCCCCCCCCACCCCCGAAAGGTCCATGATGGTGAAATGTGACTATACATATGCGGTTTCACAACAAGCCTGACATTTGTCACGGACTGTCATACCATAGTATTACTTCAGCTGCATTTACTTGAACAGTAAAAACAACAAAAACCTTTTCAATGTACATTTGTCGCCTGCCAATAAAACTACAACCCTGACAAGGAGTACTTTATTGGTGTTTTATGGCTATAAGGGTTGCTAGGACATAAGTGAGTTGGGAATGTAAGAATATGGCACAGATTGTATGTACGGTATATGTGCTCATGAGATAAGAGCGAGTATAACTGATAGTGGACTGAAATACACACACCGCAAAAAAAATGCAGGGGACTCTATGTGCCATGATACAGCCTGCCGTTCTCCACTGTGTGCATAAGGCCCTAACATGAAGTCGGCGTATGAACTGGGGCTCCAGGGTGGTAGATGCTTTATTTTATACTTACTTTTCCATTCAGGTAAAAGTCCACAAATCACTATGATGAATCTGATGGAATAAGTTAGAGCTGGGCGGTATGACCAAATATGTGTATTGCGGTATTTTTGTAACTTATGGCGGTTCCACTGTAGATATAACGGTATTTCTTTCACCCCCACCCCCAAATCATGTGACCCACGAGCACTGTTCTGCTCCCCCCCCCCAAATCATGTTACCTGCCAGCGCTGCTCTGCTCCTCCCCCCACCCACCAAATCATGTGACCCACCAGCACTGTTCTGGCCCCCCCCCCCCAAATTAATTATCAGCCCAGCTGGGTACTACTCACATGTCACCCGCAAGCACTGCCCTCCTCCTCTTTGTTGGGCGCTGGAACTCACTGTACGGCCGGCGCTGGAACTCACTGTACACCAGTGGTCTCCAACCTGTGGACCTCCAGCTGTTGCAAAACTCCAACTCCCAGCATGCCCGGACAGCCAACGGCTGTCCGGGCATGCTGGGAGTTGTAGTTTTGCAACAGCTAGGGGTCCACAGGTTGGAGACCACTGCTGTACGCTGTATCCCTATGCCCAGGCTGCAAAAGAAAGAAAATAAACTTTAACTTACCTACGTCGGCCTTACGCTGGGGACGGGAACGTCGGAGAGCAGTCAGCCTATCACCGGCCAGAGTGATGTCCCGCCCCCGGCCAGTGATAGGCTGAGCCCACTGTCATGTAAGAAGCCGGGCATAGGGATACAGCGCGGGCATAGGGATACAGCGTACAGCAGTGGTCTCCAACCTGTGAACCTCCAGCTGTTGCTAAACTACAACTCCCAGCATGCCCGGACAGCCGTTGGCTGTTTGTGCATGCTGGTAGTTGTAGTTTTGCAACAGCTGGAGGTCCACACATTGGAGACCACTGGCGTACAGTGAATTCCAGCGCCGGCGGCCCCCAACAAAGAGGAGGAGGGCAGTGCTTGCGGGTGACATATGTGAATAGTACCCTGCTGGGCTGATAATTAATTGGGGGGGGAGCAGAACAGCGCTGGCGGGTCACATGATTTGGAGAGGGGGGGAGCAGAACAGCGCTGGTGGGTCACACATGATTAGTTCCCCGATGTGGGGACAGCGCAGCGCAGCGCTGGGCTGATAATTCATTCATTCACAAGGGGGAGGGGCCAAACCGGTATTTCGGTATGGGAAAAATTCATATCGTGCAGCCCAAAAATGTCGGTATTCGGTATGAACCGGTATACGGCCCAGCCCGAGAATAAGTGTATGTAAGCAAATGTGAACATTGTGTTTTTCCCCAAGTAACTATATTACACACTATGAGAACTATTTGTTAAAGGGTCAACAACCCTTAACTTTTATTCTTAGTTTGGAAGTATGATCTTTTGTTGAACACTATTCTTGCCAATCCCCCGATATACTTTATCTAGTGGAATATCTTGTGCTATTTTTATTTACTATCTGGAGATCTCTTGTGGCTCAGACTAATGATTAAAGTATACTAGGGAAATGTAAGTCATGCCCTTCCCTTTATATATCACGTCATGGGTATCCGAGCTGGGGGGTCACTCTTAATCTAAAGACACAGTGACCTAGAACTTAGACTGTTTCAGCCTCTTAGGTCTAGAACCTGTTTACCTGAGCTTGTCGTTATAAATCCAGGATGCTCCAGACACTGAGAAGCTTCTATGTTACACTGACAAGCAGTTCTCGACCCAGACAAATCCTTTCCTGCCGTCTAATGCTCATTGGCGATGACTTTCTTTGTGACACAAAAGTGCTAGGGAGAGAAATCACACTCTTAGCTTAAAGGGGTACTCCGGCGCTTAGACATCTTATCCCCTACCCAAAGGATAGGGGATAAGATGCCTGATGGAGGGGGTCCCGCCGCTGGGGACCCCCATGATCTTGCATGCAGCACCCCAGTTAAAATCAGTCCCCGGAGCGTGTTCGCTCCGGATCTGATTACCGGCGACCACGTGGTAATCCAATATGATCATTCTAAGATTGGTGGGGACACAATCTCTGTGACCTTCCCCAATCCTTTAAATAAATGGTCTACAGTGGGTTTTGGCACTATGGGCCCTTTAATGCTTTCTCCTGCAAAGTGGTGCCCTGGTAGTCTGCTGTGCAGCAGAACCACAAAACAGTCCTATTCAAGGATGGAACAGCAGTTCTCTCCACAGCCGGTGCCACTGTGCAGGAAAGAGACTCATAGGGCTCAGCACTGGACATATACTGTGGCTCTTTCATACTCAGGATCGTGAAGGTCAAAGAGGTCAGACCACTACCCATTATAAAGTGATGGCAAATTTTAGTGATTTGTGAATGGAATTCCCCTTTATTCAAAAGGACAACTTCACTTTTGGTTTTCCATTTATAACCATCATACGGATCCATGTTGTATGGATATGTGATAAAACACCCATAGGATTGGGTCAATACAATACTGGGTCAATAAAAGACCTATAAAATGTTCTCTCAAATTCACAGGGAGTCAGTAAAAAGAAACAAAAAACTAAAAGTTTACTTTCATGTCATATTACAGAGGTATTATTTCCTAGAAGCACCTGGAGTGTCTACAGCTCTGTAATATGGAACTACAGGAACTTCATTGTACTCCTGGCACTCAGCTTTGGGAAGATCCCATCACAATGCAATTTGGGAAAAGGTACTGCATGGCCAAAATGGATTCTCCATCAATAATATAATTAGTTATGTGTGTGTGTGTGTATATGTATATATATATATATATATATATATATATATATATATATATATATATATATATATATATATATATATATATATATACATATACATACACACACATACATACATATATATATTATATATATATATATTTTTTTATTTTATTTTAATAGTGGGATTTGCTTTGGACTTGATAAAGGGAGGAATCCCGAAAGCTTGTCTCTACAAAATTCTATTAGTCCAATAAAAAAGGTATTACAAGATACTGCAACATTTTATGATTTGCATCTATATACATTATATGAGCATTAATAATTACTTTGCTGTACACCCCTCTCCTTAGGGTGACCCATAATGTCATTTTAAAATGTGGCCAACAGTAATACTGCACACTTTACACCAGGCGGCAATAACTGAGATTACAGGTAGAAGGACTTATAATAGAAAACATTTCCTACATCCACAAAGCTGTTGTTTGCATTATCTGGTAGCAGCAGCAAACTTTTTTATTTTTATTATATTACCAATTTCCAAAAATGTCCTCCTGAAATGATTTTGTGCCACTACAAAGTGCCAACTTACTTAACGAAGATCTCCAGATTTCTATGAAAAATGTACTTCGGTATGTTGTTAGGACAACGCAGAACAGGCCCCAGGTATCCATGGAGTTAATGTTTGAGGCACAGAGCTGGCCATATAACATGTGCTTTATGTAATTGCTGATGAAAGCAGATAGAATAAGGGTGAGTAAATAAACGTGGAGTTTGTGATGCCTATATAAAAATGAGAAATATTTGCACAAAGTAAACAGCTTTTATTCTACCAGAGTCCGCTCCTGCCAAGATTAACAAAAGTCACCCTCCGACTGAGCTCTGACTGAGCTTTCAATGTCACAATCAATTCTTCACTGGTTCCTCTTGCTCCTAAATGTTCAATACAGAGCAGCGTTCCCAAACCTGTAGCACTCCAGCTGTTGCTAAACATCAATCCCTGTCAATTCCCATAATGGGAATTGTAGTTCTGCAACAGCTGGGGAGACAAAAATCGAGGCACACTGTTCTAGAGGTAAGAGTTAAGCTGAAGGCACCATCACATTGGGTGCAATACAAATCTAGCCTAAAAAAATAATTACATAATAGATTGTAAAACTATATTATGGCACTTCTCAGGTTCTGTTCACAAGGCATTTTTATACTTTCGGAAAAATATGCAACAAAATGTGGCCGAAATTCCATAGGAACCGTTATTTCACTGTTTTAGTAGTGAAATTTTGCTGCAATTTTGAGTGTGTTTAATCCCGTACAATGGGGCTAGTCAGTGTCCTGGATTTCTGATGCCTTTTTCGTGCAAAATAAGGGATATTTATGTACCCTGAAAAATTGCTTGTGAAAGCAATGCCAAAATGCAGTTTACCTTATTTTTCGCCCTATAGGACGCACCGGCATATAAGACGCACCCAATTTTAAAGGCGCAAAATCTAGAAGAAAAAAAAGATTCTGTACCCAACAGTGATCTTCAACCTGCGGACCTCCAGATGTTGCAAAACTACAACTCCCAGCATGCCCGGACAGCCAACGGCTGTCCAGGCATGCTGGGAGTTATAGTTTTGCAACATCTGGAGGTCTGCAGGTTGAAGACCACTGGTATAGGAGGTAATACTCATGTGTCCCCGCCGCTCCGGACCGTCACCACTGCCCTGGATGTTCCCGTGGTGTCCCCGACACTCCGGACTTCTTCCCCGGGATCCACGCTCTCCATCGCCGTCATCACGTTGCTATGCACGCCGCTCCTATTGGATGACGGGACAGCGTGCGCGATCGGTGATGTCCTGTATTAGCTGCGGGTCCCGGCCGTTGATGGCCGCAGGGACCGCTGCGATAGGTGTGTATTCACCGAATAAGACGCACCAACGTTCCCCCCCCACCAGTTTTGGGGAAGAAAAAGTGCATCTTATACGGCGAAAAATACGGTAAACACACGGTCTTAGTCTTCATTCATGTAAGAAATAAGTGTATGGTAATTTGTTCCCCCAGAAACCACACAGATCATACCATGCTTTCCTTATACATAATACGGAGTAAAGCCATAGTTGTACCTATTACTTTGTTTGGGTAACAAATACATTTGCCTGGAACTCAAATGCAAAAATCCTTGCAACTTCATACAATGACGCCATAGGCGCCTAGTGTGCTACCATATGGTGTTTCCATATAGTGCCATGTTGCAGAGGGTCAATTCCAAAGAAGATTAGCTTCTTCAGGTTGATATGGAGTATGACATGAAAAGCTTTGTATAGTTCTACAATAACCGAGAATGCAGAAGTGTGGAAGATACAGAAGAAGTGGCAGAAAAACCAAAAGACTTCTCAACAGATTCACAGGGACCCCTAGAACCTAAAATGTACCCATCTGGAATCTAGAAACTGTACTTCAGAAGAAAAAGCTATGCACTACAAAAGGACAGTCCCATGTCAAAAGCAAAACATGCCTTCATCATATTCCTTACTAGAAACAGTTTTGGGAAGATGTTCCTATATGCACACCCTCACTTGGCTCTCAAGAGTGGATATCTAAAGCTCCCTGGTGTGTAAACTTTGGGGGAAGGGTAACTTACAAAAGTGACAAAATTCTGGTGTAATTTGCTTAAACTAAACTAAAAACTAAACTAAAAACTAGTTTACATGACTTGCACCACATTTCTTAATGCTGCATTCACACCACAATCTGACCTTCCAATGCACAGAGACGATTTCGGAAGGTCAAATCGCCTGAAATCGTATCCGTGCATAGCAGACCACGATTTTCAGTCTGAGTAAAAAATCAGATCCCCTGAGAAACTGACCAGATTGTAGTCACTAGCTGACTACGATCGGGTCCGCAGCCCCATAATAGATACTGGCTCAGTGTCTGTCCGTACCTGTCCATGCACAGATAGGATTTTGGAAGCTCAAATCGCCTGAAATCCTATCTGTGCATCAGAAGGTCAGATCGTGGTGTGAATGCAGCCTGAGAGTTTCTCTTTGGTAAAGGGGCATAGCTTTGTCAAAAAGTGGCCTGGCTTCATTTTAAAGGGATGTGGCTTGCAAGCAACTCTGTGCACCCAAAAGTATAAAATAAGTAGAACAAAAGAAAAGTTGTCTCTTCAGTTTATTCCATACTGTGTAGCATAACAATGTTTCGGGTTAACAATTCTACATCAGGGTAGGTGGCCATGGAGTCAGGCATGTGTAACACAGTAATGTGTAACATTTCAGGGCAAAGGAAGTCAGCTAATACTTGGTCTAAATTTAGACTAAGTGTATGTTCACACACAAAGATATTTTGCGGCAGATTTTCCTACCCATTGACTTTAATGGGTAGGAAAATCAGCAGCATAAAACCTGCTGCAAAATACACATTTGTGAACACCCCATTTATGAAAACAGTCTGAGCCACTATGCTAAATATGACACCATTTTAGGTTGGCTAGGCTACGACTGCACTGGCTAAAAATAAAAGTAAAAATAAAAGTATAAGTAAATCTGGGCCATTGTCTATAAGACTTTGCCACCACAATGTGTTCTCATTGGCGTGTTATTGTTCCAACACTGACCACAGGGTAATAGAGGCGCTGTTTACAACTGCACCTTTATTCCTATTGGCAAGATCCTGTAAGTTTCCCATAGGCACGCAGCCTGACAAACAGCTGGAGACGCCATCTCATAGCTCAGCGATGACAGCTCACTCAGAATAAATGTTTTCACTAGAAAAAATGCATCACAACATGACGTCACTTGACATTTACAGTACACCGCGCTGCGTTTCCGGATACACCTCTCCTATTTGCAAATACTCAACCTGTTTATACAGGATCTGTTTTCAAAGTGGAAATGCTTAATGCACTTTTTGTTATGTCATTGTGAAAGGTTCAGATGAGGTGAAGGATTAGAAGAATAGATTTCCTAATAATGATGTCACAAAACTATGAAAGAATTTTCTCTGTTCAAACGTTCCCAGCCTGTGCCGATAGAGGCTTGGTATGGCAGAGAAATGCATGACTACCTAGGACACAGCCCATATTGACCTTAAAGGGGTACTCCGCCCCTAGACATCTTATCCCCTATGCAAAGGATAGGGGATAAGATGTCTGATCGCGGGAGGGCCCACCGCTGGGGACCCCGACGATCTAGGCTCCAGCACCCTGCTGTCATCACTGCACAGACCAAACTTGTTCTGTGCGTAATGACGTGCGATACAGGGGACAAAGCATTGTGATGTCATGGCTCTGCCCCCTTGTGATGGCCACCACGCCCCCTCCCGTAGACTTGTATTGAGGGAGCGGGCCGTGACCTCACGATGCTCCGGCCCCGGTATCGCCGTCATTACGCACAGAGCAAGTTTGCTCTGTGCAGCGATGACCGAAGGGTGCTGCAGCCAAGATTGTGGGGGGGTACCCAGCGGCGGGGCCCCCGTGATCAGGCATCTTATCCCCTATCCTTTGCATAGGGGATAAGATGTCTTGGGGCGAAGTACCCCTTTAAGTACACAGACAATTTTATTTTTGCATTTTAGTTTTTCCCTCCTCACCTTCTAAGGCTAGGTTCACACTGCAGAATCTCCCGACGGAAAATTTCCGCCCGGAAATTTTGAGTGCGGCCATGCGCCGCTAGGACCACGCGGACACTGCAGTCCCCAATAGACTGCAATGTGTTCTGCAAGTATTTCCACCTGAAGAATGAGCAATGCCATTCTTCTTGTGGAGATTTTAAAGCGTTTTTTTCCGTTCACAAATTCAGCATTCAAAAATTCCGAAGGGTGAAATTGTGAACGGAAATCCATTCACTATACTACACATTTTAGGAAGCAGAATTGCTGCCTGCAATTTCAAAGCGGAATTGCAGGCAGAAATTCCATTGTGTGAACCTAGCCTAAAAATCATAACTCTTTTTTATTTCCATCCACAGACCAATATCAGGGCTTGTTTTTTGCAAGACTAGTTGTCCTTTGTAATGACAGCATTCAGGTTACCATTAAATGTATGGCGCAACCAAAAAATTATTATATGTGTGGGATAATTAAAAAGAAAACCGCAATTTTGCTAATTTTGGAAGGTTTCGTTCTCACGCTGTACACTTTACGGTAAAAATGTTTCCTTTATTCTGTGGGTCAATACGATTAAAATGATACCCATGGTTACATACTTTTCTATTGTTGTACCGCTTAAAAAAATCTCAAGCTTTTTAACCAAATTAGTATGTTTAAAATCCCTCTATTTTGACAACCTATAACTTTCTCATTTTTCTGTATACTGGCAGTATGAGGGCAAATTTTTTGCGCTGTGATCTCTACTTTTTATCGATACCACATTTGCGTATATGAAACTTTAAAATCAATTTTTATTAATATTTTTGGAAATAAAAAGTGACAAAAAAGCTGCAATATATTTTTTTTAAATGTTTATGCCGTTCCCCGTACGAGATCATTAACATTATATTTTGATACATAGGGCATAGCACTGATCAGTGTTATTGGCGATCTTCTGCTCTGGTCTGCTTGATCTCAGACCAGAGCAGAAGACCCCAGGAGACGGACTGAGGCAGGTGAGGGGACCTCCGTCCAACATTTTAGATGATCGGATCCCCACAGCAGCTAGGTGGGCGATCTGATCATCTAATATAATGGCTGCATTGCCACCGATGCCGGGATCTGTATTGATCACGGCATCTGAGGGGTTCATGGCAGATATCAGCGCAATCGCTGTTGTCCGCCATTACCGGCATGTCCCTGACTCCTAATAGCAGCCTGGACCTGCTGTTCATGATGCGAGCACCGGTCCACGCAGCATGTACAGGACGTAAATGTACATCCTGGTGCGTTAACTACCAACGCATTAGGACGTACATTTACTTCCTGTGTCGTTAAGGGGTTAATTCTGTGTTTCCGAACTAAGGTAACTCCAGCTATTGCAAAACTACAACTTCCAGCATGCCCAGACAGCCTTTGGCTGTCTGGGCATGCTGGGAGTTGAAGTTTTGCAACAGCTGGAGGCACCCTGGTTGGGAAACACTGACTTGATTTATAAACATAATGACCAGACCCAATACTACAGGTAACTGAGAAGAATTGGAAATTCCCATATTACATGTTAGCAGAAAAATACATTCTACATAGAGCCTGCAAAAGATTAACCTACATAGTATAAATGATTATTTGCATTAAAGATCTGCCAAGGCCAAAATAACGAAATCTAGTAGAGAATCAAAACATGTCTGTTAATAAATATAGGGAATAAAATAACCCAAATAATACAACGATCAAAAAGCAGACTTGAAACAGTAGATTCACACTATGGAATTCCGCTTTGAAATTCAATTCTGATGCAGCGGAATCCCATTGGGGGCTCTGTGCAGATTGCAGAATTTTCACCACCGAAATAATGATCCTGGTCATCCTTTTGGCAGAATCCAACTGGAATACATTGTCGTCTATGGAGACAACAATGTACACATGGTCCTAGCACTGCACTGTCCGCACTCAGAATCTCCGGTCGCAGATTCCGTAGTGTAAATCTTAGTCTATGAAGTGCAAGTGCAGAGATAAGAAACCTTTGCCCACCTCACCGCGTAGGTTTCACGAAAGGCTTTGTCAAGGGGCCAGATAGAAAGTTAACAATGTGGGCTCGTATAAAGCACTGGGGTGAATGGTTCACTTCAACAGCTTACCATTATGTATTATACAATTAGGAAACTACTAGCTGTTTAACCCCCTAATATGTACAAACCGATGCAAGGAACATTCCAGGCGTATTCTAAATGACAAACAGCCTAAAATACTCAAATTAAAATAACCATTTTTTTGGGCTATAAGTTTTGCTGTAGCAAGCAAAAACAACTAAACAATGGCCATAAAAACACTGAACATAGCGCCATTTTTTTTTAGCCTGTGTGAACAAAGCCTAAATTCCCATGTTTTGGTTTAGCTGGGAAAACACTGTGACTCTTGCCTTTTGGTGTGGATATAAAGATTTACATGTGGAAATTTCCATCTTGTATAAACGTATCAGGTGTTTTTGTGTTTTAAAAAAAATTTAAAAAAAGCATCAGAGCCAATAGATTTACCAAATGGTTTGAACCAAAAATGGTCAACTGTTACTGCACAGTATATAGAGTGTCAGCGAAGGAGGCCGCAACAAACAGGAAGACGAGGAGAGCAGCGCTTGTGGGTGTCATGTGAGTATTTACCCCGATGGGGACAGTGCAGCACTGGGCTAATAATTATTTTGGGGGAGGAGGGAATACCGTTATATACGTGGAACCGCCATAAGTTACAAAAATACAGCAATACACACATTTGGCCAAACCGCCCAGCCCTAACGTCACGTTAGCCAGAGCCAAAGGGGTAATTTTTCTTCCCTCATATTTAGTTATAACAACAAAAACAAAAAAGAAAAAAACAGATCTCTTCAGTTTTTTTGGTGAACTACATACGGAGGAAACACAGACCAATAAAATAAAACCTGCAGTACAATATCAATTTCATTTGAGCTAAGAGGGGCTTACGAGGCACATAAGGGACACATATACCCTTAGGCTGGCAGTAAGGAATCGTTGAAGACTCTTTCCTGTTCAAAAAGTCCTAACTGACCCTATACTCAGATTTTATACTCTGATACTTCTCAAATCTCAAATTGTTTTCGTGGAAAGCCCCTTTAAAAACATGGCACCAATTATAGTTTAACTTGAAGACTACAGCGAATGTTGCAATACATGTACCCACACTTACATGGGAGGTGAACTATTCAAAGTTTCAAACTATTAAACAGTACTCAGATTTTCGTCAAATAACAGCCTCTATTTACCAGCCTATTGCGAAATAACTAGCATCCAGAGTCGGTTTACGAAAATAAGGAGAAAAGCACAGTAATATTACCCTACATTGTGAATC
Source organism: Hyla sarda (assembly GCF_029499605.1). Lineage (NCBI taxonomy): Eukaryota > Metazoa > Chordata > Amphibia > Anura > Hylidae > Hyla > Hyla sarda. Next base: position 82,746,879 of record NC_079198.1, read on the forward strand.
CTCTCTGGGAATAGCCAACCGCCCTCTTGTTATCTTTGGTTTCATTTCAACACGCATAGGGCAAATTACTAGGGACAGATTCCACTGCTGAGCTCATTCTTCCCCAGGGGAAAAATTCAGCATGTTGTGCTTTTAACAGTAACTCCTCAGACACCTGAATGTATTACACAGTGATCCACATAGGGGACAACATAGAGAATCGGTAATTGTTTAACAGCTACACAATGAACAACGTTAATACACAGTACTTAGAACAGTGGTTCTTAACCTGGGTTTGATCAAACCCCAGGGGTTCAGTGAGTCAGTCCCGGGGGTTCGGCGAGTCAGTCCCAGGGGTTCAGCGGGGGAGGTCGCAACAGGACAGGCAAACCAAGCAATCGCTTGGGGCCTCGAGCTGGCCCGGGGCCCCAAGCAGAGCCGGTGTTTGCTCATCCTGTAGCGACGGAGCAATTCCGCCCATCACTATTAACTCCCTGCAGCCCCGCATTAAGTTTAAAGACGCAGGGCCGCCGGGACGTCACTGACGTCCCGTATGTGCGCCCATGGAAACAAAGGCGCCGAGGACCGGAGGCTAGAGAAGGAGGAAGACGCGCGCTGGCCAGCTTGGTAAGTGACCAGCGGCACGTCATCTTCAGTGCTCCGACCACCAGTCCCGAGACCTACTGCTATAGCCGGAGTGGTGGTCGAAGCACTGAAGTGGGCAGTACACAGGCATACAGCCACCAGCCATACACTGTATATGGCTGGAGGCTGTATGTCTGTGGGGGAACACTGCCTACATGAGTGGTCTTCAACCTATGGACCTCCAGATGTTGCAAAACTACAACTCCTAGCATGCCCGGACAGCCGTTGGCTGTCCGGGCATGCTGGGAGTTGTAGTTTTGCAACATCTGGAGGTCCACAGGTTGAAGACCACTGGCCTGCCTAATGTGGGGGAACGCTGCCTGCCTAATGGGGGGGGGGGGGAACGCTGCCTGCCTAATGTGGGGGGAACGCTGCCTGCCTAATGTGGGGGGAACGCTGCCTGCCTAATGTGGGGGGAACGCTGCCTGCCTAATGTGGGGGGAACGCTGCCTGCCTAATGTAGGGGGAACGCTGCCATTGCTGCGAAAATGACATGAGAGTGGCACTTGCCAAGGTAAAGCCGCGCATTTCTGAACTGGTCTCTGAAAGACAACAGCAGAAGTCACACTGATTTGCAGTAAATATTCATAGAATGAACCGAACTGACTGGTCAACAAATGGACAGTTATATGAGGACAATTGCTGCCACCCCATATATCAAACATGCAACGTTTAGAAAAAGGTTTGTATGATTTTTTTTTATTTTTTTTTAAAGAACATTGAATATTTAACTTTCTCCATTCTGTTTACTCAGTTCTCTAAAATGGACATAGCCCACACTGCCTAAAATGAGGTCATAGAAAAATATGACCACAAGTTATGAACTGAACCATAACTTAGTGGTCAGGATAATAAGTTCTGTATCCCAGTTCCACAAGTTAAAAAATGTATTGGACTAATCTGTGATCATAAGGTTTTGTTTGTCAGTCAACAAAACAATCTCCTCTGTGGGCAATGTAATGGTTACAATAATTACTATGGGGAAAAGGGAATGTGGTGTCCAGTGGATAGCATTACCCTCACAGGGTATGTTCATACACTTTAGTAATGCTGCAGATTTTTACTTAAAGGGGTTCTCCACTGCTCAGCGTTTGAAACAAACTGTTCTGAATGCTGGAGCCGGGAGCTCGTGGGGTCATAACCCTGCCCCCTCATTATGTCACAGAGCCTCACATGTCCACCCACACTGCCTTTATCTGGTACACTTTCAGTCTGCCCTGGTCCCTCTGTTTACTTCCCCAGATTATTTTTCTCTCCCAGGTCCCCTGATGACAGTTCAAACCCTCATTGCAGCCTCCGTAATTGGCTGGCGTATGCAGAGAACATCATCAGAAATGCAGGTGTGGTATCCCAGTACCGCATTTCATATGGTACTAATTTATCTATGGGTCCCCGTAGCCAGAGTCCCTAGGACTTAGTAATCTCTGTTAGTCAGTCCGCCCCTAGTCGCCTCTATTATAGTATATAAATTTCTAATTTGTCCATAGAATAATGTATATAGTATTATTTCTGTATATAAATGGTTAATTACCTGTTTCTATTAGCGTTGCAGGACCTGCGGGTCATGTGACAGGGTGAACTCTCTGGTTTTAGCTTAAGGACCTTTGGAGGCCCTCTTACGTCAGTAATCCCATCACACCATGTACTGGTGAATGACAGACGTTCGGACCAATCAGAATCGCCACGCCCCCTGCCCATATAAGGGAGTGGCGGCCATCTTCTCGCTCTCTTTCTCCTGGCTCTTGATGAGAGAAGACCTATATCACAGTAATCACAGTGAGTTAGGCCTGAGCCTTGCGGCAACGGCTGAATGATCTAAATTATAGTGTGTGTCATCCCCTAAGCACTCTGCAGTATCACCGGACCCAATATTTCCCCTAAATCCGGACGGATCTGCACATCACTCCCTAAATTCAGAGACTACAAGTTTAATGCAAAGTCTGCAACTTCTGCCAGTCGCTAAGCAACCAAAGAACTGTTATATGAGACTGTTACTACGTATTGGATATTACAAACACTGCAGTAAAGTTATAAGTTCAAGTTAAATCTACTTGTGGACCTTCAGTCATTTCATTGCACCTATCGCTTCTGGGAAGGGCGGCGATAGGACGGAACATAGATTCAGCATACCAGCCCTCACCCTGGCGTCACGAGTAACAGGGTTAATATTAACCCCTCATATCAACATCATACCATCCCTACCATACACCCCCCAAGGGCTACCACACAGGGAAAGTGCATCATCTGGGAAAATAAACAGAGGCACAGGGATGTTACAGTGCACCACTGTTATTTTATTTTCATGTTACCATACATGTATTTTACATGTGATGAGAGAGCTCATTGTACGTATGTAAAGTCATTCTGCGTTTCCTGTATGCTACGTGTGGAAGAATTCTCAATCCTAAACACACATGGAGAAGGCAGCCATTGTTGCCCTGAAATAACGTGTCTATTTATGCTAAACAGCGCTGACACGACTCCTAATTCACTGAATGCTGGTTTTGATTATTTGTTACAATTCAAGAACCAAGCGGAATCTCTCTTTCTACAACATGACATTTAGTGTTACATTCCAGCATGCTTTCCCCAGACTAAAAAAAAACACTACACGCTGCAATATGGGACAGGGGTTTTAAGGCTTCGCTTCACCCTCTGCCTAATTTCCATAACTTCACATAATCCACCAGGAATGTAGAAAAAAAACTACACTTGCTCCAGGCCAAACTGGCAACGATGTTTTCTTACTTCATTGTGAATGTACCAAGAACAGAAAAACACAGAAAACACTGGTACATAAGTCAGCACTCCTTGAGTATAGAAGCACACAGGGAATGACAAGCCTGGTAATTATAGGGATGACATTCCTGCAATGGTGCCGCAACACACAAGGCTCTGAAATAAAAATTATTCACTTATTTGAGCATGAAAGTGGATGCCCACTATGGAAAATCTTCTATGGTTAAGAAGGTCCCTAAAATTCTTCTCCTAGTGCTCAGCTGTAATCTTTATGGGCACAAAGTGTTCGATCCCCTGCAGCGCCTCCACAGGGAAAATGAAGAATTACAGAGTGGGTTATCCAGGAAAAATCTTTTTTTTATTTATCACATAAATATACATATTTTATCACACAATATAAAAGAATGTGATTACATATTGCACACTGTATAATAGTCCGTAATGTGCAAATGTGTAAGAGGCTAGACAGTATAGCTCATGCAACTTGCCACAATACATACCTATAGAAATCAATGGGCCTATGTTGTACCTCCACATAGGGCTGGGCGGTATGGCCAAATATGTGTATCATGGTATTTTTGTAACTTATGGCGGTTCCACGGTATATAACGGTATCCCCCCCCCCCCAATTAATTATTAGCCCAGCGCTGCACTGTCTCCATCAGGGTACTACTCACGACACCCGCAAGCGCTGCTCTCCTCATCCACTCTCTATACTGTGCGGTATCCCTATGCCCGGGCTGCAAATGGTAAACAAAATAAACTAAACGCATGTTCCGACGTCGGCCTTACGCTGGGGACGTGAACGTCGGCCAGCCGTCAGCCTATCACCGGCCCCAGCGGAGTTCCGCCTCGGCCGGTGATAGGCTTAGCCCACTGTCATGTAAGAAGCCGGCTTCTTACATGACAGTGGGCTCAGCCTATCATCGGCCGAGGCGGAACATCGCTGCGGCCGGTGATAGGCTGACGGCTCTGTGACGTTCCTGTCTCCAGGAAGCAAGTCCAGACCTCCAGATGTTGCAAAACTACAACTCCCAGCATGCCCGGACAGCCAACGGCTGGGAGTTGTAGTTTTGAAAAATCTGGAGGTTGAAGACCACTGGTATAGAGTGTCAGCGCCGGCGGCCGCAACAAACAGGAGGACGAGGAGGGCAGCGCTTGCGGGTGACATATGTGAGTAGTACCCCGATGGGGACAGCGCATGCGCTGGGATGATAATTAATTGGGGGGGGCAGAATAGCGCTCGCGGGTCACATAGGATTCGTTTCCCGGTGTGGGGACAGCGCAGCGCTGGGCTGATTCATTCATTCCCGAGGGTGAGGGGCTAAACCGGTATTGCGGTATGGGTTAAAATTCATATCGTGCAGAACAAAAATTTCGGTATTCGGTATGAACCGGTATACCACCCAGCCCTACCTCCACATGACTCATTTATACGCTCTGTTGCATGTCTTATAATGGAGGCTGTGTATGGAGAGAAATAGAGTTCCTTTTGCTCAGTAAATGTTGTTCCCATTTATAAGGCAATCCAGTACTGTGCACTATAGGGTATACAGGTGTTGGATGAAAAACTTTGCTGGAGAGCAACTATGCCGGGCCGTCCACAAGCCCAGTGCCATGCCAATTTTACCATTTTAGCATATTAAGCAATGGATGATACACCAGTGCTACATCCCATTCCAATTTGTAGTTGTCCTATAGGTCAGATCCCACCAACAATAAAGTGATGGTATATGCCAGCAACTTGTAATCACTTTGTTAAATTAGTTTTATGTATGCCTCCAATATGGTCCAGATATATGTACAATGGGGGAGATTTATCAAAACCTGTTTAGAGGAAAAGTTGCCCAGTTGCCCATAGCAACCAATCAGATCGCTTCTTTCATTTTTAACGAGGCCTCTGAAAAATGAAAGAAGCGAACTGATTGGTTGCTATGGGCAACTTTTCCTCTGGAGAGGTTTTGATAACTGAGACTGAAATAGTGGCTGTACATGGCCATCAGATCATGTGGCTAACCTAAAGTTCTTCTTGAAGACGGTGGCGTAACATAAGAAAGCAATAGACAGTCCAAATGTACAGAGACAAAAAGTATTCCTTGCTATTCATTTTTTATATAAATTGCAATTTAAATAAGAAAATATAAGATTTGCAATGTTAAGACAAAACATGAAAGAAGAATAAAACATAGCCCCCCCCCCCCCCCCCAAAAAAAAACATTATGTAAAAGAGGTATCGAATAAATTGATATTATCGCCAGTAAAACATTGGAATACAATTGTGAAGAGGTGCAAAAAAGAAATTCCATGACTCAGTGGTTATTTTTAAAGTGAATAATGTTCTTTTCAGAATTTTTTCCTTTTTTCACAGTGAAGACTTTTCCAGTGGTTCTTGTTACTGGATGTATAAATAGCTCCAAAAATGGGAACTATTAACCACTTCAGGTTTGGACTTCCAGTTTTATATTTATAGGCCACTGGGCTCGTGTCTGGAGGGGAATAGGATTCCTTATTGCTCAGATAGGCAAGAATGAGCTGTTCAAGAATGTCCCCCGTCATCACAAAGGATACACTGAGAATTCTATAAAACTTCCTTGTACAGAAAGAGAACCTTTAGAAATTTACCATTTAGACCTTTTTGCTTATTCTTTAAGTCTTAAACATTGCAGTTTTGTACCAGATTATCAAACTTTATGGATTATTGAATGATGGACTAAAGGAATTTCCCTGTCCAGTAACCTTTAGGAAAGCCCCATTTTCCCATCGCAGGACAGCCTCTTATTGTGATGGAAATATAAAGATTATGTCTAATAACTGCTGCTACATCACTATACACAGGAGTCCTCTCTAGCCAACAGGATTTATTCTTTGCATTTAACACATTTTCAATCACGGGAGGATTATGTCTCATCAAGTGACGTCTGTCAAGTGACAAAAGAATTAAAACTAAAATAAGCAGATAACATTAAAGAAGCTGCTGCTGAGAGCAAAATACGTCATCCTGTAGATTATAAGGAAGAAACTAAAGCAGTTACTAAATAAATTCCTTAAAATAAACGCCTATCTATAGAATATGAATGTTTAATTGATGGGGTCTGACCAGAATAAAAAGGTCATGGTACCCGTCTATGTGGGCAGCTCTGTCTGGAACTGCATCTCAGACCCATTTAAAGAGGACCTGTGTGATCAGCTTTCATTTTCTTTCTTTTTTTTTTTTACATTTTTGTTGCCTCTACTGCCTGGTGTTTTTGTGTTCTTGCTACTCTTTCTTGTAGGAATTCAAAGGCCAAAAACCTTTTTAGCTTAAAAGGAATTTCCTGATACATAAGGTAACCAAGAATGTCTCCATTCACGGTCAAAAGCAGTTCACAACATTTAGTCTCATTTACCTTATGAGCAGGGAGGGTGCCCCAAATACTCTGGTAACCAAGAAATGCTTCCCCGCCCCTCCAGTCCGTGCCTTTCATTTACTAGGAACATGGTGTTCTACCATAATTGAGATAAAGTAGGAGCGTAAAAGACGATAAGGGGATTCTGTAATGCACAGGAGCGGTTGATCCTGAATGTGCAATAGTAAAACACTGTAAATCAACACAAATTCATATCTTTCGAGATAACAACATATATTTACTGTAATCTTTGCCCATTCCTTGCTATTAGAGATGAGCGAACTTACAGTAAATTCGATTCGTCACGAACTTCTCGGCTCGGCAGTTGATGACTTTTCCTGCAAAAATTAGTTCAGCTTTCAGGTGCTCCGGTGGGCTGGAAAAGGTGGATACAGTCCTAGGAGACTCTTTCCTAGGACTGTATCCACCTTTTCCAGCCCACCTGAGCACCTGAAAGCTGAACTAATTTACGCAGGATAAGTCATCAACTGCCGAGCCAAGAAGTTCGTGACAAATCGAATTTACTGTAAGTTTGCTCATCTCTACTTGCTATAAATCACATTACGCCAAAAAAATCTAACCCCCCCCCCCCCTAGAAAATGGTTACACTGGGGTTACTGAAAATTATTACTACATCTTCCTTTTCACAAGTCTTCTTTAAAGGGGTATATTCTGTACGTACACTGTTATTTTGCAGGACTGTGCTTTTGCAAAATACAAGTATACTTTGGAGAATTAGGCCAAATGTTACATAGGTACAGTCATGGCCGTAAATGTTGGCACCCCTGAAATTTTTCTAGAAAATGAAGTATTTCTCACAGAAAAGGATTGCAGTAACACATTTAGCTATACACATTTTTATTCCCTTTGTGTGTATTGGAATTAAACCGAAAGAGGGAGGGGGGAAAAAAGCAAATTGGACATAACGTCACAGCAAAATTCCAAAAATGGGCTGGACAAAATTTTTGGCACCCTTTCAAAATTGTGGAAAAATAAGATTGTTTTAAGCATGCGATGCTCCTTTAAACTCACCTGGGGCAAGTAACAGGTGTGGGCAATATAAAAATCACACCTGAAAGCAGATAAAAGGAGATAAGTTCACTTAGTCTTTGCATTGTGTGTCTTTGTGTGCCACACTAAGCATGGACAACAGAAAGAGGAGAAGAGAACTATCTGAGGGCTTAAGAACCAAAATTTGCGAAAAATGTCAACAATCTCAAGGTTACAAGTCCATCTCCAGAGATATAGATTTGCCTTTGTCCACAGTGCCCAACATTATCAAGCAGTTTGCAACCCATGACACTGTAGATAGTATCCCTGGGCGTGGATTGAAGAGAAAAATTGATGAAAGGGGTCAATGCAGGATAGTCCGGATGGTGAATAAGCAGCCCCAAACAAGTTCCAAAAATATTCAAGCTGTCCTGCAGGCTCAGGGAGCATCAGCACAAACTATCCATCGACATTTAAATCAAATTAAACACTAGTACAGTAGACCCCAGTAGGACCCCACTGCTGACACAGACATAAAAAAGCAAAACTACATTTTGTCAAAATGAACTTGGGTAAACCAAAAATCCTTCCGGGAAAATGTCTTGGACAGATGAGACCAAGATAGAGCTTTTTGGTAAAACACATCATTCTACTGTTTACTGAAAACAGAGTGAGGCCTACAAAGAAAAGAACACAGTACCTACAGTGAAATATGGTGGAGGTTCAATGATGTTCTGGGGTTGTTTTGCTGTCTCTGGCACTGGGTGCCTTGAATGTGTGCAAGGCATCATGAAACCTGAGAATTACCAACGGATTTTGGGTCGCTCTGTACAGCCCAGTGTCAGAAAGCTGGGTTTATGTCAGATATCTTGGGTCTTCCAGCAGGACAATGACCACAAACATATGTCAAAAAGCACCCAGAAATGGATGGCAACAAGGCACTGGAGAGTTCTGAAGTGGCCAGCAATGAGTTCAGATCTAAATCCCATTGAACACCTGTGGAGAGATTTTAAAATTGCTTTTTGGAAAAGGCGCCCTTCCAATAAGGGAGACCTGGAGCAATTTGCAAAGGAAGAGTGGTCCAACATTCCGGCTGAGAGGTGTAAGGAGCTTATGGATGTTTATAGGAAGCCACTGATTTAAGTTATTTTTTCAAAAGGGTGTGCAACCAAATATTAAGTTAAGGGTGCCAATAATTTTGTCCAGCCCATTTTTTTGGTGTGACATTATGTCCAAATTTCCTTTTTTTCTCCCTTTTTTGGTTTAGTCCCAATACACACAAAGGCAATAAACACGTGTATAGCAAAATGTGTTACTGCAATCCTTTTCTGTGAAAAATACTTCATTATCTAGAAAAATTTCAGGGGTGCCAACATTTACGGCCATGACTGTATAAGTTTTAGCCTGTATCCTGACAAATACTCTAGATGTACAGTCTGAAGATGGTGCGAATGTTGCCAACTTCAGGCCTCCCTACTCTACACCAACAATTGTAGAGAGAAGGGCCAGGATTGTTGAATTCTTATTCTGGCTTACATAAGTGTCCGCCAAAGCTGTAAAACTGCAGCTTATCCCTCCAAGTAAAGGAAACAGGAAATTTCGAAGATTCATGTGTATAGGTTGTCAGGAGAGATTACTGTTGGCTGAAAGTTCTTTACTGAAAATGTATTGACAGTATTAAGAAACGGCACTCGGAAGTTCATGACACCAGGACATAAAAACAGCCCAAAATACTGTCTGGCAACAAAGCCTTAGGCTGAGTTTACATGTAATATGTTTGTGAAAACTATGAGTGGAACCAACACAGGGAGAAACTAGAACGGTAAGATTTGCCCTTTTTTTTACCTACTTCTATTTATCTGCAAAACACATACTGACCAAAATGTAATGCGCCAACCCAACAATAAGTCTATAGTGCTTGCAAGAGGGTCATGAACCCATCAAATCTGTGACTTGCATTTCCACCAATCTCATAATTTTGGCCTATGCGGAGGAAAAGCAATGCATCTTAAAAGGCATGGACAAGCTCTTTAGTGAATTTTACCCCAAAACTGACAGTTTCCACTTTGTTTATCATGAGGTCAATATCACATCTATACATCTCTTACAAATATCGCACAGAAAATACTAAATTGTCAAAGACCGTGTTTACATTTGTGTCATGCATTTCCGTTGATCTGCTCCATCATAGCAGCAGAACAGAAATTATATCAGTGCTGAAACAGCTGAATGCCGCACACTAACGTCACCAGAAAGACCCCACTGACTATGATGGGGTCTGTTGGGTTTTCCAGCATGGCATTTACATGGTGCACTATTTTTTCCTGGGATTTTTGCTGGATGAAACTTCCGATGCAGATGTGAACAAGGCCTAAGTATCCAACACAAATCTTGCTGGTTGCCCAAAAGAGATGAATTTTAGGCAGAGCAGAGAATCCTACCTGCTGCTAATTAAAGGCAATTTAATCACAACTCAAAATAGCTAATTATAAACATGTCAGTTATTAAATCAATTCTGGGCTTATGAAGTGTTCATAATTACAGAGGGCTCTACCCTTCTCCCGAGCAGGTGATTTCAGGATATTGTACTCGTTGAACTCACAAGATCCTTTACTGAGGTTGCCTTTATTCAATTGAGTATAGAAAAAAACGCAACATTTTTAGTGACTGTCAATGACAGCCATGGATACTATACATGGGCCAGAAATCAGAAACAAGGCTGCAATACTAAAGAAAATCTATCAAATATGAAAAGAGTAAGAAATTAGAACTTTATACTAATGTAGACCGCCATTTTATTTGAGCTTTTGATCTGAGTTGTGAATAGGAGTTCAGAGATTGTAAGCTCTTGAAAGAAGGGCCCTCACTCCACTTGCTTTGATATTTAGCAAGTGATATTGTAATGTCTGATATTTGTCTTTAGTCCCTGAATGACGCACTGTCCCTGCGCTCCTGATGGCGTTCTGAACACATACAGTCACTGAGGCTGCAATGGGTCTGGAGCATCATCAGCACAGCAGGGAGAGCGTATCATGCAGGAAAGCAAACAGGCACAGGGGCACATTGCTGTGCTGGCGGGGCTGGAGTCTGTAAGATAAGTATGCTGAATTTCATTATTTTACAACACAAAAAAAACAAACACTAAGGTCAATCCAAGACAGCTATTCGTTTGTTTTATGAACATTTTGTCAACTATTGAGGGAGCCAGTTTGCTAAGGTCTGTTTTATGCGTCTCTCGAGATGTTTTTGTACATCAAGTACCACTTACTGATGAGTCAAACAGGTTTTTATATATCCTACAGCAGATAGGACTCTGTATACAACCGCCTATTAAGATGCTAGAGCTCGGATGACTAGGCAACAGCACGTAGATGGGAATGACCTTAAAGATAGTGGTTGTTGGATTGGTTTACACAATACAATCTCAGATGAGAAGGACATGTGTCATTCCACTCAGCAGAGGCTCATAGTCTGTATGATGCAGCCATCACTGCAGACACAAGTACACCTCATACCAGCTTTTAGTCAGAAATCCATAGATTCAAGTGGGTCTACCTGTTGTTATTGAGAAAAGAGTACATGACTAATGGGAGTCAAAGGGTCAGTTTTAGCAATCAATAGAGGTCCCAGAAGTCAGACTGGTTGATACGCCATAACAAATGTAAATTACAGTAAACTCCCTAAACATCAGCAAAAGCACAGACCTCCCCCTATTATTCCTTTAACCCCAGGACAACATTAGATATGTGCGCAAAGAGACAGCAACATATGAGGTGAATGCCAGCTGTATTATACCGTTTATACCATATTGGCCAGGGTTGGAGATAAAGTTGGCCATTGAACTCCTCAGCTATTGTCCACAACATCTGAGGGCTTAGAAAGAGGGAGAAGACTCTCTCTAACACCAATTACATGTGGGACGAAAAGTAAAAAAAAAAAAAAAAAAGTATTAATAAAAGCATTAAAAAAAAAGAAAATATAGAAAATGACCAAATATTGAAGATTCAAAATCACTCCCTGTTTCCATTTATCATATAAACCTACATAATTTGTATCGCAGAGTTAAGAACTGTTCAAATAAAGGCCATTACTGCCTTTTGATTACCCCAGCAACCAGTAAAAATAAAAAAATAAAGAAAAAAAACACAACAAAAAGTTGTAAAAAGTAAAAGGGCCTCAAAAGCAAAATAATAATTAAAAAAAAATCCATCAAAAGGGTCACAGCAGATTTTTTTATTTTTTTTTAGTAAAACAAAAACTGTAAAAACAACATCTAAAAACAATGGTGGAATAGCAATTTTTTCCATTCCAATCTACATATAAAACAACTCCTCCTGCAAAACAATAACCCTCAAATGTCAATCTCAAAAATGGAATGCAAGGTTGACTTCAAGCGGGTTAAACTACGGTACTTTTCTGATGCCCACATTTGGTCCATCAGTCTGGTGACAAATGCACCTTAAAATTCTTCTGGCCTGTATGACGTATATAAATATATCCTTTCTTTTCTGGCTGCTGCTATAATCTTTCTATTACTTTCCTCTACCTGTTGCTGCATTTAACACTTTCTGTTCTGCACACAACAAAACGCCAGTAAGCAACCCCATCAGAGTCTACTGTCAACCCTGACACAATTAAACTTGACTTACTGACGTACTTTGCATTAACTTTCCCCCTAAACACAAGAAAATGTAACGCCTTCAAGCTATCTTCAGTCCGGACAGCCATCATGTGAAAACTGCAAGCAACCCAATTTCAAGTGACATTAATGAAGGGTTTTAAAAAAAAAAAAAAAAAAAAAAATAACACACACACACACACACACACAGCATATGTATTAAAAAAAAAAATATATATATATATATTTTATTTCAGAAACAGTACCACTCCTGTCCATTTGCAGTTTTCGGTGTTGCAACTTTATTCATTCACGATAATGGGACTGAGCTGCAATACCAGACACAGTCCATGGAAAGTATGGTGCTGTTTCCCAAAAAAGCAGCCCTTCTTTCTTCTAATGCTGGATAGTTCCTTTAAATGTTGCAAGCTAGGTCCCCAAAACAAGCAAAATGTATAGAGCATAAATACTAAAAACTAAGTGCAATTAAGAAGACTGTTGCTCAGTACCAGGATGAATAGTTTTCAGTTCTGCTAAAATAGCCTAGCCTCTATGATGTCTCCATACCCAGCACAGAGAAGAGGGAATCCTGTTCTCTTTTGTCTCTACACACCCCAAGAAGCAGCAGCAGCATGAAGGACATGATAGATCAGCACTGAGCAGTCTAAGCCGTAAACCTGAGATTTTTTACTCACAGGTAGCTAATGTGTAGTAGAGCCCTGCGAGGTACTGGTCTCCAATCCCACCAGATACTGCAAACATTTTGTTACAGCTTATAGAAATAGAACTCCCTGTGCCATTGTATCACCTGCCGTGCCACTTCATTACCCCGTGAGCCATTTTAACAGCCTCTTGTGCCATTTTAGAGGTTTGTAGGGCTGCGATGGATTTTGCCGGATCGGCTGTATGTTTTGTGACCGCCTGCTCCCGCCCGCACCAACCCAATCATGATGCAGGGCTCTACGGTGGACTCTCTTTGCAATCTTTGTTTCTGGCTCTCTCCAATCATTATCCCTCTTCACCTCTCCCCTCTCTAGACTTTATTGGGCAGCATGAAACTTGATCCCTTAGCAAGCTACTCTGTCTAGTAAACACAGGGTAGAATTGAGCTGATTGTTTCAAAGTTAATGAAAGTTATCAGCGAAGAGAGAAGAGAGAAGCACTTTTGTCAGTGACGATATAATACAAAGTGTCTTATATTAGCTTGAATTATTGGGTTATACAAAGTTTGTGTGAACTACGGAGACCATTTAAGCCATAGGTCCAGTTTTGCCTCCTTATATAAGGGCACTGCCGGTACTCAGACGGTGGTGGTTCGCAGTAAGATAACAGATAACCTTTCCGTCTACAAGAGGAAGCAGAAACAAAGGAAGATCAAGATATGTTACATTGTAGCAGCAGCTGGGTGTAATGCAATCTCTTTTTCTCTTGGGCACTGCTTGAGTACGTCAGAGCCAAAGACAGTTATGACTGGTATGAAGATGTAGGTAGTCAGGTAGGGGAGACACTTGATTGCCCAACACAGAGATAACGTTTAACCACTTCAGTGATTTTAGAGAACGAGGCTTATGTCATAAGAGCAGCTGCAGTCATAGAAATCAGTATTAACCCAAACACCATATTCTGTCTCTACAATAAGGTAGTAGTACATAAGTACTGGCTGTTCATTGTCTGAGCTCCATGGAGCACACACAGAAATGTGTACACTGCCCATCCCTGATGCAAACTGAATCACAGACAAATACCATAGGCACATACACTAAACTGTAGTATATATGAAGTACACTCTATTACAGGAACAGGTAAACCTGGGTTACAACAAGCTGACCAGCCCCATCACTTGAGTGGATGTCCAGTAAATTCAGTGCCAAGTCCTTCATTTCTATATAAAGATAGACCAATAGGAAAAGTTTGTCTTATCCCGATAATATAAAGCTCTGCTATACCTCACTATAGGGGCATTCTCTGACCCTATTCTTTTATGATACTACAGTAGTGATAATACAATTCAGATCTGGGTCATATACCTTAATGAACATTCAAACATTATAACTATGAATGCATTATTAATATGAAAAAGAACTAATCTGTGGGGTCATAGCAAATAATACATACCTACATAATAAAGATCACAGTGCAGTATCATACAATATACAGTAGGTCTGCACAATTTGGGGAAAATGTAAGGTAATTGCGGGATTTTGCAACCCAATCCGATTTATGGCATTCACCCCCTAGATAGTATGGCGGTGGTTTCAAGTATTTAAAATTTTACATGTCCACCTATTGAGTTGAATTCTGGTGGACACACATGGTCAATCTCCTCACAGACAGGTCTTACATGACTTGCACTGCATTTATTAAGAGTTTTAGACACTTAATCTTCAGAGCCATGTTCAACAGGGGGCATAGTTTTCCAAACATAGAGACAAGGCTTGCACCAAAATGGTGGCATAACTTTTTGGAGTAAAGTGAGCTAATAGTTGGTCTACACTTAGACTATACAGAAGAAACAAAGCACATATACTGCGCACCATTCGGAGAGACCAGACCGGAGATCAGTTGTATCTTGAAACGCGCCATCTAAATAAAATACTGGATACAGCAAGAAAAAAGGTGACCTTCGTGCAGGCGCTCAGGTGTCCAGAGGAAACTCACAACCGAATCATGGAAGTGAATAGAGTTCAGGTTTATTCAGACAAAACAGCAAAAACATGTTTCGGGGTATACAAACCCCTTCTTCTGATTGACAGATTAATCTGTCGTTATGAAGAAGGGGTTTTTATACCCCAAACACGTTATTGCTGTTTTATCTCAATAAACCTGAACTCTATTCACTTCCATTATCCAGTTGTGAGTTCTCTCTGGACACCTGAGCGCCTGCACCAAGGTCACCTTTATTTGCGTATCCAGTCTGACAACAGGAGCTCCATTCGGATGCATCTTGAGACCTGCAGGCCTGCACAGGATCCTCCATT
This sequence comes from Hyla sarda, assembly GCF_029499605.1. Taxonomy (NCBI): domain Eukaryota; kingdom Metazoa; phylum Chordata; class Amphibia; order Anura; family Hylidae; genus Hyla; species Hyla sarda. Next base: position 82,762,214 of record NC_079198.1, read on the forward strand.
GTACCTCTGATTGAGGTTATATGCATATTTAATATATGCTCCAGTGGAGCAGCCATTTTATAGACCCTCCACATCCCCTCCTCATGTGGGGTGACCTTTGTTGTCTCCTAGGGTAATGCAAAAGGCGCCTTTTCTGGGCCATCTTTTTCTACTTCTACACAGGATCTAAATAAAAGAACCATGTCATGTACTACCTATTTGCACCGTTTCTCTAGACAGCAACCATTTGGAATCCTGGTATATTGGCATTAAAAACCTATGCTGGACAGTCTAAAGATGCACCAGATTTACCAAAACAGCCTGAACCACTGTGATAAAAAAAATCTGGAACAGTATTAGACTGTCTAGTCTAAGTTTACAATCGTCTAAGAATTAGACAGTTTTAGTAAATCTGGGCCATTGCGTCTAGAACCTGCCCCCCACTAGCTCAGGTTAGCAGAAGCACCAAAAATGTTAAAACTATTTATTGCAGATGAAATAACCCTTTAACTCTTTAGAATACCACTGTTGGGCATTATGAAAGATCACGCCGGTTGCCATCTAAATAAGGAATACTTATCGGATACTCAGCGAGGTTCTAATCTCATGACACAGCATCTTTATTATACAAGTAGAAACCTAATACGCGGGACGGACAACCGGAACAGAGCTGCACAACCTTATCGCTAAAGTTAATAACAAGAAGCGTGGAGTCTCATTGTTCATTCAGGAGTTATCTTCTAACCGCTTACAACTCAGGGGCAATGTAGAAAATTAAGAGTGATACTGAACCCAATGTTTCCATGTTAGAGACTCATGTCCTACCGGTCTACTTAGGGTCCATTTTTTGGTCTAGGGTTTATTTTTTTGACCCAAACAGCCACAATGATTCGAATGATGATCTTTGTAGCGGAGGCATTACACAGCATTTAAAGGGGTTATTCAGGAAAAAAACTTTATATATATATCTCAACTGGTTCCAGAAAGTTAAACAGATTTGTAAAGTACTTCTATTAAAAAAATCTTAATCCTTTCAGTACTTATGAGCTTCTGAAGTTGAGTTGTTCTTTTCTGTCTAAGTTCTCTCTGATGAAACCTGTCTCGGGAAACGCCCAGTTTAGAAGCAAATCCCCATAGCAAACCTCTTCAACTCTGTGCAGTTCCCGAGACAAGCAGAGATGTCAGCAGAGAGCACTGTTGCCAGACAGAAAAGAACAACTCAACTTCAGCAGCTGATAACTATTGAAAGGATTAAGATTTTTTAATAGAAGTAATTTACAAATCTGTTTAACTTTCTGGAGCCAGTTGATGTTTATATATATATATATTATATATATATTATATATATATATATATATATATATATATATATATATATATATATATATTTTTTTTTTTTTTTTTTTTTTTCCTGGAATACCCCTTTAAGCCTTCTTACTGAACGCTAAATATTAATAATTATATATATCAAGTATGAAACGTACATTTAAACCAGTTATATACTGTACTTTGATCTAGAAACACTGTAGAAGCTAGGTCTCCAAACTGTGGCCTCCGAGCTGTTGCAAGACTACAACTCTCAGCATGCCAGGACAGCCAACGGCTGTCCGGGCATGCTGGGAGTTGTAATCTTGCAACAGCTGGATGTTCTCAGTTTGGAGACCACTGTTGTAGCGAAATAGGACATTGCAGCAGAATATGTTACCACTATATTAACAACAAGAAATATGGATCTTAACCTATACAAGACACTTGCATCTCCTGTCTTTGTGCAGTACTTGTTGATTTAAAGGGGTATTCCAGGCAAAAACTTTTTTTATATATCAACTGGCACCAGAAAGTTAAACAGATTTGTAAATTACTTCTATTAAAAAAAATCTTAATCCTTTCAGTACTTATGAGCTTCTGAAGTTAAGGTTGTTCTTTTCTGTCTAAATCCTGTCTGATGACACCTGTCTCGGGAAACGCTCAGTTTAGAAGAAAATCCCCATAGCAAACCTCTTCTAAAGTGGGCGTTTCACGAGACAGGTGTCATCAGAGAGGATTTAGACAGAAAAGAACAACCTTAAACTTCAGACGCTCATAAGTACTGAAAGGATTAACATTTTTTAATAGAAGTCATTTACAAATCTGTTTAACTTTCTGGAGCCAGTTGATATATAAAAACAAGTTTTTGCCTGGAATACCCCTTTAATGATGTAGCAGAGCTCACAATGTATGGCAGGACTTGTGGTTTCACAAAGCACTGCAGATAAACCTACGACACTATGTAAAAGCTAGTTGACACCATTCAGCTCTGCTACATCTGTATAATAGGAAGCAGTCCTATTTTGTAATAAAGAGTATAGCAACGTAACTTAAGAGAAAAAAAATAAAGTGGGTGTATAAAATTCTAGGAGACTATACACATGTGCAAAATATTTTCTGCACACATTCCAGTGTAGACATGGATATAAACCATGTATTAGGATTAAGTAAAGCGCAGCGGCGGATATAGAAAGTCTTTCCAAAAAAATGTTAAGATACACGCACAACCAAAAGTAGAAACCCAACGTGACCTGAATTCGGGGTCAAGTAAACTTGCGCAATGTGAAAAAAGCAACACTTCTCGTCTCCCAACAGGAAATTAATGTACAGACTGGCCTCTCGCTATGGTTCTTAATGGAAGCTAGAAGAGCAGCAACCTGCTCTGGGGTCTGCACTATACAGACGTCAGGGAGGGGGGGGCAACATAGACGAAAGTGTATCCCACCTCCTATAGAGCGCAAAACATTTATATAGACGTTATATAAGCACCATAAAGAACCTAGGCAAATTTCGGGGGGGGGGGGGGGGGGGAAAGGCAACAAAATAACAAAAAATGTATAAATAAAATAAAGGCATTATATGGGCAATTAGTTAAGATCATAATTTATAAACAGACGACATTCTACATATAAGAACATCCTAAATGGCAGATTATAATGATTTACATGTGGATTTTTGTATGGTATGGCAGTCAATGTATTATTATTATTAATGATTAAAATAATTTGCTGTAATCCCTTAAATCAGTGATCTTCAACCTGTATGTAGCTCTCCAGCCGTGGCAAACTACAACTCCCAGCATGCTCTTAGATTAATAGAGACAGACTAGATTTTGCTGGATTTATCAGTCTGTGACTATCATGTCAGGGCATTCTACAAGTTGTATGTCCCATAGGTTCTCTGGTTTATATTATTACAGACAGACTAGATGATAGATTTATAGATAAACAAATTCTGCTTTATTTACCAACCCGCGGCTGCCAGTTCATGTTAGGGGTTGTAGTTGTGCAACAGCTGAAGTGCCACAAGTTCACTGGTTTATAACAGATAGATATAAGATAGATAGATTAGTGGTCTTCAACCTGCAGACCTCCAGATGTTGCAAAACTACAACTCCGTTGGCTGTCTGGGCATGCTGGGAATTGTAGTTTTGCAACATCTGGAGGCCCACAGGTTGAAGACCACTAAGAGAGATAGATGTGAGATAGATAGATGTGAGATAGATAATATAGATAGATATGAGATAGATAATATAGATAGATATGAGATAGATAATATAGATAGATATGAGATAGATAGATAGATAGATATGAGATAGATAGATAGATAGATATGAGATAGATAGATAGATAGATAGATATGAGATAGATATGAGATAGATATGAGATAAATATGAGATAGATATGAGATAGAAATGAGATAGATATGAGATAGATATGAGATAGATATGAGATAGATATGAGATAGATATGAGATAGATATGAGATAGATATGAGATAGATAGATATGAGATAGATAGATATGAGATAGATAGATATGAGATAGATAGATATGAGATAGATAGATATGAGATAGATAGATATGAGATAGATAGATATGAGATAGATAGATATGAGATAGATAGATATGAGATAGATAGATATGAGATAGATAGATATGAGATAGATAGATATGAGATAGATAGATATGAGATAGATAGATATGAGATAGATAGATATGAGATAGATAGATAATATAGATAATATAGATAGATATGAGATAGATAGATAAGATAGAGAGATAGATATGAGATAGATAGATAGATAGATAGATAGATATGAGATAGATAGAAACTAAACTTCCGTCAGGTCCAGCAGTAGACTCATGAAGTAAGGATAAATATTTGACCTGAATTATAAAAGCTGAATAGATATTGTGAAATACATGACAACTAAACATATAAAATATAGTACATTGTATAGCCTATTGTGTTTCCATAACTGTTTTTACAACAAATAAAAATATTACATTTATAAATCTAACTTTTATTTTTTTTACTTGTATGTTCAGGAAACAAACTTCTAAATATTACTATAAATGAGGAAATGGCACGTAACCGCTATTACAGATAACACCAACCCTATAGGTCTATAATACATGAAGGATGTAAGGAATACACTAGGTTATAGGTATTTCTTGAGTTTATCCTCCTGGGTTGGTAGTATACAGAGATGCCCAGTCGGAGGCCCTATTTTTCCCATGTGCGGATTTAATTATGAATGGAATGCTCGGCATCAGCATGTCACAGACACACAGTGACCTAGAAATTGGTAAATAAAGCAGAATTAAATGTGTTAGCACATCACAGACTGTGCGGCTGGGCCAGAGAGACGGGCATTAGTATGATACCACATTGTGCCAGTAAGGCCGTGGGAGCAAAAAACTCTAATACCACCTGGGCAAAGATGACACCAGAGTCACATTGGGAGCTGCACAAAAGAAGGGACGATCACTATATAGGGGTGAAGATGGCAAATATGTATCCACAACTGGGTATTCCTCTGCTGGTTAATAATGTTGGCAATGTTTTTGGGCTACATGGTGGGCACTTGTCTAGCACCAGCACTGGATCCGTGGGTCAATGCCTGGCCCAGACAATATTGGTATGTCCATGTGTTCTCCTGAGCTAACTATAGATTTCTCCCACTCTCCAAAAACATGATGCCAACCATAAATGTATACACGGGGGCAATATATCAAATGGGCCGGATATCACATTTTATTGTGTGATTTTTTTTCCCTTAACTAAACATTTTGTGAAAAAACTAGTGGAAACATAACATATGCCACATTTATGACTGGTGTGTGCCATTCCTGGAGTAAAGGAAGCAGAGAGGTGGCATAAGGAATAGTGTTCAACATAGAAAATACACTAAATTTATTATACAAAGAGCGGCATGGCAATGAAGTTGGTGCTTCTGTATTGGTTAGTTTTAAGCTATATTTTAGATAGTATTGATATATCTCCCCCCATTGTTCCTAGCATGTGCCTATAGGTATCTCGTATAAGTACATGTACATAGAAGTAACCGATATATGTGCATAAAAGTAACCAACATAAGGGCATGTGTGTATATGTAACTAATATATATGCACATAAAGTAACCAATATAAGGGCATGTGTGTATATATGTAACTGATATATATGGACATAAAGTAACCAATATAAGGGCATGTGTGTATATATGTAACTGATATATATGCACATAAAGTAACCAATATAAGGGCATGTGTGTATATATGTAACTGAATCTATGTGCATGTGCATATAAGTAATAAAGATAAGGGCGTGTGTATAGGTCATTGATATGTGCATCAAGATAATAGATATCAGTTATATATACACATACAAGACCATATATCGACAACTTAAATGCACAGGCACTAATATATACATATATCAATTACCTATACACACATGCACTTATACATCCATATAAGTAACCATGAAAAGTACATTTGGGCAGATGTAACCAATATAAGTGCATGTGTACGTAAGTAACCAATATAATTGTATATGTGTGTACACGCAACCGATAAGTGTATAAGTAACCGATATAAGTGAATGTGTGTATACGTAACCATACGTAACATATAAGTGTATAAATAACCGATATAAGTGAATGTGTGTATATGTAACAAGTGTATAACAGATATAAGTACATGTGTGTAAACCTAACCGATATAAGTGCATGTGTGTATACCAGTGGTCTTCAACCTGCAGACCTCCAGATGTTGCAAAACTACAACTCCCAGCATGCTGGGAGTTGTAGTTTAGCAACATCTGGAGGTCCGCAGGTTGAAGATCACTGGTGTATACGTTACCATACGTAACATATAAGTGTATAACCGATATAAGCGCATAACCGATATAAGCGCATGTGTGTAAACCTATCCGATATAAGCGCATGTGTGTATACATGTAACCATACGTAACATATAAGTGTATAACAGATTTAAGCGCATGTGTGTATATGTAACCATACATAACATACAAGTGTATAAGTAACAGATATAAGTAAATGTGTGTAAACCTATCCGACGTAAGTGCATGTGTGTATACGTGACCATACGTAACATATAAGTAACAGATATAAGCGCATGTGTGTATACGTGACCATACGTAACATAAGTGTATAACAGATATAAGCGCGTGTGTGTATACGTGACCATACGTAACATATAAGTAGCAGATATAAGTGCATGTGTGTATACGTGACCATACGTAACATATAAGTAGCAGATATAAGCGCATGTGTGTATACGTGACCATACGTAACATAAGTGTATAACAGATATAAGCGCGTGTGTGTATACGTGACCATACGTAACATATAAGTAGCAGATATAAGCGTGTGTGTGTATACGTAACATATAAGCGTATAACAGATATAAGTGCGTGTGTATACGTGACCATACGTAACATATAAGTAGCAGATATAAGCGCATGTGTGTATACGTGACCATACGTAACATATAAGTAGCAGATATAAGCGCATGTGTGTATACGTAACATAAGTGTATAACAGATATAAGTGCATGTGTGTATACGTGACCATACGTAACATATAAGTAACAGATAAGCGCATGTGTATATACGTAACATATAAGTAACAGATATAAGCGCATGTGTGTATACGTAACATATAAGTAACAGATATAAGCGCATGTGTGTATACGTGACCATACGTAACATATAAGTAACAGATATAAGCGCATGTGTATATACGTAACATATAAGTAACAGATATAAGCGCATGTGTGTATACGTAACATAAGTAACAGATATAAGCGCATGTGTGTATACGTAACATATAAGTAACAGATATAAGCGCATGTGTATATACGTAACATATAAGTAACAGATATAAGCGCATGTGTATATACGTAACATATAAGTAACAGATATAAGCGCATATGTGTATACGTAACATATAAGTAACAGATATAAGCACATGTGTATATACGTAACATATAAGTAACAGATATAAGCGCATGTGTGTATACGTAACATAAGTAACAGATATAAGCACATGTGTATACGTAACATATAAGTAACAGATATAAGCGCATATGTGTATACGTAACATATAAGTAACAGATATAAGCACATGTGTATATACGTAACATATAAGTAACAGATATAAGCGCATGTGTGTATACGTAACATAAGTAACAGATATAAGCACATATGTGTATACGTAACATATAAGTAACAGATATAAGCGCATGTGTGTATACGTAACATATAAGTAACAGATATAAGCGCATGTGTATATACGTAACATAAGTAACAGATATAAGCGCATGTGTGTATACGTAACATATAAGTAACAGATATAAGCGCATGTGTGTATACGTAACATATAAGTAACAGATATAAGCGCATGTGTGTATACGTAACATATAAGTAACAGATATAAGCGCATGTGTGTATACGTAACATATAAGTAACAGATATAAGCGCATGTGTGTATACGTGACCATACGTAACATATAAGTAACAGATATAAGCGCATGTGTATATACGTAACATATAAGTAACAGATATAAGCGCATGTGTATATACGTAACATAAGTAACAGATATAAGCGCATGTGTGTATACGTAACATAAGTAACAGATATAAGCGCATGTGTGTATACGTAACATATAAGTAACAGATATAAGCGCATGTGTATATACGTAACATATAAGTAACAGATATAAGCGCATGTGTATATACGTAACATATAAGTAACAGATATAAGCGCATATGTGTATACGTAACATATAAGTAACAGATATAAGCACATGTGTATATACGTAACATATAAGTAACAGATATAAGCGCATGTGTGTATACGTAACATAAGTAACAGATATAAGCACATGTGTATACGTAACATATAAGTAACAGATATAAGCGCATATGTGTATACGTAACATATAAGTAACAGATATAAGCACATGTGTATATACGTAACATATAAGTAACAGATATAAGCGCATGTGTGTATACGTAACATAAGTAACAGATATAAGCACATATGTGTATACGTAACATATAAGTAACAGATATAAGCGCATGTGTGTATACGTAACATATAAGTAACAGATATAAGCGCATGTGTATATACGTAACATAAGTAACAGATATAAGCGCATGTGTGTATACGTAACATATAAGTAACAGATATAAGCGCATGTGTGTATACGTAACATATAAGTAACAGATATAAGCGCATGTGTGTATACGTAACATATAAGTAACAGATATAAGCACATATGTGTATACGTAACATATAAGTAACAGATATAAGCACATATGTGTATACGTAACATAAGTAACAGATATAAGCACATATGTGTATACGTAACATATAAGTGAACCTGTGCATATGTTCCCAATAAATACGGGCATTGTCTGAACAGTAATGTAGACTATGTTGATGCTATATAAGAGATAATATACCATGTTGAGGTTTGATGCCCATTTGCGGTGGCGGGAGCGGTAAGTGTCTCGCAGCTGTTTTTGCTTTTCCTATCCTATAAATACATGGGTGATCTCCATATGGAAGTCAATTTGGGACATAAAGCATTTTTCACTATAAAATACACTAAACATTTTAATAAAAACTGAGACACAACAGTAAAGTATCCCAAGACAAAGACATGACTGCCACCTGTAGCTCTCAGGGCAATAAGGCAGAAGAGGGTGGCCACATGGGCCCTGCTCACACTGGGGTTACTTGCCTCGGTTTTGGTAATGCGGTGCCTGGCCAGCTTCACCACAGCGAAATTCCCTTTCCCTAAAGTGCGTTCTATGTCATAGAATCCAACCCGGACAGGACCCCTCTGCACATGCCTCTGACAGTCCGCCATGACCATGCTGGGACCCAGGCCAGAGAGGCAAAGGGGCAAAAGACATCAACTGGCACGATCACACCCCCCAGATGAGCCCAGGCACAAGACGACTCTGCAGCAGATGCCAGCCACACAATGTGCCCATCAGAGCTGCCCGTCCCTGGCTGTGGGCAGGAGCATTCTCTAGGTGGCTTTGCAGGTATAAGGGGGGTGTTGCTGCTGATACAAAGAAACAAATCTCCAGCTAGTGCCCAGAATGCATTGTCCGAGTGAGGAGAGGACACACTGAGGTGTCTGAAGATCAGCACTCCAGGAGGACAATCCCGGGGAGCATGCACAGGGACCTTGGAGTTGTCATTGTCCTGTAGTTTGCAGGAAGAGGATTATCCACAATTGACAGGGTCCATTCCACATCCAGCAGATCCAGGGTGACATGGGCAGCAGCAGAGTGTGGAGTGTGAGGAGCCCGGGCTGGAGCACAAGTCACTCACTGAACTTACAGTGTCAGGCGGTGGCATGGAGGCATGAGGAGAAGTGAGCTCCGGGCACCGGGTCACACCGGGGGGAGTGGAGGCGGCTGTGCAGGAAGCCAGTGTGCGCCTCTATCTAGCAGGCTCTGCCGCTGCTGCTAGCACAAGGCATCATGTTCTCAGGGTTGATGTCCATTGACGTCAGAGCTGCAGGAGGTCTTCTGGGCGGGGCTTCTGTTTCTTGTTTTTTTTTTCTCTCTACCTTCTTCACAGTTCGCTTGCCAAATGGGTTGCCCCTAGCAACCGGAGCCAGCTCTGACGTCAAGAGCCCTTCTGCACAATCTGTCAATCAAGAGCCGAGCGCGGGAGGGAGGGAGGAAGGGTGCGCGAGCGTGAGCCGCAGCCGGGGCAGCGCAGAGGTCACACTCAGTCAGGAGAAGACGCACGCGGCTCGGGCGCCGCCACATCCAGCCTGTGCCACAATACCTACACACAAATAGAATATACACAAATACCACATAACAGATACCATATAAAGGCTCTGTATTTGGAGTCTCAGAGAAATAGCTTTAAATTGATATTTATATTTTCATAGCTTTTTTGCTTCTATTGCTTCTGGGTAGTTTTCACGTGGTTTTCTGGCAGCTTTTTTTTTGTACAGAAAAAAACTTCCACTGTGTTTTTGCGGAATGTCTGCCATTTTTTCCCATTGTGTGGAAACTGTTTTTTTTTTTTTTCTTCTTTGGCAGTTTTTCCTGTTTCTGCATCCACTTTTTTTTTTTTTTTAAAGAATAAAAGAATACATAAAAAAGCCATTAACATTTTTAGTTTTTAATGGCATTTTTGCATTTCCATAAACTCCTATGGGAGAGAAACCCCATTGCCTCAACATACTACAATTTTAAAAATTCGTCCACTGATGCAAAAAACAGCAGAGACAAAAAAGGGTTTCATTACGGTAATCCCAAGTGACTTGCAGCTAAAATCTGACAGTGGTGGGGTTTTTTCACAAAAAATACGCAGTACAGCATGTGTGTCGTTTTTCTAAAAAAAATATATATATTGCTTTTAGGGGGGGAGGAGGGAAGAGAATTTATCTTTAAAGGAGTAGTCCAGTGGTGAAAAACTTATCTCCTATCTATTTGTATGTGGCCCCGGCTCGCTGGCCAGATAGCGGATGTTGATCACTGCACGAAGCGGCGGCTGACACGCCCCCTATATACAACTCTATGGCAGAGCTGGAGATTGCCGAAGGCAGCGCTCCGGCTCTGCTATAGATTTGAATTGAGGGGGCGTGTCAGTCGCCGCTTCGTGCGGTGGTCAACACGCCCCCTTCCAGCAAGCTGCCGGGGTCCCGTACAGGAGATCGCAGGGGGCCCCAGCGGTCGGACCCCCCGCGATCTGAAACTTATCCCCTATCCTTAACCCTTTAAGGACTCAGGGTTTTTCAGTTTTTGCACTTTCGTTTTTTCCTCCTTACCTTTTAAAAATCATAACCCTTTCAATTTTCCACCTAAAAATCCATATTATGGCTTATTTTTTGCGTCGCCAATTCTACTTTGCAGTGACATTAGTCATTTTACCCAAAAATGCACGGCGAAACGGAAAAAAAAATCATTGTGCAACAAAATCGAAAAAAACCCGCCATTTTGTAACTTTTGGGGGCTTCCGTTTCTACGCAGTGCATATTTCGGTAAAAATTACACCTTATCATTATTCTGTAGGTCCATACGGTTAAAATGATACCCTACTTATATAGGTTTGATTTTGTCGTACTTCTGGAAAAAATCATAACTACATGCAGGAAAATTTATACGTTTAAAAATGTCATCTTCTGACCCCTATAACTTTTTTATTTTTCCACGTACAGGGCGGTATGAGGACTCATTTTTTGCGCCGTGATCTGAAGTTTTTATTGGTATGATTTTTGTTTTGATCAAACTTTTTGATCACTTTTTATTCATTTTTTAATGTTATAAAAAGTGACCAAAATACGCTTTTTTGGAATTTGGAATTTTTTTGCGCGTACGCCATTGACCGTACGGCTTAATTAATTATATATTTTTATAGTTCGGACATTTACGCACGCGGCGATACCACATATGATTATTTTTTTTTTTTTTACACTGTTTTATTTTTTTTATGGGAAAAGGGGGGTGATTCAAACTTTTATTAGGGAAGGGGTTAAATGACCTTTATTAACACTTTTTTTTTACTTTTTTTTTGCAGTGTTATAGGTCCCATAGGGACCTATAACACTGCACACACTGATCTCTCATCTTGATCACAGGCGTGTATTAACACGCCTGTGATCAGCATTATCGGCGCTTGACTGCTCCTGCCTGGATCTCAGGCACGGAGCAGTCATTCGTCGATCGGACACCGAGGAGGCAGGTAAGGGCCCTCCCGATGTCCGATCAGCTGTTCGGGACGCTGCGATTTCACCGCGGCGGTCCCGAACAGCCCGACTGAGCAGCCGGGATACTTTCAGTTTCACTTTAGAAGCGGCGGTCAGCTTTGACCGCCGCTTCTAAAGGGTTAATACCGCACATCGCCGCGATCGGCGATGTGTGGTATTAGCCACGGGTCCCGGCCGTTGATTAGCGCCGGGACCCACGCGATATGATGCGGGATAGCGGCGCGATCCCGCTTCATATCGCGGGAGCCGGCGCAGGACGTAAATATACGTCCTGCGTCGTTAAGGGGTTAAGATAGGGGATACGTTTTTCACCACTGGACTACTCCTTTAGGGTCTATTCACACGTACAGTATTTGGTGCAGATTTGATGTGCAGGATTTTTTGCTGCAGATTTAAATGTAAACTTAACACAGCTTGAAATCCTGCACATCTAATCTGCGCAGAATACTGTACGTGTGAATAGACCCTTAATGTTTTTTTTTTGTAGAAACCTGTTGTGCAACTTTGCATTAATGTCAGGATGCCACTGGATCGGTGTTTCCCCACCAGAATTCCTCCAGCTGTTGCAAAACTACAACTCCCAGCATGCCCAGACAGCCTTTGGCATGCTGAGAGTTTTAGTTTTGCAACAGCTAGAGGCCCCCTGGTTGAGAACACTGCTCTAGATAAGAGAGAAAAGCTTACACACATTCTTACTTTACCTGGTCACCGGGCTACATTGACGAATACTTTTTGAACAAGAGATAGATTTTGCACGTCAACCACGCCTCTGCTAAAACAGCAACAATAAATGGCAAAGCCAGTGCAGGCAATGTCAAATAGTGCAAAATCTGATAATAATAATTGTGGCCGGAGTGAATGCACAAAATAAAAACCCATTGCGCACGGAATTTTGCAGGTGCGCACCAGTTAATAAATTCCCCCTTAGTATTTTGGTCTGTATTGTTAGCCAAAACCAGGTTAACTATGGCACTGCCCTTAGAAATTCTTAATTTACACTGATGAAAGAATCACATGACTTGTAATGAGAAAAACTATCAGAAAAAAACAGGTCTGCTTTGGCTTTATTGGTCCTGAAAAAAACGCCATGAAAAACAAACCCTTCTTTTTATTGTCTATAATGCAGTGTTTATGGTATTCTTTGCCCCCCCAAATCGCATGTATTACTATATATTAATACAGTGACCCCTCGACCTACGATGGCCCAACATACAATAATTTCAACATGCGATGGCCTCTCAGAGGCCATCGCATGTTGAAGGCAGCATCAACATACGATGCTTTTGTATGTCGGGGCCATCGCATAAACGGCTATCCGGCAGCACATACTGCTTCAGCTGCCACCGGATAGCCGTTTACGGTGCCCCATGCCCTTTGCTAACGATCACTTACCTGTCCTCGGGGCTCCGGCGCGTCCTCTTCGGGATCCTCTGCATGGTCGGCGCTCTCCATCGACGTCATCACGCTGCGCACGCCTTCCCGTCATTCAATAGGAGCGGCGTGTGTAGCGATGTGATGGCGGCGACGGAGAGCGCGGATGCAGGGGAAGAAGAGGCCTTGCCAGAGCGTCAGGGACACCTCGGGGACGCGGCGACAGCGATGGACGGCGACATCCCGGGCAGCGGTGACGAGCGGTGACGGTCCGGAGCGGCGGGGACAGGTGAGTACAACTTCCTATACCAGTGGTCTACAACCTGCGGACCTCCAGATGTTGCAAAACTACAACACCCAGCATGCCCGGACAGCCAACGGCTGTCCGGGCATGCTGGGTGTTGTAGTTTTGCAACATCTGGAGGTCCGCAGGTTGTAGGCCACTGTCCTATACTTTACATTGCACGGATCCCTCAACATGCGATGGTTTCAACAAATGATGGTCCGTTTGGAACGGATTACCATCGTATGTTGAGGGACCACTGTATACGCACTCTTTATGTGGGATTTATGCATCAAATGTGGTGTTTTTTGGAGTATTTTTGGTCAAAACTGGTGTGTTTGTTTCTAGCCTTAGGCCATGTTCACACACATCGTAAAATCAGTCGTCTTTTCAGTCTTAACCGGCCAAAAAAATGTCCACAAAGCAAAAAACAGAGGCCTTTTCAGAAATGAAAGAAGTGATCTGATTGGTTGCTATGGGCAACTCAGCAACTTTTCCTCTGGACAGATTTTAATTGATCTCCCTCAGTATGTGTAATCAAGGCCGTATAATTTTCTCTGTGTTTGTTCTAATCCTGTTTTTGGCTAAAAATACTGACCAAATACTTTGTGTGAAACCAACATTTTTTGACAACTTTTACAGGCATTTTCCATGTGTTTAATACTTGCAACCCTCGTATAATTATGAGTTTATGTGCCATAAAGCATTAAAAACATGAAAAAAATGCATTTAACCCCTTAAGGACTCAGCCCATTTTGGCCTTAAGGACTCAGACAATTTCATTTTTACGTTTTCATTTTTTCCTCCTCGCCTTCTAAAAATCATAACTCTTTTATATTTTCATCCACAGACTAGTATGAGGGCTTGTTTTTTGCGCGACCAGTTGTCCTTTGTAATGACATCACTCATTATATCATAAAATGTATGGCGCAACCAAAAAACACTATTTTTGTGGGGAAATTAAAACGAAAAACGCAATTTTGCTAATTTTGGAAGGTTTTGTTTTCACGCCGTACAATTTCTGGTAAAAATGACATGTGTTCTTTATTCTGAGGGTCAATACGATTAAAATGATACCCATTATTATGTACTTTTATATTATTGTTGCGCTTAAAAAAAATCACAAACTTTTTAACCAAATTAGTACGTTTATAATCCCTTTATTTTGATGACCTATAACTTTTTTATTTTTCCGTATAAGCGGCGGTATGGGGGCTCATTTTTTGCGCCATGATCTGTACTTTTTTTTGATACCACATTTGTATATAAAAAACTTTTAATACATTTTTTATAATTTTTTTTTTAATAAAATGTATTAAAAAAGTAGGAATTTTGGACTTTTTAAATTTTTTTTCGTTCACGCCGTTCACCGTACGGGATCATTAACATTTTATTTTAATAGTTCGGACATTTACGCACGCGGCGATACCAAATATGTCTATAAAAAATGTTTTTTACGCTTTTTGGGGGTAAAATAGGAAAAAACGGACGTTTTACTTTTTTATTGGGGGAGGGGATTTTTCACTTTTTTTTTACTTTTACTTTTACATTTTTTTACATTTTTTTTTACACTTGAATAGTCCCCATAGGGGACTATTCATAGCAATACCATGATTGCTAATACTGATCTGTTCTATGTATAGGACATAGAACAGATCAGTATTATCGGTCATCTCCTGCTCTGGTCTGCTCGATCACAGACCAGAGCAGGAGACGCCGGGAGCCGCACGGAGGAAGGTGAGGGGACCTCCGTGCGGCGTTATGAATGATCGGATCCCCGCAGCAGCGCTGCGGGCGATCCGATCGTTCATTTTAATCGCGAACTCCCGCAGATGCCGGGATCTGTATTGATCCCGGCACCTGAGGGGTTAATGGCGGACGCCCGCGAGATCGCGGGCGTCGGCCATTGCCGGCGGGTCCCTGGCTGCGATCAGCAGCCGGGATCAGCCGCGCATGACACGGGCATCGCTCCGATGCCCGCGGTTATGCTTAGGACGTAAATGTACATCCTGGTGCGTTAAGTACCACCTCACCAGGACGTACATTTACGTCCTGCGTCCTTAAGGGGTTAAATGGCCATATAACCATGCAGCCATAGAATACCACATAAAATAAAACTACATGTAAGGCTGCTTTCACACTGTGAAATAGTTCCGTTTAGGAACTTCCGCCAGAAGTTCCGTCACTATATCGGCGAAACCGATCACTATATCGGCGAAATAGCCGTTACAAAACCCCTGACGGCCGTGACTAAATTGCATTGCAGCCTATGGGGTTTTGTAACTGCCCGTTTGCACCCGCATATGCCCGTAATTCATTACGGGCGTTATATAGTGACGGGGCTATATACAGTATGCAGTAATTTTTCCGCCACGATGTCCCGTCACTATAGAACGCCCGTAATGTATTTCGGGCATATGCGGGTGCAAACGGGCAGTTACAAAACCCCATAGGCTGAAATGCAATTTAGTCACGGCCGTCAGGGGTTTTGCAACGGCCGGGTTTCGCCGATATAGTGACGGAACTACTGGCGGAATTTCCTAAATGGAACTATTTCACAGTGTGAAAGCAGCCTAAACTGTGCAACATTTTCCTATTGAATTCCATGTAATTCAAAGGGAAGAAGAAAAGACGTGATATTGATGTATTGTGAGGCATAATACAGCCACTACAACATAGTACATGCCCCACAGCCCCCTCCATTCAAGCAGGGGTAAAACTATGAGACCAAAGGGGAGATTTATCAAAATCTGTCCAGAGGAAAAGTTGCCCAGTTGCCCATAGCAACCAATCCGATCGCTTGTTTCATTTTTAACAAGGCCTCTGCAAAATGAAAGAAGCAATCTGATTGGTTGCTATGGGCAACTGGGCAACTTTTCCTCTGCACTGGTTTTGATAAATCTCCCCTCATGTTGCCGGGGCATATACTCCATATGTTGTAGGTGAACCATGCCCACATGCGATGGTCAGTGGCTGGACAATGTTTTGGCAACCCTAGCAATATTGTGCTGCCACTAACCACATTCCCCAGTGACAAGCCCTAATAGTTATTCCTCTCTGTGTAGTGGGTGGGTCATTTTGCTGACTAAGGCCTTGCTGGCCGAAACGCGTCACGTTACCTGAGTGTCCGATGTTTCCCATGGCAACTATGCAATAAAGCAGCTCAGTTTTATACGTGTGTGCGCTGGACATTCTTCTTCTTTTGCCTTTCTCTGGATCCAGTCCTGGTCCTGTCCGTGCGCTGAAGCCCGGGGTAGAGCCGGTTCGACTTGCTTGTCATTTTGCTGGGGAATCTACTATACCAGTGGTCTTCAACCTGCGGACCTCCAGATGTTGCAAAACTACAACTCCCAGCATGCCCGGACAGCCGTTGGCTGTCCGGGCATACGGGGAGTTGTAGTTTTGCAACATCTGGAGGTCCGCAGGTTGAAGACCACTGTACTATACCATACAGGCAAAACCATGTCCCATGCAGTGGCCAATGGCTGCATAATATTTTGTGCTGCCATTGAGCACCACATGTGGGCATGAGTTCTCTCACATTTCAACATAGAATACTTCTCTAGGGGGCCATATGAGAGTTTGAGCAGCAGAGTCTCTACAGCTGAAAATCTGCAGCAGATTACATTGACTTTAGTAGGAAAACCCATCGTGGCGGAAACCTGCAGAGGATGACTCGCTGTATCTCCCACCACTGTAAACGTACCTCAATGTACTTGGCATTTAAATAAAAAAGATAACAGAAGATAGAACAGATTAAAAAAAATAAAATAAAAAATAAGTGTGGTTGAGGGGTTTCTCACATTTTTCTCCAAGAGAAATACAAACTATTTTGAAAAAATGCTACATAAACTGTATAAAAAATGCATGAAGCATGGAATAAAATGCTGCAGTTTTTTGAGACTTTTTGAAACTGAAAAAGGAAACCCTAAGGGGGATATTTATCAAAACCTGTCCAGAGGAAAAATTGCTGAGTTGCCCATAGCAACCAGATTGCTTCTTTAATTTTTTAAAAGGCCTGTGAAAAATGAAAGAAGCGATCTGATTGCAGAGGCGGCTCTCCCACTAGGCCAACTAGGCCGCCGCCTAAGGCCTTGCGCTGGTGGGGGCCTCGCTCTTGCCCCTACCACCGCAAGGACACCGCAGTGTCCCCTGTGACGGCCCATGGGGCCTCCCATCTGCCCGGTGCCAAAACAATAGCAGGCCCCCACACCCCCGTTCCTGTTCCCCGCCCCACGCAAGGCCCTCTTCTCAGATTACGCTGAAGGGGGCCTCGCTCCATCTGGCCGGTCTCCCAGCCCTGAGCAATGATTGTAGTAAGCCGGGGCAGGGACCTGGACACTGCAAAGCGCAGCAGCGTCCATGCGCAGCATCGCAGGAATGACATCACAGACGTCCCTGTCCCAGCTTCTCTGCTCAAGCAGGAAGGAGCATCACTGGCACTGCACTCTGCCGACCAAGTTTTGGGAGGGGGACAGTCGGATGTGGGGGCTGTTATGGCAGAAGGTGGCAGAGGGGTCTGGGGTGAGGGGGCAGAAAAGTTGGGTGGAGGATGACTCTGGGGGGGAGAGGGACTGAGGGGTCTGGGGGTGATAGAGGACTGAGGGGTCTAGGGGGGAGTGATAAGGGACTGAGGGGTCTAGGAGGAGTGATAAGGTACTGAGGGGTCTAGGGGGAAGTAGGGGACTGAGGGGGAGAAGGAGTCTGGGGGGGGGCACAAAAGTTGCAGGGGTGTGGAATAAAAAAGTAAATAAAAAAAAACTACTTGTCCAGGGACTAAAACAGGAGCCCAATCCACTTGTCCTGGTACACAAAATAAGGGGAGGATTCATTTTTTCTTCTCACCTTCTATTAGCCATAATGCTTTTAATCGGCGGCCGACGCAGACTTTTCAGTCAATGCCAGCCTGAGACTTCATGCGCCACTATTTTGCAGAGGCCACAGCCTGCCAGACAGTTTACATTAAGGGCCCCACCGACTGTAAGGTAAATAACAATCGTGCCCACTGCCCTGGCTGTCTGGCCCATGCTGCTGATATATAGATATATATATATATATATATATATATATATATATATATATTCCACTACTACCCCATGTGCAGTTTTTATCACCATTATAGTATACTAACTGTCACTGTAGTGTGACATCACTGTGCATATTATTCCTATGTCAGTGTGTGTATTGTCCCTGTACTGTAACATCACGGTGTGTATTGTCCCTGTACTGTAACATCACGGTGTATTATCCCTGTACTGTGACATCACTGTGTGTATTATCTCTGTACTGTAACATCACTGTGTATTATCCCTGTACTGTGACATCACTGTGTGTATTATCCCTGTACTGTGACATCACTGGGTGTATTATCCCTGTACTGTGACATCACGGTGTGTATAATCCCTATACTGTGACATCACTGTGTATTATCCCTGCACTGTAACATCACTGTGTATTATCCCTGTACTGTGACATCACTGTGTATTATCCCTGTACTGTGACATCACTGTGTGTATTATCCCTGTACTGTCCATTAGTTAGTCACAATAGTACAGTTGGTCATGGTGTGGCAGTATTATTTGTTCCTCACTGATAACACACATACCTAGCAGTGTTCACTTGTATACGTATTTCATTTTGTCTAGAGTTAATGACCATTTTTCTATTTTTTTACTGATATTATTGGTAATATTGGTCAGTATACAGGATTTGGTGGATTCGCTGAACCTGTGTGGAGGATGGCATGGGCTGTACCATGGAGTGGAGTCTAAGGTGCTGCTGGTATTCACCAGAGCCCGCTGCAAAGCGGGATGGACTTGCAGTGGCTGGCGGCACCCAGGTCGCTACCTCTGGCACGACTCGTCCACACAGGCTGCCGAGGTGACACGTGGCACTGGAAGGATTAAGAAAACTTGTCAGGAAAAGCAGAAGGTCAGGGCAGGCAGCACAGGAGCGTAGTCAGGAACAAAGCAAGGAGGTCAGAACACAGCAAGGCAATACAGAACAAGAACGCTTTCTCTTGGCAAATGAGCACAAAGATCCGGCAAGTGGAAACAGGAAGTGCTGACACTTATAGTGTCAGCGAGTAGCAGTAACCAATTAATGGTGTTCTGGCCCTTTAAATTGCAGAGAGCTGGCACGATCATGCCCTAGAGGACGGGTACACATACGCCGGCGACCTGGGACAGCAAAGGAAACAGGAGGTGAGTAACGGCCCAGCATTCGCACCGCTGGCAGAGGAGAACGGGGCACATTTACAATTTGTAACACACATTTACAATTGCATTTACACGATTAAGATGCATGAAGAAAAACACAATTTAACTGGGCAAATAAGTGTCATAGCTACAGCACTTAGAAAAAAAATGCTGTCAAGAAGTCCTCATACCGCCCCGTATGCGGAAAAATTAAAAAAGTTATAGGGGTCAGAAAATGACATTTTTAAACATACAAATTTTGGAGCATGTAGTTATAATTTTTTTAGGAGTAAAATAAAATAAAACCTACATAAATTGGGTATCCTTGTAACCGTAGGGACCTACAGAATAAAGGTAAGGTTCCATTTTTACCAAAAAGTGCACTGTGTAGAAACAGAAGCCCTAAAAATTAGCAAAATAGCTTTTTTTTCTTTTTTTAATTTCACCCCACAAAAAAGTTTTTTTTTGTTTTGACGCAGATTATTTTATACTGTAAATTAACCTCCTCAGGACACAGGGCGTATGAATACGCCCTGCATTCCGAGTCCTTAACCCCTTAACGACGCAGGACGTATATTTACGTCCTGCGCCGGCTCCCGCGATATGAAGCGGGATCGCGCCGCGATCCCGCATCATATCGCGTCGGTCCCGGCGCTAATCAACGGCCGGGACCCGCGGCTAATAACACACATCGCCGATCGCGGCGATGTGCGGTATTAACCCTTTAGAAGCGGCGGTCAAAGCTGACCGCCGCTTCTAAAGTGAAACTGAAAGTGACCCGGCTGCTCAGTCGGGCTGTTCGGGACCGCCGCGGTGAAATCGCGGCGTCCCGAACAGCTGACCGGACACCGGGAGGGCCCTTACCTGCCTCCCCGGTGTCCGATCGATGAATGACTGCTCCATGCCTGAGATCCAGGCAGGAGCAGTCAAGCGCCGATAACACTGATCACAGGCGTGTTAATACACGCCAGTGATCAGCATAGGAGATCAGTGTGTGCAGTGTTATAGGTCCCTATGGGACCTATAACACTGCAAAAAAAAAGTAAAAAAAAACTGTTAATAAAGGTCATTTAACCGCTTCCCCAATAAAAGTTTGAATCACCCCCCTTTTCCCATAAAAAAAATAAAACAGTGTAAAAAAAAATGAATAAACATATGTGGTATCGCCGCGTGCGTAAATGTCCGAACTATAAAAATATATCATTAATTAAGCCGTACGGTCAATGGCGTACCCGCAAAAAAATTCCAAAGTCCAAAAAAGCGTATTTTGGTCACTTTTTATAACATTAAAAAATGAATAAAAAGTGATCAAAAAGTCAGATCAAAACAAAAATCATACCAATAAAAACTTCAGATCACGGCACAAAAAATGAGTCCTCATACCGCCCTGTACGTGGAAAAATAAAAAAGTTATAGGGGTCAGAAGATGACATTTTTAAACGTATAAATTTTCCTGCATGTAGTTATGATTTTTTCCAGAAGTGCGACAAAATCAAACCTATATAAGTAGGGTATCATTTTAACCGTATGGACCTACAGAATAATGATAAGGTGTAATTTTTACCGAAATATGCACTGCGTAGAAACGGAAGCCCCCAAAAGTTACAAAATGTTTTTTTTTTTCGATTTTGTCGCACAATTATTTTTTTTCTGTTTCGCCGTGCATTTTTGGGTAAAATGACTAATGTCACTGCAAAGTAGAATTGGCGACGCAAAAAATAAGCCATAATATGGATTTTTAGGTGGAAAATTGAAAGGGTTATGATTTTTAAAAGGTAAGGAGGAAAAACGAAAGTGCAAAAACGGAAAAACCCTGAGTCCTTAAGGGGTTAAGGACCGAGGGCGTATCCATACGCCCGTGGGAATTCTGGTCCCCACCGCTAGCGGGTTGGGGACCGGAGCCGGATGCCTGCTGAAATCGTTCAGCAGGTGTCACGGCATATCGCCCGGGTCATTATGTCCCCCCATGTCGGCGATGGCCGCAGATCGCTGGACAATTCAGGCCAGCGATCTGCGGCGAGTCCGGGTCAATCGGGTCTCCGGTGACCCCGAATTACTGGCTGACGGCCCTGAACAGCCATAGCCAGCAGGAGTGAGGTGGCACTGGTGCCACCTCACTATTGCCCTGAATCGTCGGCCGGGTTTACCGGCCGTCGAATCAGGGCACCTGCTGCGGGTGTCGCTCCCGCAACCCGCTCCGCCCCTCTTCCGGAGGACGTGAGCGGGTGCGGGAAGAAGACCCCGGGAGCTGGGGACCCCGATCCCCGGCGTCCCTGCTGGGATCGGGGCCCCAGGAGCGGCGGCGGCGGTGGCGGGACTGACCTGAAGCGGCGGCTTGGAGTTGAGTGACGGCCTCCGGCTGTTGCTTAGCAACAGCTCCCAGCATGCAAAAAGGGCATGCTGGGAGCTGTAGTTATGCAACAGCAGGAGGCAGGTAACCACAACTCCCAGCATTCCCTTATGGGCATGCTGGGACTTATAGTTTTGCAACAGCTGGAGGCACATTTTTTCTATGGAAAAGTATACCTTCAGCTGTTGTATAACTACAACTCCCAGCTTGCACAAACAGCTAAAGTGCATGCTGGGAGTTGTAGTGGTGCATCTGCCGGTTGCATAACTACAACTCCCAGCATGCCCGTTGGCTGTGGGTGACTGCTGAGAGTTGTAGTTTTGCAACAGCTGAAGGCTCACCTAACTCAGTGTTTCACGACCGGTGTGCCTCCAGCTGTTGCAAACTTCAACTCTCAACAGTCACCGTACATGCTGGGAGTTGTAGTTTTGCAACAGCTGGAGGCACACTGGTTGTGAAAAACTGAGTTAGGTCACAAACTCAGTGATACATAACCAGTGTGCCTACAGCTGTTGCAAAACTAAAACTCTCAGCATGTAGTCTGTCAGCGCATGCTGGGAGTTGTAGTTTTGCAACAGCTGGATGTTCCCCCCCCCCCCCAATGTGAACGTACAGGGTACACTCACATGGACGGAGGTTTACAGTAAGTATCCGGCTGCAAGTTTGAGCTGCGGCAAATTTTCTGCCGCAGCTCAAACTGCCAGCGAGAAACTACTGTGAACCCCCTGCCCATGCGACTGTACCCTAAAAACACTACACTACACTAACACAAAATAAAATAAAAAGTAAAAAACACTACATATACACATGACCCCTCCCCAATAAAAATGAAAAACTTCTGGTATGCCACTGTTTCCAAAACAGAGCCTCCAGCTGTTGCAAAACAACTACTTCCAGTATTACCAGACAGCCACTGACTGTCCAGGCATGCTGGGAGTTTTACAACAGCTGGAGGCACCCTGTTTGGGAATCACTGACGTAGAATTCCCCTATATCCACCCCTATGCAAGTCCCTAATTTAGGCCTCAAATGCGCATGGCGCTCTCACTTTGGAGCCCTGTCGTATTTCAAGGCAACAGTTTAGGGTCACATATGGGGTATCGCCGTACTCGGGAGAAATTGTGTTAAAAATTTTGAGGGCTATTTTCTGCTTTTACCCTTTTTTAAAATGTAAAATTTTAGGGAAAACAAGCATTTTAGGTAAAAAAAAATTTTTTTTTTTACATATCCAAAAGTTGTGAATCACCTGTGGGGTATAAAGGTTCACAAATGTGACTACTCCTCTTCTGAGACCTGTAGTGCGCCGGCAGAGCACTTTTCACCCCCATAATGGGGTGTTTTCTGAATCGGGAGAAATTGGGCTTCAAATTTTGGGGGGTATTTTCTGCTATTACCCTTTTTAAAAATGTAAACAAGCATTTTAGGTAAAAAGTATAATTTTTTTTTTTTACATTTGCAAAAGTCATGAAACACCTGTGTGGTATTAAGGCTCACTTTATCCCATGTTACATTCCCCGAGGGGTCTAGTTTCCAAAATGGTATGCCATGTGTTTTTTTTTGCTGTTCTGGCACCATAGGGGCTTCCTAAATGCAACATGCCCCCCAAAAACCATTTCAGAAAAATGTTCTCTCCAAAATCCCCTTGTCGCTCCTTCCCTTCTGAGCCCTCTACTGAGCCCGCCGAACACTTTACATATGAGGTATGTGCTTACTCGAGAGAAATTGGGCTACAAAAACAAGTAAAAATTTTCTCCTTTTACCACTTGCAAAAATTCTAAAATTGGGTCTACAAGAACATGCGAGTGTAAAAAATGAAGATTTTGAATTTTTTGCTGCTATTCCTGTGAAACACCTAAAGGGTTAAAACACTGACTGAATGTCATTTTGAATACTTTGGGGGGGTGTAGTTTTTATAATGGGGTCATTTATGGGGTATTTCTAATATGAAGACCCTTCAAATCCACTTCAAAACTGAACTGGTCCCTGAAAAATATCGAGTTTGAAAATTTTGTGAAAAATTTGAAAATTGCTGCTGAACTTTGAAGCTCTCTGGTGTCTTCCAAAAGTAAAAACATGTCAATTTTATGATGCAAACATAAAGTAGACATATTGTATATGTGAATCAAAAAAAATGTATTCGTAATATACATTTGCCTTACAAGCAGAAAGCTTCAAAGTTAGAAAAATGCAAAATTTTCAAATTTTTCATCAAATTTACAGATTTTTCACCAAGAAAGGATGCAAGTTACCACAAAAATTTACTACTATGTTAAAGTAGAATATGTCACGAAAAAACAATCTCTGAATCAGAATGATAACTAAAAGCATTCCAGAGTTATTAATGTTTAAAGTGACAGTGGTCAGATGTGCAAAAAACGCTCTGGTCCGTAAGGCCAAAATGGGCTTGGTCCTTAAGGGGTTAAGTGATGTCATTACAAAGTACAATTGGTGATGCAAAAAACAAGCCCTTATATGGGTCTATAGGTACAAAATTTGTGTTATGATTTTTAGAAGGGGAGGAGCAAAAAACTAAAGTGCAAAAAACGAGTCCTTAACCCCTTAAGGACCATAGGTTTTCCATTTTTGCACTTTCGTTTTTTCTTCATCAAAAATCATAACACTTCCAATTTTGCACCTACAGACTCATATGAGGGCTAATTTTTTGTGCCACCAATTGTACTTTGTAATGACATGAATCATTTTACCACAAAATTTACGGTGAACCCAGAAAATAATATTAGTAATTTGTAACTTTTGCGGACTTCCAATTTGGTAAAAATTACACCATATATTTATTCTGTAGGTCCATACAGTTATAATGATACTAATTTATATAGGTTTTTCTTTATTTTACTACTTAAAATTATAAAAATAAAAATTATAACTACATGCAGCAAAATTAGTATGTTTAAAATTGTCCTCTTCTGACCCCTCTAACTTTTTTATTTTTCCGTATACGGGGTGGTATGAGGGCAAATTTTTTGCACCATGATCTGAAGTTTTCATCGGTACCATGTTTGTTTTGATGGGACTTTATGATCGTTTTTTATACATTTTTGTAAAGTATACAAAGTGACCAAAAAATACTCAATTTTGGACTTTTTTTTACGTATACGCTATTGACCATGTGGTTTAATTAACATTATATTTTTATAGTTTGGACATTTACGCATGCGGCAATACCACATATGTTTATTTTTATTGTGTTTTATATTTTTTATGTTGAATTTGGGAAAAGGGGGGGATTCAAACTTTTAATAAGGAAAGGGTTATTGTGTGTTTTTTAAACTTTTATGAATTTTTTTTTACACTTTATATGTCCCCTTAGGGGACTTTTAGGAGGAATCTTTATATTCCTCATACAGATCAATGTGATTCCATAGAACCACATTGACTGTGTGATCTGCGCTCCATTGATAAAACCTGGTTCAGCAAGGCTTTATCAATGCGAGAGACGGGACCAGCAAGGAAGCAGTGGTAAGCCCCCCGGCTACCTCCACTGTAGATGGCCCCCCTGGGATTGCACTGCACCACCAGGGAGTGTTTACAGGGTTCTTTAGATGCCACTGTCAGCTTTCACAGTGGCGATCTAAAGGGTTAATAGCCGTCCGGAGTCGGGAGCCCACGCCATACCCTGTTAACGGCACAAGGGGATAAGTGTCTGATCGTGGGGGGTCCAACTGCTGGGACCCCCCACAATCTCCTAAATGGGTCCCTGCATTGCTTCCCTATGCGAGCGGCTGATGCGCATAGCGTCGACCTCTCTGAGGTCGACGGTACATTGCCTCTCCACCTCTCCCATAGAGATAAATGCAGGCCCACGACAACCAATCCACTTTCCAGGAAACTGTTCATCTAGAAATGCTCGGACCTGACACCCATAATGTGGTGGTGCACCATCTTGCTGGAAAAACTCAGGGAACGTGCCAGCTTCAGTGCATAAAGAGGGAAACACATTACCAAGTAGCAATTTTGCATATCCAGTGGCCTACATGATGATGTGTTTCCCTCTTAATGCACTGAAGCTGGCATGTTCCTTGAGTTTTTTCAGCAAGATGGTGACCACCACATTATGGGTGTCAGGTCCGTGCATTACTAGATGAACAGTTTCCTGGAAAGTGGATTGGTCATCGTGGGCCAGTTGAATGGCCCCCAAGGTCTCCCGATCTGACCCCCTTAGACTTTTATCTTTGGTGTCATCTGAAGCAATTGTCTATGCTGTTAAGATACGAGATGTGCAGCACCTGAAACTATGGATACTGGAAGCCTGTGCTAGCATTTCTCCTGCCGTGTTGCTATCAGTGTGTGAAGAGTGGGAGAAGAGGGTTGCATTGACAATCCAACACAATGGGCAGCACATTGAACACATTTTCTAAGTGGTCAGAAACTTGTAAATAACTAATTAAAGAATAAAGTTACGTTAAAACCAAGCACATCATTTTTTTTCTTGTGAAATTCCCAATAAGTTTGATGTGTCACATGACCCACTTCCTATTGAAAAAACAAAAGTTGGATTCAAAATGGCCGACTTTAAAATTGCCGCCATGGTCACCACCCATCCTGAAAAGTTTCCCCCCTCACATATACTAATGTGCCACAAACAGGAAGTTAATATCACCAACCATTCCCATTTTATTAAGGTGTATCCATATAAATGGCCCACCCTGTAGTTATTCTGCTGTTATGTGCATACACAGTAGATATACACCACCTGTGCTGGTTGTGAGCGCATTTCCCTGTCATCTACTGCTGCCGGTGGAGCTGGGGTTCGCATCGCGGGATGCGCCTGCATGCGAATCCCTGCCGTCAATCACCCCGGTCCTCTACCACCTCCTCTCCTGCCTCTCACCTCTGGCGTGCATGTCCCCGTCTTCTATGGCGCACGCACTGGAGCTTTAAGATTTAAAGGGCCAGTACACCCTTAATTATGTGTTCACCTTTGTTTTGCCTTGCCTTGTTACTGACCTTGCTCCTGTGCCACCTGACTACTGACCTCCTGCTTTGTCCCTGACCACGCACCAATGCCGCCTGCCAGACCTTTTGCTATCCTGACTATGAGTTGCTGTTCTCCTTCTGTATGTCGAATCTCCTCAGCCGCCTTGCTGGCAGGAAGCACCCAGGTAGCGACCTGGGTGCTTCCTGCCAGCAAGTCCTTCACGCTCTGCGGCAGGGTCTGGTGAAAACCAGCGGCACCTTAGATTCTGATCCCTGGTACGGCCCTTGTCATCTACCACACAGTCCAGCAGATGTACTACCCAGAGTGTTACTGTCTACTGAACAGTGAGTGTTACAGGAATGTTTCCTAATATGCATGTAAATTATGCTTTTGTATAATCGGTGTACTATGACATCAGTATGCACTGAATATACAGAGATTAGCAGTGCTACATGGGCACTGCTCATCTCTCAAGGCAGATGGGACAAGGAAGGAAAACATGAGTTGCTGCATACTGACATTTAAAGAAGTTGTCCCATTAGGACTATCTCTAAATGCAGTCCTGCAGGTGATCACCCGGTTACCACTGGTCAGGAGGTCACTCATTTCTGCAGGGGAAATACTGTGTTACACAATGCACATTCCAATGACTGTGTAACCATGTAACACATGGTCACACAGAGCCGCTCCTGATTGAAAGCTGCTCCTTACTGTGGCTCTTTGCTGTTCCTAATAAGACAATACTTATATTGATTTTATGAAGGTTCGGAT
The DNA here is from genome assembly GCF_029499605.1 of Hyla sarda. Classification (NCBI taxonomy): domain Eukaryota; kingdom Metazoa; phylum Chordata; class Amphibia; order Anura; family Hylidae; genus Hyla; species Hyla sarda. The sequence continues at coordinate 82,790,182 of NC_079198.1, forward strand.
GCAGGTACTGCGAGTCCTTGTGATGTCCGCACCCCATTATTTTAATTGCAAATCTGTAAAAGTAAGGCTTCCTTCACACTGCCGTTGTGACACGGCAGTGTGTCTTCCGTCAGGGAGCCCGGAGAGAATAGCGGGAGTAAAAATACTGTGACACATTGTATGAGATGCACCCTCACACTGGTATATAGACCAGCTGCTATGTGTATAATTATTTAGTATTAGTAAAGACCCTGTGTTCTTATTTAGCTGTTTCAGAGCTGTATCATTGACTTTGAACATCCAAGCTGGATTTGTGCTCTGTCCTTCTGACTCCCAATCTGTAGTTGCTCGCATAAATGACACACAATTGGCTTATCTCTGCTACCTTTCCATAACGAGGGTCATCCTAGTAATCTGCACAATAATAATTCATAAACTGAATTACTCTGGTTAAACGTTTGAATCCATTCGGTTTGACAAACTCGTAATTTTGAGGAACATTTGGAAGTTTCTATATGGGGCAAAAGATTTTTCAATGTATATTAAAATATTACCTTGTAAATAACATAAAATGATGCCTTCTGTTATTCATGGGAAGTTTCCTTCTTCCTTTAAAACTGACATCATAGCAGTAATACATTTTTATTTTATGGCTTTATGGTCATAATTTGAATAATTATTGCCATATATTATGACATTTTTTTCTGAAAGAGGGCCCATCCTCATATATTATAACAGACCGGTATCATCCATTATTAACCATTAAACCATTTTTTAACCAGTCATTAATTTTTTTCTGAGCATGCTCAGTACCAATAACGGATATAAAAATAACAGAGATTAACAGAGGTTATTTCTGTTACTATAGACTTCAATGTTAAATTACTCATGTACATTAGAATATCTGTTATTTATGATGGGAAAAAATGCTGCATGGCCGGTATTTTTCTCCATTATAAATAACTGAAATGAAGCATAGCTAATGATAACTGAGTACAATGGAGATTAAAAAGCCCATAGGAATGAATTGGATAAGTTACTTGCATTTTCATTTCCGTTTCTAAATTTTTCTAATTGTCTTGAGTAAAGGAAATGAAAAAACGCTGATGTGAACCCTGCCTTATATACATATGTCCCATGAATGTTGCTTGTGATAATATAATAATATCTACTGAGTAACATTTTTAGGTGATATGTGCTGCAGAAGAACAAGGCTTCCTTCACAATGATCCCCCAAGATGTATGACGAAGGTGAGAGGAAGGTGAACCTCATGGACTCTGGAACGCCCGGAAAGGATGAAGCATTAGCCGGAGACCATATGGACAGTCCCGCAGTTCAGTGAGCACTTTGGGTGAATATTGCTGTATTTTTGCTTAGAAGTAACCACTTGGTCAATGATACTAAAAGCCCAAAAAATTTTAAAACGCATATCGTGTGCAGTATCATTTGTTTCTATGTCTGAATACGGATTAAGCCTCCGATTGTCAAGTCACATGATATACGCTAAGTGCATGTCTATGGTATCGATATTTATGCTAAGTACAGGAACGTGTACCTGAACTACGACATCACACTAGCTAACGGGCATATAAAAAGGCTGTCATCAGTTCCTCACTGCCTGAACCACAGACTGCATGAAAAGAGAACAAGCTCACTTATTATAGCTGTTTATGATTCACTATAAAACACTGTGGTCGACATATTAGCTGTAATATTAAAGCCAGTCCCTATTTCTGCTGTTTGTGGTTCTGGCAGGATGAAACTAATGACAACTTCCCTTAACCACTTTACGCAAAATCCGGTACATATACGTGATGATTAGGGATGACTTCCCGCATTATCACGTACATGCACCTGATAACCTTAAACTGTCACAGCGCCGCCGGGTGCTGTGACACCTTATTGAGCTCGGCTGTGCTGCATAGCCGAGCCTCCCTGAAGCCGGCCAGGGACCAATCGCAGCAGTCCCCGGACGGCAGTCGCTGCTATTGGTCCATTAGTACAGACGGACCAATAGAAGGGATCTGGCGGGATTTGCAGCTCACAGAATATGGCGACTTCCAAACATGATTAAAAAAATATATATAGTTTTTATGCCATAAATGAACTAACATATAAAAAAAGTATATAAATTTGGTATCGCAGTAATTGTATCAACCTGCAGTGTAACGTTAACATGTCATTTATACTGCATGACGAACGACCTAAAAAAAAAAAAAGCGCAGAATAGATTTTTTTTATGTATACCACCTCATAAAAAATAAAATAGAAAACGATCAGTGTCACATGTACCCCAGAATGGTACCAATGAAAGCGTCAACTTGTCTCCCAAAAATATTTTTGCACCCCAAGGCCTCTGTAATTTTATATGAGGCCAACAAAATATCCTGAAATAAAAGGAGGCCCCAAAATACACACAGCACACCTTCATGTCTGAGGCCTGTGTGAGAGACACGTAACGCACAAAGGCCACATATGGAATATTTAGTACATCAGAATTCGGGGAATAAATCTTGATTTGTATTTCTTTGTCAACACCTACTGTGTTACAGAAAAAAAATGGATTAAAATTAAAAATCTCCCAAAAAATTTTATTTGAAAATTCCGCCTCCACTTTGCTTTTATTTATGTGAAAGCCTAACGGGTTAATAAACTTCTTTAATGTCATTCTGACTACTTTAAGGGGTGCAGTTTTAAAAATGGGGTAATTTTTGCAGGTATCGAACATACAGGCCCCTCAATTCCACTTCAGAACTGAACTGGTCCCTGAAAAATCTGATTTTGCAATTTTCTTGAAAATCTGGAAAATTGCTGCTAAAATTATAAACCTTCCAACATTCTAAAAAGTTAAAGAATGTTACCAAATGATGGGAACATAATGTAGACATATTGTAGATGTGAATTAATCATTAATTTGGTGCAACATGACTATTTGTCGGACGAGCAGAAAATGTAAAATCTAGAAAAATGCTAATTTTACATTTTTTTCGCAGAATTATTTTTTTTTTTTTACAAAAACCATTAAAATATCAATAAAAATTTACCACTAATGTATAGTAGAATATGTCACGAAAAAACAATCGCTTTGATAAGCGTTCCAAAGTTGTTACCAAATAAGTGGACGCATGTCAGATTTTGTAAATTTGCCTTAGTCATTAAGGTCAAAACCGGCTATTGAGTAAAGGGGTGCACATTCCCCCAAGGGTGTGCAGTAGTTCTCCTGTGGGTCTGCTTAAGAAAAAACCCTAATGGAGGCCATCTAGCAAATACAGAGCAGGTTCTGGTCGGGCAGTCACTGAGGAGCAGAGATCTCCACACACAACACAATGGTAGTGACTGCACGAGCTGCACTCATACTTCTGCTGGTGTGGTCACATTGTGTACATAGATAGTGAGAGGAGCAGGGAGTCTGGGCTGCTACTGTAGCTTTTACTCATCTGCGTCTGATAGGATACACTTACTGGGGAAGAAATTTCCAAATAACAAACTAGTCATATTCGGCAATTAAATTAAAGAGTAGCTATCACTAAATAAAATTTCCCTATTCCCCCTCCCCATCTGTCCCTGACACTAACTACATCTATTCCTGTCTGTATTTCTGCCCAAATCCCCATAACAATACCTTTTGAAGAACGGCTGTAGGAGCTCAGAGTTGAGCTCTCTGGTGAGGGCAGGAAGTGGGCGGCCCGGCAGGCGCGACATCATCTGAAGCCTGGCCGGGGCTCTCTTCCGCCCGTCTCCTCTCTCTTTCCTGCAGCTCGCGTGCTGCAATCAATGAGGAGAGGGAGATGCAGGGGGGCAGGGATATTAAAATTTTGCGCACCGTGTGCACACGAGCACTATACTCGCTCTCTGCCTGTAGTGCAAGATTTAAATATCCCCGCCCGCCTTGCATCTCCCTCTCCTCATTCATGTGAACGCGCGTTTCGGACCAAGCTGGACCACGCTGCCCGGCCAGCGTTGGTCCGAACGTGCTGAACGTCAGGGGGGGGGGGGGGGGGGGGGGAAGTAATCCTGAGCCACATAGGGTGACACCTAGTGGTCATGTATACAAACGTTAAAAAATAAAACATGATTTTTTTAAAATAAAATATCTTAGAAACCTTTTTTTTTTTTTTTTTTACATTATCTAGTTAATAATTTTTTTTTTTTATGAGAGTACCCATTTAAAGCACTGGATCACCAACCTTTTTCCAGGCACCTTATGATCGCTTAGGCTGAGTTGACACGAACGGAATCTCTGGCTGCAATTGTGGCCGGAGATCTAGGAATGCACAGGCTGCATTGCCCACCCAATAGACAGCAATGACTTTCTGAGCAGATCCGGCCAAAGAATGAACATCCTTTTGTGGCTTCGTTCAGAAATGCCTTGCCATCTATGGGGGCGGCAAAACATCTATATATAAACAGTGGGGATCAAAAGTTTGGGCACCAGGTAACAATTTGTATTAATGTGCATAAAGAAGCCAAGGAAAGATGGAGAAATCTCCAAAAGGCATCAAATTACAGATTAGACATTCTTATAATATGTCAACAAAAGTTAGATTTTATTTCCATCATTTACACTTTCAAAATAACAGAAAACAAAAAAATGGCGTCTGCAAAAGTTTGGGCACCCTGCAGAGTTAATATCTTGTACTGCCCCCTTTGGCAAGTATCACAGCTTGTAAACACTTTTTGTAGCCACCCAAGAGTCTTTCAATTCTTGTTTGAAGTATCTTTGCCCATTCTTCCTTACAAAAGTCTTCCAGTTCTTTGAGATTTCTGGGCTGTCTGTCACACACTGCTCTTTTAAGGTCTATCCATAGATTTTCAATTATGTTGAGGTCAGGAGATTGTGAAGGCCATGGCAAAGCTTTCAGCCTCTTGATGTAATCCCCCATGGATTTCAAGATGTGTTTAGGATCATTATCCATTTGTAGAAGCCATCTTCTCTTTAAAGAGGTATTCCAGGATTTTTTTTTTGACTATGCTGCAGGGGCTGTAAAGTTAGTGTAGTTCATAATATAATGTCTGTACCTGTGTGTGATGGTTTTCTCACAATTCTTATGTGATTTTCACCCCACTTTTATTTTTACCAGCATACAAAAGGACTGTTGTCTGATTTTTCCCAGCTTGCAATGCGGCCGAGACCTGACTCACTAGTCAGCTGATGACAGGGAGCCTGTCTGCTTCAATGGGTGGAGCGATCGATTGGTGGGAGAGAGATCAATCTGTAACTAATGCAACAGCTGTAGGCACCCTGATTGAAAACCACAGGTCTGAAGCTCATTTATGGTTCAATGGGTGGGGTGGCTCGTGAGATGTTCCCTGTGCCACTGGCTGCAATACAACCCCAAAGCATGATTGATCCACCCCCATGCTTAACTGTTGGACAGAGGTTCTTTTCATGAAATTCTGTTCCCCTTCTTCTCCAAACGTACCTTTGCTCATTCTGGCCAAAAAGTTACATTTTAACCTCATCAATCCACAGAACTTGTTTCCAAAATGCATCAGGCTTGTCTATATGTTCATTTGCAAAGTTCAAACGCTGATTTTTGTGGTGCGGACGTAAAAGAGGTTTTCTTCTGATGACTCTTCCATGAAGACCATATTTGTACAAGTATCTCTTTATAGTGGAATAGTGTACCACAACTCCAGTGTCTGCCAGATCTTTCTGAAAAAACCACAATGCACCTCCAAAAATGGAACTTCAGGCGCTGAGGGACTAGATAGAAGTAGAGGCAAATAGCTTTGTTCCCAGCATGCAACGCACTTTGCGCATCTGCGCTTCATCTGGCCTGATGAAGCGCAGATGTGTGAAACGCATTGCATGCTGGGAATAAAGCTATTTGCCTCTACTTCTATCTAGTCCCTCAGCGCCTGAAGTGGGCTATTGATATATACCCTTCTCCATGTTGTGCTGGCCATTGCACAACATTTTATGGTAAGTGCTCATTCACTTTTGGCGTTTGTCAATATTGGCAATATTACACTATGGAGCGCTCCTTCTCTCCCTCTTTCTAGATCTTTCTGGAGGGATTGTGCAGTCAAACGTGGGTTTTGTCTGATATTTTTCTGTCTGATATTTTTCTTGGTCTTCCAGATCTTGCTTTAACTTCCACTGTTGCTGATGACTGCCATTTCTTAATTACATTCCGAACAGAGGATATTGACATCTGAAAACGTTTTGCTATCTTCTTATAGCCTTCTCCAGCTTTGGGAGCGTCAACTATTTTCAGTTTCAGATTTCTATACAACTGCTTAGAAGAACCCATGGTGCTGATTGTTGGGGCAAGGTCAGATGAGTCTGGGCATTTAAAACCTTTGAGATTGACATCACCTGGTCTTCCCAGATGATGATTGCGAACAATCCATGACACTGGCAGGTCTCAGCTTTGCAAAGGGGCCAGTGCATGCTATACATTCTGCAGTTGCCCAAACTTTTGCAGACGCCATTTTTTTGTTTTCTGTTATTTTGAAAGTGTAAATGATGGAAATAAAATCTAACTTTTGTTGATGTATTATAAGAATGTCTAATCTGTAATTTGATGCCTTTTGGAGATTTTTCCATCTTTCCTTGGCTTCTTTATGCACATTAATACAAAAATTTACCTGGGGTGCCCACACTTTTGATCCCCACTGTGTATATATATATATATATATATATATATATATAATTATTTTTTTTCTTTATATAAAAAAAAAATATATAAAGTTATTACTTGTCCCTCAGCTGTCTTCTAGTAAATGAAATAACCCTAATGTTTATAATCTTTCTGGGTACTGTAGCCCATTCATGGTTTCTCATCTTTGAACCCACTAAAAAGACTACTGGGGTACTGAACAACTTATCTCTTATCCACAGGGGATAAGCGGGCTCCGACCGCTACCCTTCCGCAATCAGACACTTATCCACTATCCTTTGGATAGGGTTCAGTAATGGAATACCCCTTTAACATTTAAGCTGTCTTTCTCGTGCACTGGTGCCAAAAACTGTATACTATTCCATGTGTGGTCTGACTAGTGATTTGTTCAGAAAGTGATTTCTCGATCTTGTGCATCTACGTCCCTTTTTATGCACCCCATGATCTATTTCCCATGGCAGCAGCTGATTGACACTTGTTACAGTTAAACTTCCTATCAACTAAAAATATTTTTTCACTGTCAATTGTTCTCAAGTGTTTTCTCATTCAGTAAGTAATCCCATTTAGTAAGCATCCCATGTACTTTATCTTACATCTATCAGTGGTAAACCTCATTCACCTCTTTTCTGCCCAAACTTCGACATGTGTAACAACATACTGTCTCCTTTTGTATCTACTTTGCATAATTTAGTATTATCTACAAAAATGTATAATTTACTTTGATGAATGTGGGGAATTGTCCTTCCCAAGTTTAAAGGGGGTATATCAGACTGCATGTTGTCTGCTTTGGCTTCCTTTTTATCCGCTAACAACACAAAAATTATTACAGACTGAGATATCTAAAATATATTTTCCAAAATGTAAAATGTCTTTGAGCCATATTTTAATTGACGGGAAAGCTTAATATCTTCTCCTACACTGATCACTGTAAGACATGATTTGGTGGCACTGAAGTAACTTGGTGAAGAATGTCTACAAGGCAAAGAACATTATAAACTCATAACTAAATATCACTGCCTTGTGAGAATTCGTCATTTTTTAGTCACTATTAACACTATTGTTAAAGTACTTTGAGGTATCTAAGTCCAAGTTAGGCTGGGTTCACATCACGTTTAACCAATACGGGACCGCATATGGCTGGGGGGGAGCTAAAACCTTTCGCTCCCGTATCCCTGCCGTATGCCGCCCGTATGTAATTCATTTCGATGAGCCGACCGGAGTGAAACGCTGACTCCGGTCGGCTCATTTTTGCCCCGTATGCGGTTTTCCCACCGCACCTAAATCCGTAGTCGACCATGGTGGAAAACCGCATACGGGGCAAAAATGAGCCGACCGGACTCAGCTTCTCACTCCAGTCGGCTCATCGAAATGAATTACATGCGGGCGGCATACGGCAGGGATATGGGAGCACAAAGTTTTAGCTCCCCCCCAGCCGTATGCGGTCTCGTATTGGTGAAAATGTGATGTGAACCCAGCCTGAATAATATAACTGACCTCCCTTCAGTGGAAATCAGCATATTGGTATATTCTGGCCAATTATCTGGATTAAGCTGAGCACCATTGCAGCATGTTGTGTGGTCATACACAGATCAATAGGTTCTTTTAATAAGCTGCATTATTTGTCAAGACTTTTACTGATTTCATTGATCAAGAATAGTAAGATCATGCTCCTGATATATTGTAAATGGGCATACTGTAGCAATAAAATATTTTCTGAAATCATTTTTCATAGAATAGAATAAAACCTCTAAAAAAAACCTTTAAAATATCTAAGATTACTAGATACCCAGCTATCTTTCCTCCTTATCCATCTGATCATCACATGGCTGTCTAGGCAGACAGCTATCTTGTCATATCTATGTCTGCATAGTGAAAGACCACTTGGCTGATTGCCATTGACAAGTATAGTCCCTTAGGCTCAAGAAGAATTTGAAATATTTGAGAAATCAAGTATTTATAATTTTTAAATGTTCAGAGAGACAGACATATTGCAGCATATTATTAAAGCAACTAGAATATTGCTCAGTCCTAGTCCCATATTAGGACTGAAAAATAAGAAAAAATGTTTATTTAAAAAAAAAATATAGTAATTAGGAATAATTTTGATGTATGTGTAATAACTTGAACTTTAAAGCGTACCCGTCAGATCCAACAATTTTTTTTAAAGATATCACTCAGTACCTAATCCTGACCATGTACATCTAATTTGTATGTGTCTAGCATCTTTATTTTTTTTTTTATTACACTTTTAATTTAGCTCACTAGTCTGAATTCCTCTCAACGGGAGGGGGCGTGGCCTCACTGTGCAGGTCTGCGTGGCCTCAGTATACTGTCTGCTCACATCTCTCCTAGCATTAGCAAAACTACAACTCCCAGCTTGTCCTCACTGACAGTAGCGGGACACAAGCTGACAGTGGGAGGATTTTTCCAGCAGTTGTGAGCCCTGCGCTCACAGCTGTCAATCAAGGAAGTGTGTCCATGACTTAGGTGATGACGCATGGACACAGCAGGACTGGTATGTGTCCAAGCAGGCAGGGGGGGCAGTTGTTTGACTGTCTTTTTCAGTATGAAATACTGAAAATTTTCTAATGAAAGCGATTGAAAAACCTATTGGTTTTGCATGCTTTACAACAGTTTTTGTATCTGACAGTACCCATTTAAACTGATCATATTATTATCTTGCAGGGTTAATTCTAAAAAGAAAATATGACACAAAAAATTGAATAGAAAGTGACCAAAACATCTGATCTACTCAATAATGGTGCCAATGGTGCCAGTGCCAACTTTTCTCACAAAAAATAAGCCCTAATATGCCTCAGTTAAAAAATAAACATATTATTTGTCTTGGAATGTGGTGACACAAAAACTTTCTGTGTAACTTTAAACATTTGGTATTGCCATAATAATATTGACCTGGAGAATAAGATTATCATTTTTTTTTAATGCCCCACAGTTTATATATTATAGAATTACATGCCTATGGAACCTGACTCTATAGCCATATAATTGAGCGTAGGCCTTGAGCTATATCTACTGATCAGTGACGGTCTTGGCTCTAAGTCCTTAGGCTAGGTTTCCACTTGTTTTTTTCTACACCTAAAAAAACGCCAGCAAAAATGCCATAGAAACTGCCACAGCTTTTCCTGCATTTTGGCAGTTTTTCTGGCGTTTTTCCTGGTGTGTGGAAGCAGCCAATTTTGTCCCCTGTGGCAGTTTTTTCTCTGTCTTCAGGTATCACTCTGTGGGTCGGATGCTGAGCGCCCGGTCCACAGAGTGTAAGGAGATGAAGAGTGATGTATAGCATCACTATTCACCTCCGCCGGCCCTATAGTATACAGGGGTGCACAGTGTACCTGTGTATACTATACAGGAACCGGGAATCCTGTCACAATACTGACCGGACTCCCTGTTCCTATAGCCCCCTTTGGGCGGTATACAGTATATACAGTGGGGATCAAAAGTTTGGGCACCCCAGGTAAAAATTTGTATTAATGTGCATAAAGAAGCCAAGGAAAGATGGAAAAATCTCCAAAAGGCATCAAATTACAGATTACTCATTCTTATAAAATGTCAACAAAAGTTAGATTTTATTTCCATCATTTACACTTTCAAAATAACAGAAAACAAAAAAATGGTGTCTGCAAAAGGTTGGGCACCCTGCAGAGTTAATATCTTGTACTGCCCCCTTTGGCAAGTATCACAGCTTGTAAATGCTTTTTGTAGCCAGCCAAGAGTCTTTCAATTCTTGTTTGAGGTATCATTGCCCATTCTTCCTTACAAAAGTCTTTCAGTTCTTTGAGATTTCTGGTCTGTCTGTCACACACTACTCTTTTAAGGTCTATCCAGAAATTTTCAATTATTTTGAGGTCAGGAGATTGTGAAGGCCATGGCAAAACCTTCAGTTTATGCCTCTTGATGTAATCCCCTGTGGTTATCGAGGTGTGTTTTGGATCATTATGCAATTGCAGAAGCCATCCTCTCTTTAACTTCAGCTTTTTCACAGATGGCATCAAGGTAGCATCCAAAATTTGCTGAAATTTTATTGAATCAATTTCTCCTTCTACTCGTGAGATGTTCCCTGTGCCACTTGCTGCAATACAACCCCAAAGCATAATTGATCCACCCCCATGCTTAACTGTTGGACAGAGGTTCTTTTCATTAAATTCTGTTCCCCTTCTTCTCCAAACGTACCTTTGCTCATTCCAGCCAAAAAGTTCAATTTTAACCTCAACGGTCCACAGAACAACACAGACGGGGAACGGGTCAGGTACGGGGGCCGAGATGCGCATCGCGAGCGGGCGCGTCCCGCATCGCGAATCGCATCCCGGCTGGGAGCAATATCGCAGCGCACCCGGTCAGCAGGTCTGACCGGAGCGCTGCGAATTAAAGAACGCTGCGAGCGCTTCGGGGAGGAGCGGGGACCCGGAGCGCTCGGCGTAACACTCATATAATCACCTTACTACTGGGGTGACACATTGTAAAAAACCTCCTCTTCATGCAACCTCCTTACTACTGGGGTGGCACACTTTAACAAACCTCCTCATCATGTAATCTCCTTACTATTGGGGTGACACACTGTAACAAACCTCCTCCTCATGTAATCTCCTTACTACTGGGGTGACACACTGTAACAAACCTCCTCCTCATGTAATCTCCTTACTACTGGGGTGACACACTGTAACAAACCTCCTCATCATGTAATCTCCTTACTACTGGGGTGACACACTGTAACAAACCTCCTCCTCATGTAATCTCCTTACTACTGGGGTGGCACACTTTAACAAACCTCCTCCTCATGTAATCTCCTTATTACTGGGGTGACACACTGTAACAAACCCCCTCTTCATGTAATCTCCTTACTACTGGGGTGACACACTGTAACAAACCTCCTCCTCATGTAATCTCCTTACTACTGGGGTGAAACACTGTAACAAACCCCCTCCTCATGCAATCTCCTTTACGACTGGGGTGACACACTGTAACAAACCTCCTCCTCATGTATTATCCTTTCTACTGGGGTGACACATTGTAACAAACCTCCTCCTCATGTAATCTCCTTACTACTGGGTTTACACACTGTAACAAACCCCCTTCTCAGTAGGCAATATCACACATAGAGGGATTAGATCAGTGTTTCCCAACCAGGGTGCCTCCTGCTGTTGCAATACTACAACTCCCAGCATGCTCGGACAGCCAAAGGCTGGTTTTGCAACATCTGGAGGCACCCTGGTTGGGAAAAACTAATATAGAGGTATATACCAGCTGTATACAGATCTGTATACCATAGAAGTGATTAAAATTATATTTAGGGACAATCTTTTCTGATCAGTGTCGTCCTCTTTCCTTTTCTTCTTCATCCGGCTCAGACCGCCATGATGTCTTCTTCCAGCCAAAACTTCCTTTCTTCAGCATTTGTGGGACAAACATGTTAGACCCTGCATTTTTTCCCCTCCTCCCCCTGTACCATTTAATTAACCCCCCCCCCACCCCCTCCTCCCCCTGTACCATTTCATTAACCCCTCCATCCCCCTCCCCTTGCAATTTCATTAACCTCCCCCCACCCCCTCCTCTTCCCCCCCCATGCAATTTTGTTAACCCCCCCCATCCCCCTCCTCCTCCCCCTATGCGATTTAATTAACCCCCCCTCCCCCCCTGGGCAATTTCATTAAGCCTACACTCCCCTCCCCCCCTGTGCAATTTTATTACCCCCCCCCACCTCTCCATTCCCCCTATGCAATTTCATTAACCCTCTCTCCCCCACCTCTCCTCTCCCCCTATGCAATTTCATTAACCCTTCCCCCTCCTCTCCTCTCCACCCCTGTGCAATTTCATTAACCCTCCCCCCACCTCTCCCCCCTATGCAATTTCATTAACCCTCCCCCCCTCCTCTCCTCTACCCCCCCCCCCCCCCGTGCGAATTCTTTCATTTTACAGAGGGCTTTTCCTCTGCAAAGGTTTTAATAAATCTCCCCCTAAATGCCCCGGTCTGACCTCTATATGACAGAACGTGCACTGTACCCGGCCTCACCCAGCACCCATCCCCAATCACCCAGCACCCATCCCCAATCACCCAGCACCCATCACCAATCACCCATCCCCAATTACCCAGCACCAATCACCAATCACCCATCCCCAATCACCCAGCACCAATTACCCATCCCCAATCACCCAGCACCCACCTTATGCAGGAATCTCCACACAGCAAGAGATGGACACCACACTAATATATGCTTACATGCTACAATATACTAGAGTTGGAGAAAAAAGAATTATAAATATACAAAGACGGCCAGGCATAGCACAGCATACAGGATGGAGGCAGGGAAGCTCCGCCTCCATTGCGCACAAGACTGAATTCGCATACTAGCAATGTGGGGCAATACCTAGAAAACGGCTGGTCCACATTTAGTAAGTATAACATTATCTTTCTCCTGTTCTCCTGGACTGAAAACGCCAAAAAAGAGTGAAAAAACGCCAAAAGGATTAAAAAAATGGCAAAGTGAAAAACGCCAAGTGGAATAAGAATTTTGCAATTTCTCATTGATTTACAGCTAAAATCTGGCTGCAGCGTTTTTTGGCCGAAAAAACACCATGCGGCAGAATTGGCGTTTTTCTTGGCGTTTAAAAAAAAGTAGAAACTTAGACTCAGAGTTGGAGATATGCTTTTCTTTTGCCCACCCTAAATTCTTGCTTTATATCACTAAATGCAGTCACACTTTCTTTCACTGCTCCTGTTCTAGCTTGCTCAGAGCCCTGCTCACCCCATCCTTCCAGTACTTATCAGCTGCTGTATGCTCCAGAGGAAGTTCTTTTCTTTTTGAATTTATTTTCTTTCTAATCACAGAGCTTTCTGCTGACACCTCTGTGAATTTCAGGAACTGTCCAGAAAAGGAGCAAATCACCATAACAAACCTATCCTGCTCTGGTCAGTTACTGACATGGACAGAGGGGTCGGCATAGAGCACTATGGTCAGACAGAAAAGAAATTTAAAAAAGAACTTCCTGTGCAGCATACAGCTGTCACGCCCCCTCCCATAGGCTTGCATTGAGGGGCGGAGCGTGACGTCACACGCCGTCGGCCCTGTGGTGCGAGCATGCTCTGGGTGCTGATTATAAACGGGGTGCCGTGTGCAAGATCCCGGGGGTCCCCAGCGGCGGGACTACTGCGATCAGGCATCTTATCCCCTATCCTTTGGATAGGGGATAAGATGTCTAAGCACCAGAGAACCCCTTTAAGTCTTCTGAAATAATTACTCTTAATTCCCTTTCCTCAGATACTGAGGTCAGGACTGTATTAAATATTCTATATTCTGCCCTTGGGTTTTTAAGCCACAGATGCATTATCTTGCACTTATCCACATAAAATTTCAGTTGCCAGAGTTCTGACCATTCTTCTAGTTTGTCTAAATCCTTTTCCATTTGGCGGATCCCTCCATGAACATCAACCCTGTTACATATCTTTGTGTCATTAGCAAAAAGACCAATACCTTACCATTGAGACCTTCTGTAATATCACTAATGAAGATATTAAACAAACTTGGTCCCAGTACAGATCCCTGAGGTACCCCACTGGTAACAAGACCTTGCTCTGAATATTTTCCATTGACTACAACCCTCTGTAGTCTATCACTCAGCCTCTGCCTAATCCATTCAACAATACGGGAGTCCAAGCTCAATGACTGTAGTTTATTAAGTCTTCTATGTGGGACAGTGTCAAAAGCCTTACTAAAATTTAGATATGCGATGTCTACTGCCCCTCTGCCATCTATTATTTTAGTCACCCAATCAAAAAAATCAATAAGATTTGGTTGACATGATCTCCCTGAAGTAAATCCATGTTGTTTTTCATCTTGCAATTCATGGTATTTTAGATGTTCCACAATCCTATCCTTTAGTAGGGGTTCCATTCATTTCCCCACTATTGATGTCAGACTTACTGGCCTATAGTTGTTTGATTCCTCCCTACTACCTTTCTTGTAAATGGGCACGACATTTGCTAATTTCCAATCTTCCAGGACTACTCCTGTTACCAGTGATTGGTTAAATAAATCTGTTAACAGTTTTGCTAGTTCACCGCTAAGCTCTTTAAATACGTTTGGGTGTATCCCATCAGGCCCCTGTGACTTATTTGTCTTAACTTTAGACAGAGAAAGTAGAACCTCTTCCTCTGTAAAGACACATGCATCAAACGATTAATTAGTCTTCTTCCCTAATTGAGGTCCTTTTCTTCTTTATCTTCTGTAAAAACTGAACAGAAGTATTCATTAAGGCAGTCGGCTACCCCTTTATTTTCTTCTACATACCGTCCTTCCTTTGTTTTTAATTTAGTTATTCCTTGTTTTAATTTCCTTTTTCCATTTATATATCTGAAGAATGTCTTATCCCCCTTTTTTCACAGACCGAGCTAGTTTTTCTTCTTCCTGCGCTTTAGAAGTTCTTATAACTTGCTTGGCCTCTTTCTGCCTAATCTTGTAGATTTCCCTATCTTCATTGCTCTGTTTTTTTTTTTTAAATAATCTGCAGTCTTGCATACATTAGACATAGGAGTCAATGGTTCCTCACCCTCTGTGCTTGAGCCAATATCCATGTTGTCCTTAAATCTAAACCCTCATGTTGTCCTTATATTTAAATCCTCAGTATTCATTCAGGCGTCACCTGCGAAAGAGCTCATACTCCTAGCAAGCGTTTGTACTGTATCTTGTATTTCTGGCATATTTGACCCATTGGCTCCACTCTCTGACTCCTCTCCTATTTATGCAAATTGGCTTTTCTGTTATCTCTTGGTATTGACATGGCTTGTGGACTGTGACATATTGTGTTTATGTTTAGTTATTATTTCTGTTAGTGTGTGTTATTCCATACAGTGTCCCGACCTCCGTCTGTATTGTAAGTTTATTTTGTTGATGTTTGACTCCCTGCACTTAATCAGGCAGGGACTGTCAACGTGGTTGTGGACCCATCGCCTAGGATGGGTACGCAAGTAGGCAGGGCAAGTGGGAGTGGGTAAGTTCAGGGCTTCACTCTTCCCTGCCTATATGTGACAACATGCTTTTGTAACCATTTATAAGTAAAAAGTACATTTCTTTATGTATGGAGCACCAACATATTCAGCGGTACTTTTAAAAGCTTGTCATCAGACGACATCATCAGTCTCTTTCCCTGTTGGGTCTCACCATCTAAATTCTAAGTGAAGCTTTCAGTAAATTGTTGGAGTTTGGTAGGAAACTGGAGTACCCATTAAAACACAGGAAAAACGGCATGCAGGTGTTGTCCATGGTTCGATTCGATCCCAGGACCCTATGCTAACCACCAAGCATTCTGCAGAAGTTTTATAGCTGTGGATAACTTACTATCTGAGGTACACTCACATAACACCACCAGAAAGGGGCAGAACAGCCGGGTGTGCTTTATACAACTCTAATGGTGTGGAGCAGGAAGTCTGATTCCTGAGGCCTTCTATGTGAGGCAAGGAGCAAGTGGTGAGGAAAAAACTCTGCCATCTTCCCTGTGACCTAAAAGCCCCCACCTACCGCAGGTAGATACATAGAATGTCAGGTAGACATGTAGATTTGCAAATATATAGATGGTAAAAAGATAGCTCAAAAGATTAGTATAGATAAATAAATAGATACATAGACATACAATAAGCCTATAACTGTAATAATATTTATGACATATGCTTTTAGGATTTAATAATTTTCTAAATAGAAGAGATATTTCGTTACAGAGGGATTTAGTAAAATTGTAGAATTATTCCTCCCATCATAGCTGTCAGTGAATATACACAGGAGGTTATTTATAACTGTGACCTTTCTAAAAAAGTTTACAGAAGCATCAGTAGAAGTTCAATTGCCAACACCCAAAGGAGTGGTTCATATTGGGTGTTAGCGACTGAGCATTTTAATCCATACATTACACTGTTCGTAGACAGGTCCTTGGCTAAAATGGAAATTTGTTGCAGGTAAACATCGGGATAATAATAATGTGGCACATAACATTTGACACTATACTCTGCTAGTTTAACAACATATTTTATTATTTAGTCACAGCAAATATCGAAGTTATCTGATATGTCAAGTTTTGAAGGGTTTCTAAAGCATAGGTTTGCCTATAATAGACTTCCAGGTGGAACCATTGCTCCAGGATTTCAGGCACCTTTTTAACTGTTATTTTTGATGCCCAATATGCTAATAAGAGCATAGACTGTCATCTGGGTAGCCACCACTGCTCAGCTTTCAACAAGATGGGTGCTCAGGTTCATACCCCATTGAGAGTAGTGGTGACCACCCCTTTGACAAGCCATACTCTGCAACGATGTCCATACTGTAGCCCAGTGTTTCCCAACCTTTTCCCACCCCTTGGAAAAATGTTTTACATTGAGGCACACATACTGAATAATTTTCTACAAAAAATAGAAATAAAATGCTAAAAAGAAGCAATGCACAATACCTATATATCTCAGTTGACTGTGTACTGTAGATTACAATGCTGTTTGTAGCCAGTGACTCACAGGTGATGTATTTTGGGATGAGAAGACATCAGAGTTGTTAACTTTTCTCAACTGGCCCAGACTGCCATGACCTTCCTTTTTCCCCACCTATAAAGTCACAAAAAGCAATAATTCTGATATTTGGTGTCTGGTACATTAAAGTGGGTAGGTAAGTGGGCTCCTGAGGAGAGGAAAGTTGTTGGGAGAAGAATAGGGAGGTCCTCCCTATTAGGTAGATAAGTTGCTCCAGTAGGTAGTTTATCTTCGTTAGGTAGTTGTTCCCTGTATGAAGGTGCCCACAGTATGTAGCTTCCCTTAGTAAGTTGGCATCCCCAGTAGCTACTTACCTCCAGTAGGTGATTTGCCCCTCTTTAGATAGCACCCCCCAAGAGAGTAGTTGTTACGCCTAGCGCTCCGGGTCCCCGCTCCTCCCCGGAGCGCTCACGGCGTCTCTCTCCCTGCAGCGCCCCGGTCAGTCCCGCTGACCGGGAGCGCTGCACTGACATGGCCGTCGGGGATGCGATTCGCACAGCGGGACGCGCCCGCTCGCGAGTCGCATCCCAGGTCACTTACCCGTCCCGGTCCTCTGCTGTCATGTGCTGGCGCGCGCGGCTCCGCTCTCTAGGGCGCGCGCGCGCCAGCTCTCTGAGACTTAAAGGGCCAGTGCACCAATGATTGGTGCCTGGCCCAATTAGCTTATTGGCTTCCATCTGCTCCCAGACTATATCTGATCACTTCCCCTGCACTCCCTTGCCGGATCTTGTTGCCTTGTGCCAGTGAAAGCGTTTAGTGTTGTCCAAGCCTGTGTTACCTGAACCCTTGCTATCCATCTTGACTACGAACCTTGCCGCCTGCCCCCGACCTTCTGCTACGTCTGACCTTGCCTCTGCCTAGTCCTTCTGTCCCACGCCTTCTCAGCAGTCAGCGAGGTTGAGCCGTTGCTAGTGGATACGACCTGGTTGCTACTGCCGCAGCAAGACCATCCCGCTTTGCGCCGGGCTCTGGTGAACACCAGTAGCCTCTTAGAACCGGTCCACCAGCACGGTCCACGCCAATCCCTCGCTGACACAGAGGATCCACTACCTGTAAGCCGAATCGTGACAGTAGATCCGGCCATGGATCCCGCTGAGGTGCCGCTGCCAAGTCTCGCTGACCTTCCCACGGTGGTCGCTCAGCAATCGCAGCAGATTGCCCAACAAGGACAGCAGCTGTCGCAGTTGACCGCCATGTTACAGCAACTTCTGCCTCTGCTACAGCAGCAACCATCTCCTCCGCCAGCTCCTGCACCTCCTCCGCAGCGAGTGGCTGCTCCTAGCCTCCGCTTGTCCCTGCCGGACAAATTTGATGGGGACTCTAAACTCTGCCGTGGATTTTTGTCTCAGTGTTCCCTGCATATGGAGATGTTGTCGGACTTGTTTCCTACAGAACGGTCTAAGGTGGCGTTCGTAGTGAGCCTTCTTTCAGGAAAGGCCTTGTCTTGGGCCACACCGCTCTGGGACCGCAATGATCCTGCCACAGCCTCAGTCCAGTCCTTCTTCGCTGAACTCCGGAGTGTCTTCGAGGAGCCTGCCCGAGCTTCTTCTGCCGAGACTGCCCTGTTGAACCTGGTCCAGGGTAATTCTTCAGTGGGCGAGTACGCCATCCAATTTCGTACTCTTGCTTCCGAATTATCATGGAATAACGAGGCTCTCTGCGCGACCTTTAAAAAAGGCCTATCCAGTCGCATCAAGGATGTGCTGGCCGCACGAGAGATTCCTGCCAACCTGCAAGAACTCATCCATTTGGCTACCCGCATTGACATGCGTTTTTCTGAGCGACACCAAGAGCTCCGCCAGGAAAAAGACTTAGATCTCTGGGCACCTCTCCCACAGTATCCGTTGCAATCTACGCCTGGGCCTCCCGCCGAGGAGGCCATGCAAGTGGATCGGTCTCGCCTGACCCAGGAAGAGAGGAATCGCCGTAGGGAAGAAAATCTTTGTCTGTACTGTGCCAGTACCGAGCATTTCTTGGTGGATTGCCCTATTCGTCCTCCACGTCTGGGAAACGCACGCACCCAGCTCATGTGGGTGTGGCGTCTCTTGGTTCTAAGTCTGCTTCTCCACGTCTCACGGTGCCTGTGCGGATTTCTCCTTCAGCCAACTCCTCCCTCTCAGCCGTGGCCTGCTTGGACTCTGGTGCCTCTGGGAATTTTATTCGGGATTCTTTGGTGAATAAATTCCGCATCCCGGTGACCCGTCTCGTCAAGCCGCTCTACATTTCCGCGGTCAACGGAGTCAGTTTGGATTGCACCGTACGTTACCGCACAGAACCCCTCCTGATGTATATTGGACCCCATCACGAACTGATCGAGTTCTTCGTCCTTCCCAACTGTACCTCTGAGGTCCTCCTCGGTCTGCCATGGCTCCAGCTTCATTCTCCCACCCTTGACTGGACCACCGGGGAGATCAAGAACTGGGACTCTGCCTGCCATAGGAAGTGCCTCTCCCCCCCTCCCAGTCCCGTCAGGCAAGCCTCAGTGCCTCCTCATGGCCCCCGTCCTTGTGTCACCCTGCCCCGCCGTGCCAAGCTTCACCCTCTGCCCTCCCTCCCCATTCCCACTCCTGCTGTACTCCCTGCCTTTGAGGAAACCCTCCATTCACTCCCGGTGTCCTCGTCCCAGGTAAAGCACTTGTCGGACAAAAAAAGGGGGAGACCTAAGGGGGGGGGTACTGTTACGCCTAGTGCTCCGGGTCCCCGCTCCTCCCCGGAGCGCTCACGGCATCTCTCTCCCTGCAGCGCCCCGGTCAGTCCCGCTGACCGGGAGCGCTGCACTGACATGGCCGTCGGGGATGCGATTCGCACAGCGGGACGCGCCCGCTCGCGAGTCGCATCCCAGGTCACTTACCCGTCCCGGTCCTCTGCTGTCATGTGCTGGCGCGCGCGGCTCCGCTCTCTAGGTCGCGCGCGCGCCAGCTCTCTGAGACTTAAAGGGCCAGTGCACCAATGATTGGTGCCTGGCCCAATTAGCTTATTGGCTTCCATCTGCTCCCAGACTATATCTGATCACTTCCCCTGCACTCCCTTGCCGGATCTTGTTGCCTTGTGCCAGTGAAAGCGTTTAGTGTTGTCCAAGCCTGTGTTACCTGAACCCTTGCTATCCATCTTGACTACGAACCTTGCCGCCTGCCCCCGACCTTCTGCTACGTCTGACCTTGCCTCTGCCTAGTCCTTCTGTCCCACACCTTCTCAGCAGTCAGCGAGGTTGAGCCGTTGCTAGTGGATACGACCTGGTTGCTACTGCCGCAGCAAGACCATCCCGCTTTGCGGCGGGCTCTGGTGAACACCAGTAGCCTCTTAGAACCGGTCCACCAGCACGGTCCACGCCAATCCCTCGCTGACACAGAGGATCCACTACCTGTAAGCCGAATCGTGACAGTAGTTTGCTCTTTGTAGGTAGGACCCAGCTTTTGGTAGTTTTCCCCCTGTAAGCAGGACACCCATGAAGGTAGTTTTTCCTTTAGGGAAGACCCTCCTTAAGGCAGTTTTACCCCTGTAGATAGCACCACACTAAACCCCTTAAGAACCCAGCCATTTTACACCTTAGGACCCGGCCATTTTTTGCACATCTGACCACTGTCACTTTAAACATTGATAACTCTGGAATGCTTTTAGTTATCATTCTGATTCCGGGTTTGTTTTTTCGTGACATATTCTACTTTAACATAGTGGTAACATTTTTTGGTAACTTGCATCCTTTCTTGGTGAAAAATCCCCAAATTTGATGAAAAATTTGAAAATTTTGCATTTTTCTAACTTTGAAGCTCTCTGCTTGTAAGGAAAATGGATATTCCAAATAATTTTTTTTATTCACATATACAATATGTCCACTTTATGTTTGCATCATAAAATTGACAAGTTTTTACTTTTGGAAGACACCAGAGGGCTTCAAAGTTCAGCAGCAATTTTCCAATTTTTCACAAAATTTCCAAAATCACAATTTTTTAGGGACCAGTTCAGGTTTGAAGTGGATTTGAAGGGTCTTCATCTTAGAAATACCCCACAAATGACCCCATTATAAAAACTGCATCCCCCAAAGTATTCAAAAGGACATTCAGTCAGCATTTTAACCCTTTAGGTGTTTCACAGGAATAGCAGCAAAGTGAAGGAGAAAATTCACAATCTTCATTTTTTACACTCGCATGTTCTTGTAGACCCAATTTTTACAAGGGGTAAAAGGAGAAAATGTATACTTCTATTTGTAGCCAAATTTCTCTCGTGTAAGCACATACCTCATATGTCAAGGTATGTCATATTTGCAAGGGTTAATAGCAGAAAATACCCCCCAAAATTTGTAACCCCATCTCTTCTGAGTATGGAGGTACCCCATAAGTTGACCTGAAGTGCACTACGGGCGAACTACAATGCTCAGAAGAGAAGGAGTCATATTTGGCTTTTTGAGAGCAAATTTTGCTCGGGGGCATGTCGTATTTAGGAAGCCCGTATGGTGCCAGGACAGCAAAAAATACCCACATGCCATACCATTTTGGAAACTAGACCCCTTGAGGAACGTAACAAGGAATAAAGTGAGCCTTAATACCCCACAGGGGTTTCACGACTTTTGCATATGTAAAAAAAAAAAAAATTTCACTAAAATGTGTGTTTCCCCCCCAAATTTCAAATTTTTGCAAGGGTTAATAGCAGAAAATACCCCCAAAATTTGTAACCCCATCTCTTATGAGTATGGAGGTACCCCATAAGTTGACCTGAAGCGCACTACGGGCGAACTACAATGCTCAGAAGAGAAGGAGTCATATTTGGCTTTTTGAGAGCAAATTTTGCTCGGGGGGCATGTCGCATTTAGGAAGCCCCTATGGTGCCAGAACAGCAAAATAGCCCCCACATGGCATACCATTTTGGAAACTAGACCCCTTGAGGAACGTAACAAGGGGTACAGTGAGCATTTACCCTCCACTGGTGTCTGTCAGATCTTTGGAACAGTGGGCTGTACAAAATTTTTAATTTGCACAGCCCACTGTTCCAAAGATCTGTCAGACACCTGTGGGGTGTAAATTCTCACTGCACCCCTCATTACATTCCGTGAGGGGTGTAGTTTCTGAAATGGGGTTACATGTGGGGTTTTGTTTTTTTTGCGTTTGTCAAAACCGCTGTAACAATCAGCCACCCCTGTGCAAATCACCTCAAATGTACATGGCGCACTCTCCCTTCTGGGCCTTATTGTGCGCCCCCAGAGCACTTTGCGCCCACATATGGGGTATCTCCGTAGTCGGGAGAAATTGCATTACAAATTTTGGGGGGCTTTTTTCCCTTTTACCTCTTGTCAAAATGAAAAGTATAGGGCAACACCAGCATGTTAGTGTAAAAAATTTATTTTTTTACACTAACATGCTGGTGTAGACCCCAACTTCACCTTTTCATAAGGGGTGAAAGGAGAAAAAGACCCCCAAAATTTGTAAGGCAATTTCTCCAGAGTACTGCAATACCCCATATGTGGCCCTAAACTGTTGCCTTGAAATACGACAGGGCTCCAAAGTGAGAGCGCCATGTAAGGCCTGAATTAGGGATTTGCACAGGGGTGGACATAGGGGTATTCTACGACAGTGATTCCCAAACAGGGTGCCTCCAGCTGTTGCAAAACTCCCAGCATGCTTGGAAAGTCAACGGCTGTCCGGCAATACTGGGAGGAGTTGTTTTGCAACAGCTGGAGGCTCCATTTTGAAAACAGTGGCGTACCAGACGTTTTTCATTTTTACTGGGGAGGGGGGCTGTGTAGGGGTATGTGTATATGTAGTGTTTTTTACTTTTTATTTTATTTTGTGTTAGTGTAGTGTAGTGTAGTGTTTTTAGGGTAAAGTCACATGGGCGGGGGATTACAGCGAGTTTCCCGCTGCGAGTTTGAGCATCGCAAACTTGCAGGCTGATACTCACTGTAAGCCCCTGCCCATGTGAATGTACCCTGTACATTCACAGGGGGGGGGGGGACCTCCAGCTGTTGCAAAACTACAACTCCCAGCATGCACAGTCTATCAGTGCATGCTGGTAGTTATAGTTTTGCAACAGCTGGAGGCACACGGGTTGGGAAACACTGAGTTAGGAAACAGACAATGTGCCTCCAGTTGTTGCAAAACCACTACTCCCAAACATTCTCAGGCATGCTGGAAGTAGTAGTTCGGCAACATCTTTAGAGCCAGCATGCTTGGAGTTGTAGTTTGCAACATCTGGAGGACCACAGTTTGCAGACCACTAATACAGTGGTTCCCAATCTGTGCCCTTCCAGATGTTGCAAAACTACAACTCCAAGTATGCCAAAACTGTCCAGGCATGCTGGGAGTTGTAGTTCTGCAACATCTGAATGGCCAGATGTTACAGAACTACAACTCCCAGCATGCCTGGACAGTAAGGGCATGCTGAGGATGTGTAGTTTTGCAACATCTGGAAGGGCACAGTGGTCCCAAAACTGCGGACCTCCAGATGTTGCAAAACTGCAACTCCCAGAATGCCCAGATGCCAAGGGCTGTCTAGGCATGCTGGGAGTTGTAGTATGCAGGGTCCCAATACAGCAATGCATGTCGCTTTACGGCGACGTGCATTGCTGTAAAGGGCCCGACCGCAGCTGAAGATCCACTCACCTGTCGCCGCCGGCGTCTTCATCGCCAGGATCCGGGTCTTCAGGGACGAGGTAAGTACCGGGGCCGGGCCCCAGCACTCCCCCGTCCCCCGCCGCGTCCTCCGGTCTTCCTTCCGTCCTCACCGGATTACCAGGGGCCGGGCAGGGCGGGAGGAAGTAACCGCCCCCCCCCCCCTGTGATTGGTCGGTTAACTAACCGACGGATCGCAGGGGATAGGAGGAGGTGGCAGGCTTGCCACCTCGCTCCTATACTTTAGCATGGTCCTGGCTGTCTGTGACAACCGGGATCATGCAAAATTACCGGGCGGTCGGGTCCCAGAGACCCGATCAGCCCGGTACCGCCGCAAATCGCAAGGGCCCCCCTCGGCGTTTGCCCTGGATCCCTGCTGAGACCAGGAAAAGACCATGACGTATGCATACGTCATGTGTCCTTAAGACTCAGGGTGTGATGACGTATGCATACGTCATGGGTCCTTAAGGGGTTAAGGTAGTTTGTCCCCTGTAGGAAGGACTTCCCTTAAAGTAGCTTTCCTCCTGTAGAAAGGACCCTCTCTATGTAGTTTGCGCCCTGTAGATGCAATCCTCCTGATGTAGTTTTCCCCATTTAGGTAGGACCTTCTGTAGGTAGGACCCTCCCGAAGGTAGTTTTCCCACTGTAGGCAGGACTCCCTTAAGGTAGCCCCTCTGTAGATAGACTCCTCTGGTAGCAGTTTACCCACTGTAGGTAGAATCCCTCTTAAGGTAGTTTACATGGCCGTATGTAGGATTCCCCCTAAAGGTAGTTTGCCCTCCCTGTAGATAGAACCCCCCCATGTATGTAGTTTGTTCCTTGTATGTAGGACCCCCAATGTTTTCTCCTACTTCTGGAGGACAGGCAGCTTCTTCCTGCAGCCACTAAAGGTCCTGAGCAACTCTTTTCATCATTTATGCGCGTCCCAGAGTAAGAGACACTCCTAAATCAAGATAGTACATATCAAAACTACATGTTAGAGCACAAAAAATTATCCCTTACACTTTTCCCTATACTGACAGATTAAAAAGTTATAGGGGTCAGAACATGGTGATACTAATTTTTATTTTTACCACACAGATGCAAAAATATCTAAATTCGGGAGATTAGGAAGGGGTTAATCCTGGTAGGTACCAACATTAAAAAACAGGTAATAATCTTGTCTACAGACACATCCCTAACGGCTCAGAAGAGCATTTTCAACCCTTTCCATGCTTCAAAGTACAGTGTGGGAATGGCATGGTGACAGAAGCTGTGTCTGCGCCATCAGAAGTGGGTGCTGGCTGGGATCAGTAATAACTCAGATTCTTCCTGTTTAACCAATTAAAGGGGTTATCCAGGAAAAAACTTTTTTTTATATACCTAGCTCCAGAATGTTAAACAGATTTGTAAATTACTTTAAAAAAAATCTTAATCCTTTTAGTAATTATGAGAAGTTGAGTTGTTCTTTTCTGTCTAAGTGCTTTCTGTCTCTGGAACTGGAACTGTCCAGAGTAGAAGCAAATCCCCATAGCAAACCTCTTCTACTCTGTGCAGTTCCTGAGACAAGCAGAGATGTCAGCAGAGAGCACTGTTGCCAGACAGAAAAGAAGAACAACATCAGCAGCTGATAATTATTGGAAGGATTAAGATTTTTTAATAGAAGTAATTTACAAATCTGTTTAACTTTCTGGAGCCAGTTGATATAAAGAAAAAAAGTTTTTTTTCCTGGTATACTCCTTTAACCTTTTAACCTGTTAAGGACTAAGGGCGTAAACTTACGCCCCTAGTCCCACTCCTGTGATATAACACGGGGTTACACGATAACCCTGCATCATATCACGGCGGGCCCGGCGTCATAGTGAAGCCGGGACCCGCCTCTAATAGCGCGGGCACTGATCGCGGTGCCGCGCCCTATTAACCTTTTAGCCGCACGCTCAAAGCTGAGCCGCGCGGCTAAAAGTGAAAGTAAAATGTGCCGGTTAGCTCAGGAAGCTGTTCGGGATCGCCGAACAGCTGTACTTCAGGAGGAAGGTCTCTTTCCTTCCTTCTTGCAGTCCGATCGCCGAATGAATGCTTCAAGCCTGAGATCCAGGCTTGTGCATTCAATTGCCGAAAACACTGATTGATGCATTCCTATGGAGATGCATCAATCAGTGGTAAAGATCAGTACATTCAATGTTATAGTCCCCCCCTGGGGGCTTTAATATGGCATAAGAAAAGTGTAAAAAAAAATCATTAAGCCTTTCAATGATCCCTTCCCCTAATAAAAGTTTGAATCACCTGGCATTTCCAAGAATAAAAAAAAAAACAGTGTAAATAAAAATAAACATATGTGGTATCGCCGCGTGCGTAAATGTCCGAATTATAAAAATATAATGCTTTTTAAACCACACGTTCAATGGCGTACGCGTAAAAAAATTCCAAAGTCCAAAACAGCGTATTTTTGGTCACTTTTTATATCATGAAAAGATGAATAAAAAGCGATCAAAAAGTCCGATCAATGCAAAAATGGTACCAACAAAAACTTCAGATCACGTCGCAATAAATGAGCCCTCATAGCCTCCTGAACATGGAAAAATTAAAAAGTTATAGGGCTCAGAAAATGACAATTTTAAACGTATAAATTTTCCTGCATGTATTTATGATTTTTTTTCAGTAGTAATACAAAATCAAACCTATACAAGTAGGGTATCATTTTAACCGTATGGACCTAGAGAATAAAGTACTACATAGAAACGGAAGCCCCCAAAAGTTACAAAATGGCATTTTGTTTTCAATTTTGTCGCACAATGATTTTTTTTTCCATTTTGCCGTAGATTTTTGGGTACAATGACTGATGTCATTACAAAGTAGAATTGGTGGCGCAAAAAATACGCCATAATACAGATTTTTAGGTGCAAAATTGAAAGAGTTATGATTTTTTAAAGGTAAGGAGGAAAAAACGAAAGTGCAAAAAACGAAAAACGCCTGGTCCTTAAGGGGTTAAGGACCAGGCCATTTTACACCTTAGGACCAGAGCGTTTTTTGAACATCCGACCACTGTCACTTTAAACATTAATAACTCTGGAATGCTTTTAGTTATCATTCTGATTCCGAGAATGTTTTTTTGTGACATATTCTACTTTAACATGGTGGTAAATTTTTGTGGTAACTTGCATCCTTTCTTGGTGAAAAATCCCCAAATTTGATGAAAAAATTTAAAATTTAGCATTTTTCTAATTTTGAAGCTCTCTACTTGTAAGGAAAATGGATATTCCAAATAAAAAAATTTTATTCACATTTCCAATATGTCTACTTCATGTTTGCATCATAAAATTGACAAGTTTTTACTTTTGGAAGACACCAGAGGGCTTCAAATTTCAGCAGCAATTTTCACATTTTTCACAAAATTTTCAAACTCACTATTTTTCAGGGACCAGTTCAGGTTTGAAGATTTGAAGGGTATTCATATTAGAAATACCCCATAAAAGACCCCATTATAAAAACTGCACCCCCCAAAGTATTCAAAATGACATTCAGTCAGCGTTTTAACCCTTTAGGTGTTTCACAGGAATAGCAGCAAGAAAATTAACAATCTTCATTTTTTACACTTGCATGTTCTTGTAGACCCAATTTTTGAATTTTTAAAAGGGGTAAAAGGAGAAAATTTATACTAGTATTTGTAGCCCAATTTCTCTCGAGTAAGCACATACCTCATATGTCTATGTAAAGTGTTCGGCGGGTGCAGTAGAAGGCTCAGAAGCGAAGGAGCGACAAGGGGATTTTGGAGAGTACATTTTTCTGAAATGGTTTTTGGGGGGCATGTTGCATTTAGGAAGCCCCTATGGTGCCAGTACAGCAAAAAAAAAAAAACACATGGTATACCATTTTGGAAACTAGACCCCTTGAGGAACGTAACACGGAATAAAGTGAGCCTTAATACCCCACAGAAGTTTCACGACCTTTGCATATGTAAAAAAAAAAAAAAAAATGTGTGTTTCCCCCCAAATTTCACATTTTTGCAAGGGTTAATAGCAGAAAATACCCCCCAAAATTTGTAACCCCATCTCTTCTGAGTATGGAGGTAGGTACCCCATAAGTTGACCAGAAGTGCACTACGGGCGAACTACAATGCTCAGAAGAGAAGGAGTCATATTTGGCTTTTTGAGAGCAAATTTTGCTCGGGGGGCATGTCGCATTTAGGAAGCCCCTATGGTGCCAGAACAGCAAAAAAAAAAAAAAACACATGGCATACCATTTTGGAAACTAGACCCCTTGAGGAACGTAACAAGGAATAAAGCGAGACTTAATACCCCACAGGGGTTTCACGACTTTTGCATATGTAAAAAAAATGTTTTTTTTCACTAAAATGTGTGTTTTCCCCCAAATTTCAAATTTTTTCAAGGGTTAATAGCAGAAAATACCCCCCAAAATTTGTAACCCCTTCTCTTCTGAGTATGGAGGTACCCCATAAGTGTACATCAAGTGCACTCTGGGCATACTACAATGCTCAGAAGAGAAGGAGTCACATTTGCAAACTTTGCTGAAATGGGGGGGGGGGGACATGTCGCATTTAGGAAGCAGGACAACAACAAAGAAAAAACGCATATCATTTTGGAAACTAGACCCCTTGAGGAACGTAACAAGGGGTAAAGTAAGCCTTAATACGCCACAGGGGTTTCACGACTTTTGCATATGTAAAAAAAAAAAAAAAAAATTCACAAAAATGTGGGTGTTCCCCAAAATTTTACATTTTTACAAGGGTTAAAAGCAGAAAAGACCCCCCAAAATTTGTAAATACATTTCTTTGGAATAAGGACATACCTTAATTTTTGATGATTTTCGCTCCGCGGGTGCACACCAGGTCTTGGAGTGGGAGGTCAGTCAGGGGCCTTGAGCTTATTATAGCAGCCAGGATGTGGAACCCCCCCCCCTCAAGGAGCATTAATGGGGGTAGCACTGAGCCCTAAAATAGGGGAACACTATGGGGGACAACGGGCCATAACTGGGGTAGACAGGTGGGGTACAGAGGCCCGTAATATGGGGTACAGTGGGCCAGAAAATTTATAAATTATAATAAAAAAAGATATATTCCCAGAATGATGACCCAGAGTATAGCCAAAACTAAAAAAAAATATGCCCAGCCCAAACCCTATGCTCTGAGTCATGATTCTGGGAATGTGATGTGTGTGGCCGTCCCTAACCTGTTGCCTCAAATGCGCACCCGCTCAAGTGGAGAGAGAGCGCTGCGCATTTGAGGCAACATAAAAAACTCCCCGATGATAGTGACTCAGTGACCTATGACCCATTTTTGAAAAAACACCCCCCAGAGATCTTATCAGGTATTTTTTTTTTGCAGTTTTTTTGGGGGCAATTTAGTGGTTTTAGAAGCTTAACAATTTGGAATGTACCCTGGACTTGGTACATTGGTCAAATTATGGAAAATTAAACTGAAAAGGGAAAATTTAGTGCTCCATGGAAGTGTGATACTCACTGAAGCAGCCTATGCAGAGGCCCGGATTATCTGGGCAAGTGTCACACTGATACGTGGTGTCCTTCCGTATCCCCTTCCTGCTACACACTCTGCATCTTTTCTGGGTTCGTCCCTTCTTTCCACTGTGGGGATCACACCTGGAAAGTGTTGGCCTGGGACGATCCTGGCGCCTATAACTCCAGGCCCTTGGCAAGTCCGGCCTGCTCTTTCCCGGTCGCCTAAGATCAGGAACCTTAAGGCCTTCTTCGTGGTACTGGAGGAATGTCCCTGTGTTGCCAGCATACTGGGATAGTACAAAAGTGTTGTACATGGCAACCTGTACCATGTAGACCACAACTTTTTTGTACCATGCCCGTGTTTTCCGCATGGCGTTATATGGCTTAAGGACTTGATCTGAGAGATCAATACCCCCCATATACCGATTGTAGTCCAGAATACAATCAGGCTTGAGGACTGGATACGGGAATCTCGTCCCTCATATACTCTAAACTTGCAAGTGTACCCGGAGGTACTCTCGCAAAGTTTATAGAGCTTCACACCATACTGCGCCTGCTTCGAGGGAATATACTGGCGGAAGATGAGTCTCCCCTTAAAACTGATGAGAGACTCATCTACCGAGAGGTCCCTGAGCGGTACGTAGGCCTCCAAAAATTTGGCCCCAAAGTGATCGATGACCGGCCTTACTTTGAAAAGCCGGTCATGGGCGGGATCACGTCGGGGCGGACATGCCGCATTATCTGCATTTCCGAATGGCCTTGAACCGCCTCCGTGTCATCGCCATACTGTAAAGCGGGGTCTGGTAGAGGACGTCCCCGCTCCAGTAATGACGAGCACTTGTTTTTTTGTCCAGGCCCATATGCAGCGTGAGGCCCCAAAATGTCCTCATTTCCGCTGCATCAATGGCGCACCATTCATTGGGCCTGGCCAAAAGGGAATCGGGGTGGTGGGCAATGAACTGCTGGGCATACAAGTTTGTTTGCTCCACCATGTGATTGACCAGGCTGTCACTGAAAAAAAACTTTAAAAAGTCCAGATCAGTGAAGCCAGCCGTGTCAATCCGGATTGTCGCCAACAAACTCACGAATCCATGGCTGATAACCCTCTGGGGGGCTCCAGACAGGGTCATCGGAAGGGGGCTCCGGTGCACTTTTTTTAAAACTTTTTTTTTTACTTTTTTTACTTTATTAACCCCTACCTGTCCCTGCAAACCGCTGTTCCTATTCTAAAGCTGGTGAGGGGGCTCCGGAGCTCCTAGGGGGGATCCACGGTCTTTTCCTCACTGCTGCACCGGCTGACTGAACACAGAGAGCGGGTGCAGCAGCGGGAAAGGACCGTTAACCCCTCCTCTGCCGCACTGCTATTGGCTGGACGATCGCCAGCCAATAGCAGCGTTGCTGGGGAGGTGACAGTATTGTTAGCTCTCCCCAGCAACGGCAGGTGATTGGCGGTGTATCGTACACCGCCGATTACCATCTAGTTCCGGGTCATGCTAACCACTGAGCCACCATGCTACGCCTAGCATGCATCTGCTATGCATCTGCTATGCATGGTTGCTAAAATGGACAGAGATGTCAGCAGAGAGCACTGTGCTCGTGATGTCATCAGTGTTCCAAAAAGAAAGGAATTTCCTCTGTAGCATTCAGCAGCTTATAAGTACTGGGAGGATTAACATTTTTTAATAGAAGTAATTTACAAATATGTTTAACTTTCTGCCACCAGTTGATTTAAAAGAAAAAAGGTTTTCACCGGAGTACCCCTTTAAGGACCAGGCCAATTTTCCCTGTAGGACCAGAGCGTTTTTTGCACATCTGACCACTGTCACTTTAAGCATTAATAACTCTGGGATGATTTTACCTTTCATTCTGATTCTGAGATTGTTTTTTCGTGACATATTCTACTTTATGTTAGTGGTAAAATTTTGTTGATACTTGCATCATTTCTTGGTGAAAAATTCAAAAATTTGATGAAAAAATTTAAAATATAGCATTTTTCTAATTTTGAAGCTCTCTGCTTGTAAGGAAAATAGACATTCCAAATAAATTATATATTGATTCACAAATACAATGGCCCAGATTTATCAAACTGTGTGAGAGAAAAAGTGGAGTGATTTTTCCACAGCAACTAATCACAGCTCGGCTAACAAGCTCTGGTAAAGTGAAAGCTGAGCTGTGATTGGTTGAAATGGGAAAATCTCTCCACTTTTTCTCTCACACAGTTTAATAAATCTGGGCCAATATGTCTACTTTATGTTTGCATCATAAAATTTACATGTTTTTACTTTTGGAAGACATCAGAGGGCTTGAAAGTTCAGCAGCAATTTTCCAATGTTTCACAAAATTTTCAAAATCTGAATTTTTCATGGACCAGTTCAGGTTTGAAGTGGATTTGAAGGGTCTTCATATTAGAAATACCCCACAAATCACCCCATTATAAGACTGCACCCCTCAAAGCATTCAAAAGGACATTCAGTAAGTGTGTTAACCCTTTAGGTGTTTCACAGGAATAACAGCAAAATAAAGGAGAAAATTCAAAATCTTCATTTTTTACACTCGCATGTTCTTGTAGACCCAGTTTTTGAATTTTTACAAGGGGTAAAAGGAGAAAAAGCCTCTCAAAATATATATATAAATACCTCATATGTGTATGTCAAGTGTTCGGCGGGCGCAGTAGAGGGCTCAGAAGGGAAGGAGTGACAATGGGATTTTGGAGAGTGAGTTTTTCTGAAATGATTTTTGGGGGGCATGTCACATTTAGGAAGCCCCTATGGTGCCAGAACAGCAGAAAAACCCCCACATGGCATACCATTTTGGAAACTACACCCCTCAAGGCACGTAACAAGGGGTCCAGTGTTAAACCCCACAGGTGTTTGATGACTTTTCGTGAAAGTCAGATGTGTAAATGAAAAACATTTTTTTCCCAAATTTACCATTTTTATAAAGGATAATGGGAGAAAATGCCCCCGAAAATTTGTAACCCTATCTCTTCTCAGTATGGAAACACCCCATGTTAGGATGTAAAATGCTCTGCGGGCGAACTACAATGCTCAGAAGAGAAGGAGTCACATTTGGCTTTCGGAAAGTACATTTTGCTGAAATGGTTTTTGGGGGGCATGTCGCATTTAGGCATGCTTAGAGTTGTAGTTTTGCAAAATCTGGAGGGCTACAGTCAAACTGTAGCTCTCCAGATGTTGTTAGGCAACTCACCGGCTTCCGTAGGATCCAGGGAGCCAGCCGCACGACAGGGCCGCCCGCCGATCTCCGACACCGATCGTCGCCCGCAGCCTCGCCTGCAGGGTAAGTGGACTTCGTCGCCGGTCCCCTTTGGTTTCGCCGTTCTGCCCCGCCTATTGTGGGTGGGCAGAACGGGTAAACCGAAAGTTAACCCCCCGCCCCTGATCTGCTATTGGTCGTCGCGTCTATACGACCAATAGCAGGGATAGGAGGGATGGCACCCCTGTGTGATGACCCCCCTGGGCATTTGCGCGGGGTGCCTGCTGATCGATATCAACAGTCACCCCGGTCCTTAAGTACCAGGGAGCAAAGGCGTACCTGTACGCCCTTGGTCCTTAACAGACGTAACAAAAACCCTGAACCTCACAAATGGGGGTAGTTAAGGGTTAAATTAACTATCCTATATTTTAAGTGGACATATAAGTAGCATGTGACCAAGTATTATCAAGATATCTCCAGCCATTTGGAAGTTATGCAGTAACATACATTTCCCATAGACTTGGATGGGACTGGCAAATGAGGGTGAGTAAGGGTTAAATCACCTATCCTATGTTTGTTGTTGACATATAAGTAAAGTTTCACGTTAATATCTTCAGCTGTTTGTACGTGATGCTGAAACATACACAAACACACACATTGAGTTTTATATATATAGATTTTAATTGGATTCCGAAAGGTTATTCACACAGCAGAATTTCTGCTGCAGAATGATTGATGAGTAAATCCCGATTTCCGAAGTCCAGAAAAATGTTAATCTTGGCTGCGGGATACTATTAAAGACAATGGGGCTTAATTTCTCCCAAATTCCTGAGGAATTTACGCAGAATCTGCTGGCATTCCGTGTGGAATATGCTATCCTTTTAGTGAGCTGCAGAATCATTCAGAATTTGTGCGGAAATTCCACATACCGTATATACTCGAGTATAAGCCGACCCGAGTATAAGCCGAGACCCCTAATTTCAACCCAAAATCCCAGGAAAAGTTATTGACTCGAGTATAAGCCTAGGGTGGGAAATACATCATCCCCCCCTGTCATCATCCAGACCCCCGTCATTAACATCCTCATCATCATCACCGCCTGTCATCATCCAGACCCTCATCATCATCACCTGTCATCATCCCCTTGTCATCATCCCACACCCCCCCTTCATCATCCCCTTGTCATCATCCCCACCCCCCTTCATCAGGTACAGTGAGCCTTAACACCCCACAGGTGTTTGACGACTTTGCGTTGAAGCTTGACGTGAAAATGAAAAAACATTTTTTTTTTACAAAAATGCTGATGTTACCCCAAATTTTTCATTTTCACAAGGAGTAATAGGTGAAAATGTCCCCTAAAATTTGAAACCCCATTTCTCTCGAAGGAAGGAAATACCTCATATGTAGATGTAAAGTGATCTGCGGGTGCACTAGAGGACTCAGAATGGAAGGAGCGACATTGGGCTTTTGGAAAGCGGATTTTGGTGCAATGGTTTTTGGGGGGCACGTCACATTTAGGAGGCCCCCAAGGTGACAGAACAGCGAAAAACACCCCACATGGCACACTATTTGGGAAGCTACACCCCTCAAGGAACATAACAAGGGGTGCAGTGAGCATTTAAACCCCACTGGGGTTTGACAGATCTTTGAAACAGTGGGCTGTGCAAATAAAAAATTACATTCTTCATTTTCACGGACCACTGTTTTAAAAATCTGTCAGACTCCTGCGGTGTGTTAAGGCTCACTATACCCCTTGTTACATTTCGTGAGGGGTGTAGTTTCAGAGATGGGGTCACATTTGGGTATTTATTTATTTTGCATTTCTGTCAATTTATACTAGTTGTAGTTATGCAACAGCTGGAGGCACACTGGTTGGGATTGGGAAACACTGAGTTAGGTAACAGACTACTGCAGTGTTTCTGCACCACTGTCTGTTTCCTAACTCAGTGTTTCCCATCCCATGTGCCTCCAGCTGTTGCAAAACTACAAGTCCCAGCATGCATGGTCTGTCAGTGCATTCTGGGATTTATAGTTTTGCAACAGCAGGAGGCACACAGGTTGGCAAACACTGAGTTAGGAAACAGACAATGTTTCCCAACCAGCGGTCCTCCAGTTGTAGCAATTACTACAACTACCAGCATGCCCAGACAGCCGAAGGGTTGTAATTATGCAACAACTGGAGGAGAACAGTTTGGAGACCACTGTGTAGTGGTCTCCAAACTGTAGCCCTCCAGATGTTGCAAGACTTCAACGGAAGGGCCAGTTGTTGCAGAACTACAACTCCCAGCATGCCTGGACAGTTTTGACATGCTTTGAATTGACATCTGGAGCGCTACAGTTTGGACACCACTGTATAGTGATCTCCAAACAGTGCCCTTCCAGATGTTGCAAAACTACAACTCCCAGCATGCTGAGACTGTCCAGGCATGCTGAGAGTTGCAGTTCTGCAACATCTGAAGGGCCAGATGTTACAGAACTACAACTCCCAGCATGCCTGGACAGTCTGGGCATGCTGAGAGTTGTAGTTTTGCAACATCTGGAAGGACAGTGGTCTCCAAACTGTGGCTCTCCAGATGTTGCAAAACTACAACTCCCAGCATGCCCAGACAGCCAAAGGCTGTCTGGGCATGCAGGGAGTTGTAGTTTTGAAACTCCTAGATACGGCAGTGAAGATCACTTTACAGCAATCTTCACTGCGGTATCTAGAACACCGCCGCCGCTGACTCCACTTGCCTGCCGCCTCCTGTCAGCCGCCGGTCCCTGGTCCTCGGTCCGCCGGAACCCAGGTAACCCAGGAACCCCGTGGTCCCCGCAACGGCCCCCCGGGAAATGAATGTTCCTTGCCCTGCGATTCGCCAATTGGCCGGATAGGCCAATCGCAGGGGATAGGAGGAGGGTTCCTATCCCCTGCTCCTATCCTTTAGATTGATCGGGGCTGTCTCTGACAGCTCCGATGATCCCTATTTTCCGGGCTCTCGTGTCTTCAGAGACCTCATCAGCTATCATTGCGGCAATCACCGACATGGGGGGGGGGGGTCTCAGGACACCCCCAGGCATTTGCATGGGATGCCTGCTGAATGATTACAGCAGGCATCCCGTTCCGAGCGAAATACCCCATTCAGGGATTGAAATACCCACGGGCGTACAGGACGCAAGGGCGTATCCATACGCCCGTGGTCCCCAACAGGTTAAACTAGGCCACCAATATTGTCTTGAGATGAGCTGTAGGGACTTACGAGTTCCAGAATGACCGTCCAGAAGAGAGGAATGGCCCCATTTCAAGACTCAGAGTCTTAAATGGGGAGATACGTAAGTCTTTCCAGGAGGCAGGTGCTGAAGATTTGCTGGCGCTGCAGAGATGAAATCCTCAGGAGGAATAATATACTGAGGAGGAGATTCTCGATCATGCAGATCAGAAGACCTGGAAAGAGCGTCAGCTGGTAAATTCTTCTCTGCAGGATGCAAGTGGATGTAGAAGTCGAATCTGGGGAAGAACATAGAACATCGGGCCTGCTGTGGGTCGATGGGCTGTCTGAAGATAGATCAAGTTCTTGTGGTCAGAATATATAGTAACAGGTTGTATATAACCCTCCAAGAGATGACGCCATTCATCCAAGGCCAGCTTTGTAGCCAAGAGTTCATGGTCTCCTATAGTATAGTTTTTCTCTGCCAGAGAGAAGGTTTAAGAGAAAAAAACACAGGTTACTATTCTTCCCTTAGAGGACTTTTGTGTTAGGACAGCACCTGCTCCAACTGAAGAAGCATCCAACTCCAAAAGAAAAGGCTTGCCAGAGTCGGGTCTAGACAGGATCGGAGCCAATGCAAAGGTGGTCTTTAACTGTTTAAATGCATCTTCGGCCTCTGGAGTCCAGGCCTTGGGATTAGAAGTCTTCTTGGTGAGAGAGACAATGGGCGCTACCAAGGTTGAGTAAGGAGGAATAAATTGCCAATATTAATTGTCAAAACCAAGAAAGAGCTGTATAGCTTATAAGCCGGTAGGTCGGGGCTAGTCCTGTACAGCAGACAACTTGTTAGGATCCATCTGTAGACCTTGACTAGTAATGATGTAACCCAGAAAAGGAAGACTGGATTTTTCAAAAACACACTTCTCAAGTTTAGCATAAAGATGGTTGTCGCAGAGACGTTGGCGGATGTGGGAAAGATGAGTCTGAAGATTTGGCGAGTAGATGAGAATATCGACCAAATAGACCACGACACAGGTGTATAAGAGGTAACGAAAGATATCTTTAACAAACTCCTGGAAGACTGCTGGAGCATTATAGAGTCCGAACGACATCACAAGATACTCAAAATGTCCATCCTGAGTATTAATAGCAGTATTAAATTTGTCACCTTCTCTTCTGCGAATCAAGTTATAGGCACCTCGAAGGTCAAGTTTGGAGAAGATCCTCATCCCACACAGACGATCAAATAACTCCGAGATCAAAGGAAGTGGGTAGCGGATCTTGACGATGATTTTATTCAGTCCGCGATAGTCAATGCAGGGTCACAAAGAACCGTCTTTTTTTTCTACAAAGAATAATTCGGCTCCGGCAGGGGAAGAAGACTTCCTGATAAAGACTTTTTGAAGATTTTCTTAAATATATTTAGAAATGGCCTGAGTTTCGGGAATAGACACAGGGTAAATTCTTCCCCGAGCAGGAGTGGTCCCGGGCAATAAGTCTATAGGACAATCGTAGGGACAATGAGGTGGCAATCCTTCAGCTTGTTTCTCACTGAAGACATCAGCATAGTCCAGAAGATAGAAAGGTAAAGTGGGCAGAGGAGTAGAAGGAGGCACCATCTTAGACGGACGAGTATGAATACAGTGACTGTTGCAATAAGGTCCCCAATGGAGAACTTCTCCAGTTTTCCAATCCAGCTGCGGGGCATGGAGTTGCAACCAAGGAAGGCCAAGCAGGAGAGGGGAGGTACAGTAAGGAAGTACATAGAAGGACAAGTTCTCCTTATGTAAGACTCTGACCTGCATAGATATCGGTTCTGGGGGTATAGCACAGTACAGTCCAGATTTTCTCCATTGACCGTAGAGATTTACAAGGGCTTCAACAAGCGAGACACCGGAAGATGATACCTATGTACTAACGAGGCATCAATAACATTTCCTGCAGAACAAGAATCCAGGATGGCAAGAACGGAAATAATCTCTTTGGAGGGTAGAGAAAGCTGGACCAACAAATTTAAGCGTGGAGAGGTGGCATTCACACCTAGGAAAGCCTCTCCCACAAACCCTAGGAGCGAGCGTTTCCCTGTGACTGTGGACATACAGGACAATCTTTGAGGAAATGATCTGCACTGCGCAGTAGAGACATAGATTCTCAGCTCGTCGGCGAGTTCTTTCCTACAAAGTCAGGCGTGACCGATCTACCTGCATAGACTCCACTGCAGGAGGCAACGTAGAAGGTTGCCGTGGTTGCTGGAAAAATGTTACCGGGCAAGGAAAGTGCCGAGGTTGTGCAGACTCCCTTTCTTGACGACGTTCCTCACGTCGCTCAGAGAAACGGATATCAATCTGGGAGGCGAGCTGTATAAGATCATTTAATGTAGATGGCAATTCCCGGGCAGCAAGGACATCCTTAATATGGCTAGAGAGTCCACTTTTGAAAGTGGGGCAAAGAGCTTATTCCAGGATAACTCTGAAGCCAGGGTACGAAATCAGATAGCATACTTGCCCAAAGAGGAGTTACCCTGAGAAAGGCTCAGCAAAGCCGTTTCAGCGGAAGAAGCTCGTGCAGGTTCTTTGAAAACACTTCGGAATTCCGTCAGGAAAGCCTGACGACTGGCTGTGAGTGGGTCACATAATGGAGTTGCCCAGGCCAGAGCCCTTCCAGTTAACAAACAGACGACAAAGGCCACCTTCGCTCGTTCCTTAGGGAACTGTTCCACCATAAACTCTATGTGCATGGAGCACTGTGTCACAAATCCATGGCAGGACTTTGGATCCCCTTCATACTTTTTGGGAAGAGACAAACGAAGCTTGGATCCCGTGGTGACTTCAGGAGCGGAAGGCATTACCGGAGCAACTGCTACACCATGATGGATAACTGGTTTAACTGCTGCATCTGCTGGGCCAACTGCTGCGACTGGAGAGTCACTATAGTGGCGAGATCCGGATTATCGGGCAGAGGTACCCCAGCAGAATCCCTGGCCGGATCTTGCTGTAACGATGCTGGATGTGGATCCACTGACCTGTGTGGCTGATGACACATGCCTTATCAGGGAGCGGAGTCTAAGGTGCCGCTGGTCTTCACCAGAGCCTGCCGCAATGCAGGATGGGCTTGTTGCAGCAGGAGACACCCAGGTCCCTACCCCCGATACGACTTGACCACACAAGTAGCTGGGTGAGGGAAGTACAGTAGGATGAGGCAGAGACGAAGTCGGACTTAGCTGAAGGTCAAGGCAGGCAGCAAAGGTGCGTAGTCAAATAACGTAGCGGAAGGGTCAGAACACGGGCTAGGCAAACAGACAAAGGGTACGCTTCGTTTTAGGCAAATAACACTGAAGATCCGGCAAGGAAGAGTGGGAGGTGCAGGGACTTATCGAATAGTGTCAGGTGTTGCACATAATTATGGTGTTGCACGGGCTGGGATTCGCATGTGGGCGCGTTTCGCAATGCGAATCCCATCCCCACCGGCAGCAGGAGAGAGAATGACAATGCGCTCATGGCCAGAACTTGTGACTGGAGCGCAATGTGTAACAAGCTCTTTCAAAAATTGGGAAAAATCTACTTCAATGTACATTGTTTATAATCCAATTAACCATTAGCTGATTTTAAATGCTTAGGTAATACAAAATTATACTTTCAATTAAATAGTGATCACTTTTTTAAAT
The DNA here is from genome assembly GCF_029499605.1 of Hyla sarda. Taxonomy (NCBI): domain Eukaryota; kingdom Metazoa; phylum Chordata; class Amphibia; order Anura; family Hylidae; genus Hyla; species Hyla sarda. The sequence goes on from NC_079198.1 coordinate 82,829,425, forward strand.
ATTTCTTGGCCAAACTTCTTCTCTTGTTACTTTTATAATATAATCAGACAATTAACCACATTTCCTCATTCACTTCATTTTTGGCATCCATCCTGCGCAACTATGAAAACAAGACTTATTAGGAAATTAATGAAATATCATCAAGAAGTTCAATTAATACCACGTGGATTTTCTTTTGTTCTTTACCAATCTAAAAAGGATCCATTACAACACAAACAGCTTCACAAAGAAACATTCACTGGTCATATTCCATGTATTCCTGATTCATTAATACACATCACACGTATATGACATACTTTATATCATAAGAACCATCCTATGAATGTCATCATATAACTACATACACAAAATCAAAGTAACAATCATGTATCACACAGCTTTCCTAGAGACCTACCATGCCCTTTGCATTCCATAGCATTAAAAACTCCTCATCATCATCTTCACTTTAACCCCAACAATCTACCAAAATGTATGTCTGTACATCAGTGTTAATTTCATTACCTAATTATTTTCATTATACTTTTAGCCAACAACAACTTTGACTTAACTATACCCATTCAGATGACTATGTGGTGTCCCGGTACCATATTACATACCATACCTTGTATGGTGGTCCCCAAAGTCAGAGTTATTACATTCAGGTAGGGTCCCCAGGTGGGACAGCCCCTAGTCGCCTCCTTCTTTCCTAATTTTGTTATGTTTAAATGTACATATTTAATATAATGTATATTAGTACACTTACCTTGGTAGCGTCGCAGGACCTCTTTAGTATGTTGGAGGACCTTTGGAGGTCCTTGGGTCACATGGTTACCCATAACTCTTTGTACAGATAATTGACAGAAGTATTGGACCAATCAGCTTAAGGCCAGCCCCTGCCCATATAAGGCAGCTGCAGCCAATGATCGCTCTCTTGGGTTCCGGACTATTAGAGAGGACAGATCTGTGCAACTTGCAAAGACAACGCTAGGCCTGAAGCCTGCTGGCATCAGCGTGAACTCAAAACGTGAGTCTTAAACTGAATCCCTGCTAAAGCTAGCGTGACTGCTGGTCCTCAACTAAATCCCCTAAATCCAGCGGAACAGCGCAAATCAATCTACAGACTCTAAAACGCTTAAGGTCCCAACCTCTGTCAATATCTAAGAGACTTTTCTTGTACAGAGACTGTTCCGGTAATAAAGCTTGCATAAAATCTTCAGTAAAAGTTCCGACTGTTTTCAGCAAACTCTCCGGTTGTGGACATTCAATTATTTCATACCTCCCTATCGCTCTTGGGAAGGGTGGCGGTAGGACAAGCATTACAGAGTAACCCTCACCCTGGCATCACGAGTAGAAAGGGTTAAACAGACCCCATTAAAGTACCGCACAGCTACACCCCATATACCCTACACCCCCAAGCTACCACAACTACAATATAACTAAATAAAATCATAATTGCTCTCAAGAATCACACTGCTGTATATGAATACTTTTGTCTATCAACCATCAGTATATTCCAAACTTTCAACTGCCTTAATATCCATAGTCCATTCTTCACTCACCACATGTTTTCCCATCAAAACATTCAGTCTTCATTTTCTTTTGTCTGGTTTTTCAACCACACCTCCTCCTTTTCAAGCCGCTAACAAAATCTCTTCCTCTTCTACTTGTCTTATCACTTGTATATATCATTAACTTTTAGACTAACTTATCAGCTTACACAATACATAAAAAAACACTAAGGAGAAGTCATCAGGACAATTGGGCATCATACTCAGCAACTTAGGTTATAACTCAGACATAGCTTTTGAGGGTACTACAACTCCCATCATACCTTCTATTCTCTATTCATCCATTCACACTCTATCTCCCTCAGGTCTGGTGGGCCCCCTTCCTTTTTCCTTTCAACAACTCTACCAGTGAGTCCATTCTAAATTGCAGCTCTGTGACCTTTGCTTCTCACTGTCTTACATCTGGCCCACATGCCCCTTTTGTGCCATTCAAGGTGGTACCTATTTGTGGGACCTCCAGCTGCTGCTCAAACTGCTCTGATATCTACAAACTACAAACCTTTCTCAACCCCTCCTTTTCTTAGGAGATAGCTCTGAAACATTAGGATTCAATTAACTGACACATTTAAATGCAGTTCTGCCTTTTTAACTAGGTCTAGTACTAGAAAGGAAAGAGCTACTCCCTCTCTTCTTCTAAATTAGGTAGCTAACATTAAAGGGGTTATCAACCATAAGGTGATTTTCGTACGTACCTGGCAGACAGTAATGGACATGCTTAGGAAGGATCTGCGCTTGTCTTAGGGCTAAATGGCTACAGTAATTTCACTACAAATTCTACGGCAAAACCAGAAAAAAAATTTGTGGGGCAAAATTGAAGAAAAAAAAGCAATTTTTAAATTTTTAGTGGCTTCCGTTTCTACGCAGTGCAGTTTTTGGTAAAAATTGCACCTTATATTTATTCTTTAGGTCCATACGGTCGCAAGGATACTTAATTTATTTAGGTTTTATTTTATTTTACTACAAAAAAAATTATAACTACATGCACAAAATTAATATGTTGAAAATGTCCTCTTCTGACCCCTATAACTTTTTTATTTTTCCGTATAAGGGGCGGTATGAGGACTAATTTTTTGCGCCATGATCTGAAGGTTTTATCGGTCCCATTTTTGTTTTGATCTGACTTTTTGATCACTTTTTATTCATTTTTTTATGGTATAAAAAGTGACCACAAATACCCTATTTTGGACGTAATTTTTTTTACGTGTACGCAATTGACTGTGCGGTTTAATTAATTATATATTTTTATAGTTTGGATACACGTGGCGATACCACATGTTTATTTTTATTTACACGGTTTTTTTTTAAATGGGAAAAAGGGGGTGATTCAAACTTATATTAGGGAAGGGGTTAAATCACATTTATTAACTCTTTATTTTATTTTTAAAATGTTATAGCCCCCATAGGGGACTATAACATTGCACACATTGATTTCCTACACTGATCACTGCCATGCGTCTAAAGGGTTAATGCCGGACATCAGCCAGATCGGGGACCTGCATTTGCCTTGTCCCTGCATTATGGAAGCAATGTCTTCTTTGGTGGAGAAAATGCAGGGTCTCACTCTGTGGGTCCAGGATGTAGCTGAGAAGGTACAGCAGCAAGAGACCTCTTAATCCGAGTCTAGAATAAACCAGAGGCTGGAACATCAGGAGCAGTTGATTCAGAGATTGTTGTCCAGAGTCCTGAAGCTTGAATCCTCATGCGCTAGTGTTCCTACTTCTCCTCTTTCAGCTCCTTTGGAACCTCAGGTTAATCTTCCTGAGCGTTTTTTGGGGAACCGGAAAGCATTTTAAACCTTTTCTGAGAGTTGTAAATTGTACTTTCGGTTAACACCTTACACTTCTGGTACTGAGGAACAGAGAGTAGGTATTAATATTTCCCTTTTGCAAGGGGGTCCCCAAGAGTGGGTATTTTCTCTTTATTTTTATTTTTTATTTTTTTTTATAACTGTTTATTTATCAAAAGTTTTAAATTTTCCAAAACAAAGCGAAACCAATGCAAATAAAAGAAGGAAAGAAAAAAGTATCATATCTTCAGGTAAATGAAGTAAAAAAAAAAAGGGGGGGGGGAAGCTCATGGAAAAAAGACAGGGGTCAGTGAGCAACAGTCCATATGATGTCTTGTCTTCACATATTCAACTGACCCATAGCATTAAAGATAACGTTCTAGATATTCATATAAATTTACCAGGTCAGAGCAGAATCATTTCTCAATAAAAACAATAATGGAAATTAAACATAGTTAGGCATGTACAAAACAAATCGATGTAAGAAAGTAAATGGTTACAAGAACCGCTTAACGTCAGCGATAATTGAGAACATAGAGCAAGCCTTTCAATGCGGCTGTCTATTTATTTATTTATTTTTTGAAAATCTGGACGATTGGGTAAGAGCGTCGTAGATATATGTATAAAAAACATGGTAAGTGGAAAAAGCCATGAAGTAGGTGAGGGGACTGTTGAGAGGAAGACACAGATAAGAAAAGAAAGTAAAGGAAGAGAAAAAGAAACAAGAATAGACCCGCGCAGATCGAAGACCCAGCTCCAACATCTCATGGTGGTGTTTCCGTTTCCATGAACCTATCCCAGAGCATCCAAACTTTATAGAACTTGGGTAAGAGATTATCTGTTATTCCCGAAAGATATTCAATTTTTCTGATTAACAAAATGTTATTCTTCAGATGCAACATAGTGGGAATATCTGCAGTGCGCCAGCGTTGGGCAATCAAGCTCTTAGCTGCAATTAAGATATGATGAAATAGTCTAGTCTCAATGGAATGCCTATGGGAGGGAGGATAAGGAGGTATTGTAAAGGATGAAATGGAATATATTTATTAATCAGTGATCTCACCAAAGATTGAACTTCTAGCCAGAAGTGTCTAATTGAAGGGCAGTCCCAAAAGATATGGGATAATGTACCTGGACTGGAATGGCATCTCCAACAAATGGAGGACATATCTGGTTAATATCGATTAAGGACAACAGGGGTATGGTACCAGTGGAACAACATTTTGTATTGTGCTTCTTTATGGGCAATGCAAGAAGAGGCCTTTGCCGTGTGTGTCCAGATTGTCCTCCAAGTAGCAGGAGAGATTGGAGTTCCTAAATAAGACTCTTTTTTTTTCTTGATATTTTCTCTTGATACTGATACCCCTGAGTTATCCTCAGTGGATTCTTTTTTTGCTGGTTTGGGACTTTGTATGCTGAACCTGAGAGAGCTGCGTATGCTGAATCTCAGCTACGTACATTAAAGCAAGGATGCAGACCAGTTGAGGAGTACTGTGCAGAAGTGGTGTGTGGCCTCCAAGTGGAACACACCAGCTTTGATTTGTCAGTTTAGACTGGGATTATTTGACACCTTAAAGGACATACTGGTTACTTATCTCTCTCCTGAGACACCCTTGACCAAGCAATGATGTTAGCTGTGCTTTTGGATAGACATCTGCGAGAACTTCCTCTACCTCTCCTTTTCTGCTTGACACCTCTCCTGTCTCTCATCATCAACCAGTGCCAGAGGAGGAACCCATGCTGATAGGGTACATTCATACCCTGGAGGAGCACAGGAGATTTTGCCAACTCTACGGCCTGTGTTTCTATTGTGGGGAAGACACACATTTCATCAGGTCCTGTTTCAAGCATCCACGTCCAAGTGGCAATCATGGAGGCCACTTGGGTGCACAAGTATGTCATGCCTCACAGAGAACTACAGCTGGCAAAGTGCATCTGGGGGAGCATTGTTCCATCTTCTGTCCATTCTGATTTGCCATCTAGGGCTGTTAAGAAGCCAATTAATATTGTAATTTCTGAATCTGTGATAAGCGAAGATGAATGTGAGGACACCAATGAGTGGTGTGACATAGAAGATGAGGATACAGATAAGAAGATCGATGGTCCATCTGTTTGCAAGCTGGTACCTCTGTACTCTCAGGTGGTTAAGAATCCAGTGGCCCCTCTTAAAAGGGAGCTACTGAATGAACTCGAAGGAATGGCGCTATTATCAATGGGTTTGAACCACCTTCAACTGAAACACTCAGTGATAGCCTTCCATGTATTGGTTACAACAAGAGAGGCGATAGCCAGTTGTTGGAGTAGCCAAACTCTTCCAAATATAATTTCCGTTGTTAGAACATTGAAACAAATATGTATTATGGAGAAACTAAGATTAAATAGGATTGTGAAGGATAAGTCAAAAGATAAATGGCAGAGGATCTGGGAAATTTTTGAAACCCAATTAAATAAGTTGGTGTGAACCCCCCCCCCCCCCCCAAATATCAGGGCTGGGTGTGAGTGGAAAAGGGAGGTGGAGTGATAGTCATGTGAGAGGAGTAAGAGAGAGGGAGAGATTGTAGGATGCTGTTAAGTTGAGGTTTTGTTTTTTTTGGGTTTTCTTCATGTATATGTGTGATAATTGTATCCTGAAAATAACAATAATAAAATATATTAAACCAAAAAACCTTCCCTGAGCTTTGTTTTGTCTGGTTGCTTGGCTATGCCTTAGCGAATCTGGGCTGTGAGTAGTTTCCAGTCTGCACATGTGGGCTCAGCTACTAAAGTCCAACTCATTCAGTGTCTAGTTGCCAGTGAAAGAAGTTAGCTTCCAGTAACCAGCAATCTTATTCTCTGTATTTTTGGCTATTGATTCCGGTTCTCCTTTGTGACTCTTCTCTTATAGTGTTTTGGTAATTTGTATAATTCTTATTACCGACCTATCTGACCTTGCTCTCCTGTGTGTTTGTTTTGTTTTATTTCTGTTAGTTTTGTGTGCCTCCAAACCGACATCCTACTGTATTGTATTTGTGTTTAGGAAGGGGTCGTCTCCGTGGTTGTGGACCCGTTATTTAGGATGGGTACACAAATAGGAAGGGACAGAGGGAGTGAGCAAAACTAGGGCTGCGCTCTATCCCTGCCCAACGAGATAGGAACATTTATATAACATTAAATGTAAGTATGAAGGTCATCCTTTATCAAAGCATTATTTGGAAAGACATAATGCATCATTCAAGGGATCTAATTTTTACGGAATTGATAAAATGAATACTCAATGGAGAGGGGGTGATTATATTGCACACATGTCGAGAAGAAGGACGTTTGATCTTTAACCTTAATATGATAGTACCGCAGGGGTTAATAGTACGCAGGGCCTTTGATTTACTTGCTTTTTTGTAAAAATAGGACTCATGATATAGAATATTTTACCCTGAGTTTTCCATGTTTATTTTCAGGTTTGGTATATAAATAATTCACAACTAGATCATGCAGAACGGTATGTATAGTTGTTAGTATTTTTAGATTTTTTTGTATATATTTTGTATATGGAACAGATTAAGTCAGTATATGGACTGATAATGGGACTTTCAGTGATACATTTTGTGGCCTTTCATTTCCACATGAACTGTATAAAAAGTTTCCATGTGTTTTTTTATGAACTGATAAACATTTTTGCACAAAGGACTACATTACAGGAACATTTAATGATAGGTCCTCAAAAATAATGTGCAATTGTGGAAAAATGATATTGTTTTCAGATCCATTTTTGGCAGAATCGCTTCAAGCATATAAAAGGCTCCAGTTCCGCTCACTCAACCAGCCCTGACGAAGGAAAGTTATTTTGGTTTCATGGACTATCTGTAGAGACGTCACATACAGCATCACTTGAGGGGAACGGAACAAAGTGAAACTACACACTGGTTGAGACGCCGCCGGTCGGAGCAGTTCTCCCAGCAAAACAGTGGATCATCCTGCACAGGAGTAGGAATTCGGCTCCCAATCAAGGGATTTACATTTAGATGAAAGCCAAAAGGTATGGACTATTCATAGGAAACATTGCTTTCTTGTATAGTAATATATACTATCGTACATATTAACAGTTTTCTGCACGGACTATAGTGATAGCACTGTGATATAACTGTGCAATGTAAAGGTTAATCTTCGCTGAGCACATTACCTGTTTCTCTCAGCTTTTCTTCCAGGCAGGAAGTCCAGTAGATCTTATCACACATGATGACTAGCCTCTACAGTGGAGGAATATCACACTCCCTTCTTCTCAGCTCAGAAAGCCATGCTTCAGTGAGTGAACATCCCTGATTGGCTGAGGCACACATTCTGTACCTCCCTCATCTATATGCACTGCTCACTCTTTGAAGGTAGCCCCTTCCTGCAGCTCACACAGGAAATTAGCGCAGAGGCTAATGGTATGTAGTTTTTACATGTGCAAAATTATTGTCTTCTCTTTTCCATGCCAGAATGCCTTTTGGGCATGTGGTTTTGTCCCTTTAAAAAACTGTTCTCAACTTGTTTTTGTTGTTTCTTATGTGCTGTATGCAGTACCTAACAACAAATCTGCAGAAGGGCGTGCAAACGGCTGGCAAATAAAGCAAAATAAATGGGTGGAGGTTATGTATATTCTAGCCATGATGAGAAAGAATTAGAAATCAATATTATTTGTGTAGTAACAGAATTGCATGAAACAATAGAGGATCACATGATAGATGTCACAGAAAATCGCACAAGCATTATTTTGGGTTATACATGAAGTGAAGCAAAAGTGACAAATCACCAGTTCATGAGAACATGAAATGAACACAGCTTAATGCAGGAAATGATATAGTAATGGTACAAAGCTTGTCATGGTAACTATAAAACAAACATGAACAAAGCTGAAAATGAAGACAATTGCCATCAATATCATAGAGAAGAATATGCTGAACATCTGCTTTCCAACAAACAAACGCCATCATGAAAAAATCAAACTCTGAGGACAAACTAGTCATCACCAATTACCGAACTCAAAAAGGCGTAATCAGTGGAGGAGAGAAGGTTAACAAGCTAATGGCGAGGAGAGGCCAGCGCTTTATTACTTCACAATGATAACTGCAAGACAAGCTGGATATCATACATGCCAACATATTAAAATAATTTCCAGGGACGCTTGTCTAATAGTCCAGCATGTTTCAGCCCATTGTGAACGATTCTTCTGAGAGCATGGGTGTGCTATGAACAGTATCATGCATCATTATATTTGTAGATTATCTTCCTCAGGAAAAAGGCAGAATGATCAGCAAATGCCCAAAAGTGGCTAAACATTCATAAGAAATCTCACTGATGCTGCAAATTTGGGCCATATAGGCCTCAAGCACGCTGAAGATTTGTCTGTCTTGTGTGTGGATTTTAACTATTGTATTTTTCGCCGTATAAGACGCACTTTTTCTTCCCCAAAACTAGGGGGAAAAAGTCGGTGCGTCTTATACGGCGAATACACCCCCTATCGCGGCGGTCCCTGCGGCCATCAATGGCCGGGACCCGCGGCTAATACAGGACATCACCTATCGCAGTGATGCCCTGTATTAACCCTTCAGACGTGGCGATCAAAGCTGACCGCCGCGTTTGAAGGGAAAGTGACACTAACCAGGCTGTTCAGTCGGGCTGTTCGGGACCGCCGCGGTGATCCCGAACAGCCCGACTGAATAGCCGGGTTAGTGCTTACAGGACACCGGGAGGGACCTTACCTGCCTCCTCGGTGACTTCTCCGTTCAGGGATCCCCTGTATGGCCGGTGCTCTCCTTCCTCGTCATCACGTCGTCGCGTACGTGCGTCGGCGTGCGTAACGACGTGATGGCGGCGACAGAGAGCGAGGATACCCGGCCGGCAGCAGAGATGTTCCGGAGTGACGGGGACACGGCGACAGCGATGGAACGACATCCAGGGCAGCCGTGATGGGTCCGGAGCGGCGGGAACACGTGAGTATTACCTCCTATGCAGGCTGTCCGGGCATGCTGGGAGTTGTAGTTTTGCAACATCTGGAGGTCTGCAGGTTGAAGACCACTATTGGGTTCAAATTCTTTATTTTTTTAGATTTTGCACCTATAAATTGGGTGCGTCTTAAACGCCGGTGCGTCCTATAGGGCAAAAAATAGGGTACTTGTCAAAGAAATCTTCTACTTGTTGGATTCCATTTCTTCTACTAACTTATCTGGAATTACCTGTAAAGCATGCCTGAGCCTATAGGCTACCCTGGGGGAAGAACTCCTGCTGAAGGGAAAATGCACATATGAATAAACTGATCAGTGTGATTTAAAATGTAATTTATGTGAATTAATATGTTAATTGGGTACTTAGGGAATGAGGAGATGGCACCCAAGGAGGGGCATGGGGAGAGAGGCTCCTGAGAGAGTTAGATATGAATCAGCCACAATATTCTACCTTATTTTGTAAGACAAATGTGACTTACTGGTTATCTGTTATCAGATTCATACTCACCTACCTGAGGGAAGTATGAATTAGTAGCAGAAACCCTGTTCGCGATGCTGTATCTCTTACAGTTTTTGCAATAGATTGCATAAAATCACAATTTTTTGCTGTAGAGCGAGGCAGTGCACAAATTCGTTACCTAAAGGGTATGTTCACACTGAGTAAGTTGAGCAGAATTTCCTCGCACGTAATTGTGCATTGGAAATTCGTGCTGTGAACATTACCATCGGTGTGTAAGGGTCTTACACGCACCTGTTCAAACTGTTGAATTTTAGCAACGAAGAACCTGTTCATTCTTTGAGCGGAATTCAGCCAGCACTCTATTGCCATTAATGGTGACGGTGCAGGGCCGCATGGTCCTACCGCCAAAATCCTGGCACCCGCCAGATGAAATCTCCGCTCGTGGAACATACCATAACTGTTCATGTACCAGGCAATGCCCCCTTCTACTGTCATTCTTCATCCACTGCTGCTTTTGTCTATACCCATAGGATATGCATGCACTTCCTTCCTGCCTCCAGGGCCAGTACACACGCCCAAACACTTCCTCTGCCAATCATCTCCCAGGGAATGCCACCTTTCCAAACCTGCCTGAGCAATAAGGTTAGTTCCTGCACATTTGTTATATATCTGTGTATCTGTAGGTTTTTCAGTCAGATATAAAATGGTGTTATCCAAATTAACATACACGCACATGGACTGAGTCCGATCAGCTCCTTAACTAAAATAGAGGAGAAGAGGAGAGGGAAATAAGTGACACAGCAAGGTATTGGAAAACATGGATCAGGATTCTAAATCAATCACAGCACTAATTGTGGTGGTCCAGTACAGAAGTGGTCCTTCTGTACCCTGAAGGTCCTATCAGGTGGACACAGTCCTTGTCTCCTGGCTCCCACACTCCTCAGTACTGTATTCACCCATTCAGTTATGTATAGGTTAATGTATTACATTTATGTGTTAATGTGCCTTTAAACATTGTTACTAAGTACTCTGTAACCAAGGAAGGTGCAAGTGAACAGGTGACTTGTTGGTGACCAATGGGACATCTCCAACTTTCTCCCTTATATACTTGGGAGGAGCTAGCCTAGTCAGTTGAGTGCATGCTGAGGTACAGTCAAGTGAAGACCTGAGAGTTGTCTGGGCTCCTGAGGGAGACCAAAGCCTAGTCACGTAGCCACGCATCCACCACCAGTAACCCCTACAAGTGAAAGTCAAAGCCTGGTAATCACAAATACAGGGGAGAAGTCTAGTCAAGTCAGTCAAGTGTCAATTACTCAAGTCAGCATGGGTTGTATCATTCAGTCTAAGTCTACTACAAGTCCCAGCAAGTCAACTAGCTCCCTAAAGTTCAAAGAGCATCTCCTTGGGCCTAAACTAAGCAGTAAAGGCTTTAATATCTATCTGCCTCAGTAAAGTGCAGTTGTTCCGTAACCTTGCATCGGAGTGAATATTTGCCCTGCGCCAGGCCCAGGAACCAGCGGCCATACCTCGGGTGGTGTAGAGAATAACCACGCCCTGGCATCACGAACACAAAGGGTTAATGTCATTTGCCCTAAAGGTTAACAACATCTGTCCTTCCAACACCCTCTACCACATAATAAAATGGTAATAAATACCATGAATGTACTCTGCATCCCCCCTGACCTTGGCCTGTATTGAGGATCCTTCATGCTTGACCCTTCGGTGCTTCACACAGGTGTCTCTTGGCCCACAAGGCCAGCCTCCACCTATACTGGGACCAGTCCATGTAAACTGGAGGCCACTCCGATAACACCCCCAGGGGTGGCCCAAAGTCAAACTAGCCAGAGGGCCCAAAGACTCTAAACCTACTGGTCATTACACGCACAGTCCGAATTGCTGGATATTTATGAACAATTGTCTCCACCACCAAGCTGCTGATTGTCAGCTTTCTGCTAATGCTGTACATAGGGAGAAAGCTGTCAGTCAATGGCAGGAGTTGTGGCAGCACTGTGCCACATGAATATAGAGCTGGAATCAGGATCTCTGTCATTAGTTTATGATGCCCTCGGCTACAACTGGTCAACAATTCCCTTTAGGGTGTGCCTACAAGTCTAAATCAGAATTAGACCAGGGCAATAGGTGCATTGTCTTGTTAATTTACACAAAGGCCCCAGAAACAAAACCCTTTCTTTAACCCCTTAAGGACTCAGGGTTTTTCCGTTTTTGCACTTTCGTTTTTTCCTCCTTACCTTTTAAAAATCATAACCCTTTCAATTTTCCACCTAAAAATCCATATTATGGCTTATTTTTTGCGTCGACAATTCTACTTTGCAGTGACATTAGTCATTTTACCCAAAAATGCACGGCGAAACGGAAAAAAAAATCATTGTGCGACAAAATCGAAAAAAAACGCCATTTTGTAACTTTTGGGGGCTTTCGTTTCTACGCAGTGCATATTTCGGTAACAATTACACCTTATCATTATTCTGTAGGTCCATACGGTTAAAATGATACCCTACTTATATAGGTTTGATTTTGTCGCACTTCTGGAAAAAATCATAACTACATGCAGGAAAATTTATACGTTTAAAAATGTCATCTTCTGACCCCTATAACTTTTTTATTTTTCCATGTACAGGGCGGTATGAGGACTAATTTTTTGCGCCGTGATCTGAAGTTTTTATCGGTATGATTTTTGTTTTGATCGGACTTTTTGATCACTTTTTATTCATTTTTTAATGGTATAAAAAGTGACCAAAATACGCTTTTTTGGACTTTTGAATTTTTTTGCGCGTACGCCATTGACCGTACGGCTTAAGTAATGATATATTTTTATAGTTCGGACATTTACGCACGCGGCGATACCACATATGTTAATGTTTTTATTTTTTTACACTGTTTTATTTTTTTTATGGGAAAAGGGGGGTGATTCAAACTTTTATTAGGGAAGGGGTTAAATGACCTTTATTAACACTTTTAAAAGAAATTTTTTTTGCAGTGTTATAAGTCCCATAGGGACCTATAACACTGAACACACTGATCTCTCATCCTGATCACAGGTGTGTATTAACACGCCTGTGATCAGTGTTATCAGCGCTTGACTGCTCCTGCCTGGATCTCAGGCACGGAGCAGTCATTCGCCGATCGGACACGGGAGGCAGGTAAGGGCCCTCCCGGTGTCCGGTCAGCTGTTCGGGATGCCGCGATTTCACCGCGGCGGTCCCGAATAGCCCGACTGAGCAGCCGGGTCACTTTCAGTTTCACTTTAGAAGCGGTGGTCAGCTTTGACCCCCGCTTCTAAAGGGTTAATACCGCACATCGCCGCGATCGGCGATGTGTGGTATTAGCCACGGGTCCCGGCCGTTGATTAGCGCCGGGACCGACGCGATATGATGCGGCGCGATCCCGGCGCGATCCCGCTTCATATCGCGGGAGCCGGTGCAGGACGTAAATATACGTCCTGCGTCGTTAAGGGGTTAATTTCATAACCCATAAAATGTATCTTTTATTTTATCTAGCTAAAAGAAAAAAATAAATATATTTAAAGGGGTACTCCAGGAAAAAACTTTTTTTTATATATCAACTGGCTCCAGAAAGTTAAACAGATTTGTAAATTACTTCTATTAAAAATCGTAATTCTTTCAGTACTTATGAGCTTCTGAAGTTAAGGTTGTTCTTTTCTGTCTAAGTGCTCTCTGAGACACTTAGACAGAAAAGAAACACCCAGTTTAGAAGAGGTTTGCTATGGGGATTTGCTTCTAAACTGGGCGATTCCCGAGACACGTGTCATCAGAGAGTTCTTAGACAGAAAAGAACAACCTTAACTTCAGAAACTCATAAGTACTGAAAGGATTAAGATTTTTTTATAGACGTAATTTACAAATCTGTTTAACTTTCTGGAGCCAGTTGATATATAAAAAAAAGTTTTTTTCCTGGATAACCCCTTTAATATTTTTTGTTTTATCTGGATAAAATAAGTTACATATTTACATAGAATCAAAGAATGGGTTTTGTGGGCCCCTTCTGGTGCCTTTGTGTAAGTTGATTTATATCTACTCTATTCCCTAACTGGATACTTTTGCGGTACTTTTATTCTGTCTTGTTAATAAATCATAAAAGACAACAACACAGAGATGAAAATATAATAATAATAATAATAATATGCCAGCTGCATAACCTATTCACTGCAGTGGGACTAGATCTATATTTCTACATATTGTCCTATCACTAGGATGTAAAAGCTATAATTATTACTTATAATCTTAGAAAATATTAAAGGGGTACTCCGGTGAAAAACTTTTTTTTGTTTAAATCAACTGGTGCCAGAAAGTTAAACAGATGTGTACATTACTTCTATTAAAAAATCTTAATCCTTCCTGTACTTATTAGCTGCTGAATGTTACAATGGAAATTATTTTCCGTTTGAAACACAGAGCTGTCTGCTGACATCATGAGCACAGTGCTCTCTGCTGACATATCTGTCCATTTTAGGAACTGTCCAGAATAGGAGAAAATCCCCGTAGCAAACATATGCTGCTCTGGACAGTTCCTAAAATGGACAGAGATGTCAGCAGAGAGCAGTGTGGTCATGACGTCAGCAGACAGCTCTGTATTTCAAAAAGAAAAGTATTTCCTCTGTAGTATTCAGCAGCTAATAAGTACAGGAAGGATTAAGATTTTTTAATAGAAGTAATTTACAAATCTGTTTAACTTTCTGGCACCAGTTGATTTTAAAAAAATAACTTTTTCCCCGGAGTACCCCTGTAAGTATTTTGAATAAACCATTCAGGGCTTTCTCGACAGGCACCACATCAGAATTACACTCACCCACCTTACTATATAGAAGGGAAGCCAATGACACGTACTCTATCTCTTTTCCACCCCTTCAACAATTATTTCTGTAGAATCAGCCTCATATCTATTCAGTTATCACTTCATTCATATTGAGATACAGCTTAGATACAACATTACATTGTGTAATGGTGTAAAGTTACTAGCAGCCTGGCACTATGATGTGTATCAATTACGAAAAATAGATCCACAGTGCTGGTTGCTCGTAATCTGAATATTATTCTTTATTGGGGTCCAAACTTATAGTGGGATTTGGGTGTATATATTGCCCCTTCCTCAGGTTAAATATGAACACATTTTTTGCAGTGCGATTGTGATTGGGGGATTTTGGCACTATGACAGGAACAGTGGAGCATAGGCAATCATTGTAAATTCCTAAAGTCATAATCTAAAGCCTGGTTAGTAGTATCAGCATGATCCATCAATACGGTCAGAGTTTAGGCACTTTGTTATGTATTATAATATGTCTCTCAGTTTTGTCCTGCAGCATTTAGCTCATAGAATGCAACTGCAGGTAATGTTACATTTGTTTGGTAATGTTACACCTTCCCCACAGGCCAACAATGCATACATGCTTATACATTATTGTTACGCCGAGCGCTCCGGGTCCCCGCTCCTCCCCGGAGCGCTCGCAACATCCTCGCATTTGCAGCGCTCCGGTCAGACCTGCTGACCGGGTGCGCTGCAATACCTCTCTCAGCCGGGATGCGATTCGCGATGCGGGAGGCGCCCGCTCGCGATGCGCATCCCGGCTCCCGTACCTGACTCGCTCTCCGTCGGTCTTGTCCCGGCGCGCGCGGCCCCGCTCCTTAGGGCGCGCGCGCGCCGGGTCTCTGCAATTTAAAGGGCCACTGCGCCACTGATTGGCGCAGCTGGCTTAATTAGTGTGTTCACCTGTGCACTCCCTATTTATACCTCACTTCCCCTGCACTCCCTCGCCGGATCTTGTTGCCATTGTGCCAGTGAAAGCGTTTCCTTGTGTGTTCCTAGCCTGTGTTCCAGACCTCCTGCCGTTGCCCCTGTCTACGATCCTTGCTGCCTGCCCTGACCTTCTGCTACGTCCGACCTTGCTCTTGTCTACTCCCTTGTACCGCGCCTATCTTCAGCAGTCAGAGAGGTTGAGCCGTTGCTGGTGGATACGACCTGGTTGCTACCGCCGCTGCAAGACCATCCCGCTTTGCGGCGGGCTCTGGTGAATACCAGTAGCAACTCAGAACCGGTCCACCAGCACGGTCCATGCCAATCCCTCTCTGGCACAGAGGATCCACCTCCAGCCAGCCGAATCGTGACAGTAGATCCGGCCATGGATCCCGCTGAAGTCCCACTACCAGTTGTCGCCGACCTCACCACGGTGGTCGCCCAGCAGTCGCAACAGATAGCGCAACAAGGCCACCAGCTGTCTCAACTGACCGTGATGCTACAGCAGCTACTACCACAGCTTCAGCAATCATCTCCTCTGCCAGCTCCTGCACCTCCTCCGCAGCGAGTGGCCGCTTCCGGCCTACGATTATCCTTGCCGGATAAATTTGATGGGGACTCTAAGTTTTGCCGTGGCTTTCTTTCACAATGTTCCCTGCACTTGGAGATGATGTCGGACCAGTTTCCTACTGAAAGGTCTAAGGTGGCTTTCGTAGTCAGCCTTCTGTCTGGGAAAGCTCTGTCATGGGCCACACCGCTCTGGGACCGCAATGACCCCGTCACTGCCTCTGTACACTCCTTCTTCACGGAGATTCGAAGTGTCTTTGAGGAACCTGCCCGAGCCTCTTCTGCTGAGACTGCCCTGCTGAACCTGGTCCAGGGTAATTCTTCTGTTGGCGAGTACGCCATCCAATTCCGTACTCTTGCCTCCGAATTATCCTGGAATAATGAGGCCCTCTGCGCGACCTTTAAAAAAGGCCTATCCAGCAACATTAAAGATGTGCTGGCCGCACGAGAAATTCCTGCTAACCTGCATGAACTTATTCATCTGGCCACCAGCATTGACATGCGTTTTTCCGAAAGGCGTCAGGAGCTCCGCCAGGATATGGACTTTGTTCGCACGAGGCGTTTTTTCTCCCCGGTTCCTCTCTCCTCTGGTCCTCTGCAATCCGTTCCTGTGCCTCCCGCCGTGGAGGCTATGCAAGTTGACCGGTCTCGCTTGACACCTCAAGAGAGGACACGACGCCGCATGGAGAATCTGTGCCTGTACTGTGCCGGTAACTAACACTTCTTGAAGGATTGTCCTATCCGTCCTCCCCGCCTGGAAAGTCGTACGCTGACTCCGCACAAAGGTGAGACAGTTCTTGATGTCAACTCTGCTTCTCCACGCCTTATTGTGCCTGTGCGGATATCTTCCTCTACCTTCTCCTTCTCTACTATGGCCTTCTTGGATTCCGGATCTGCAGGAAATTTTATTTTGGCCTCTCTCATCAACAGGTTCAACATCCCGGTGACCAGTCTCGCCAGACCCCTCTACATCAATTCTGTTAACAATGAAAGATTGGACTGTACCGTGCGTTACCGCACGGAACCTCTCCTAATGTGCATCGGACCTCATCACGAAAAAATTGAATTTTTGGTCCTCTCCAACTGCACTTCCGAAATTCTTCTTGGATTACCGTGGCTTCAACGCCATTCCCCAACCCTTGATTGGTCCACAGGAGAAATCAAGAACTGGGGTACTTCTTGTTTCAAGGACTGTCTTAAACCGGTTCCCAGTACTCCCTGCCGTGACCCTGTGGTTCCCCCTGTAACCGGTCTTCCTAAGGCTTATATGGACTATGCTGACGTGTTTTGCAAAAAGCAAGCTGAGACTTTACCTCCTCACAGGCCTTATGACTGTCCTATTGACCTCCTCCCGGGTACTACTCCACCCCGGGGCAGAATTTATCCTCTGTCTGCTCCAGAGACTCTTGCCATGTCAGAGTACATCCAGGAAAATTTTTAAAAGGGGTTTATCCGCAAATCCTCCTCTCCTGCCGGAGCTGGATTTTTTTTTGTGTCCAAAAAAGATGGCTCCCTACGTCCTTGCATTGATTACCGCGGACTTAATAAAATCACGGTAAAGAACCGCTACCCCCTACCTCTTATCTCGGAACTCTTTGATCGCCTACAAGGTGCCCACATCTTTACCAAACTGGACTTAAGAGGTGCTTATAATCTCATCCGCATCAGGGAGGGGGACGAATGGAAGACTGCATTTAACACCAGAGATGGACACTTTGAGTATCTGGTCATGCCCTTTGGCCTGTGCAACGCCCCTGCCGTCTTCCAAGACTTTGTTAATGAAATTTTTCGTGATCTCTTATATTCCTGTGTTGTGGTTTATCTGGACGATATTCTGATTTTTTCTGCCAACTTAGAAGAACACCGCCAGCATGTCCGCATGGTTCTTCAGAGACTTCGAGACAATCAACTTTATGCCAAAATGGAGAAATGTCTGTTTGAATGTCAATCTCTTCCTTTCCTAGGATACTTGGTCTCTGGCCAGGGACTACAAATGGACCCAGATAAACTCTCTGCCGTCTTAGATTGGCCACGCCCCTCCGGACTCCGTGCTATCCAACGTTTTTTGGGGTTCGCCAATTATTACAGACAATTTATTCCACACTTTTCCACTATTGTGGCTCCTATCGTGGCTTTAACCAAGAAAAATGCCAATCCCAAGTCCTGGTCTCCCCAAGCGGAAGACGCATTTAAACATCTCAAGTCTGCCTTTTCTTCTGCTCCCGTGCTCTCCAGACCTGACCCATCTAAACCCTTCCTATTGGAGGTAGATGCCTCCTCAGTGGGAGCTGGAGCTGTCCTTCTACAAAAAAATTCTTCCGGGCATGCTGTTACTTGTGGGTTTTTTTCTAGGACCTTCTCTCCGGCGGAGAGAAACTACTCCATCGGGGATCGAGAACTACTGGCCATTAAATTGGCGCTTGAGGAATGGAGGCATCTGCTGGAGGGATCAAAATTTCCAGTTATCATATACACTGATCACAAGAATCTCTCCTATCTCCAGTCTGCCCAACGGCTGAACCCTCGCCAGGCCAGGTGGTCGTTGTTCTTTGCCCGTTTTAACTTTTAAATTCATTTTCGCCCTGCCGACAAGAACATTAGGGCCGATGCCCTCTCTCGTTCCTCGGATGCCTCGGAAGTAGAGCTCTCTCCGCAACACATCATTCCTCCTGACTGTCTGATCTCCACTTCTCCAGCCTCCATCAGGCAAACTCCTCCAGGGAAGACCTTCGTTTCTCCACGCCAGCGTCTCGGGATTCTCAAATGGGGACACTCCTCCCACCTCGCAGGCCATGTGGGCATCAAAAAATCCTTGCAACTCATCTCTCGTTTCTATTGGTGGCCGACTCTGGAGACGGATGTTGTTGATTTTGTGCGGGCCTGTACTGTCTGTGCCCGGGATAAGACTCCTCGCCAGAAGCCTGCTGGTCTCCTTCATCCTCTGCCTGTCCCCAAACAGCCTTGGTCACTGATTGGTATGGACTTTATTACAGACTTACCCCCATCCCGTGGCAACACTGTTGTTTGGGTGGTCGTTGATCGATTTTCCAAGATGGCACATTTTATTCCTCTTCCTGGTCTTCCTTCAGCGCCTCAGTTGGCAAAACAATTTTTTGTACACATTTTTCGTCTTCACGGTTTGCCCACGCAGATCGTCTCGGATAGAGGCGTCCAATTCGTGTCTAAATTCTAGAGGGCCCTCTGTAAACAGCTCAAGATTAAATTAAACTTCTCTTCTTCTTATCATCCCCAATCCAATGGGCAAGTAGAAAGAATTAACCAGGTCCTGGGTGACTATTTACGGCATTTTGTTTCCTCCCGCCAGCATGACTGGGCAGATCTTCTACCATGGGCCGAATTCTCATACAACTTCAGAGTCTCCGAATCTTCTGCTAAGTCCCCATTTTTTGTGGTGTACGGCCGTCACCCTCTTCCCCCCCCTCCCTACTCCCTTGCCCTCTGGTTTGCCCGCTGTGGATGAAGTGACTCGTGATCTTTCCACCATATGGAAAGAGACCCAAAATTCTCTTTTACAGGCTTCATCCCGCATGAAAAGGTTTGCCGATAAGAAAAGAAGAACTCCCCCCATTTTTGCTCCCGGAGACAAGGTATGGCTCTCCGCTAAATATGTCCGCTTTCGTGTCCCCAGTTACAAACTGGGACCACGCTATCTTGGTCCTTTCAAAGTCTTGTGCCAGATTAACCCTGTCTCTTACAAACTCCTTCTTCCTCCTTCTCTTCGTATTCCCAATGCCTTCCATGTCTCTCTCCTTAAACCACTCATCATTAACCGCTTCTCTCCCAAACTTGTTTCTCCCACTCCTGTTTCCGGTTCTTCTGACGTCTTCTCCGTGAAGGAGATTCTGGCCTCCAAGACGGTCAGAGGGAAAAAAAAATTCTTGGTGGATTGGGAAGGCTGTGGTCCAGAAGAGAGATCCTGGGAACCTGAGGACAACATCCTAGACAAAAGTCTTGTCCTCAGGTTCTCAGGCTCCAAGAAGAGGGGGAGACCCAAGGGGGGGGTACTGTTACGCCGAGCGCTCCGGGTCCCCGCTCCTCCCCGGAGCGCTCGCAACATCCTCGCATTTGCAGCGCTCCGGTCAGACCTGCTGACCGGGTGCGCTGCAATACCTCTCTCAGCCGGGATGCGATTCGCGATGCGGGAGGCACCCGCTCGCGATGCGCATCCCGGCTCCCGTACCTGACTCGCTCTCCGTCGGTCTTGTCCCGGCGCGCGCGGCCCCGCTCCTTAGGGCGCGCGCGCGCCGGGTCTCTGCAATTTAAAGGGCCACTGCGCCACCGATTGGCGCAGCTGGCTTAATTAGTGTGTTCACCTGTGCACTCGCTATTTATACCTCACTTCCCCTGCACTCCCTCGCCGGATCTTGTTGCCATTGTGCCAGTGAAAGCGTTTCCTTGTGTGTTCCTAGCCTGTGTTCCAGACCTCCTGCCGTTGCCCCTGACTACGATCCTTGCTGCCTGCCCTGACCTTCTGCTACGTCCGACCTTGCTCTTGTCTACTCCCTTGTACCGCGCCTATCTTCAGCAGTCAGAGAGGTTGAGCCGTTGCTGGTGGATACGACCTGGTTGCTACCGCCGTTGCAAGACCATCCCGCTTTGCGGCGGGCTCTGGTGAATACCAGTAGCAACTTAGAACCGGTCCACCAGCACGGTCCTTGCCAATCCCTCTCTGGCACAGAGGATCCACCTCCAGCCAGCCGAATCGTGACAATTATATACAGTAGACAAAAGGATAGGGATAACTTCACATTACATCTACACAAGCTTTTAGGACATCTCATTCTAAATTCATAGACATTAAGATGAGTTAGTCCCATTTGCTGTTATAACAGCTTCTATTCTTCTGGGAAGACTTTTTAAGGGGTTGTTAGTGTCTATGGGGACTTTTGTCATTCATCCAGAAAACCATTTGTGAGATCAGGCACTGATGCTGGATGAGAGGTCCTGGCTTGCATTTTCCTTTGGAGTTTATCCCAAAGGTGTTGGATGAGGTTGTAATCGGGGCTCTGTGCCCCAGTCAAGTTCTTCCACATCGAGGCACAGTTATGCTAGAACAGAAAAGGGCCCATAAAGTTGGAATCATACACTTGTCCAAAATGTCTTGGTGTGCCAAATCCTTACCCCTTCAGTGAAACCCAGTCCCTTTAACCCCTTAAAGGGGTACTCTGCCCCTAGACATCTTATCCCCTATCCGCTGCTGGGGAGCCCTGGGATCCCCGCTGCGGCACCGCGCTCTCATTACAGAACAGAGCGAGTTCGTAATGACGGGGGATGGAGCAGCGTGACATCATGGCTCCGCCCCTCGTGACATCACGGCCCGTCCCCTTAATGCAAGTCTATGGGAGGGGGCGTGACGACCACCACACCCCCTACCATAGACTTGTATTGAAAGGGGCGGACCATGATGTCATGAGGGGCGGAGCCGTGATGTAGCGATGCTCCGGCACCTGTACTGCCAGTCATTACGTGCAGAGCGAACTCGCTCTGTGCTGTAATGAGAGCGCGGTGCCGCAGCGGGGATCCCAGGGCTCCTCAGCAGCGGGACCGCGGCGATCTGACATCTTATCCCCTATCCTTTGGATAGGGGATAAGATGTCTAGGGGCGGAGTATCCCTTTAAAGACCAAAGCCATTTTGACCTTACCAGAGCATTTTTTGCACATCTGACCACTGTCACTTTAAGCATTAATAATTCTGGAATGCTTTTACTTATGAATTTGATTCCGAGATTGTTTTTTCATGACATGTTCTACTTTATCATAGTGGTAAATTTTCATTGATACATGCATCATTTCTAGGTGAAAAATTCCCAAATGTCATGAACATGGGAAAATTTAGCATTTTTCTAACTTTGAAGCTCTCTGCTTGTGAGGAAAATAGACATTCCAAATAAATAATACATTGATTCACATATACAATATGTCTACTTTATGTTGGCATCATAAAGTTGACAAGTTTTTACTTTTGGAAGACATCAGAGGGCTTCAAAGTTCAGCAGCAATTTTCCAATTTTTCACAACATTTTCAAAATTGGAATTTTTACTGGATTTGAGGGGTCTTCTTATTAGAAATACCCCATAAATGACCCTATTATAAAACCTGCACCCCTCAAAGTATTCAAAATTCAAAATCTCAATTTTTTACACTAACATGTTCTTGTAGACCCAGTTTTTGAATTTTTACAAGGGTTAAAAGGAGAAACTGTCCCTCAAAATGTGTAACCCAATTTCTCTCGAGTAAGGAAATACCTCATATGTGGATGTCAAGTGCTCTGTGGGTGCACTAGAGTGCTCAGAAGCTAGGGAGCGACAATGGGATTTTGGAGAATTAATTTTGCTGAAATGGTTTTCAGGGGGCATGTCATGGTTCCATAACAGCAACAAAAAAAAAAGAAAGAAAGAGAAAAAAAACACATGGCATACTATTTTGGAAACTACACACCTCAAGGGGTACAGTGAGCCTTAACACCGCACAGGTGTTTGACTTTTCGTTAAAATCGTGTAAATGAAATTCTTTTTTTTTTCACTAAAATGCATTTTTTCCCCAAATTTACCACTTTTAAAATTTGTAACCCCATTTCTTCTGAGTATGGAAATACCCCATATGTGGATGTAAAGTGCTTTGTGGGTGCACTACAATGCTCAGAATAGGAGTCACATTTGGCTTTTTGAAAGAAAATTTTGCTGAAATGGTTTTAGGGGGGCATGTCACATTTAGGAAGCCATAACAGCAAAAAAAAAAAAAAAAAAACACATGGCATACTATTTTGTAATCTTCACCCCTCAGCCACGTAACAAGGGGTACAGTGAGCCTTAACACCCCACAGGTGTTTGACGACTTTTCCTTTACAAAGCCCCCATGCTACCAGAACAGTGGACCCCCCCCCCACGTGACCCCATTTTGGGGGGGGGTTCCACTGTTCTGGTAGCATGGGGGCTTTGAAACGAACTTCTATCCCCCCCCCCCATGAGCTGAGAAACTGTGATTGGTCCACAGGGACCAATCACAGTGATCGCTGACCAGGACCATTCACAGATGATCCTGGGGTGTGTTGCAGAAGTTGTCTTCAGCCTATTAACCCTTGCAATGCCGCGCATCGCCAGGTTAACTGAATGACTTATCTAAACATCAGGATGCGCAAACTAGCTGCGTAACCTGACGTTTATAGAAGTCATTCTGCGGGAAGGGGTTAATTAAAACAACCGAAAGCATTATCCTTCCTTCACCAAACTTTACAGTTGGCATAATGTAGTCAGGCAAATAATGCCCTCCTGGCATTCGCCAAACTCAGCCTCAGCCTTCCAGATAGGAAAACATGATTAGTTTTTCCACAGAACACATTTCCACCACTTTAACCCCTTAAGGACCGGGGGGGTTTTCCGTTTTTGCAATTTCATTTTTTGCTCCTTGCTTTTAAAAAATCATAACTCTTTCAATTTTGCACCTAAAAATCCATATGATGGCTTATTTTTTGTGCCACCAATTCTACTTTGTAACAACGTCAGTCATTTTGGCCAAAAATCTATGGTGAAACAGAAAAAAAAATCATTGTGAGACAAAATTGGAAAAAAACTCGCTGTTTTGTAACTTTTGGGGGCTTCCGTTTCTACGTAGTACATTTTTCGGTAAAAATTACAACTTATCTTTATTCTATAGGTCCATATGATTAAAATGATACCCTACTTATACAGGTTTGATTTTGTCATACTTCTGGAAAAAATCATAACTTCATTCAGGAAAGTTAATACGTTTATAATTGTCATCTTCTGACCCCTATAACTTTTTTATTTTTCCGCGTATGGGGCGGTATAAGGGCTCATTTTTTGCGCCGTTTTTAATGGTACCATTTTTGCAATGATAGGACTTATTGATCGCTTTTTATTCATTTTTTCATGATATAAAAAGTGAGCAAAAATGCACTATTTTGGACTATGAATTTTTTTTGTGCGTACGCCATTGACCGTGAGGTTTAATTAATGATATATTTTTATAATTCGGACATTTCCGCATGCGGCGATACCACATATGTTTATTTTTATTTACACAGTTTTTTTTATGGGAAAAGGGGGGTGATTCAAACTTTTAATAGGGAAGGGGTTAAATGATCTTTATTTACTTTTTTTCTCACTTTTTTTTTGCAGTGTTATAGCTCCCATAGGGACCTATAACACTGCACACACTGATCTTTATCATTGATCACTGGTTTCTCATAGGAAACCAGTGATCGATGATTCTGCCGCTTGACTGCTCATGCCTGGATCTCAGGCACTGAGCAGTCATTCGGCGATCGGACAGCGAGGAGGCAGGTAGGGACCCTCCGGCTGTCCTGTAAGCTGTTCGGGATGCCGCGATTTCGCCACGGCTATCCCGAACAGCCCACTGAGCTAACCGGCACTTTTTACTTTCACTTTTAGCCGCGTGGCTCAGCTTTGAGCGCGCGGCTAATGGGTTAATAGCATGCGGCACCGTGATCAGTGCCGCACGCTATTAGCGGCGGGTCCCGGCTTCACTATGACGCTGGGCCCGCCGTGATATGATGCGGGGTCACCGTGGGACCCCGCGTTATATCACGGGAGCGGGACCAAGGACGTACTCATACGTCCTTGGTCCTTAAGAGGTTAAAGTCCAGTGATGGTGTGCTTCACAGCACTTCATCTGAGGCTCGCCATGGCGCTTGGTGATTTTCCTGATATTTTGCAACTGCTCTGAGCTGTTCCAGAGCTCAAATCCACCACAATTTATGTTAGAACAATAGTAAATGTGTTGGGACACGCCCCTCATTCCCCCAACACCCTCCCTGGTGGACACACCCACTTTTACAGGAAAAGTGAAAGGTTTGTCAAGTTTTTTTGGTCCCGCACTGGCGCAGATTGTGTTGCATTGCTTGTGTGCAAAATCTGAGGGCATATGAGGTCAGGATTCAAGGACAGGATATAAGGGTGGGTATGAGGGTGGGGTATGAGGTCATGATATGAGGACAAGATCATTATTGTTGCTTCTTCTCTCCCACAAGGTTTCGTTAGGAAGACCAGTCAACACTGGGTACTCTGCTAGGAAGTATATATTTCTCCAAATGGACATTTTGCACATTTGAAATATGTTTAATTTCGCATTATGCATCAGTTTAGACTTATATTTATCTAAATGGGAAAACCCTTTTAATAACTGCCATAGACACTCATCTGGTGTATTTATGGATTACTTGCTCTGTAAAATGAATAATTTGTGTTAATTATACTATAATATTGATTTGCTTGATGTCTTTTGTTTTACAAAATTATTGTTTTCCAGTTTTGCTTGACGTCTTTTGTACAGAGTTACAGAGCGTGTGAGGCGCTTGACAAGACCATTTTCAGTGCTGCAGTTTCTTCCCTAAGAAGTCACCAGAGCAAGTTCTAAAGAGACTCTAAGGAAACATAGAAAACGGCAAAAGCCCAGAAGCCTTCAGAATTGTGGTATGTGTGCAGCTGTGAATGACAATGAACTGTAAGACATGCTACAATATAAGAGACCCTATAAATAGAAGGGAATAGAAAAGGCAATGGAGAATGTCAAGGAAGGACCTCTCTGTCCTGCTGGATCCACTTCTGGCTTTATTCCTAAAAATGCATCAAAACCTGTGAGGAAAATTACAAAGATGACGTGTCACACACCGGTATTAAAAGTTTCTTCCAGAGGAAAAAAAGTTTTCAAATTAATTGATACCAGAAGGTTATACAAATTTTTTAATTACTTTTATCTAAAAATCTTAATCCTTCCAGTACTTATCAGCTGCTCTCTGCTGCCACCTCTGTCCGTGTCAGGAACGGTCCAAAGCAGGAACAAATCCCAAAGCAAACCTCTTCTTCTCAGGACAGTTCCTGAAACGGACAGAGGTGTCAGCAGAGAGCACTGTGGTCAGACTAGAAGGAAATACACAAACTCTAAAGCAAGTACTGAAAGTATTAAAAAATTTTAAATAGACGTCATTTACAAATCTGTATAATTATTAGGCACCAGTTGATTTGAAAATTTTAAGTGAACCCCCGCAGTGAACATTGTTGTCAAATTTGCTTCTTAATAATTCCAGGTATTTGTGAGGTTGTGAGTCAGCTTCAAAAATCTACACCAGCTCGGAGCTGATGTCGATTTCCACTACAATTTACACCTGCTAGCAGTAGATTTGTCAAGTGGGGCAGCCATGCTCCTTTTGTGTTAAAGGGGTATTCCAGGATTAGTTTTTTATTTGACTATGCTACAGGGGCTGTGAAGTTAGTGTAGTTCATAATTTAGTGTCTGTACCTGTGTTTGAGGGCTGGTTTCGCAATTCTCATGTGATCTTTGCCCTTATGTTTATTTTTAACAGCATACAAAATGAGTGTCGTCTCAGGTTTTTCCAGGTTGCAGTGCAGTACATCACAAGTCTAGTAATGAAAGAGAGCCTGTCTGTTTCAATGGGTGGAGCAACCGCTAAGTGGGAGGGAGATCATTCTTCTGGGAATTGTAGTTTTGCAACAGCTGGGGGCACCCTGGTTAAAAACACCGGTCTATTGATTGCAGCACAGTATGGAGGGCAACTCAGTTGTGCTTCAATGGGTGGGATGGCTGATGTGTGGGAGGGAGAAAAGTGTCCTCACACTTGCAACCAAGGAATCCTGGGACTTGTAGTTGGATGGAGGGAACTCAAAATAGCCATTTCACAAAAAGAATGCAGCAATGTTATGGTAATCTCACAACATAGCCATTTAGCTCCAAGACAAGCGCAGATCCTTCCTAAGCATGTCCATTACTGTCTGCCAGGTACTAAAATCACCTTATGTTGGATAACCGCTTTAAGCCACCCACCACCCCTTGGATCGGGTAGCTTTTGGCCCATTTAGTCCTATAGTATGGTGGTCCCCAGACTGTGGCCCACCATCTGTTGCAATACTACAACTCCCTGCATGCCTGGACAGCCATTGGCTGTCCGGACATGCTGTGAGTTGTAGTTTTGCAACAGCTGAAGGTCCACCGTCTGCAGACCACAGTTATCGTGGGTTCCCACCTGTATGTGTGATTCCAGCCTTACATGCCATGCTGTGGCAGTGATTTTAAGGTATTGTGTCCTGAAACAAACCTTTCCTCTAGCATTCTTTGTCTAAGTCACCAAATACTGTAGTTCTGGATGCAGTATTTGCTTTTTACACAGACGATAAACCAAATATTTACCTGTATTTATCTTTTAACAATTTCCACGTAGATGACTTCTGCCTGGGACAAAAGTGTGAATGGTTCCTGTACAGATGTTTCAAACCACTCAGGAATAGATCCTTGTCATGCCTAATAGCCCAGGCCTAAAAATGAAAAAAATAAAAGTGACTTAAAAAAAAATCTGACCTTGCTAGCAACAATATTTGAAGCTGTGCATCCATGCAATCTCTGCATGGATGCAATGGGGCCCTTGTTTTCTCAGTAGGTGGGAGTTCCATGGGTATAACCCCTACCTATCAGACATTTATTTGAAACAATATATATATATATATATATATATATATTTTTTTAAGGGGTATTCCAGGATTTTTACATTTTTTTTATTTGACTGTGCTCCAGGGGCTGTAAAGTTAGTGTAGTTCATAATATAGTGTCTGTACCTGTGTGTGATGGTGGTCTCACAATTCTTCTGTGATTTTCTCCCCAATACAAAATTACTCTGGTCTCAGGTTTTCCCTGGTTGCAGTGCGGCTGAGACATGACATCACTAGTCAAGTGATGACAGGGAGCTTGTCCTGCTTCAATGGGGGGAGTGACCGCTAGGTGGAAGAGAGATCATTTGTGTTTCAATGTGCGGGTGGCTCATGTGTGGGAGGGAGGAAAGTCACTTACAAACAAGGAGCTGTGGGATGGGTAGTTTGAGAGAATGAACTCCAACAGGAAATACCCAGTTCACAAAAAGCTAGCCACAGTGTTATGGTAATCTCACAACATAGCCATTTAGCCCCAAGACAAGCACAGATCCTTCCTAAGCACGTCCATTACTGTCTGGCAGGTATGTACTAAAATCACCATATGGTGGCTAACCCCTTCAAAGTCAAAGTATGCGTGTATACAGTGGGTATAAAAAGTCTTCACTTCACATCCAAAGTTAAACCACGTCAACTTTTTCCACCTTTAAAGGATTAGTCCAGAGGATAGGAGATGAGTATAAGATAATGGAGGTTCCAACCACTGGGACCCCCCGCGATCTCCAGCAGGCGCCCCGACTCTCCCCATGCACGGAGCTGTGTTGACCACCGCACTCGGGATGTAGCTGTTTTCAGAATCAACAATCAAACTCATGTTAAATAGAATTCATTACACATCTGCCATCAAGTGACTCTGAATAATCACAAAAATGTTCAGCTGTTCTAGTAGGATTTTTCTGACATCTGCTTACCGTAGTTACCTCTCAGAGCTAAAGCCATGGTTTGCAGATAGCTTCCAAAGCATCAGAGGGATCTTATTGTTCAAAGATTTCAGTCAGGAGAAAGGTACAAAGCATCAGATATACCATGGAACACAGTCAAGACAGTCATCATCAAGTGAAGAAAATATGGCACCACAGAGACATTACCAAGAACTGGACGTCCCCCAAAAATGTATAACAAAAAGAGGAAAAATCTTTTTTTAAAATTTTTTTATTAATTCAATCTTTTTATTGAGTTTTGAACAATAAGTAAGCAACCAAAATATCAAACAATAGGCCTTAGTGCGGGCCCTAAACAGAACAAACATAATACAGTGAGCAATAATCATAGTACATATGGTGTACAGGAGGGAGTATTCAGTCCGCAGTGCGGACTGTCATCCAGTATTGGTGTAAAGGAAGGACAAACCAACATCAGTGAAGATAGACAGAGCATTTTGAAAGGAGACTATCTCCATATGAATACAAGGAAAATAGAAAGGAATGAAACACTAAATGTATTTTTGCCTATGAGGGCGAACCCAAAAAGATATTTAACCACAGTGTGTTTCGACAAGGGGTGTGTGAAAATGTATACCAGGAAGCTACCATTCAATCGGGTTTCAAGTGCGGACAATGGGGGCTGGACAGCCATGAGGACCAATGTTTCAAAAAAGATTTATATTGCGAGTGCACGAGTGCAAATGTTCTCTCATATCCACATGACAGATTAACAACATTAATCAGCTCTATGAGTTCAGGTATTAGATCAGATTTCCAGCGCCTAGTAATCAGGAGCTTGGCTGACATCAAGATATGGACAGTAAGTTTACGGAAGGGAAATGGGACACGATCTAAGTTTAAAAGGAGAATAGCTAGAGAGGGGGTCAGCTGAAAACCTGATCCTAGAAATCTCTGCAGCAAACTAGTTACTTTGCTCCAAAATGGCGTAAGCTTAGGGCATCCCCATAGGATATGTAACAAAGTGCCTTCCCGCCCACATCCGCGCCAGCAAAATTTAGAACATTCTGGGTTAATGTGGTGTAGCCTGGAGGGGGTAAAGTACCATCTAAAAATCGATTTTAGTACAGCTTCTCTGTGGTTTGTAGAGCGGAACATTGTTTTCACTAGACCTATAGCGGACATCCATTGGTCCGTTGTGAACGATTCTCCCAACTCTCTTTCCCACTTATCCATATATGGAAGTTTTGCTAGGTCTGTTCTACCATTAAGTAGGTTGTAAAACACATTAATCCCCTTTTTAGATAGTGCCGTAATCTGGAAGAAATGCATTATCCTAGATGGAATTAGTAGGCCGCGACTAAATTTAGCAGTAAGGAGGCTTCTAATTTGTAGGCTTTTATAAAAGTCAGATCGGGGTATACCATATGTCTGTTGTAGATATGGGAAATGTACAGTATCATAGGAATCAAGCAAGTCGCCGAGGAAGTTTATTCCTCTCTCTGTCCATGAGCTCAATGATAAATCTGGGATAAAATGGGTTAGGAAATCTACGGGGACATCCTTCAATCGACACATCCTTTTAGGCAAGGGCTGAGGCAAAAACTGTCTCCACACTCTATCAGAGAGATTAACTGAGGTTAAGTGAGTTGGGGAAGGAGGGAGAGAGAGGGAGGGATCTACAGTCTGGACAAGAAGGCGAGCTCTAAGGGAAAGTGGGGCAGAGCATTCTGTTTCAATGTCGACCCAGTATTTGTCGGGATTGTACGACCACCAGTATTGGAGTTGATCCAAAATACATGCTTTGTGATAGTCCTCTATATGTGGGAAACCCAGTCCTCCAGCATCAGAATGAGCAGTCATAAGTTTACGGGCCACCCTAGGCTTCCTACCTGCCCAGACATAGTGATAAACAGCTCGATTTAAGGAGGTAAAGTAAGATCCTGGGATAGAAATGGGCAGGGTTCTAAATAGATAGAGTAGCTTTGGGAGGAGAAGCATCTTGAATGCCGCCAGACGACCCAACCAAGAAGTAAGCTGCGTAGAATAGGAGAGAAGAGAGGTCATGAGAGAGGTGGCCAGAGGAGGGAATTTCGTACGGAAAGTGTTTTTGGAAGGGACGGTAACTTGTATGCCTAGATAGGAGATAGATTCCAGCTGCCAGTCTAGTGTGAAATGGCGTTTAAGAGAGTCAATCGCTGATTGCTGTATGTTGATAGGTAAAATTTGAGACTTTGTGGTGTTAAGCTTATAGTATGAGATTTTGCTAAAGTCGTCCAGGAGGGCAAAAAGGGGGGGAAGGGAAGTCGAGACGTCCGTCAAGGTCAGAATAATGTCATCCGCGAACAGTGCCACTTTATGGTCCCTTTTACCCACAGAAATTCCGTGAATGGCGGGATGGGTTCTTATTGCCTGAGCTAGGGGTTCAACTGGTCGGACAGTGCCCCATTTGCAAAAACCATGGCAGCTGGATTGGAGTATAACGCTTTAATTGCGGTAAGAATGGTGCCGGAAAAGCCAAAGGCCTCCAAGGTGGAAAAAGCATATTGCCAGTTCACTCTGTCAAATGCTTTTTCAGCATCGAGGGTTAAGAAAGCTGCAGGGGAATGAAGATGTTCACAGTGTTGTATAAGGGATAGGATTCTTCTGGTGTTATCAGGACCTTGTCGTCCAGCTATAAAGCCAACCTGGTCGGCATCAATGAGAGAGGGGAGCAAGGGCATGAGTCTAGACGCCAAGATTTTAGCGTAAACCTTGACGTCTCCATTGAGTAAGGAAATAGGCCTGTAATTAGAGGTATCGTCTGGGGGTTTACCAGGTTTTGGGATAGTTGTTATTAAAGCTTTCAGCATCTCTTGGGGGAGGGGCCCGTGGTCATAGCCTAGTTAAACACAGTCATCAAGTGAGGGGCAAGGATGTCAGAATATTTTTTGAAATACTCATTAGGGAGTCCGTCAGGTCCGGGGGCTTTATGGGAGGGTAACGATTTAATGGTTGTCACAACTTCTTGCAGGGAGATAGTAGAATTAAGTGTTTGTAGTGCGGAGTCGGAGAGCCGAGGTAGAGAGACAGACTGAAGGAAGGAGTCAACGGAGAATTCAGTCGGCTGGATCGTCTGGGGGTCAAGATTGAGATTATATAGGTTTTTGTAGTAGTCTCTAAAGGCATTAGCAATGTCTCTGGGTGACAATAGGGTATTTTTAGTGGTAGGGTGGACCATAGATGCTATTCTACTTTTCCTCGTTGGGGGTTTGAGTGTCTTAGCAAGTAAGGAACCGGGCTTATTGTTCTGGGTATAGAATTTGAATCTAGATTTACGTAGATCTTTTTCAAACCGGTATAAGAGAAGTTGGCGCAGTTTCATACGGGCAGACACTAGTCGAGAGAAAATATCAGAGCTGGGATTCGATTTATGGAGAGCTTCCAGCACAGCGACCTCGTCTAGCGCTTCTTGTAAGTCTCTGGCTCTCTGCTTTTTGAGCGTAGATCCAAGGTGGATAAAATCACCCCTTATGACTGCCTTATGGGCCAGCCACAAAGTCGTCGGGGTGATATCAGAGGATTGGTTGAGGCTAAAGTATTCCAGAAGAGAGCTCTCTATTACTTTGCTATGTGAAGAATGGGCTATAATATGAGAATTCGCTCTCCAAACGAAGTCGCTATGCTGGGGCTTAGAGTCTGTGAGTGAGAGGAGTGTAGGAACGTGGTCCGACCACGTCAGCTCCCCAATCTCTGAGTGTTCAAGTCTGTCTAGGAGACCCCTCGATATCAGAATCAAATCAATCCTTGAGTACGTGTGGAATCAAGGGGAAAAATAGGTATAATCTCGCTCCGACGCATGAGACATACGCCAAGCATCAAAGTAATCATATCTAGTGAGGGTGTGTCCCAGACAGAAAGAACGCCTACCACCTATTTTGGAGAGGTCCATAGATGGATTAGGCACCGAGTTAAAGTCTCCACACAAGATAACCTCTCCCACTCGGACCTCCGTAATCAAGTTAAACACTTTCTTTAGAAATCTACTCTGTTTGCTATTAGGAGCATGTATATTCACAATGGTATAAGGGACATGATTAATGCAGCACAGTAAGATGATAAAGCGGCTGTGAGGATCTATAATCTGTTTGGAGACAGAGACTGCCAGATCATCCCTAAAAGCAACTAGAACGCCTCTCTTTTTCTTGTCCAAGGTAGAGGACACTATGGTTGAGAACCTCCTGTGACGTAAAGTAGGGGGATTTTTAGAGGAGATATGTGTCTCCTGCAGGCACAATAGCGTAGCATCTCGCCTCTCCACTTCACGCCCCATGAAGTATCTTTTTTGTGGGCTATTAAGCCCGTTAACATTCATGGAAAGCAGGCGAATGCTCATGATAGCCGCTAGGAGAAATGTGGAGGTGACCAGGAGCGGGAGTATAGTCTAAGTCTGACCAAGCATCTGGAGGTACAGTCAGGGGTGACACACACTAACCTGTGATTCAGTGGAGAAGTCGACACACACTGGGCTTGCAAAGTTGGTAGTTAAAAACCTGACTTGGCTCCGTGAGCCACAGACGGGGATGTCACTCAATTGCTCCTACTAAAACCAAAAAAGAAGGAGCGTTAGAACAACAAATACAAAGAAAAGGGTTTAAAAAAAAAAAAAAATTGGCAAGGAATCAAGATAGACAAACAGTAATAGAAAAGTGCGGTGTATAGATGGTATAGACACCGGTACAGTGGGTGTGGAAAGTAAAGTCACTAACTGATCAAGGGAATTGCTATCAGCCATTCCACCGGGTTAAGGTAACATTATAATAAGAGGGTAATGTGTAATCATAGTACTGGAAAGAAAGTCACTCTGGATCTTTTCTAATGGGAGAACCGGAATGAGGAGATGGAAGCTCATCTTGATCAGGCAGCATACCCCAATCTTTTAGGATGGATAGTCCCATTTCAGCATTCGGCAAGGCGTGGACTTTACCCTGTCTGTTGATCAAAATCTTCGCAGGGAAGCCCCATCTGTAGGGAACACCTAAGTTGCGGAGAGTTTCAGTCAGAGGGCCAAAACCACGCCTAGCTTGCAGCGTAGCCGCGGAGAGGTCTGCAAAGAGTTTAATATCTTCATAAGGATCAGCAAGAACCGTGTGCTTGCGAGAGTATTGCAAAAGTAGGTCCTTGGTTTGAAAAAACGTGAACCTAGCAAGGACATCTCTTGGCAGTTCATCCGGAAGGGACCTCGGCTTGGCTACCCTGTGGGCCCTATCTATGCTATACTCGTAATCTTCCAAATCAGGGAGCAATTGTTTGGTAAGTTGCTTCACATATTTAACAAGCTGGGACCCAGGTACGTTTTCAGGGATGCCCCCGAACCTCACATTATTACGCCTATTGCGGTCCTCTGAATCAATCATTTTGGCGTGCAGGGAATCAACCTTCTCATCTAAGGCATTATGGGCATCTTGCAACTCATTGTGGGCTTCTGCGAAGGAGGTAAGTTTAGTCTCAGTGTGGCACATTTTCTGTTCCAAGATAGAGGTAGAGGCTTGCAGTGGGTTTAACAGCTTGCTAAAGTCCGTCTGCAAAGAGCTACGCAGGGCCCGCAGCATTTCTTTAAGCATAGTGTCAGAGACAGCTGCATCATTTGTTTTCAGAGAGGAGAACTTATCATTATCAGTCTCTGGAGCAGGAGTCTGAGGAGTCCCTAGGTCCCCGTCCGGGGCAATCAGACGGGGTCTCTGCTTCTGAGGACTAACCTGTGGAGATGTCAGAGTGTTCTCAGCAGCGGCGCTCCACGTATCGCAGGCCTGCGAGGAGTCATCAGTATGTGTTTCCAGCACTGCTTCTCTGCTCGGTCGCATCAAAGCTTCAAGACAGGTAGGTGGTGGTGAGCTCCAGTGCTGCGGCATCTCAAACGATAATGACTGGTTGACCTTAGTGGAAGGAAGCGACTGGTAAGGGCTCCGCATAACTTCCGAGCCGTCTCCCTCTCCGTGCTTCTTCTGCCTCCGTCTTCCCGCCGCGCTCCTAGCAGCACGCGCAGCGGCGCCATCTTGGGTCTGAGTGCGGGCTGAGCCCTCAGAGTGAAAATAGCTTGTTAGAGTCTGTATAACCTCCTTTATGGAAGTTTCTTTTCCTTCCCGGAGTCACCATGAGGGCTGAGACAGCCACAGAGTTAAGAATGAAGTCGCTGGCAGGTGAAAAATGCTTATTTCCCCGGTGTCACAGCAGGAGCTCTGTATTCACGCAGCCATCTAGTCCGGCGACCAAGCCACGCCCCCAAAAAGAGGAAAAATCTTGTCAGGCTTCCAAGAGACCTGCTGCAACATTAAAGGAACTGCAGGAATTTCTGGCAAGTACTAGCTGTCGGCTACATGTGACAACCCATATTCTTCATAAGAATGGGCTAAGGGGTAAAAGCCTTTTCTTACAAACATCAAGTCTCTCAAAAGCACGTGTGAGAATATGTTAAGGTCTGAGGAAGCCAAGGTTGAACTTTCTGGCCATAATTCCAAATGGTATATTTGGCTCAAAAGCAACACTGCACGTCACCCAAAGAACACCATACCCACAATGAAGCATAGTGATGGCAGCATCATGCTTTGGTGCTGGGCCATTTCCTCAGCTGGATCATGGTGGAGGGAATTATGAAAAATTACAAATACCAGGAAATTTGGGCACAAAACCTTTAAACGTCCATTAGAAAGCTGAAGATGAAGGGGAAGTTCACCTTTTAACTAGCAAAAACCCAAAACACACATCCAAATCCCCAAAAGCATAGCTTCACCAGAAGAAGATTAAAGAGTACCTGTCATCAAACTATATTTTCTATATTCACTAACTACTCCTCGCGCCCTTCCTGCCCTTAATTTTTTTTTTACAAGCTTTAAAAAGCTGTGTATCATACCTTTCCTCTTGCTCACATTGTGTGAGCTCCTGGCAGGAGAAAATGGGCATTCCCCAGCAGGCGCAACATCACTGAAGCCTGGGAGAGCTGTGCCTCGCCATGCCCTGCACGCACTTCCTGAATTTGGTCTCCTCCAGGCCAGGAGGAGACCAAACTAACTGTTTGACTTGCGGCAGGGAACAGAACAGAGCCACCTAGTGGCTGTTTTTTCAATCACATTCAAAACATATAAAGGTTGAGAATTTTAACAGCAAGTAAATAGCAAAGTGTCTTATAATTACATTAGGAACAATATACTAAAAGTTTAGTTTAGTGACGGGTACTATTTAATGTTTTGGAATGACCCAGCCAGAGCCCAAACACTTATCCAATTGAACATCTGTGGGGTGATCTGAAGAGGGCTATACACAGGA
Source organism: Hyla sarda (assembly GCF_029499605.1). Classification (NCBI taxonomy): domain Eukaryota; kingdom Metazoa; phylum Chordata; class Amphibia; order Anura; family Hylidae; genus Hyla; species Hyla sarda. The sequence continues at coordinate 82,865,197 of NC_079198.1, forward strand.
GATGTCCTTCCAATCTAACAGATTAGGAGTGCTTCTGCAAGGAAGATTGAGCAAATATTGCCATGCTAATAGACTCCTACCCAAAAAGACTGATTGCTGCAATAAAATCAAAAAGTAGCTTCAACAGAGTATTAGTTTAAGGGTGTGCACACGTTTGCAACCAGGTTCTGCTCAAAGATTTCAGTTTGTTCGGCAATTGAATTGTTCTTGTTATAAGTCACATTAAAAGTGGAACGAGTGCTGACATCTTTTGATTTGTCTTTGTCTATTTTTTTTTTATAATTACAAGAACCTGGCATTTTAAAAGGATGTGTAGTTTTTTTTTTTTTGTACATGTGTATATGTATGTTCCAGCTTAACTTCTGAAAAGCTGGAGACATTTCTATTAAACTTTGCACTTATAGTATAGTTTAGCATTGTTCTTATACCGACAATGTCCGCAGCCTAAGAGTAAAACATCAGAGCCTGGACAGTTAATGATACATCTCCAGATCATGTTACTCTTGGGCTTTGGAGATTGCCCGGGAGTTTTAAACATCTTGCCGTCGGACCAACGCCATGATTAAGTATGATTATACTGTTAGTGCAGGGGCAGGGAGAGAGGACAGGACGGGAAGAGAAATTTATTGCGGTCTGAGAGAGGTGTGAGGGGCACAAAAAAGATATCAGTAGGGGACAGTAAGAGGACATGGCAGCACTGATGCAGCGAGGAGTGCAGAAAGGTTGAGCTGTTTATCACTGATGGAGCTTTAGGAGACTGGGTACTCGACTAGTATGCTATAAATGTTTGTCCTGTAAAAACAATCCTTGAAGGACAAAATATTTTGGACATTAAAGTGTTAATCTTGACTTCTTATCTCACAAATATCTTCCTATCAGTTCTAGAGACAATATGATCAGCAAACTCACCCAGAGAGTTCCCAATAGCAGTGTTCTCTGAAAATTGGATTATTCGTCATCCATTATTAATATAGAGCTCACATATACACATGACTCTACGGAGAATGCATTCACTGATGTTCATTTTTCTCAAATTTTTCCCAAATCTTACACATATAATGTCGAATGTACTTACCATGGAAATTTATCCCATCCCACCGGTCATCTTAGCTTTTATGTGCTGGAAATAAGTTATGGAGAACATAGCCTTATATGTTAGGAAGATACTACTATAATGTAATACTGAACTGCTAAGGTCCTATTACATGCAGTTCTTGGTGCAGTTAAATAGACGTATTATACATCTGTACTATGTTTACAAATCCCAGGCCTTTAATGATCCCAACTAATAGCTGTCATTTGGGTCACCAGATCTGACTGGGACTTAATAGACATGTAAATTATGTCCATAATAGGTTAGTGTGAACCAACTTAGGGACCTCAGATAGCAAGACATTCAGATCCCACCATAGATATAATAAATACAGTGATGTCCCAGTACAGTGATTGTATTCAAGGTGATTTCATGTTAAAGGGGTAATAAACACAGTGATGTCACAAAACAGGGATAGCGAACTGTGATGTCACTGAAACAGGATAATAAAGGTAATGATGTCACAGCAGATGGGTTCTGACCAAAGGGAAGTGACAGCACAGGAAAAATGGTCATAGTGATGTCACAGTTTATTACTCTGTTGGAATAGTGCACAATGGATTTCATAACACAGGAATAATAAACACGCTGATGCCAAAATACATGGATAATAAAAGCTGTAAAGTTTTAGAAAAAGTTTATTGAGTTGGGATAGCATGGGGATGTGGTAATGGCGGGGTGTGGGCTGCAGGGCAGATGTTGTTGCCCTGGGGCAGATGGTATCAACCCCTTGTGTTCATGACGCCAGGGCGTGGTTTAGGCTTAACCACCCAAAGGTATACTGCTGGATACTGGGTTAGGCACAGGGGCAATGAAGACACAGACGCCAAGTTACGGACAACAGTAGCTTTACTGAGGATAGACAGTTATTACAGTCTATGCAGTACAGCCAGGGCCCAAGGAGGTGACCAGTGACACAGAGACCTCGCAGGTTTGCTGGGACTTGTAGTAGACACTAGACAGGAGAATTTAGCGCAGGCCCTGCTGGATAGACAGAAGACTTGACTGATAGGACTGTGACTTTAGCTTACTTTGCACTTGACTTGTGGCTGCAGGACATGACTTGAGGTTGCAGGACATGACTTGTAGCTGCAGGACTTGACTTAAAGCACAACTGTCATGAGTTTTTAGCCCCCCAGACTACTACAATGTTGTTACAGATGTCCATAACTTGAGTGTAACCATACCTTTATTGCTTTTACTTTTATAACTTATAAAATACATTTATCCAGAGGTCAGGAACAGTGGGATAGGCATGGCTTGTGGTTCGCAAAGACCTGCCGCCGCCACGCCTATCCTCTCCTTTCAGTGCTGGGATCGCTGTGTAGTAATACACAGCGCATGCGCCCCTCCCTTCCTCTAGTACTGCACCTGCGCAGTGCGCACATAGGCAGCAAGAGCGAGCGCTTGCTCTGTCAATGCAGGGCGGTGGCGCACGCACGTCAGTAGGGGCGCATGTGCTGTGGATGCACTGTGTCCTGAAAGGAGAGGATAGGCGTAGTGGCGGAGGGGCTTTGCGAACCCCAAGCCACGCCTATCCGACTGTGCCTGACCTCTGGATAAATGTATTTTATAAGTTATAAAAGAAGGAGGAAAAGCAATAAAGGTATGGTTACACTCACGTTATGGACATCTGTAACAACATTGTAGTAGTCTGGGGGGGGGGGGCTAAAAACTCATGACAGTTGCGCTTTAAGGCCTCCAATGTTCTGGACACACACACTAAGACTACTTGACTGCACTGGACCTCAGGAACAAGAGAGAGAAGCTAGCTCCACCCAGGGTTTATATGGGGGAGACTAGTACCTCCTGGGTAACAATCACTTGGTAGATTTATTAAAGATACAACACATAATATAATACACAACATATTTACATGGGGGAAACAACTGCAGGGACACTGAGGGACACTTCCTGACAGGGCAGGAAAGGTACAGGGAAACACCACCCCGTACTGGGCCACCACAGGGATAAAGTGCATAGTGATGTCAAAGGGCAAGCATAATGTCATTAAAAAGGGTAATAAACATAGTATTGTAATACTTCTTTGCTACAGGCCATGGTGATGTCATGGGGATAATATACAGTATCACAACATAGGAAAAAGGTAAAGAGTTTTCTTACAGTACATGGATAACTGATACAGTGATGTCACAGTACAGAACCATTGATATTATGTTGCCACTGTACAGTATTGTTAACATTATGATGTCATGGTATAGGATTGGTATCAATAATAGTATAGGATTGTTAATATTATGAGGTCACAGTACAGGGATTGTTACTATTACAGTCTCCTAGGACTGTATCCACCTTTTCCAGCCCACCAGAGCACCTGAAAGCTGAACTCATTTATGCAGGCTAAAGTCATCAACTGCCGAGCCGAGAAGTTCGTGACGAATCGAATTTACTGTAAGTTCGCTCATCTCTATCCAAAGGGTCCGACTTTCGACAATTTAATTGTAAGCAGCCAGAATATTCCAAATGGTATGCCGGCTGTAAAATGATGGTTTTTAGTATGGAAAATAGAATTACAGGAAAGGCTTATAGATATGTTCTGGACCATTTGGAAGTGTAATTTTCTGTTTATGTAAATTCTTATGTATAAAAAAATCTTTAGATTATAATAAAAAGCAATAACAATCATATAATGCATTAAATTGTGCAGTTTTGGGATATGAATCTATACATTTTCATAACAACTTTCACAATTCACCGCTTAAATTTCCAATAGTTTCCATAGCAACCAGAAATAGGCCACACAAACCACATGTTTACTCATTCTCACTGCAAATGAAGAAATAGAAAAAAAAGAAAATAAATAAATAAATAAATAGTTTTGAGTGTATGTGACAAAGAAATGGCTATTACAATGATGTACTGGCTACAGAAATAAACTATGTAATGAATATACATGCATCATAATCTGAAATATTTGGAATCCACCATAACACAAGTATGCCCTCTGCTGGTTACATTTATATAGGAATGAAAAAACTACAGTAAAACCCCATACCATATAATTCTCACTTTGCAGGTAATAATTCATGAATTAATAATGCACTGTATATCTTATAACATATTTTCATTATTGGTGACTCATTTTCAGAGTTAAAAGAGTAGTCTAGTAAAAAATAAGATAAGTTATAGATCGCGGGGGTCCCAGCGCTCAAAACCCCCGCGATCTCCTGCATGCGGCCCCAGCAGTTTGCAGAAGCGACCCCTGCATGAAGCCACGGCCGTGTATCTCTATGGGGTACATGGAGGGGCGCGTCGGCTGGTGCTCTGTGCAGGGGTCGGCAAACCCCCTCCATGTATTTCTATGGGGTACATGGAGGGGCGTGTCGGCTGGCACTCTGTGCAGGGGTCGGCACGCCCCCTTCCAGCCGACTGCCAGGACCCCATGCAGGAGATTGCTGGGGGTCCCACTGGTCGGGAGAACTCTGGTAAAAGTATACTTATCCCCAATCCACAGGATAGGGGATAAGTAGCTGGTCACGGGGGTCCAAGCGATGGGATCCCCCCCCACGATCTCCAGGTCAGGACCCCGGCTTTGTCTGTTAGGATTGTGTGTCGTCTACTGGTAGACAACATGCCCTTCATTCATTTCTATTAGAGCGCCGATAATGCCTTAGGGTTGTACTCGGGTCTTTTCGGCGCGCCTATAGAAATTAACGGAGCGCATCCCGTCAAAAAAAAACAATAAATCACTTCAGAACCCCATTCCTCCTCTGCAACTTTTCTGCTATTTTTTTACCCTGTTGACCAAAATATGAGCAACTTTTTTTTAAAATGCTCTTAAGGGTGCGTTCCCACCTAGCGTATATGCAGCGTTTTCAAGCTGCGCAAAATTTACAGCAGCAGCGGGAAATACGCTGCGTATTCCCCGCTCACAATACACACAGGGCTTTCCGGCGGCAGCCCTATGCGTGTAGTGAGTTTTGGAGGCGGGGCTGTGTGGTGGCGTGACTGTGACGCGCGGCTCCACCTCCAAAACTCACTGCACACATAGGGCTGCCGCTGGAAAGCCCTGTGTGTATAGTGAGCGAGGAATATGCAGCGGGAAATAAAGACTGAACATTTTTTTGGGTCAGTGGGGAAATGTACAAAATCAGTAGAGGATCAAATTATTTTTTCCTTAACTGTATATGTAAACCTTGGTGCACAGCAATGGGTTCATTCACTTTTATTGTGTGAACAAACCTAGTGACATTGGGGGAGATTTATCAAACCCTGTGCAGAGGAAGAGTGGTTCAGTTGCCCATAGCAACCAATCAGATCGCTTCTTTCATTTTCCACAGGCCTCTAAAGAGGCCTGTGGAAAATGAAAGAAGCAATCTGATTGGTTGCTATGGGCAACTGCACCACTCTTCCTCTGCACAGGATTTGATAAATCTCCCCCTTTGAGGCCACTTCCTGCGTGTATTATGTAGGCTTTTTGTGGCAATGTTATCGTGACAGTATATGGTGGTAATATGTGTCTGTACGAGGAAAAAAATGGCAAGCAGGGGGTTTACTGTACTGGCCAGGACTCCATTTTCTACCCAATCGAGGCATAGAACATAATGTAACAATGCAGGTTCTCAGATCTGGAATCCTTTAGGATGGATAATAGCCAAGTTCAAATGTATATATTTATATCATAGGAAAACTGCTGTAATTCCAATCCTGAAGCACCAGTGATATCCACATGACATTGTTGACAGATGTTTATCCAGCTACCAGAATATTCAGGAATAGCATAGCTGGATTTGTAGCTCAGGGCCTTAAAGGGGTATTCCAGGAAAAAACTTTTTTTCTATTTTTTTTAATATTTACTGGCTCCAGAAAGTTAAAGATATTTGTAAATTACTTCTATAAAATCTTAATCCTTCCAGTAGTTATGAGCTGCTGAAGTTGAGTTGTTCTTTTCTTTCTGACAACAGTGCTCTCTGCTGACACCTCTGATTGTCTCAGGAACTGTCCAAAGCATTAGAGGTTTGCTATGGGGATTTGCTCCTACTCTGGACAGTTCCTGAGACAAGCAGAGGTGTCAGCAGAGAGCACTGTTGTCAGACAGAAAAGAACAACTCAACTTCAGCAGCTGATAACTACTGGATGAATTGAGATTTTTTTATAGAAGTAACTTACAAATCTGTTTAACTTTCTGGGGCCAGCTGATTATTTTTGATGTGTTGCCCAGACATGTGAAAAGTTAAAGGGGTACTCTGCTCCTGGACATCTTATCCCCTATCCCCCCGCGATCTCGGATGCGGCACCCCTGACAACCGGAGCATAGAGCGAACTTTGCTCCGTGCCAGATGACTGGCTATTTGGGTCGGAGGCTTGTGTCATCACAGTCACGCCCCGCTCGTGAGGTCATGGCCATGCCCCGTTTGACGGCCATCATGCCCCCTCCCATAGACTTGCATCGAGGGGGCACAGCTGTGACGGCACGAGCGGGGCGCAGCCATGAAGTCATGAACCTTAGCCGCTGCACCTGACACTCTAAATAAATGCCAGGTGCAACAGGGGGATAAGATGTCTAGGGGCGGAGTGCCCCTTTAAGATTACATCAGGTCTCACTTCTGAGACCCTCTGCGATTGCAAGTTATAAGCCTGTGAAGTGCGCTCGACTCCCTGAACGGGTGGCTGGTCCAACTTTGTCTCTTCATAGACTTATGCAGAGAAAAGCTCAGATTTTATTGACAGCCGAGGAGTGAGACGTGTGCTGCTGCACTTCACCTGGCTGAACTAGTGATCGCAGAGGATCTCAGAAGTGAGCCCAGTGCGATTTCAACTTTTTACATGTCTAAGCTTCTTTTAATTTACAGTAACACTTTAAGATAAATATTTAAACTCAAATATAATATAGAAAATTTAAGTTCAGGGATACTGGATTTAGAATTTAGGTTATAAGTAATTTATGTTATAATAAGTTATGTCAATTAGTAGTCAAGGCTTTAGTCACTTGATGTAAAGTGTTTCAGGAATTTGTGACATGTATTCTGCTGTCCCCGTAATGGAACAAGAATATATTGACTGGATATTTGCATCACATCAAAGATCTTACATCTAACATCAAGCTGACATATAAAAGACGGCATGAAGAAATTAAAAACCTATGTGAGGTCATTGGTGAAAACTAGAGATGAACGAATTTTTGAAAAATTCAATTTGGCCAATTCGCTAAATTTGACAACATTGTTTTGTTGCTGTCAGAATTTATTTGCGGCGAATCTCTTTTTTTGCCTACAGAGAACCTCAATAGGGGTGTAGAACACTTTGCGTTGCTGTAACACGCATAGGGTGTGCTGGGTTAGTGAAATAATTCTGTTATTCAGTATGACATGCAGATTACATGCGTCGCTATTAGAATCACTGTTGAAGAGCGGCACAATGACAGAGCCTGGAGGTGGCATCAATATGAGAAGACCATATACAGTGGGAATCAAAAGTTTGGGCACCCCAGGTAAAAAATTTTATTAATGTGCATAAAGAAGCCAAGGAAAGATGGACAAATCTCCAAAAGGCATCACATTACAGATTAGACATTCTTATAATAATATGTCAACAAAAGTTAGATTTAATTTCCATAATATCCCCTTTAAAATAACAGAAAACAAAAAAATGGTGTCTGCAAATGTTTAGGCACCCTGCAGAATTTATAGCATGCACTGCCCCTTTGCAAAGCTGAGACCTGCCAGTGTCATGGATTGTTCTCAATCATCATCTGGGAAGATCAGGTGATGTCAATCTCAAAGGTTTTAAATGCCCAGACTCATCTGACCTTGCCCCAACAATCAGCACCATGGGTTCTTCTAAGCAGTTGTCTAGAAATCTGAAACTGAAAATAGTTGACGCTCACAAAGCTGGAGAAGGCTATAAGAAGATAGCAAAACATTTTCAGATGTCAATATCCTCTGTTCGGAATGTAATTAAGAAATGGCAGTCACCAGGAACAGTGGAGTTAAAGCAAGATCTGGAAGACCAAGAAAAATATCAGACAGAACAGCTCGCAGGATTGTGAGAAAAACTATTCAAAACCCACGTTTGACTGCACAATCCCTCCAGAAAGATCTGGCAGACACTGGAGTTGTGGTACACTATTCCACTATAAAGAGATACTTGTACAAATATGGTCTTCATGGAAGAGTCATCAGAAGAAAACCTCTTCGACGTCCTCACCACAAAAATCAGCGTTTGAACTTTGCAAATGAACATTTAGACAAGCCTGATGCATTTTGGAAACAAGTTCTGTGGACTGATCAGGTTAAAGTTGAACTTTTTGGCCAGAATGAGCAAAGGTACGTTTGAAGAAGAAGGGGAACAGAATTTAATGAAAAGAACCTCTGTCCAACTGTTAAGCATGGGGGTGGATCAATCATGCTTTGGGGTTGTACTGCAGCCAGTGGCACAGGGAACATCTCACGAGTAGAAGGAAAAATGAATTCAATAAAATTTAAGCAAATTTTGGATGCTAATTTGATGCCATCTGTGAAAAAGCTGAAGTTAAAGAGAGGATGGCTTCTACAAATGGATAATGATCCTAAACACACCTAGAAATCCATGGGGGATTACAACAAGAGGCGTAAACTGAAGGTTTTGCCATGACCTTCACAATCTCCTGACCTCAACATAATTGAAAATCTATGGATAGACCTTAAAAGAGCAGTGCGTGACAGACAGCCCAGAAATCTCAAAGAACTGAAAGACTTTTGTAAGGAAGAATGGGCAAAGATACCTCAAACAAGAATTGAAAGACTCTTGGCTGGCTACAAAAAGTGTTTATAAGCTGTTATACTTGCCAAAGGGGGCAGTACAAGATATTGACTCTACAGGGTGCCCAAACTTTTACAGATGCCATTTTTTTGTTTTCTGCTATTTTGAAAGTGTAAATGATGGAAATAAAATCTAACTTTTGTTGACATATTATAAGAATGTCTAATTTGTAATTTGATGCCTTTTGGAGATTTTTCCATCTTTGCTTGGCTTCTTTATGCACATTAATACAAATTTTTACCTGGGGTGCCCAAACTTTTAATCCCCACTGTAGTGACTGAATGACACAGTGTGAAGGTGGCAGCAGCATGAGGAGAACATATAGTGGCTGAATGACACAGCCTGGAAGTGGCGGAAGCATGCGGAGACCATACAGTGGCTGAATGACCCAGTGTGGAGTTTGCGGCAGCATGAGGAGACCATATAGTGGCTGAATGACACAGCGTGGAAGTGGCGGCAGCATGAGGAGACCATATAATGGCTGAATGACACAGCCTGGAGTTTGCGGCAGCATGAGGAGACCATATAGTGGCTGAATGGCACAGCGTGGAGGTGGTGGCAGCATGAGGAGACCATATAATGGCTGAATGACACAGCGTGGAGGTGGTGGCAGCATGAGGAGAACATATAGTGGCTGAATGACACAGCCTGGAGTTGGGGGCAGCATAAGGAGACCACATAATGCCTGTATGACACAGCCTGGAGTTGGCGGTAGCATATAGTGGCTGAATGACACAGCCTGGAGGTGGAAGCAGCATGAGGATAACATATAATGACTGAATGACACAGCCTGGAGGTGGCAGAAACAAGAGGAGACCATATAGTGCCTGAATGAAACAGCATGGAGGTGACTGCAGCATGAGGAGACCATATAGTGGCTGAATTACACAGCCTGGAGTTGGCGGAAGCATGAGGAGACCATATAGTGGCTGAATGACACAGCGTGGAAGTGGCGGCAGCATGAGGAGACCATATAGTGGCTGAATGACACAGCCTGGAGTTGGCGGCAGCATGAGGAGACCATATAGTGGCTGAACAACACAGCATGAAGGTGGTGGCAGCATGAGGAGAACATATAGTAACTGAATGACACAGCCTGGAGGTGGCGGAAGCATGAGGAGACCATTTAGTGGCAGAATGACACAGCCTGGAGGTGGCAGCGGCATGAGGGGAACATATGGTGGAAGTATGAGACAGCTTGGAGCTGGAATCAGCATGAGGAGAACATGCGGTGGCAGAATGAGACAGCCTGGAGGTGGCATCAGCATGAGGAGAACATATGGTGGCAGAATAAGACAGCCTAGAGGTGGCATCAACATGAGAACAATTACCAAAACCCAGGACATAAAGCCGGGGCACAAGATCCCTTTAGGGACAACCCTTTTAAAATGTAACTGTTACGCCGAGCGCTCCGGGCGTTCTTCTGTGTGCAGCGCCCCGGTCAGACCTGCTGACCAGGAGCGCTGCACTGTTATCACCGGCGGGGATGCGATCCGCGTAGCGGGACGCGCCCGCCCGCAGGTCGCATCCCAATCACCTCACCTGCTCCGTCCTCCTGCTGTTCTGTTCCGGCACGCGGCCCCGCTCTCTAGGGCGCGCGCGCGCTGGCTCTCTGAAATTTAAAGGGCCAGTGCACCATTAATTGGTGCCTGGCCCAATCAGTACCTACACCTTCAATACCTTCCTGTCCTTGCCGGATCTTGTTGCCTTGTGCCCTGAGAAAGCGTTTCTGTGTGTTCCATAGCCTGTGTATCCAGACCCTTGCCGTTGCCCCTGACTACGAACCATTGCTGCCTGCCCAAACCTCCTGCTACGTCCGACCTTGCTCTTGCCTTGTCCCTGTGTACCGCGCCTGACTCAGCTGTCAGTGAGGTTGAGTCGCTATCGGGTGGAACGACCTGGGGGTTACCTGCCAGTGCAAGTCCATCCCGCTTTGCGGTGGGCTCTGGTGAAAACCAGTAACCCCTTAGATTCCGTTCCCCTGGTACGGTCCACGCCATCACCTCACTGACACAGAGGATCCACCACCTGTGTCCTCTCCGCATTCCAGTCCGGATCCTGACAGTAGATCCGGCCATGGATCCCGCTGAGGTCCCGCTGCCCAGTGTCGCTGACCTAACCTCCGTGGTCGCTACAACAGCTTCTGCCGCAACAGCAGCAACCATCTCCTCCGCCAGCTCCTGCATCTCCTCCGCAGCGAGTGGCTGCTCCCAGATTCCGTCTGTCGCTACCTGACAAGTTTGATGGGGACTCTAAACAGTGCCGTGGATTCCTGTCCCAGTGTTCCCTACACCTGGAGATGATGTCGGATCAATTTCCTACTGAACGGTCTAAGGTGGCGTTCGTGGTCAGCCTCCTGTCTGGAAACCCCTTGTCATGGGCCACACCGCTTCGGGACCGCAACGATCCTGCCACAGCTACAATCCAGTCCTTCTTCTCAGAAGTACGTAGTGTCTTTGAGGAGCCAGCCCGGGCTTCCTCAGCCGAGACTGCTTTGCTGAATCTTGTCCAAGAGAGTTCTTCTGTGGGCGAATACGCCATCCAGTTCCGCACCCTCGCCTCTGAGCTATCCTGAAATAATTAGGCCCTCTGCGCGACCTTCAAGAAAGGCTTATCCAGTCACATCAAAGATGTCTTGGCCGCACGAGAAATTCCTCCTAACTTGTCTGAACTCATCCATTTGGCCACCCGCATCGACATGCGTTTCTCGGAAAGATGCCAGGAGCTTCGTCAGGAAAAGGATCTTGTTCATACCAGGCGGTTTTCCTCCCAGGCTCCTCTCTTCCAACGTCCTTTGCAATCTGTTCCTGTGCCTCCTGCCGAGAAGGCTATGCAAGTGGATCGGTCTCGTCTGACCCAACAAGAGAGGACTCACCGTAGGAATGAAAACCTGTGTCTATACTGTGCTAGCACCGAACATTTCCTAAAAAACTGTCCTATTCGTCCTCCGCGTCTGAGAAACGTACCCACTCACCTAGTCAACGTAGGAGAGTCGTTGCTAGGAGTGAATTCTACCTCTCCACGATTGACTTTACCTGTGCGGATTGCTATTCCCACTAATGCTACTTCCTTCTCCGTTGTGGCCTTCTTGGACTCGGGTTCAGCAGGAAGTTTCATTTAAGCCTCTCTAGTAAACAGATTCAACATTCCAGTTACCAGTCTCGTCAAGCCTCTCTTCATTTCATCCGTCAATAGAGAGAGACGGGTCTGCACGTGCGTTACCGCACTCAACCGCTACTCATGTCTGTTGGAGTTCACCATCATGAACATATTAAATTTTTTGTGCTACCCAACTGCACTTCCGAAATTCTTCTGGGCTTGCCCTGGCTCCTACGTCATTCGCCTAGCCTCGACTGGGTCACCGGGGACATTAAGAGCTGGGGGTCTTCTTGCCACAAGCAATGTCTACACCCAGTTTCTTCCTGCCAAGTCTCCATGGCTACTCCTTTGCCTGGTCTTCCCAAGGCCTATCAGGACTTTTCGGATGTTTTCTGTAAAAAGCAGGCAGAGGTCTTACCACCACATAGACCCTATGACTGTCCTATCGACCTGCTCCCTGGTACCACACCGCCCCGTGGTAGGATTTACCCACTATCTGCCCCGGAAACCCAAGCTATGTCGGAGTATATTCAAGAAAATCTCAAAATAGGTTTTATCCGGAAATCATCTTCCCCAGCTGGAGCTGGATTTTTCTTTGTCGCAAAAAAAGATGGATCTCTCCGCCCCTGTATTGATTACCGCGGCCTCAATAAAATTACCGTAAAAAATCGCTATCCTCTGCCCCTCATCTCCGAACTCTTCGACCGACTGCGAGGTGCCAATATTTTCACCAAACTAGACCTAAGGGGCGCTTATAACCTCATCCGTATTCGTGCAGGTGATGAATGGAAGACCGCCTTCAATACCAGAGATGGTCATTTTGAATACCTAGTTATGCCTTTTGGCCTATGCAGCGCCCCAGCAGTCTTTCAGGACTTTGTTAATGAAATTTTTCGGGATATGTTGTACTCTTGTGTGGTAGTCTATCTTGACGACATCCTCATTTTTTCCTCCAACCTAGAGTAACATTGCCTTCATGTTCGTCAAGTGCTCCAGCGACTACGCCAAAATCAACTTTACGCCAAAATCGAGAAGTGTCTATTTGAACGCAGCAGTCTTCCCTTCTTGGGTTACATTGTGTCCGGACAAGGTCTTCAAATGGACCCTGATAAACTTTCTGCGGTAATGGATTGGCCTCGCCCCCCTTGCCTGCGAGCAATCCAAAGATTTCTCGGACTTGCAAATTACTACCGTCAATTCATTCCCCACTTCTCCAACATCGTTGCTCCTATTGTAGCACTGACCAAGGAAAATGCTAATCCGAAATCCTGGCCGCCACAGGCGGAGGAAGCCTTCAACCACCTCAAAGCCGCCTTTTCCTATGCTCCAGTCTTGTCCAGACCTGATCCTCAGAAGCCCTTCTTCCTCGAGGTTGATGCCTCCTCTGTTGGAGCCGGAGCTGTTCTCCTACAAAAATCCGCTAAAGGAAAAAATGTCACCTGCGGATTTTTCTCCAAAACCTTTTCACCTCCAGAAAAAAATTATTCCATCGGAGACCGTGAACTGTTGGCAATTAAGTTGGCCCTTGAGGAGTGAAGACATCTTTTGGAAGGATCCCTACACCCCATCACCATTTATACTGATCACAAAAATTTGTCTTATCTCCAATCCACCCAGCGGCTAAATCCTCGCCAGGCTAGGTGGTCGTTGTTTTTTGCCCGTTTCAACTTTCTGATCCATTTTCGTCCCGCAGACAAGAATGTCAGAGCCGATGCTCTATCTCGTACCACCGATGCCTCTGAAGCCGAGACCCTTCCTCAGCACATCATTCCCTCTGAGTGCCTGATCTCTTCTGCTCCTGCTTCTCTGGTACCTGTCCCTCCAGGAAAGACCTATGCTCCTCCCCGTCTTCGCCTCCCGATCCTCAAATGGGGTCATTCCTCCCTTCTGGCTGGTCACGCTGGAGTCAAAAAGACCTTACAATTGATTGCCAGACACTATTGGTGGTCCTCCTTGGAAAAGGATGTGACCGATTTCGTACGGGCCTGTACTGTATGTGCACGTGACAAGACCCCTCGTCAAAAGCCTTCAGGTCTTTCTTCATCCGCTGCCTGAACAGCCTTGGTCCCACATAGCCATGGACTTCATCACGGATCTTCCTGTATCCCATGGCAACACTGTCATCTGCGCGGTTGTTGATCGTTTTTCCAAAATGGCTCACTTTATTCCGCTTCCAGGCCTTCCTTCTGCGCCACAGTTGGCGAAGCAATTTTTTCAGCAGATTTTTCGCCTTCACGGGCTTCCCACGCATATCGTCTCGGATAGAGGCGTTCAATTTGAGTCAAAATTTTTGAGAGCTCTCTGTAATCAATTAAAGATCAAATTAAATTTCTCGTCCTCCTATCACCCCCAATCCAATGGACAAGTGGAAAGAGTGAACCAGATTATTGGTGACTACTTGCGACATTTTGTCTCCTCCCGCCAAGATGATTGGGTCGACCTTCTGCCCTGGGCTGAATTCTCGTACAATTTCAAAAATTCTGAATCTTCCGCCAAATCCCCATTTTTTTGTGGTGTACGGCCGTCACTCTCTGCCCCCTTCAGCATTCCCACTTCTTCTGGCGTTCCTGCCGTGGATGAAGTAACCCGGGACTTCTCCGCTATCTGGAAGGAGACTCAAAAGTCGCTCCTACTGGCCTCGTCTTGAATGAAGAGACATGCAGATAAAAAGAGAAGAACTCCTCCTGTCTTTCTCCCTGGGGACAAAGTGTGGCTCTCCAAATACATACGCTTTTGTGTCCCTAGCTACAAGTTGGGTCCTCGCTACCTTGGCCCTTTTAAAATCAAGAATCAAATTAATTATGTCTCTTACAAGCTTCATCTTCCCTCTTCTCTTCGCATTCTTAACTCTTTCCATGTGTCTCTTCTCAAACCTCTTGTGCTTCACCGCTTTTCTCCCAAGGTAACTGTTCCTGCTCCTGTTTCTGGCTCCTCTGATGTCTTCGCTGTCAAAGAGATCCTTGCCTCCAAGATCGTCTGAGGTAAAAGATTTTTTTAATTGATTGGGAGAATTGTGGCCCGGAAGAGAGGTCCTGGGAACCTGAGGCCAACATTTTTGACAAGGAGCATGTCCGCAGAATCCTGGGCTCCAAAAAGAGGGGGAGACCAAAGGGGGGGTGCTGTTACGCCTAGCACTCCGGGTCCCTGCTCCTCCCCGGAGCGCTCGCGGCGTTCTTCTGTGTGCAGCGCCCCGGTCAGACCCACTGACCGGGAGCGCTGCACTGTTATCACCGGCGGGGATGCGATCCGCGTAGCAGGACTCGCCCGCCCGCGAGTCGCATCCCAATCACCTCACCTGCTCCGTCCTCCTGCTGTTCTGTCCCGGCGCGCGCGGCTCCGCTCTCTAGGGCGCGCGTGCGCTGGCTCTCTGAAATTTAAAGGGCCATCATTAATCATTAATTGGTGCCTGGCCCAATCAGTACCTACACCTTCAATACATATAAAAACCCACTTCCCCTTCCTGTCCTTGCCGGATCTTGTTGCCTTGTGCCCTGAGAAAGCGTTTCTGTGTGTTCCATAGCCTGTGTATCCAGACCCTTGCCGTTGCCCCTGACTACGAACCATTGCTGCCTGCCCAGACCTCCTGCTACGTCCGACCTTGCTCTTGCCTTGTCCCTGTGTACCGCGCCTGACTCAGCTGTCAGTGAGGTTGAGTTGCTATCGGGTGGAACGACCTAGGGGGTTACCTGCCGCTGCAAGTCCATACCGCTTTGCGGCGGGCTCTGGTGAAAACCAGTAACCCCTTAGATTCCATTCCCCTGGTACGGCCCACACCATCACCTCACTGACACAGAGGATCCACCACCTGTGTCCTCTCCGCATTCCAGTCCGGATCCTGACAGTAACTTTTATTGTATATAACTTAAAAGGTATCAATATATCTCATGTGATAATGATTAAAACTTGAGTGTCACAGAACCACCCGTATCTATAAATGGGGATACACCCCTAGTTAACAGTGAGTGGGGAACTGCAGTTTCCCCTATATCTGGTAACTGTGACACTAATTAAAATCACCAAATCTGCCCCCTCTACTAGTTTCGGTGCCTTAGCACCGTCCTCAGCAGGACATATGGGCAAACACTCCTCCACGTGGACCTCGCATCCTTTTATAGACTAGGTACATTGTCGTCATCAAACTGCGCCTATTTACCTACCAATCCTCCTCCTAACTTATGTGATCCAATCACTCTCCTCCCTAGGTGTTACTTGTATTCCTACCTACCAATCAGGATATAACCTTAACTGGCATAGTATACAACTTCTTTCTGATGTAATCACTCTGCGCCGCACTTCAGCCTTCTGGCCGATCACCTGACCAAGTCACATGAACGGTCCCAGCCTCTATTCTGTTCACGCATGCGCGCAAACTTTAACTAAGATTCGTGGTTCTTCTTCCTTAGTATATATCTTTCTATGCGCATGCACGCGGACGTAACCTTGAGCTAATATTGGTGCTATTACTGCGCATGTGCACTTTCCTATATAGGTAGCCCCAGTTTAACTTTGGTATTTGTTGTCACACTCTATTACATGCAGATAATATTTAATTCTGAATGTTTATATTAATTTATTGCATGCTTATGTGTTTCTTTCTATCACACATCCCGCTTACTCTATTTTATATTAGGACAGAAAGTGCCTACTTTCCCAGTTCTCCATTAATGAATTAAACAGTATGTTGTTTTTACATATTATTCTATAGGGCTTTTGTCCTATAGTTCTTATATATTGTTGTTTTTATATATTATTCTATAGGGCTTTTGTCCGGGTATGCTATATGTTGGATATCATTTATGTATGTTATTAGTATTGTTCCTATTGTGATCTTATACCATTTGGGACTACTGTTATTTATATCCAAACCCTAAATATCACCATAATCTTTTATTTATTGTCATAAGGATGCAACATTGAATCATTGACAACTGTTGCATTCACATGTCCAATTATTTATGGTTTCCATCTTCAAAAAAGGGAGAAGAACAGAGGGAGGGGGAGGGGGGGGGAAATGAATTTGATGCAAATAATACTGGGATGAACCCTAATTGTTAAACATAAATGACATGAATATTCTTACTTGAGATGTAACGCAAGGTTGTAGATAGCACTTTGTTTGAATTTCTTCTTACTAGGTAGGGAAGAGAAGAGTTCATCTTGACTCAAAATCATTCTTATTGTTAGGAAGAGAAAAAACATGTTTTATTAGTTTCTTTAGTTTACTTTATTGAGATATCTGGTCGGAGGAATGTTCAACATTCACAGGATAGTATAATCATAAGTCTTATTTCTTAGTTGTCATCATATTCATTCTAAAAAGGCAGCATACGAGAAACCTTCATTTAAACCTAAAGGTGCCATACCCAGATATAATTGACACAATCCTATAAATTTTATTTAAGCAAGATTGTTATTATGCTGGATTTGCATGTGCCGAGCTACAGGAGTGTCTTTCTTAGTCTGAATGCTACTTAGATGTTGGGAGATAAGTCTTTTCAGCTCCTGTGTGGTTTTTCCCACATAAATCCTCGGGCATGTACACTGTGCAATATAGATCAAATGTTTTCTGCTACAGTTGATAAACTGGCTAATTTCGTACATCCGGGAATCTATGGGGTTGATAAATTGTTTGGTTTTAATCACAAAAGAGCAAAAGGAGCAGTGTCCACACTGAAAAGACCCAAAAGTTCTATTATGTAGCCAGGTCTCCCTTGTATCATGTGTTTCTAAATGGCTACGCACTAATTGATCGTGTAAATTGGGTCCCCTCCTATACGTGATGCTCGGGTTAGCACCGACCAGTGGTCCTACGTACCTATCCGTATGAAGGAGGTGCCAATGCTTTCGCAAAATTCCATAATTTGGTTAGTATAACCATCAAAATTTCCAACACAACGAATCCGATCAGGGTTATCTCTTGTGTTGAGATCTGAAAGTATAGCACCTCTCTCTATGGTACGGGCCCGCTGGTAGGCTCTTTTCAAATGTCTCCTGGGGTATCCTCTTTGCCTAAATCTCCAAAATAATTTCTGACTCCCCTCCTCAAACATTTTCTCCTCCGAACAGTTGCGTCGTGCATGCAAGTACTGGCCAATAGGTATACTGGATTTCAATTTATCTGGGTGCCAACTGTTCCAATGTAGTAATGAATTGGCAGCTGTCAGTTTGCAATATATCTTAGTTTGAATTTTACGAGCTTGATCTATATAAATGTGTAAGTCTAAAAAATGAATAGAAGACTACCTCACTGGTGAATACCATACCTATGTCGTGGGTATTCAACTGTGCAACAAATTCCAAGAAAAGTGAAGTATCTCTGTCCCAAAGAATCATGACATGATCGATATAGCACCCCCAGAAATTGATGTGATTAGTGTAGAAAAGAAAAGCCTCAGAAAAAACAAAAGTGTCCTCCCACCACCCTAAAAGCAAATTAGCATAATTTGGTGCAAAAGAAGACCCCATAGCAGTGCCTTGTGTTTGGTGATAGAAAGTGCCGTTAATAATTGTTTGTTAAGATGAATTTTAATAATTCAATCACAAAATTATTGTGTTCCGTGAAAAAAGTACTCAGTGTTCAAAAAGTGTGCAATCGCGGTCAGACCAAAATCATGTTGTATATTACTATACAAACTTTCCACATCTAGGCTAGCTAGGATGGCTGTCTCCGTAACTACAATGTCCTGTAGTTTTAGTACTGTATCTTTTGTATCCTTCAGGTACGAGGGTAAAGTAATCACAAAGGGGGCAAGCACCTTGCCCACATAGATACTTGCTCCATCAACATGAGAAGAAAACATATCAAGGCAGAATCAGACAGCCTGGAGGTGGCATAATTACGAGAAGAACATATGGTGGCAGAATGAGATAGCCTGGATGTTGCAGCAGCAGCATCAGGAGTCCTGAAAGTGATCCGGTGACAGAGGGGTGCAGTTGGTGGCAATAATAGTACCCAGTGACGAAGGTGGATGAAAAAAGGAGAACTTGGCATCAGATGTGTGGCATCAGGTGAGTGGCAGGATCAGAATAGTAGCTGAGGCAGGTAGGCAGAAGAAAATGGTCTCTTTTGTGAAAGTTTTGGTGTACACTTGAGGATATGCATTACGTAAAACTTAAATGGGCACTGTCACCAACTTTATTTTTTGATATGTTGTAGTACTTATGTACTACAACATGTCTCTAATATACTTTTATTTTTTATTTTTTTATTAAAATGGTTTAATTTACATTTGAAAACCGGCCACTAGTGGCCGGCTGCAGCCTGGCGTGACGTCACACCTGAAAAAGGACTGATGCGGCCGGGCATCGGTCCTTTTTCATTTAGCCTGCGCTCGCTCCCTGCCTGTCAATCAGACAGGCAGGGAGCGAGCGCATTGGCTCCCCGGCCACTGTCTGGGAGGCCACTCCTCCCGCGGCCTCGTCGCCGCCGCTGTACCTGCACGCCCGCTGCCGGACTCTGCAGTAAGTGTAATGAGGGAACGGGGTATGCGGGAGGGGGGTTTGTGATGGAGGGAACGGGGTATGCGGAGGGGGGGGTATGGCGCGGGGGGAGGGAGACGGAGGGGACGGGCTAGCGCCGCAGCGACGCATGTAACTAACTAATAGTTTATCTGCACAGGGTGCCTCCAGCTGTTTCAATACTACAACTCCCAGCATGCCCTGACAGCCAATAGATGTCAGGGCAAGCTGGGAGTTGTAGTGGTGAAACAGCTGGAGGCACCCTGTGTAGATGAACTAAGGGCAGAAGTCCCCCCCAGCAGGCATCAGTGACGTGGTGCCTGCTGGGGAAGTCTGCCTGGTAGTGAGCACACTGCCAGGCAGACAAAAGGCATTTTTAATATCGTAAAAATAAAAATTCAAAGCAGGGAGGGGGTTAGGGATAGATTGGCAATAGGCAGGGACAGAAAAAAAATAGGATGGTGGGAGCTACTCTTTAACTTTTAATAATATGATTAGGATGAAATATGTGGACAACATTTTTTTTAAATCAAACAAAAGGAAAGGTGTGCAAAAAACACATGTACCACCTACACCACCAAGTATTAATGTGATGTAAAGACCTCTAAAAGGTGGAAGGGAACAACGTTTGGTCCATTGTAACAGGTGGTGGTAAAAACTTCCTTTGTAAGGCTCTACTCTCACCCTATTAATTCCCTTCTTGGCAAGTGTTACTCACCCTAAAAATGGCGGCCCCACATAGGAAACTCTCTCTATTTCCACCTAAAAACCCTGCAAAATGGCAGTATTTGTAGGTGGAAAAAGGGAGATGTTCCTGTGTGGGGCCACCTTTTCTAGGGCGAGTAACACTTGCCAAGAAGGGAATTAATAATGCGAGAGTAGGGCCTTACAGGGGAATTTTTACCCCAGCGGTGACAATTAACCATATGTTGTTCCCTTCCCCCTTTTAGAGGTCTTTGCATCACATCAATACTTGGTGGTGTAGGTGGCACATGTGTGGTTTTTGCACACCTTTCCTTTTGTTTGATTTAAAAAAAAATTTGGGGGTCCATATATTTTATCCTAAGAATATTATTAAAAGTTAAGTTTTACGTAATGCATATCCTCAATATTTACTTGTGGTCTGATGCGGAGGAATGTTTGTAACTGGGGAGCAGCGCCTTCAATATGTTTAGCACTATCCATATTTGTAAAGTGTTGGTGTGGCAGCATGGTCAATCTACTCTGATGCATCAGGCATTGGTGGGTAGAAATCCTGGCTGATCCATGCCTGATTCATCTTGACAAAGGTCAGTCTCTCCACATTTTTCATGGACAGATGAGTTCTCCTTGGGGTGACTATGGCCCAGCCGCACTAAACACCCGCTCTGATGGCACACTACTGGCCGGGCAGGACAGCTTTTCCAGGGCAAACTCTTCTAGTTGCGGCCACAAATCAAGTTTGGCTGCTAAGAAGTTCAGCGGATCTTCAAGGTGTGTTGGCATGGGCATGTCAAGTAGACTTGTGCACAAGAAAAATTTTTGTTTTGTTTCGTTTTTTCGTTTTGGATAAAATTTTTGGTTCGGTAATATTTTCGGTTTTGATTTTTCGGATACATTCGGTATTTGGGTGTTCGGTTTTATTTTTCGGATACATTCGGTATTCAGGCATTTTCTTTTCTTTCGGATACATTTGGTATTCGGGTACATTCGGGTAAATCTTTTTTAACCTCTTAAGGACGCAGGGCGTATGGATACGCCCTGCATTCCAAGTCCTTAAGGACGCAGGGCGTATCCATACGCCTGTGGGAATTCCGGTCCCCACCGCTAGCAGGTTGGGGACCGGAGCCGGATGCCTGCTGAAATCGTTCAGCAGGCATCCCGGCATATCACCCAGGGGGGTCATTAAGCCCCCCCATGTCGGCGATCGCCGCAGATGGCTGGACAATTCAGTCCAGCGATCTGCGGCGATTCCGGGTCAATCGGGTCTCCAGTGACCCGGTGACCCGGAATTACTGGCTGTTCGGGGCCGTCTCTGAGCCTGCTGGGGTGAGGTGGCACTGGTGCCACCTCACGATCGCCCTGATTCGTCGGCCGGATTACCGGCCGACCAATCAGGGCGCCTGCTGCGGGTGTCACTCCCGCACCCGCTCCGCCCCTCTTCCGGCATGCCCATTGGCTGTCGGTGACTGCTGAGAGTTGTAGTTTTGCAACAGCTGAAGGCACACTGGTTGTGAAACCCATTTTTTTTTTACCTAACTCAGTGTTTCACGACCGATGTGCCTCCAGCTGTTGCAAACTACAACTCCCAGCAGGCACCTTACACCATGCACCGTACATTCTGGGAGTTGTAGTTTTGCAACAGCTGGAGGCACACTGGTTTTGAAACACTGAGTAAGGTCACAAACTTAGTGATACATAACCAGTGTGCCTACAGCTGTTGCAAAACTAAAACTCTCAGCATGTACAGTCTGTCAGCGCATGCTGGGAGTTGTAGTTTTGCAACAGCTGGATGTCCCCCCCAATGTGAATGTACAGGGTACACTCACATGGGCGGAGGCTTACAGTAAGTATCTGGCTGCAAGTTTGAGCTGCAGCAAATTTTCTGCAACAGCTCAAACTGCCAGCGAGAAACTACTGTGAACCCCCGCCCGTGCGACTGTACCCTAAAAACACTACACTACACTACCACAAAAAATAAAATAAAAAGTAAAAAACACTACATATACACATACCCCTACACAGCCCCCCTCCCCTCCCCAATAAAAATGAAAAATGTCTGGTACAAAACGGAGCCTCCAGCTGTTGCAAAACCACAACTCCCAGTATTGTCGGACAGCCGTTGACTGTCCAGGCATGCTGGGAGTTTTACAACAGCTGGAGGCACCCTGTTTGGGAATCACTGGCGTACAATTCCCCTATGTCCACCCCTATGCAATCCCTAATTTAGGCCTCAAATGCGCATGGCGCTCTCACTTTGGAGCCCTGTCGTATTTCAAGGCAACAGTTAAGGGTCACATATGGGGTATCGCCGTACTCGGGAGAAATTGTGTTACAAATTTTAGGGGGTATTTTCTGCTTTTACCCTTTTTAAAAATGTAAAATTTTTGGGAAAAGAAGCATTTTAGGTAAATTTTTTTTTTTTTTTTTTTTACATATGCAATAGTCGTGAAACGCCTGTGGGGTATTAAGGTTCACTTAACCCCTTGTTACATTCCCCGAGGGCTCTAGTTTCCAAAATGGTATGCCATGTGTTTTTTTTTTGCTGTCCTGGCACCATAGGGGCTTCCTAAATGCGGCATGCCCCCAGAGCAAAATTTGCTTTCAAAAAGCCAAATGTGACTCCTTCTCTTCTGAGACCTGTAGTGCGCCAGCAGAGCACTTTTCACCCCCATATGGGGTGTTTTCTGAATCGGGAGAAATTGGGCTTCAAATTTTGGGGGGTATTTTCTGCTTTAACCCTTTGTATAAATGTACATTTTTTGGGAAAGCAAGCATTTTAGGTACATTTTTAAATTTTTTTTTTACATATGCAAAAGTCGTGAAACACCTGTAGGGTATTAAGGTTCACTTTACCCCTTGTTACGTTCCCCGAGGGGTCTAGTTTCCAAAATGGTATGCCATGTGTTTTTTTTTGCTGTCCTGGCACCATAGGGGCTTCCTAAATGCGGCATGCCCCCAGAGTAAAATTTCCTTCAAAAAAGCCAAATGTGACTGCTTCTCTTCTGAGACCTGTAGTGCGCCAGCAGAGCACTTTTCACCCCCATATGGGGTGTTTTCTGAATCGAGAGAAATTGGGCTTCAAATTTTGGGGGGTATTTTCTGCTATTACCCTTTTTAAAAATGTAAAACTTTAGGGAAACCAAGCATTTTAGGTAAAAAATTCTTTTTTTTTTTTACATATGCAAAAGTCGTGAATCATCTGTGGGGTATTAAGGTTCACATTACCCCTTGTTACGTTCCCCGAGGGGTCTAGTTTCCAAAATGGTATGCCATGTGGGGTTTTTTGCTGTTCTGGCACCATAGGGGCTTCCTAAAGGTGACATGCCCCCCAAAAACCATTTGACGCTCCTTCCCTTCTGAGCCCTCTACTGCGCTCGCCGAACAATTAACATAGACATATGAGGTATGTGCTTACTCGACAGAAATTGGGTTTCAAAGACAAGTAAAAATTTTCTCCTTTTTACCCCTTAAAAAAAATTCAAAAATTGGGTCTACAAGAACATGCGAGTGTAAAAAATGAAGATTGTGAATTTTCTCCTTCACTTTGCTGCTATTCCTGTGCAACCCCTAAAGGGTTAAAACGCTTACTGAATGTCATTTTGAATACTTTGGGGGGTGCAGTTTTTATAATGGGGTCATTTATGGGGTATTTCTAATATGAAGACCCTTCAAATCCACTTCAAACCTGAACTGGTCCCTGAAAAAAAGCGAGTTTCAAAATTTTGTGAAAAATTGGAAAATTGCTGCGGAAATTTGAAGCCCTCTGGTGTCTTCCAAAAGTAAAAACTCATCAATTTTATGATGCAAACATAAAGTAGACATATTGTATATGTGAATAAAAAAAAAATTATTTGGAATATCCATTTTCCTTACAAGCAGAGAGCTTCAAAGTTAGAAAAATGCAAAATTTTCTAATTTTTCATCAAATATTGGGATTTTTCACCAAGAAAGGATGCAAGTTACCAAAAATTTTTACCACTAAGTTAAAGTAGAATATGTCACGAAAAAACAATCTCGGAATGAGAATGATAACTAAAAGCATTCCAGAGTTATTAATGTTTAAAGTGACAGTGGTCAGATTTGCAAAAAATGGCCGAGTCCTTAAGGTGAAAAAGGGCTCAGTCCTTAAGGGGTTAAGCAGGGGACCATTATCGGGAGCGTGTGTGTGCAGGAAAAGAGGGCAGCCGCAGAGATCGGAACATTGGAAGACAGGTAAGATAATATCATTTTAGGTGATTTATTATTAATACATAATGTAATGGTGAATGAATGAGTAAATGAATGAATGAATGCTGTATTAATGATTGATGTGTTTGATCGATGTGTTTGATTGTCGGGTGATTTATGTATCACATGTTTTGTCAATTGCGCTAACACTGTTACTGTTACCAGGGTGCGTCCAGCTGTTGCAAAACTACAACACCCACCCTGCCCTGACAGCCAAAGGCTGTCTGGGCATGCTGGGAGTTGCAGTTTTGCAACAGCTGGAGGCACACTTTGGAAAACATGCACAAAGCTTTTTAATTCATTTTCAAATTCTGCTTGCTTTTTTCAGAAATGGGTTAGTAGGCCAGTGATATGCATAGTAATTGCCGTGGGAACATTTTTCATTCATAAAAACGCAGGCTCAATTGGATAATTGCCGTTTAGAACATTGGGACCCCAAACGTTCTAAACGGCAATTATCCAATTAAGTCTGCGGTTTTATGAATGAAAAATGTTCCCACGGCAATTACTATGCATATCACTGACTTACTAACCCATTTCTGAAAAAAGCGAGCGGAATTTGAAAATGAATTAAAAAGCTTTGTGCATATTTGCCAAAATGTGCCTCAAGCTGTTGCAAAACTGCAACTCCCAGCATGCTCAGACAGCCTTTGGCTGTCAGGGCATGCTGGGTGGGTGTTGTAGTTTTGCAACAGCTGGAGGCACCCTGGTAACAGTAACAGAAACAGTGTGTAGCGCAACAGTGTTAGCGCAAGGACCAATAAAAAAATTAGAATGAATTCTTTACTTTTGTTTACGGATAACAAATGCATTAGTTATTAACCGCATTCATTCGGTAAATAACGAATGCATTCGTTATTTTGCTATTCGTATTATCGTGGCTATTCAGGAATGTTCAAAATATGTTTTCGTGCATTCGGATCAGTCCGAATGCCCGAAAACGGTAAAATTTGGTAAATTAGACATTCGTGACGAAACGAATTGCACATGTCTAATGTCAACATATGTGTCACGATTCGGCTGGCTGGAGGTGGATCCTCTGTGCCAGAGAGGGATTGGCGTGGACCGTGCTGGTGGACCGGTTCTAAGTTGCTACTGGTATTCACCAGAGCCCGCCGCAAAGCGGGATAGTCTTGCAGCGGCGGTAGCAACCAGGTCGTATCCACCAGCAACGGCTCAACCTCTCTGACTGCTGAAGATAGGCGCGGTACAAGGGAGTAGACAAGAGCAAGGTCGGCCTCATTATTCCAGGATAATTCGGAGGCAAGAGTACGGCATTGGATGGCGTACTCGCCAACAGAAGAATTACCCTGGACCAGGTTCAGCAGGGCAGTCTCAGCAGAAGAGGCTCGGGCAGGTTCCTCAAAGACACTTCGAATCTCCGTGAAGAAGGAGTGTACAGAGGCAGTGACAGGATCATTGTGGTCCCAGAGCGGTGTGGCCCATGACAGAGCTTTCCCAGACAGAAGGCTGACTACGAAAGCCACCTTAGACCTTTCAGTAGGAAACTGGTCCGACATCATCTCCAAGTGCAGGGAACATTGCGAAAGAAAGCCACGGCAAAACTTAGAGTCCCCATCAAATTTATCCGGCAAGGATAATCGTAGGCCGGAAGCGGCCACTCGCTGCGGAGGAGGTGCAGGAGCTGGCGGAGGAGATGATTGCTGAAGCTGTGGTAGTAGCTGCTGTAGCATCACGGTCAGTTGAGACAGCTGGTGGCCTTGTTGCGCTATCTGTTGCGACTGCTGGGCGACCACCGTGGTGAGGTCGGCGACAACTGGCAGTGGGACTTCAGCGGGATCCATGGCCGGATCTACTGTCACGATTCGGCTGGCTGGAGGTGGATCCTCTGTGCCAGAGAGGGATTGGCGTGGACCGTGCTGGTGGACCGGTTCTAAGTTGCTACTGGTATTCACCAGAGCCCGCCGCAAAGCGGGATGGTCTTGCAGCGACGGTAGCAACCAGGTCGTATCCACCAGCAACGGCTCAACCTCTCTGACTGCTGAAGATAGGCGCGGTACAAGGGAGTAGACAAGAGCAAGGTCGGACGTAGCAGAAGGTCAGGGCAGGCAGCAAGGATCGTAGTCAGGGGCAACGGCAGGAGGTCTGGAACACAGTCTAGGAACACACAAGGAAACGCTTTCACTGGCACAATGGCAACAAGATCCGGCGAGGGAGTGCAGGGGAAGCGAGGTATAAATAGGGAGTGCACAGGTGAACACACTAATTAAGCCAGCTGCGCCAATCAGTGGCGCAGTGGCCCTTTAAATTGCAGAGACCCGGCGCGTGCGCGCCCTAAGGAGCGGGGCCGCGCGCGCCGGGACAAGACCGACGGAGAGCGAGTCAGGTACGGGAGCCGGGATGCGCATCCCGAGCGGGCGCCTCCCGCATCGCGAATCGCATCCCGGCTGAGAGGGGTATTGCAGCGCACCCGGTCAGCAGGTCTGACCGGGGCGCTGCAAATGCGAGGATGTTGCGAGCGCTCCGGGGAGGAGTGGGGCGCTCGGCGTAACAGTACCCCCCCCCTTAGGTCTCCCCCTCTTCTTGGAGCCTGAGAACCTGAGGATAAGACTTTTGTCTAGGATGTTGTCCTCAGGTTCCCAGGATCTCTCTTCTGGACCACAGCCTTCCCAATCCACCAAGAATTTTTTTTTCCCTCTGACCGTCTTGGAGGCCAGAATCTCCTTCACGGAGAAGACGTCAGAAGAACCGGAAACAGGAGTGGGAGAAACAAGTTTGGGAGAGAAGTGGTTAATGATGAGTGGTTTAAGGAGAGAGACATGGAAGGCATTGGGAATACGAAGAGAAGGAGGAAGAAGGAGTTTGTAAGAGACAGGGTTAATCTTCACAAGACTTTGAAAGGGCCAAGATAGCGTGGTCCCAGTTTGTAACTGGGGACACGAAAGCGGACATATTTAGCGGAGAGCCATACCTTGTCTCCGGGAGCAAAAATGGGGGGAGTTCTTCTTTTCTTATCGGCAAACCTTTTCATGCGGGATGAAGCCTGTAAAAGAGAATTTTGGGTCTCTTTCCATATGGTGGAAAGATCACGAGTCACTTCATCCACAGCGGGCAAACCAGAGGGCAAGGGAGTAGGGAGGGGGGGGGAAGAGGGTGACGGCCGTACACCACGAAAAATGGGGACTTAGCAGAAGATTCGGAGACTCTGAAGTTGTATGAGAATTCGGCCCATGGTAGAAGATCTGCCCAGTCATCCTGGCGGGAGGAAACAAAATGCCGTAAATAGTCACCCAGGACCTGGTTAATTCTTTCTACTTGCCCATTGGATTGGGGATGATAAGAAGAAGAGAAGTTTAATTTAATCTTGAGCTGTTTACAGAGGGCCCTCCAGAATTTAGACACGAATTGGACGCCTCTATCCGAGACGATCTGCGTGGGCAAACCGTGAAGACGAAAAATGTGTACAAAAAATTGTTTTGCCAACTGAGGCGCTGAAGGAAGACCAGGAAGAGGAATAAAATGTGCCATCTTGGAAAATCGATCAACGACCACCCAAACAACTGTGTTGCCACGGGATGGGGGTAAGTCTGTAATAAAGTCCATACCAATCAGTGACCAAGGCTGTTCGGGGACAGGCAGAGGATGAAGGAGACCAGCAGGCTTCTGGCGAGGAGTCTTATCCTGGGCACAGACAGTACAGGCCCGCACAAAAGCAACAACATCCGTCTCTAGAGTCGGCCACCAATAGAAACGAGAGATGAGTTGCAAGGATTTTTTGATGCCCGCATGGCCTGCGAGGTGGGAGGAGTGTCCCCATTTGAGAATCCCGAGACGCTGGCGTGGAGAAACGAAGGTCTTCCCTGGAGGAGTTTGCCTGATGGAGACTGGAGAAGTGGAGATCAGACAGTCAGGAGGAATGATGTGTTGCGGAGAGAGCTCTACTTCCGAGGCATCCGAGGAACGAGAGAGGGCATCGGCCCTAATGTTCTTGTCGGCAGGGCGAAAATGAATTTCAAAGTTAAAACGGGCAAAGAACAACGACCACCTGGCCTGGCGAGGGTTCAGCCGTTGGGCAGACTGGAGATAGGAGAGATTCTTGTGATCAGTGTATATGATAACTGGAAATTTTGATCCCTCCAGCAGATGCCTCCATTCCTCAAGCGCCAATTTAATGGCCAGTAGTTCTCGATCCCCGATGGAGTAGTTTCTCTCCGCCGGAGAGAAGGTCCTAGAAAAAAAACCACAAGTAACAGCATGCCCGGAAGAATTTTTTTGTAGAAGGACAGCTCCAGCTCCCACTGAGGAGGCATCTACCTCCAATAGGAAGGGTTTAGATGGGTCAAGTCTGGAGAGCACGGGAGCAGAAGAAAAGGCAGACTTGAGATGTTTAAATGCGTCTTCCGCTTGGGGAGACCAGGACTTGGGATTGGCATTTTTCTTGGTTAAAGCCACGATAGGAGCCACAATAGTGGAAAAGTGTGGAATAAATTGTCTGTAATAATTGGCGAACCCCAAAAAACGTTGGATAGCACGGAGTCCGGAGGGGCGTGGCCAATCTAATACGGCAGAGAGTTTATCTGGGTCCATTTGTAGTCCCTGGCCAGAGACCAAGTATCCTAGGAAAGGAAGAGATTGACATTCAAACAGACATTTCTCCATTTTGGCATAAAGTTGATTGTCTCGAAGTCTCTGAAGAACCATGCGGACATGCTGGCGGTGTTCTTCTAAGTTGGCAGAAAAAATCAGAATATCGTCCAGATAAACCACAACACAGGAATATAAGAGATCACGAAAAATTTAATTAACAAAGTCTTGGAAGACGGCAGGGGCGTTGCACAGGCCAAAGGGCATGACCAGATACTCAAAGTGTCCATCTCTGGTGTTAAATGCAGTCTTCCATTCGTCCCCCTCCCTGATGCGGATGAGATTATAAGCACCTTTTAAGTCCAGTTTGGTAAAGATGTGGGCACCTTGTAGGCGATCAAAGAGTTCCGAGATAAGAGGTAGGGGGTAGCGGTTCTTTACCGTGATTTTATTAAGTCCGCGGTAATCAATGCAAGGACGTAGGGAGCCATCTTTTTTGGACACAAAAAAAAATCCAGCTCCGGCAGGAGAGGAGGATTTGCGGATAAACCCCTTTTTTAAATTTTCCTGGATGTACTCTGACATGGCAAGAGTCTCTGGAGCAGACAGAGGATAAATTCTGCCCCGGGGTGGAGTAGTACCCGGGAGAAGGTCAATAGGACAGTCATAAGGCCTGTGAGGAGGTAAAGTCTCAGCTTGCTTTTTGCAAAACACGTCAGCATAGTCCATATAAGCCTTAGGAAGACCGGTTACAGGGGGAACCACAGGGTCACGGCAGGGAGTACTGGGAACCGGTTTAAGACAGTCCTTGAAACAAGAAGTACCCCAGTTCTTGATTTCTCCTGTGGACCAATCAAGGGTTGGGGAATGGCGTTGAAGCCACGGTAATCCAAGAAGAATTTCGGAAGTGCAGTTGGAGAGGACCAAAAATTCAATTTTTTCGTGATGAGGTCCGATGCACATTAGGAGAGGTTCCGTGCGGTAACGCACGGTACAGTCCAATCTTTCATTGTTAACAGAATTGATGTAGAGGGGTCTGGCGAGACTGGTCACCGGGATGTTGAACCTGTTGATGAGGGAGGCCAAAATAAAATTTCCTGCAGATCCGGAATCCAAGAAGGCCATAGTAGAGAAGGAGAAGGTAGAGGAAGATATCCGCACAGGCACAGTAAGGCGTGGAGAAGCAGAGTCGACATCAAGAACTGTCTCACCTTTGTGCGGAGTCAGCGTACGTCTTTCCAGGCGGGGAGGACGGATAGGACAATCCTTCAAGAAGTGTTCGGTACCGGCACAGTACAGGCACAGATTCTCCATGCGGCGTCGTGTCCTCTCTTGAGGTGTCAAGCGAGACCGGTCAACTTGCATAGCCTCCACGGCGGGAGGCACAGGAACGGATTGCAGAGGACCAGAGGAGAGAGGAGGCGGGGAGAAAAAACGCCTCGTGCGAACAAAGTCCATATCCTGGCGGAGCTCCTGACGCCTTTCGGAAAAACGCATGTCAATGCAGGTGGCCAGATGAATAAGTTCATGCAGGTTAGCAGGAATTTCTCGTGCGGCCAGCACATCTTTAATGTTGCTGGATAGGCCTTTTTTAAAGGTCGCGCAGAGGGCCTCATTATTCCAGGATAATTCGGAGGCAAGAGTACGGCATTGGATGGCGTACTCGCCAACAGAAGAATTACCCTGGACCAGGTTCAGCAGGGCAGTCTCAGCAGAAGAGGCTCGGGCAGGTTCCTCAAAGACACTTCGAATCTCCGTGAAGAAGGAGTGTACAGAGGCAGTGACAGGATCATTGTGGTCCCAGAGCGGTGTGGCCCATGACAGAGCTTTCCCAGACAGAAGGCTGACTACGAAAGCCACCTTAGACCTTTCAGTAGGAAACTGGTCCGACATCATCTCCAAGTGCAGGGAACATTGCGAAAGAAAGCCACGGCAAAACTTAGAGTCCCCATCAAATTTATCCGGCAAGGATAATCGTAGGCCGGAAGCGGCCACTCGCTGCGGAGGAGGTGCAGGAGCTGGCGGAGGAGATGATTGCTGAAGCTGTGGTAGTAGCTGCTGTAGCATCACGGTCAGTTGAGACAGCTGGTGGCCTTGTTGCGCTATCTGTTGCGACTGCTGGGCGACCACCGTGGTGAGGTCGGCGACAACTGGCAGTGGGACTTCAGCGGGATCCATGGCCGGATCTACTGTCACGATTCGGCTGGCTGGAGGTGGATCCTCTGTGCCAGAGAGGGATTGGCGTGGACCGTGCTGGTGGACCGGTTCTAAGTTGCTACTGGTATTCACCAGAGCCCGCCGCAAAGCGGGATGGTCTTGCAGCGACGGTAGCAACCAGGTCGTATCCACCAGCAACGGCTCAACCTCTCTGACTGCTGAAGATAGGCGCGGTACAAGGGAGTAGACAAGAGCAAGGTCGGACGTAGCAGAAGGTCAGGGCAGGCAGCAAGGATCGTAGTCAGGGGCAACGGCAGGAGGTCTGGAACACAGTCTAGGAACACACAAGGAAACGCTTTCACTGGCACAATGGCAACAAGATCCGGCAAGGGAGTGCAGGGGAAGCGAGGTATAAATAGGGAGTGCACAGGTGAACACACTAATTAAGCCAGCTGCGCCAATCAGTGGCGCAGTGGCCCTTTAAATTGCAGAGACCCGGCGCGCGCGCGCCCTAAGGAGCGGGGCCGCGCGCCGGGACAAGACCGACGGAGAGCGAGTCAGGTATGGGAGCCGGGATGCGCATCGCGAGCGGGCGCCTCCCGCATCGCGAATCGCATCCCGGCTTAGAGGGGTATTGCAGCGCACCCGGTCAGCAGGTCTGACCGGGGCGCTGCAAATGCGAGGATGTTGCGAGCGCTCCGGGGAGGAGCGGGGACCCGGAGCGCTCGGCGTAACAGTATGCCACCACCTGCTGGTTCAGGTCCTGCTCCAGGTCTACCTGCTGCTGATGAGTTGCTTTACTATGTGGGTGAAGAAAGGTACTCATCAGCGACTCTATGCAAGAAATTGGAGGTGCGGACATAAGATTTGCATAAGATGCAAATATATGCTCATTCAAAAATAGTTTAATTCGTATGGCAACACCTGTAATGTAGTGTATTTGGCGTCCTGTGAAACCTGCCATTGCCAATATGTAGGATGCACTTCCAATAGTTTAAAAACTAGAATTCGCAGCATATGTCGGATGCAAAAAATCCCAGATCCCTTAATATCTCTGCACGGTCAAAACACTTTAAGGATGTGCATGCAGGTAGTGTTGCTACATTGCGGATTAAGGGCATAGAAAAGATTTTTTAAAAACTGTGAGAGGGGGTGACACCAGAAGGCTTCTCTTGAATAGAGAATCTTTCTGGATGTTTTTATTGGACACCCGAGTGTGGGAGAGAAAAAAGGAGAGACCGACACAGGCGCCTTGTGCGTTACCACTAAACAGGGATATCAGATTAAAACAATCACAGTGAGCGGGCAGGAATAGCCCCTTAGGTAGTGGCCGCTCACCTTGAGCGAATAAGATATTCGCATATAACCCACACCGTGGGTGACAGAAGGATTGGAACTGCTGCTGAGCCTGGGTCCCAGGAAAGGAAGAGATCCGATCCTGATGGAAGTGGAGGCGGAGAAGGAAAAAATGACCCTTACAGAGGCGCTGCTAGTTCCAGAGTAATGTAGAAGCCAACCAGAGGTATTGATAAAACACCGGAGTGGTTTATTAGAGCATAAGAGGACAATGAAGTACACAGATGACGCGTTTCGGGGGAGCAACCCCCTTCCTCAGATCACTCCACTCCGGTGTTTTACCAATACCTCTGGTTGGCTTCTACATTACTCTGGAACTAGCAGCGCCTCTGTAAGGGTCATTTTTTCCTTCTCCGCCTCTATTGGACACCCGGGAGCCGAAAAAGCTTGAATTTAAGGCAGGATCTAGTTCTGACATATTAATATGTTAATCCCCCATTTTTTGTACAGTTCTATGTATAGTATTATTCGTTTATGTATGCCCTAGGGAATCATGTTCTTCTAATATATACAAACACATTTCATAAATATAATTAACAACAGTAAAAAGTAAAAAAAAAAAAATTACTACTGGAACATATTAGAATAGTTTTGTTTGTACCTGCATGCATATATCCATTAATATTTTACAGTTGTATCCGTCTTATGTGTACATCTAGTTAATCCTCCATGAGCTAATTTATATGGAACTATTATGTGGTGCCGAAAAACGTCTCAGGTATATTGTCTGGATACTATAAGATTGTCCAGGAAGTACTAAAGATGTCCCGATCTGGGATTCCATGTCACATTTTTTAGCTTTTCTCTGTCAGCAATACCATGTGACTGAATAATGGTATATATAAGAAGGAACGTGTTATTGCTTTTTTATGCCAAGACTAAGGACATGCTTGTTCGAAACACGTAGGCTGCTACACTCTGCCTGTATTTTCTGTATTTTATTATCATGCTCCAATAAAGTGGACTTTTACTCATTGCCTGGTGCCGGACATCGTTTTCTACATCAGCGTAGACTCAGGCTGCTGCTGATGGAGCTGGTACTGCTCCTGCCACCCCACCACGCCCCAGCAGCCATGGCAGTGGAAGGTGAGCGTAGAGGGCCACCCGAGTCAGACCTGCGAGAGGATGGACGATGCTGCAGATAGGCATAAGCCAACTGACTACGTAGGATGTCTCAGTAGTAAGTCAGTTTGTCCTCCCTCTCAGTGGGTGTAAAAAAAAGGTCCCATTTTGTGCTGGTAGCGAGGGTCCAATAAGGTTAAGAGCCAGAAGTCATCCCGCAGCTGAATGGGGACAATTCGGAGGTCACTACACAAGCATGCATTGTGTCATTTGTGCAAGTTACTCGGAGGGACTCCCTGCCTCCATCTCCACTGCATAGTGCCACGTTGTGTCTGGGTCCTCTGTCTCGCCTTCCTCATAACCCTCTAGCTTCTCTAGCTGCTCCTGCTCCTCCTCTCCTGTCAGTTGACAAGAAAAAATGCCTAAACTGTGCTCCACTGTGCCCCTCCCCCTCCTCCTTCAGTTCAGCCCCCACAGGGCTCATGTGGCTGTAAGATGTAGGCGCCATGTTTCCAGTGCATTGACCAGCATTTGTTCCAACACGTGTTGTAGTAGATGAAGCAGTGGAACGACGTTGTTCATCCTGTAATCCTGGCGACTGACTAATAATGTGGCTTCCTCAAAGGGCCTGAGCAAATGGCAGGTGTCACGTATGAGCTGCCACTGTTTGACATTGAAGTTACACAGGGGAGTCCCCCTATCCGCTTGGATCATCAAGAAATTAGTGATGGCTTTTCTTTGTTCGTATAGTCTGTCCAACATATGGAGGGTGGCATTCCAACGTTTGGAAACATCGCAAATCAGACTATGTTTGGGGATACGGTTCTGGCACTGCAGCTCAAGGAGACTGTGCTTCACAGTGTACGAGTGGCTGAAGTGCATGAAAAGTTTACTTCCCATTGTTAAGATGTCTTGCAGATGGGAGGAACACTTCAGGAACTGCTTGCCAACCATATTGAATACGTGTGCCATGCAGGGCGCATGTCTCAGGCTTCTATGTCGCAGCGCAGACAAGATGTTCTTCCCGTTGTTAGTTACCATGGTTCCCATTTCCAGTTTTCATGGAGTAAGCCTTGATTCAATTTCTTGATGAATGACTTTTAGCAGTTCCTCCCCTGTGTTACTCTGTTCACCAAGGCAAACCATATGAAAAACAGCGTGACACCGCTGTGCCCTGCACACATGGTATGCTGGAGGGGCACTGAGACTTGTCCGTGCAGTGGAGGCTGAGGACACGATGGAGGATGAGGAGGCAGAGTCGCACACTGTCACAGGACCAACGGCATAGTATGGGAACAGCAAAGGACAGAGGCAATGGGAGGACAGGGACTTCTCCCGGGCAATGCCAACTGAGGGTTTTGTCTGAGGAACCCACCGACTGTTGACTGGGGGTGTCAGATGTCACTTGCGATGAAGGGGATGACCGTGTTAACCAATCGATGACACGACCGCTAGCTGATACCGGGAGCTCAGGCCTCTTGCTGCGACTCCTGCTGCCAATCGCCCCTAGTCTGCTGTTACCTCTGCCTGATGAATTTAGGCATCTGTCCCCCCTCTGTGAATGTCCTGCCACTTCTCTGCCTGACATACTTAGTGCGTATATGAGGGGAGTACAATACACACCACTACGCTTAAAACAGTATTTGTCTACAACTTTACTTTTGTAGACTTTTGCCTGGCCTTTCACAGTATCGAGGCCCTTAAAACTTTAACAGAAACAAAATTGTACACCACTTAGATGTACATATGTGGTATGCACTTATAACGGGAGGACAATGCGCTCCAGTACGCTTAAAAATAGTATTTGTCTACAAAACCAGCAGGTGTGTACTTTTTCCTGGCCTTTCACATTATCTAGGCCCTTAAGACTTTAACAGGAACAAAACGGTACTCCACTTAGATGTACACACAGGTTACACTTAATAGAGGTCAATATGCTTTTAGTGCTCTGCTCACCCTAACTGGCTGGTTACTATTAGCTTTTCAGTTGTTGTACACACCGGTGCTGCAGCACACAGTCGCTGTGTACTACACCCAAAATTGCACTTTCTCTCTCAATCTCACTCCCTTCCCTATCAGTGGTTCTAGGCTGAATTTGGGCTTGAGGTGAATCGCTGCTGTAAAAAAGCTTTTCTATGCAACACACTGCTCTCTGTCCCTCTCTGCAATAGAACGCTGATGTGACTGGGAGGTGAATTGCTGCTGTTAAAATACCTTTCTGTGCAACACACACTGCTCTCTATTCCTCTTTCTCTGCAATAGAACACTGAAGTGACTGGGAGGTGAATCGCTGCTGTAAAAATGCTTTTCTGTGCAACACACTGCTGTCTCTCCCTTTCTCTCTCTCTCTGCAATAAAAGGCTGAAGTGACTGGCCGCAAGATGGCTGCCAATTATATAGGGCTGTGACATCACAGGGGTGACTGGCTGCTGATAGGCTGCATGCTGCATGTGATTCAGGGTCATCCTGCCGACCCTTGTTCCCACCTTCCCAGGATTCCTTGCCCCATGTCCTCACATGTGGATCCACCATTTTAGATGCCCTGGAGCCGGGACCACACTAAATCGCGGCGATATTTGCATTCATTGCAAATCAAATTTTTCCTGATATTCTTAACAAATTCAGATTAGTCAGATTCAATTTGCTCATCCCTAGTGAAAACCATCCACCATAAGTAGGGAATCAATCAGTATTTACCTTGAAGCAAATTAAATAGGAATGGAATTCCAAATCAACCCTTGTGAAACACGGCTGACATCAGCAGAGGACTATGGCCGTAGAGATTCTTCTGTGGGGACCACACACAAACATATACTTTGCTTATTACGTCAATGTTATCAAAGCAAGTTCACATCAAAGCCAGGTGGACATGGTTTCATAGAAGTTATGTTTGCTGCACGATTATGAAGAGTGTAAAGGGGTATTCCAGCTTTATACATCTTATCCTAAGGGAATACCCCTTTAATGTCAGAAGCAAATGTAGACATACATATAGAAGTAGTCAGTAAAATGGAAGTGAAATTATGATTATTATTATTATTACTACTATTAATACATTTTACAAGTGTCTAGGGAGAGAACAAGGTCAGATTGTGAATCTATATTGAGGAAGCATGAAGCATGTGTGATCAGACTGGATTAAATGTAAAATTACATTGTTAATTTAATTGGTCAAAATGTGAACTAGAATATTATGTCCAAATTAAGTGAAATAAGGCGGTAGAACTACGGTAGATTGGGACCCTTCCCTGCCTTCCATAGAAAGATCACCAGTGCCTCATGTATAGTGGCAGGGAGAGAACCCCCTATGACCTCCATCAAAAGATAGAATTCCTACCAGAAGCTTCTACCAATCATTAATAATAGTTACTATTTAAAGTATCTTAGTAAATTGTTAGATCATTTCCTAATATTTAGTTATAATATTGACGTGGACATAGCTTGTATTAGTAGCCTGCATATTTTACAAGAAGTGTTCACAAGGCCTACCTGACAGATGGGAATTTTACTTGAGGCCAATCGGAGGAGTGAAGTCTAAGGGACTGAAAATGTTTGGCCCCTTAAAGGGGTACTCTGCCTTGAAACACCTTAGTCTGACTGCCTGAGGTCAGGAAAGACAATGGTCTCTCAAAACAGTAAGTGGTCAAAAGGTCAGGATAGGCTGAGGTTGGGAAACAAGCCAGATAGGCAGTAGAACACCTTTTTACTCACAGACACCTTGGAAACCTATTGCTTAGACTGGAAACAATGGGATAAGGATCATTAGAAGGGTTGTCTGGAGGAAAGCAGTGGCAGCTGTTATGGTGAGTAAGCATGAGATTAGCATTGTATGATCGATTAATGATAGATAGGTAGGTAGGGGCTCATAGTGAAGTCATGCTCCTAAGATGTGTACTGAGAAAACAGCATTCCAGTATTCACATAGCACGACCTGTGAGCTATCAATCACTAAGTGCAGATAACATAATAACCTTGTGGAAATATTTAGTTTCTTCATGAATCCCTAGGTCAGTCTGTTTAGCCTTTTTAGTAAGCACACGTCTAGATTTTCCGCCTGCGCTTTACATCAGTCATTCCCATCTTCCCATCTCTCTGAAGAGCGGTAAAATCCCACATTGATACTCGGCAGATGATGTGCAGAGACATTAATTACTAGGATGGGACCAGACCTGCTCTTCTATTTTGTTCTCTGAAGTCTTGGCCAGACAGTAATGGGCAAAGTGTCTGTGTTCTAGGTACAGAGGATTAGGAAGCTGCTCTTTGAAGTGTTATTAGAACAAATACACAGGTGTATCCTCTACTGGAGTAATAGATTCTCTGGCTTTTTCTCAGAATATCAAACAGTGCAGTCCCCTTCTATTTATTACGTGGTGTCCTGGAGCCGAACACCCTAGTCTATCTGCTCTGTCAGGTGGATGTTATTTCTGGTGCCCACTTCTATCACCTCTACTCTGTGTATTAATGTTGTTTAATTGTGTTTCTCATTTTCTGATGCTATTGGCATGTGAAGAGCTAATGGCATGTGAAGAGATAACTATATTTATTTGTTAGGATGAGTAAAGAAACCACATGAGCAGCCCAGCCAATAAGGGCCCTCCAGTACTTCCTGGCACAAGAAGGAGTTTTTAGTCAGTCAGTAAGTTGTCAATACAGAGAGTGGTTGAGAGTTAGTCAACGTAGAGACAAGACCTCTCCTGTGTTACCTGTCTCATACTTCATGGGAATAGGCCTAAAGCCTAGTTGCTGATCATCGGTTTCAGAACAACTAGACACTCATCACAGGGATCCCAATGACCAGGTCATCAGTCCAGTCAAAGTCAAGCTTTGGAGACAATAGAAGTTTCTGATGGGCCCCATAGCGCCATAGGATAAAGGTGTGAAGATCCTCAGGCCGCATCTGTCCATTATAGTCCAACCTGGGGGTAAGCACCAAAATTGGCAACTGCTGGACACCTGTGATCTACTGCATGGGGCCCCGACTCAGCCCTGGCTCTGCTAATGCGAGTTTCATACCCAGCACATCTGATGGTCGAGATACGCCCCTTCCATTCATCTCTATATGAGAGGCAGAGGCCAAGGAGCGCTGTGTCTCTGCCTCTCCTATATAGAGAAATGGAGGGAGCAGCTGACGTGCTGGGTGCAAAACGTAATTTCCTGGGCCGAGCCTGGTCCCTGTACAGGAGCTCACGGGGGTTCCAGCAGTTGTACCCCCCGCGATCAGACATTTATCCCCTATCCTGAAAATAGGGGATAAGTTTTGTTTCACTGGACATCTTTAAAATCTGTTTCTGGTTTTCTATTCCATAATTGCATTTAAATACCTGAACGTGAGAACACACCCTTAAATTCCCCCCATTAACTTTATTAAAGCATGATTAAAAAGCTCAATAACATATGCACATAAAATAGGAAAAAATTGTCCACACAATATGGAAAAAGAAAATAAGCTTGTTAAAATTCAAGGTGCATACATGTTTTGTCGGGATGTGCACCAGACTTTGCGCCAGAATTTTAAAAAATCCGTCTAACTCTCCATTTTACTAAAAAAAACTGCGTGTTCCCGACAGGGAGCTGTGCTGAACTTGGCTGCAGTCTGAGATTTAGGACTCCAGCATCTCCAGAGTCTGAAATCTATAAAAAAAAAAAAAAAAAAAAGGCTTGCGGACAGGACAGGTAGGGAGACTCCTAGTGGTAATTTTTTCAAAGGGGAAAATTACATAGAAAGAAGCATATTTTTTTTTCATAACATGCTATTGGAAAGTTATTCTGCATACATTAATCTATCATATATCAAAAGTTGGGGCCGACCCATGCCTGGCCACCCGGGGCTGCTCACTTACATTAGCACACAAGGTCCTGAATTTAGTGTCAGGGCCTTGTGTGCAGGGGCGGCAGAGTGGCAGAGCTGAGAGATATAAGCACTCAGCCCCACCACTTATGGCAGTACCTGCCAGGAGGCCGCACAGAACGTCTGTCATGGCGCTGGCACCGTGACATAGGCGCTCTGTGCAACCTGGACGGAGATGTTTCTGGAGCAGATGGCTCTCCATGGGCATGGTAGGAAGGGGAGTTTTTTCTGTTGTTTTATTTTTACATACTCTTCTTAAATAATATAGAGGGGGTAAGACTGCGTGCCTGTCTACCTACCAAAAGGGGGGGAGGGGCGGCTATTCCTACCTAAAAGGAAACTGATACTATTATATGTTTGGGGCTGCTGCTATTTATAACTACAGGGGGCTGCTACCACTACTGACTAAAGGGGGCTGCTACCACTACTTACTAGAAGGGGCTGCCACCACTACTGCCTAAAGTGGGCTACTGATAATTCTGCCTAAAGGGGGCTGATGAAAATACTGCCTAAAGTAGGCTGCTTATAATACTGCCTAAAGGGGTCTGCTGATAATACAGTCTAAAGAGGGCTGCTGATAATACTGCCTAAAGAGGAACTGCTGATACTACTGCCTAAAGGGGGACTGCTGATACTTCTGCCTAAAGGGGGCTGCTGCTACTACACTACTACTGCTACTACCTAAAAAGGGATGCCCCTACAACTGCCTAAAGAGGGCTGCCGTTACAATTACCTAAAGGGTGAACCTACTAGCTAAAGTCTGCTGCTGTCTGCTACTACTACTGCCTAAATGGGGCAGCTACTACTACTACCTAAAGGGGGCTGCTGCTATTACTACCTAAAGGGGTCTTTTACTACTTCTACTGCTACTACTACCTAAAGGGGCCTTCTACTGCTACCTAAAGGGGGCTTCTATTACTACTTAATGGGTGCTGCTACTATATATAGGAGGGTTGAAGCTATATACCGGGGGTTACTATCTACAATGGAACCTACTTACAAGGAATAACCACTACTTATAGGGGGCTGCTACTGCATACAGGGAGTGATTGCGTAGACTGCAGCTATCTACACGGGGACCTACCAACTTGGGGGACCTCTATAATAAAGGAAACCACATAAAGGGACCTGTCCACCTACTGGAGTGAACTATCTACTTAGTGGGGCGGGGATTAACTGCTCAACCTCAACCCACATATCTATCCACTCTTTAGGTACTGGAATACTTATAGGTGCACTATAGGTGCTGGAAAAGAGCAGAGCCTAAAAAGTCTGGAAGGTTCTGTGGAGAAGGGTCATAGTGTAAAAAATCGTCTGGGCAGGATGGAGAAGCTAAAGGAAAGTGAACGATTCTGATCAGAGAAGACGTCACCGGATGTAACTGTATGTAATCACTTTGTCACATGGTCTGCAGAACCTGTGTAGAGCTAATATCTACACTATATGGTCACTGTATAGAGGGAATATTTCCTCCTTGTATACTGGTATTAGGGGTAATATTGGTCTCAGTATACAGGATTTGGTCAGTAATAGTATGGTGGTAATATGTATGGTGATAATATTCCTCCTTGTATACTGGTATTATTGGAGATATTGGTCTCAGTATACAGAATTTGGTCAGTAACTGTATGGTGTTAATATTTATAGTGATAATATTCCTCATTGTATACTAGTATTATTGGTTATATTAGTCTCAGTATACAGGATTTGGTCAGTAACAGTATGATGATAATATTTCCTTTCCTCCTTATACTATTGCTACTTGGTAAATGTATGACTTATTCAGAAGTATACAGGTATACAGTATTATAAGTGCAAGGAGTAGAATGAAATGGCACTGTCCGGACTGTACTCAGTTGGTAATGGCTGTGATAGATATGGTGGTAATATGTATGGTGATAATATTCCTCCTTGTATACTGGTATTATTGGAGATATTGGTCTCAGTATACAGAATTTGGTCAGTAACTGTATGGTGGTAATATGTATGGTGATAATATTCCTCCTTGTATACTGGTATTATTGGAGATATTGGTCTCAGTATACAGAATTTGGTCAGTAACTGTATGGTGTTAATATTTATAGTGATAATATTCCTCATTGTATACTAGTATTATTGGTTATATTAGTCTCAGTATACAGGATTTGGTCAGTAACAGTATGATGATAATATTTCCTTTCCTCCTTATACTATTACTACTTGGTAAATGTATGACTTATTCAGAAGTATACAGGTATACAGTATTATAATTGCAAGGAGTAGAATGAAATGGCACTGTCCGGACTGTACTCAGTTGGTAATGGCTGTGATAGATATGGTGGTAATATGTATGGTGATAATATTCCTCCTTGTATACTGGTATTATTGGAGATATTGGTCTCAGTATACAGAATTTGGTCAGTAACTGTATGGTGGTAATATGTATGGTGATAATATTCCTCCTTGTATACTGGTATTATTGGAGATATTGGTCTCAGTATACAGAATTTGGTCAGTAACTGTATGGTGTTAATAT
This sequence comes from Hyla sarda, assembly GCF_029499605.1. Classification (NCBI taxonomy): domain Eukaryota; kingdom Metazoa; phylum Chordata; class Amphibia; order Anura; family Hylidae; genus Hyla; species Hyla sarda. The sequence continues at coordinate 82,907,020 of NC_079198.1, forward strand.
TTATAGTGATAATATTCCTCATTGTATACTAGTATTATTGGTTATATTAGTCTCAGTATACAGGATTTGGTCAGTAACAGTATGATGATAATATTTCCTTTCCTCCTTATACTATTGCTACTTGGTAAATGTATGACTTATTCAGAAGTATACAGGTATACAGTATTATAAGTGCAAGGAGTAGAATGAAATGGCACTGTCCGGACTGTACTCAGTTGGTAATGGCTGTGATAGATACTTCAAGGAGATCGGGTAAACAGACATATATTGGGGGTGCAGGTTTAGCAGAAAAAGTCCAATAATAGGTACATTTGTAGAAGAAAAAAAGAGCAGAGCCTAACCACGTGGAATATTAGCTGGACAAAGCTCCCTAGGGAGACAAACTAGTTGGATTTCTTCCTTCTCCACGTCCTCCACCTGTTCCGGACCCCCACACCCGGTTGAATAAAATTCTCCCTGCTTGCAACACATCCACTGTGGTTGAGTGTGGTTTTTTCTTCTACAAATGTACCATACAGTATTATAATGCATGGAAAATTGACACATATATAAAAAGTAAAATGATTCCAATATAGTGAAATACAGTGGCAATGTATTTCCTTTATAGGTAGATTTATAGTGTACTGTAAAGTGATAAATCTAGGCGTGGATGCCTGTGGCTGACGCAATGCTGTGGGGCTGGTGTGCAATTATTTCCAGGGCTGGTTTTCATCCCCAGTCTCTCCCCACTCACTGTCCCTATAGACATACATTATGAGGCTCCAAAAGCGAAGATAGGGGGTACAAACTTCCCTAAAAAATGGATGTAATCATGGGTGCCCTCCCCGATTTTGTAGAGAATGAGCCTACAAAATCAGGGAAAGTGCCTGTGATTACGGAAATTTTTGGTTAAGTTTGTACTCCCATCTTCCTTTTGGATCTGTTACCATTGTTTTTTGATAAAAACAAATAGGAGAGAAAAAAGGTACCCCAGAAGGCGCCTAGTGCGTTACTCCAATAATGAAAAAGTAGAAAAAACTTATTATGCTCACCTGGAGCGCAATACAAATGTGCATATCACCCAAACTCAGTGGGTACGAAGTAGCAGTGAAATCCAGAGGAATTGCTGAGCCATAGGGATGTGCAGACCGATGGCAGTCCATCTGAATGGGAAGGCAGCAGGTTAATGAAAAAGTCCCTCTATAGGCACTAAACCTCGGTAAGGAAATCACGAATGCAAGCTGGTAATAGTAAACGTATAGTTTATTTGTCAATGACGCATTTCGGGTTTGGGCACCTTTCCTCAGATTGGCATACTTTTTGAGGCATCGGTAGGATGCTAAGGCTGCTGCCCCTCTGGACTATGAATTCCCAACACACCAGTGAGTCTACAGGCAATCCAAGGTGTTGTGCCCTCAGCAATGTAATACCATGAACAACCACTTGGTGTGCTGTAAAGATGAATATAGGAAGGTACATTTATTCGTATCCTAGTTTAACAGCACTCTAGTGCTCCATCTATATATACTCTGCAAATATATGCTCTGCAAATGAAAACCAGCACTCTGCCTCTGTGAGACACTGGATATAAATTAAATTGTCTAGAGTTAGGTAGCATATTGATTCATGCACTCCGCATATGTGTCACTCTTGATGGATGACATCAGCTCTAACTTAGTTGGTCCAAGCTATAAAAAAAAGCTGGAACTCTTACGATACGTTAGTAATTTACGTCATATGTACGTGAAACTAATAATACAAATATACATGGAATGTTTTCTTTTGATAAATAAATATATTATGGAATAATATGGATTTATTGCTTGACTGTATGAGAAATGGGATAACTTAATGTGTTTGCGCAGACATGTCAGTAAGAATACATCAGGAATGTGATGTTTGTGCACTTGGTGATAACACGGCACATTCCTTTGTTATTAGATTATCTTTGTATGAGAGGTTTCCTTTGATTCACACGACAATAAAGAGAAGAACATTGCGATAATACGTCATTGAGAATGTGCACAGAATGCATTCCTACTAATGTCTTTGTCAATTACATGCCACGTTATGTCTAATACATTAAGGCTCTGTTCACACCATAATCATGTGTTTCAGGATCACACAAGGTCATGGGATTCAGGATAGAGGTGATAGATGTGTTTTTAACCATTCTGTAATAGATCCAAGCATATTGACGTATGATTGTAGTTCAGGCCCTTTTGCCTTCTGTCTGCCTTCAGCTACCTCTAGTGGATGTTCATAACTAGAATATTATTATGATAATACTTCAGGATTTTTTGGAATAGATATGAAAAAAAGGGGAGTTAAAGGGGTACTCTGCACCTAGACATCTTATCCCCTATTCAAAAGATAGGGGATAAGATGTCTGATCGCGGAGTTCCTGCTGCTGGGAACCCCCATGATCTCCCTGCTGCATTTGGCATGCACTTAGAACGTCAGGTGCAGCTCCGGAGGGCCGGCGGCTCGTGACGTCAAGGCCATGCCCCGCTCGTGACGTCAGAGTCACGCCCCGCTCGTGATGTAACAGCCGTGCCCCCTCAATGCAAGTTTATGGGAGGGGGCGTGACGACCATCACATAGACTTGCAATGAGGGGGCATGGCTGTGAGGTCACAAGCGGGGTGTGACCGTGATGTCACGAGCCTCTGCCCCGCATTGCCAGTCATCCAGCACGGAGCAAAGTTCGCTCTGTGCATCGGATGTCTGGGGTACTGCAGCCAACACTGGGGACCGCCATGATCAGACATCTTATCTCCTATCCTTTGGATATGGGATAAGATGTCTAGGGGTGGAGAACCCTTTTAACACCTTTCCCTTATATGTGTGCACCACTTATGATCTCTCCATGATCTCTAATAGGGCCCATGGATACAATAGAAGCAAATTGCAGCGGAGGACTTTTAATGCTGTATTATTTTCTATTATGGTGTCATGAAGCCCATTGTTCCAGGGATGACCTATCAGTGTATTTTCCCTACACTGTAGCCATATTGTCTTATGTGCGTATGTGCTCAGCCAAGTGTAACATTACATCACTTATGCTGACACGGTCAGACTTGACTGAGCTGTTCCACAGGTAATGTACATAAGCACTAGAGTAAGCAGGGCCAGGTTCCTGTCTGATATTTACCTTTGGATCCAGACAGGAGGCATCAGTCTAATGCTCTTAGACATTGGCTACTTTGTGTTTTAACACTTTCAACTCTGTGAGAGAGGATTAATATATATTGCTTTAGGCATTTGAGATGTTCTTTTAGAAATAAGTGTTAGAACTACCGTATATAAAGCACCCAGATAATGTATCTCTCTTATAGAATCACAGTAATAGCCTCCTGACATCTAGAACTATGCTGGAGGACATGTTTCCTTTATCCTTGGATCTGCCACCCTCTGCACTGAACACTTAAAGGGATTGTGCACTGCCCTGCCTTTCGGAGCTTCGCTTGCAGCGTCCAGAAGTTCATTACTCCGAACGCTGTGTGCGGGCTTGCATGTTCGCGGCCGCCCTCTCGTGACGTCACGGAAGCCCGCACACAGCGCTCGGAGTGATGAACTTCCGGACGCTGCGAGCGGAGCTCCGAAAGGCAGGGCAGTGCACAACCCCTTTAAAGGGGTACACTGCCCCTAGACATCTTATCCCCTATCGAGAGGATAGGGGATAAGATGTCTGATCGGGGGGCCCGCCTCTGGGGACCCCCTCTGATCTCGGCTGCGGCACCTAAAACCATGGTCCACCACGATTTTAGGTCCGGTGGGAAAACCGCATATGGGACAAAAATGAGCTGACTGGAGTCAGCGCTTCGCTCCGGTCGGCTCATTGAAATACATTACATACGGGTCGTATACAGCAGGAATACGGGAGTGCCCTGATTTAGCTCCCCCCAGCCGTATGTGGTCCCGTATTGCATAAAACGTGATGTGAACCAAGCCTTACTCTCATCTTCCAACTTGTGGTTTTTTTGTGGCTCCTGCAGAGGCTCTTGTTAAAGTTTAAATAGACAGTGAGAGCCTCCATAATACAAAAAGGTAGAAAAATACTTGAATCCTGAAAATGGCATAGGGGCACCAGTTCCCCTTACTTTAGGTTGTTGCAGCATTAACCCCTTGGGGATGAAGCCCATTTTAACCTTAAGGACCAGCCCATTTTTCAAATCTGACCACTGTCATTTTAAGCAACTCTGGGATGCTTTAACTTATGAATTTGATTCCTAGACTGTTTTTCCGTGACATATTTCACTTTGTGTTAGTGGTAAATTTTTGTCGATACTTGCATCATTTCTTTTTGAATTTTGAAAAATTCCAAAATTTCATGAAAAATTTAAAAATTAGCATTTTTCTAGCTCTGAAGCTCTCTACTTGTAAGGAAAATGGGCATCCCAAATAAATGATATAATGATTCACATATACAATATGTCTACCTTATGTTTGCATCATAAAGTTGACATGTTGTTTCTTTTTGAAGACATTAGAGGGCTTCAAAGTTTAAAAAACCTATAAATACGCCACTACAGCGTATAGGGTAAACCCACCAAGAATAAAAATGTATATAATAAAATAAATAAGAAAATATTAATCTAATAAATCAATGAACATCAAGTTAATAAATATAGTTTTATTTTACAAAAAATACATAGCTATATAACATACATAAAAAAAATCAATAGCACAATTTGATAATGTGTATAATTATTTAATAAAAAAAAAAAAAAAGATATATATATATATATATATATATATATATATATATATATATATATATACACCGTATATACTCGAGTATAAGCCGACCCGAGTATAAGCCGAGACCCCTAATTTCAACCCAAAATCCCAGGAAAAGTTATTGACTCGAGTATAAGCCTAGGGTGGGAAATACCTCATCCCCCCCTGTCATCATCCAGACCCGTCATTAACATCCTCATCATCCCCTTGTCATCATCCCACACATCCCCCCTTCATCATCCCCTTATCATCCCACACATCCCCCCTTCATCATCCCCTTGTCATCATCCCACACATCCCCTTATCCCACACATCCCCCCTTCATCATCCCCTTGTCATCATCCCACACATCCCCTTATCATCCCACACATCCCCCCTTCATCATCCCCTTGTCATCATCCCACACATCCCCTTATCCCACACATCCCCCCTTCATCATCCCCTTGTCATCATCCCACACATCCCCTTATCATCCCACACATCCCCCCTTCATCATCCCCTTGTAATCATCCCACACCCCCCCCCTTCATCATCCCCACCCCCCTTCATCATCCTCTTCTCATCATTCGCCCTCAGTGGTCTTCAACCTGCGGACCTCCAGAGGTTTCAAAACTACAACTCCCAGCAAGCCCGGGCAGCCATCGGCTGTCCGGGCTTGCTGGGAGTTGTAGTTTTGAAACCTCCGGAGGTCCGCAGGTTGAAGACCACTGCGGCCTTCAACATGCGGACCTCCAGAGGTTTCAAAACTACAACTCCCAGCAAGCCCGGGCAGCCATCGGCTGTCCGGGCTTGCTGGGAGTTGTAGTTTTGAAACCTCCGGAGGTCCGCAGGTTGAAGACCACTGCGGCCTTCAACATCATCCAGCCCCCTCTCACCCCCTTTAGTTCTGAGTACTCACCTCCGCTCGGCGCTGGTCCGGTCCTGCAGGGCTGTCCGGTGAGGAGGTGGTCCGGTGAGGAGGTGGTCCGGGCTGCTATCTTCACCGGGGGCGCCTCTTCTCCGCGCTTCCGGCCCGGAATAGAGCCGTTGCCTAGACAACGACGCATCTGCGTCATTGTCAAGGCAACGTGACTATTCTGAGGCCGGGCCGGAAGCGCTTAGAAGAGGCCTCCCCGGTGAAGATAGCAGCCCGGACCACCTCCTCACCGGACCACCTCCTTACCGGACAGCCCTGCAGGACCGGACCAGCGCCGAGCGGAGGTGAGTACTCAGAACTAAAGGGGGTGAGAGGGGGCTGGATGATGTTGAAGGCCGCAGTGGTCTTCAACCTGCGGACCTCCGGAGGTTTCAAAACTACAACTCCCAGCAAGCCCGGACAGCCGATGGCTGCCCTGGCTTGCTGGGAGTTGTAGTTTTGAAACCTCTGGAAGTCCGCAGGTTGAAGACCACTGCGGGTGGGGGGAGTTCACTCGAGTATAAGCCGAGGGGGTGTTTTCAGCACGAAAAATCGTGCTGAAAAACTCGGCTTATACTCGAGTATATACGGTATGTAAATATTTAAATGAGCTTAAAAAATGCAAAAGATGGCAGGGACGGGAAAAGGATGGTCAATTGATCACCAATGGATCATAGAAACACCTGTTGCTATAAAATACGTGCAATGTGACACTCTGTTTAAAGCATAAAAAGTGTATTTAACCTTATAAAATATAAGTATGCATAAAGTGCAATGTGCAACACAAAAATATATGTGTATAAGATAAATGTAAAAAAGCAGTGCAAGAAAAACAAAACAAAATAAAGTGCTAAAAGTGAAGGTGTCAGAATGTAAATACTTGACCCCACATGTAAAAAGAAGGTAGGTTCCACGTCCCTGCGATCACCTCCAAAGCGTTTCACCGTGACCGGCTTTATCAAGAAGTATGCATATACTGGATAGGAGCAAGGATATATAGGGTATTCAATAAAGAAACTATTAACACATCTGTAGTATCGGGAAGCGCCTCAGCTAACTACCGGAAGTGACCTACAACGCCAAGGATCTCTAGTGTCTAATATAAAAGAACGCACGGGCTACACCAAAATGGCACCCGACACCGTTCCTGCGCATACGCGTCTACATAAAAAAATATATAATAGGGGGAACAGAGGCTCTGAAAAGATGGCATCCGTGATCTATACTGCGCACCATGAGCAGCGGCTACACCAAAATGGCGCCCGACACCGTTCCTGTGGATGCGCATCTACATAAGGAATAATAGGGGGAACAGAGGCTCTGAAAAGATGGCGTCCGTGATCTACTCTGCGCACCAGGAGCAGCGGGACTGGATGGTTAATTTGATATATATATTTATAAACAAAATAAATAATAAATTACAAGCTGAAACCGGACCATAATTCCTAAAATAGATATATAATTAAAAATTAAAAACTGGCCAAGGAAAAGGGAAAAGAACAAGGAGAAGGCAGACCATAATAATTGTAGTAATGACAGGATACAAGTAATAAGTGAATTAGTGAAAAAGATCATGATTACAATAAAACATGATGGGGAAAAAAATAATAAGTAAAAGAGTGAATGAAATAAATATATATATATATATATATATATATATATATAAATAAATAAAGAGAAAAACAAATAAAGAGAAGAACAAATAAAGAGAAAAACAAAATTAATAACATACATGACATTAATTAGCAACACCACAAAAAGCGCACATTACAAGGAAAATAAAAAATTAAAATAAAATATGTATACATATAAAAAATTGTTAGTCAGAAAAAATACAGAAATTATTATTAAAAAGAAATGATAAAAACTGCCAAAATAAAATAATAATGATAATAATAATAATAATTATTATTATATATAGATGCATATATATATTACGCGCATGTGCACAGGACAAATTATTAATAAATATAGCGATAAAAGTATATATAAAGAAAGAATATATGTTTTTCTTGCACTGCTTTTTTACATTTGTCTTATACGCATATATTTTTGTGTTGCACATTGCACTTTATGCATACTTCTATTTTATAAGGTTAAATACACTTTTTATGCTTTAAACAGAGTGGCACATTGCACATTGCACATTGGTGATCAATTGACCCCCGCATCTACTCCTTTCTTTTTTACATAATTTTCCCATCCCTGCCATCTTTGCATTTTTAAGCTCATTTAAATATTTACATATATATATATATATTTTTTTAATTAAATAATTATACACATTATCAAATTGCGCTATTGATTAATTTTTTTTATGTATGTTATATAGCTATATATTATTATCAATCTTTTTCGCTTGTGTATGATATATGTATTTTTTGTCAAATAAAACTATATTTATTAACTTGATGTTTATTGATTTATTAGATTAATATTTTCTTATTTATTTTATTATATACATTTTTATTCTTGGTGGGTTTACCCTATACGCTGTAGTGGCGTATTTATAGGTTTTTTAGTGGTTGTTTTGGGTTTTCCCCAATTTTATTTAGACCACAGTATATAGGACTTCTTTTTAGGTTGTTGGCTTCAAAGTTTAGCAGCAGTTTTGCAATTTTTCACAAAAATTTCTAAATCCACATTTTTTAGGGACCAGTTCAGTTTTAAAGTGAATTTTAGGGTCTCAAAATACCCCATAATGGACCCCGTATTCAGAATGACATTCAGAAAGTTTGTTAACCCTTTAGGTGTTTCACAGGAATAGCAGCAAGGTGGAGGAGAAAAGTTAAGATCTTCATTTTTTACACTAACATGTTCTTGAAGACCCATTTTTTTTTTCATTTTTACAAGGAGTAAAAGGAGAAAAAGCCACCAAAATTTGTAACCTAATTTGTTTCGAGTAAGGAAATATCTTATATGTGGATGTATAGTCAGGGCCGGCGTTACGGCAGGGCAAACCAGGCAATTGACTAGGGCCCCCATCCCCCAGGGGGCCCCCTGCCGGCTGCTCAGTAGTGGATCAGCAGCCCGCTGCAGCCCGGCCACTGCAACTTTAAAACAGTGACCAGCGCAGGGGTGTGCCGGGCCGCTGTCCGCGGGGCCGTTCAACTACCCCAGTGGCCCCTGGTCCCCCTTGCAGCTGGCCGCTCCTCCGGCCCAGGCATTTACAAAAGTGAGCCGGGGCAGGGTCACTGCAACTTTAAGGGCAGAGGACGTCCATGCGCAGGCACGCCTCTGACGTCACGTGACACGTCCCTGCCCCAGCTTCTCCGCTCTCACCAGGAGGAAGAACGTGGAGCTCTGCGTGCTGCAGCCTGCCTCCAGCAAAAGGTGAGAGGGCAGAGAGGTGGTGTCGGGGGGGAGGGAGGAGAAGAGGCACAAAAGGTAAAAGAAGAAGAATGATGGGGGAAGAGGGCAGAAGGGGCACAAAAGTTAAATGAAGGATGACTGGGGGAGGGAGGGGAAGGTTGCAGAGGAGTCTGGGGGAGGGGAAGAATGGTGCAGAGGGGTCTGGGGGAGGGGAAGAAGAGTGCAGAGGGGTCTGGGGGAAGGGAAGAAGAGTGCAGAGGGGTCTGGGGGAGGGGAAGAAGGGTGCAGTGGGGTCTGGGGGAGATAAAGAAGGGTGCAGAGGGGTCTGGGGGAGGGGAAGAAGGGTGCAGAGGGGTCTGGGGGAGGGGAAGAAGGGTACAGAGGGGTCTGGGGGAGGGGAAGAAGAGTGCAGAGGGGTTTGAGGGAGGGGAAGAAGAGTGCAGAGGGGTCTGGGGGAGGGGAAGAAGGGTGCAGAGGGGTCTGGGGGAGGGGAAGAAGGGTGCAGAGGGGTCTGGGGGAGGGGAAGAAGAGTGCAGAGGGTTCTGGGGGAGGGCAAGAAGAGTGCAGAGGGGTCTGGGGGAGAGGAAAAAGGGTGCAGAGGGGTCTGGGGGAGGGGAAAAAGGGTGCAGAGGGGTCTGGGGGAGATGAAGAAGGGTGCAGAGGGGTCTGGGGGAGATGAAGAAGGGTGCTCGGCAGGCTCAGGTAATGAGGGGGTCTTGTGGGCTGTGTGGATAATATTACGAGTGTCGCCTCCTGTGGCTCCTCTGCGCGGCGTCAGGGACGCCAGTTATCATTTCCTGCAGTGCCGGCTGCTTAAGTTTAGCAGTCCGGCCGCGGCTGCAGGAAATAATAAGTGACGTCCCTGTCGCCGCGGGAGGCGACACTCGTGATATTATCCACACAGTGCACATGACCCCCCGCATTACCTGAGCCTGCCGAGTGTGGCCAGGTAAGGAAATATGAAAAATCAGGGGGAGAGGGGGGACCTAATGTGGGGGAACTATACTGCCAACCTAATGTGGGGGGAACTATACTGCACCTAATGTGGGGGAGCTATACTGCACCTAATGTGGGGGAACTATACTGCACCTAATGTGGGGGAACTATACTGCACCTAATGTGGGGGAACTATACTGCCAACCTAATGTGGGGGAACTATACTGCACCTAATGTGGGGGAACTATACTGCCAACCTAATGTGGGGGGACTACAACCTAATGTGGGGGACTACACTGCCAACCTAATGTGGGGGAACTATACTGCACCTAATGTGGGGGAGCTATACTGCACCTAATGTGGGGGAGCTATACTGCACCTAATGTGGGGGAACTATACTGCACCTAATGTGGGGGAACTATACTGCCAACCTAATGTTGGGGAACTATACTGCACCTAATGTGGGGGAACTATACTGCCAACCTAATGTGGGGGAACTATAATGCACCTAATGTGGGGGAACTATACTGCCAACCTAATGTGGGGGAACTACAGCCTAATGTGGGGGAACTATACTGCCAACCTAATGTGGGGGAACTATACTGCCAACCTAATGTGGGGGAACTACAGCCTAATGTGGGGGAACTATACTGCCAACCTAATGTGGGGGAACTATACTGCCAACCTAATGTGGGGGAACTATACTGCCAACCTAATGTGGGGGAACTATACAAAAAATTTAAATTGTACTATTCTGTTCCCTAGAACAGTTTTTTTTCTGTATATGGGGATGTATGAGGGTCATTTTATGTGCTGTGATTTGTAGTTTTTATTGGTACTATTTTTGTTTTGTTGGGACTTTTCAATTGCTTTTTAGATATTTTTATGGTATTTGAAGTGACCAAAAATGTGCAAATCTGGTTAGGTTCACTATTACGACTTTTGGGGCTCCTCTTTTGATTTTGCCTAGGGCCACGCTAAGCCTAAAACCGGCCCTGTGTATAGTGCTCTGTGGATGCACTAGAGGGCTCAGAAGGGAATGAGTGACATTGGGCTTTTGGAGAGCGAATTTTACTGAAATGATTTTATTGGGGCACATCGCATTTAGGAAGCCCCCTTGGTGCCAGAACAGCAAAAAACAAAACAAAAAAACACATGGCATACTATTTGGGAAACTACACTCCTCATAGAATGTAACAAGGTATATAGTTAGCCTTAACACCCCATAGGTGATTGACAATTTTTCACAAAATTTGGATGAGAAAATTAAAATTTGTATTTCTTTCACTAAAATGCTGGTGTTGTCCCAAATTGTTACAAGGGGTAATAGAAAAAAAAGCCACCAAAATTTGTAACCCCATTTCTCTCGAGTGAGGAAATACCTCATATGTGGATGTAAAGTGCTCTGTGGGTGCACTAGAGGGCTCAGGAGGGAAGGAGCGACATTGGGCTTTTGGAGAGCGAATTTTACTAAAAGGGTTTTGTGGGGCATGTCGCATTTAGGAAGACCCCTTGGTGCCAGAACAGCAAAACAAAACCACATGGCACACTATTTGGGAAACTACACGCCTCAAGGAATGTAACAAGGGGTATAGTGAGCCTTAACACCCCACAGTTGATTGACAAATTTTTGCTTTTTTTTAACTAAAATGCTGGTGTTACCCCAAATTTTTTATTTTCACAGGGAGTAATAGGAGAAAATGCTCCCCAAAATTTGTAACCCCATTTCTTCTGAGTATGGAAATATGGAAATACCCCATATGTGGATATTAAGTGCTCTACGGGCGCACTACAGGGCTCAGAAGAGAAGGAGCGCCATTGGGCTTTTAGAGAGAGAATTTGGTTGGACTAGAAGTCAGGGGTCATGTGCGTTCACAAAGCCCCCGTGCTAACAGAACAGTGGCCCCCCCCCCCCCCACATGTGACCCTATTTCGGGAACTACACCCCTCGCAGAATTTAATAAGGGGTGCAGTGAGCATTTACACCCCACTGACGTTTGACAGATCTTTGGAACAGTGCCATGGACCACTGTTCAAAAAACTCACTGCACCCCCGATTACATTCCATGAGGGGTGTAGTTTCCAAAATGGGGTCACATGTGGGTGTGGGGGTCCATTGTTCTGGCACCATGGGGGCTTTGTTAACGCACTTGGCCTTCAATTCCAGTAAAATTCTCTCTCCAAAAACCAAATGTCGCTCCTTCCCTTCTGAGCCCTGTAGTGAGCCGGCAGTGCACTTAACATCCACATATGGGGTATTTCCTTACTCAGAAGAAATGGTGTTACAAATTTTGGGGGCTTTTTTCCTATTTACCATTGTGAAAAATAAAAATTTGGGGTAACACCAGAATTTTTGTGAAAGAAATCAAATTTTTCATCTTCACGTCCAAGTTTAACGAAAATTCGTCAAACACCTGTGGGGTGTTAAGGCTCACTATACCCCTTGTTACGTTTTGTGAGGGGTGTTGTTTCCAAAAGGGGGTCACATGTGCGTGTTTGTTTGCATTTATGTCAGAACCAGTGTAACTATCAGCCACCCCTGTGCAAATCACCAATTTAGGCCTCAAATTTACATTGTGCGTTCTCACTCCTAAGCCCTGTTGTGCACCCGCAGAGCCTTATTTAGGCCTCAAATGTACATGGTGCATTCTCACTCCTGAGCCCTGTTGTGCGCCTGCAGAGCCTTTACGTCCACATATGAGGTATTTCCGTACTCAGGAGAATTGCACATTTGAGGCCTAATTTAGGGATTTGCATAGGGACAGACCTGGATGCAAGCGTTACACTTGCCCCCACCGCCAAATTACGCTATGGCAATGTTTCCCAAACAGGGTGCCTCCAGCTGTTGCAAAACTCCCAGCATGCCTGGACAGTCAATGGCTGTCCGGCAATACTGGGAGTTGTTATTTTGCAAAAGCTGGAGGCTCCGATTTGGAAACAGTGCTGTACAAGACTTTTCTCATTTTTATTGTGGGGGATAAGTGAAAGTAGGTGTAGTGTTTTACTTTTTATTTTGTGTATTGTAGTGTAGTGTAGTGTTTTTAGGTACACAGTCAGGTTCACAGCAAGTTTCCTGCTGGGAGTTTTAGCTGCGGCAGAACATTTTCCACAGCTCAAACCTAAAGCGGGAAACTTACTGTAAATCCCCGCCCGTGTGAATGTACCCTGTACTTTTTTGGGGAGTGGGGGGGGGGGGGGGGGGGGAGTTGCAAAACTACAACTCCCAGCATGCACTGATAGACCGTGCATGCTGGGAGTTGTAGTTTTTGCCACAGCTGGAGGCACAATGGTGGGGAAACATTGAGTAAGGTTACACAGACTAATTCAGTGTTTCCCCACCAGTGTGCTTCCATCTGTTGCAATACTACAGCTCCCAGCAAGCCCAGACTGTCCAGGCATGCTGGGAGTTGTAGTTTGGCAACATCTGAAGGGCCAGATGTTGCAGAACTACAACTCCCAGCATGACTGACTGTATAGGCATGCTGAGTTGTAGTTGTACAACATCTGGAGGGCCACAGTTTGGAGACCACCGCACAGTTGTCTCCAAACCGTGGCCCTCCAGATGTTGCAAAACTACAACTCCCAGCATGCACTGACAGCCGAAGTGCAAGCTGAGAGTTATAGTTATGCAACCACTGAAACCACTGCACCTCCAGGTGTTGCAAAACTACAACTACCAGCATGCCCAGACTGTCCAGGCATGCTGGGAGTTGTAGTTCTGCAACATCTGAAGGGCCAGATGTTACAGAACTACAACTCCCAGCATGCGTCTGACTGTCCAGGCATGCTGAGAGTAGTAGTTTTGCAACATCTGGAGTACCACAGTTTGGAGACCACTGCACAGTGGTCTCCAAACTGTGGACCTCCAGATGTTGCAAAACTACAACTCCTAGCATGCCCAGACAGCCAAAGGCTTTCTGGGCATGCTGGGAGTTGGAGTTTTGATAACTTTTACAAGGCCGACAAGGCCGCAGTGAAGATCATTCAACAGCGATCTTCTCTGCCGCCTGCTATCTCCGCCGCGCGCTTTAACTGTCATAGACGCATGCAGCTCCTGATCACAGCCGCTGCTGATCACAGCTGCCCTGCCGCAGCCCCTGATCAACGGTTAGCAGCTCCCGCAGCCCCTGCCACCCCCGGCTCTTAACTTTAACCCTCCCGCCCCCCCCTCCTGCCATTGGTGGGTCTGTTCTGACCGACCAATGGCAGGGGATAGGAGGAGGTGGCACCCCTGCCAGCTCACTCCTATCCCTCATGGTGATCGGGCTGTCTCTGACAGCCCCAATCACCTTTATTTTCCCGGCGATCGGGTCACCAGAGATCCGATCACCCTGGAAAAGCCACAATTTGCCTGTCAGAATTGACCGACAAATCATGGCGATCGCCAAGGGAGGTCTCAGGACCACCCTAGGCGATGTGCCAGGATGGCTGCTGATAGATATCAGCAGTCATCCCATTCCGATCACTGCCCCGTGTGCGGCAGTGACTGGGATTCCCAAGGGCATACAGGTACGCCCCTGGTCCTTAAGTACCAGGAAGCAAGGGTGTACCTGTACGTCCTTCGTCCCCAACAGGTTAAAGGAGAACTCCAGTCAAAATTAACTTAACTAGGGAAAAAGTAGCTGATCGCGGTGGGTCCGACCCCCCCCCCACGATCTTTGAAACCGGACCCGGCTCTCTGTGAGGAGTGCATGCTGAAGACGGCACATGCTTTATTCAGTTCGATGGGAACGCTGCAGAGACCCGAGTACAGCACTCGAGCATCATCAGCGCTCCCATATAAATGAATAGAGGGTGTGCCGTCTACGCTCCTCACTGAGAGAGTCAGAGTCGCGTTCAGGAGATCGTGGAGGGTCCCAGCGGTAAGAATTAAAGGAGAATTTTAGCTTGCATTCTCCTTTAAGCAGCACTTGAAAGGAGTCTATATTTTATCTTTACTGGGCCCACTCTCCTCTGTGTATGCCACTTGCCATTGCCAGTTTTTTTTCTGCAGTTCCAAACCTGCAAAACTTTCTGTAAAAATGATGTGTTTATTTTATGAAACTGTTATAAAAAATTCATTATAATACAAATTATAATCAAAAAAATACTGACCAAAATAATGTTGTGAAAGTGTTCTTAGTCTGTATATGTATAGCCACGATTACAAAAAAAAGTTTTGGTGCGCCCCATTTTGGACAGAAACTAATTTGTTTACAATTCTGTATGGCACTGCAGCACACCTAAAGTAAGTAACATTATACTGTTACAATAGCATCAGTTTAGGACTGGGATAACCTAGGCAACAAGTGACCAGTCAGTTCTTATAGTTAATTGTTTGTATTATGGAAAAAAAGGGTAAGTAAAAGGATCCGAGTCACTTTGAAGAAGGACCAAATTTTGATGGCTAGACACTGGATCAGGGCATCTCCGAAAAAGTCTTGTAGGTTGTTCCGATATGTAGTGGTTAGTACCTACCACCCGTTGTCCAAGAAATGACAACTGGTGAACTGGCAAGAGGAGGTTCATGGGAGCCTAAGGCTATGTTCATATGGTGAAATTTCAATGGGATTCTGCTGCACTGTTCACATGGCAGAATTTACACTCCAGATGTTTCTAGCGCAGAAATTCTAAATTCCGAAGTCCGCATGGAAATGCATTGCTGTCTATGAGACTGCGTATTTCCTAGCGGTCCTACTGACGGCATGTTCTGTCGTCGTTCCGCTGTAGATGGAGACTTCATATATGATAATTCTCCTTTATGTTACATTTAACAATAGATTTTTTTTTTCTGTAGTTTAACTGGCTTTTATTTCATGTTGAAGAAGTATAGTGCAGAATGTTTCTACTAAACGCCATAGGACCTGACATTTAACATGGATTATGAATATTCTCCAGAAATGTCATGGTAGCTATAGAAGTAGGGTCAACACATGGATTGTGTTGTGTAACCAAAGTTATTCTTGAGAAACAAGTCCTGAGCTCACTGCACAATTTGTGCTCAGATTCCGCCTCTTATCACTTGTAAGCTTTGGGCTATGCAGACAGTTTTAGTCACATGACAGTCACAGTAACGTTGAAGATTATTGTGACTGTTAAAGGGGTACTCCACTGCTCCAGCGTTCGGAACATTTAGTTCCGAAAGCTGCGTTCGAGCTGCAGGGTTGTGACATCACGGCCACGCCCCCTCAATGAAAGTCTATGGGAGGGGGCGTACGCCCCCTCCCAAAGACTTGCATTGAGGGGGCATGGCGTGACATCACAAGGAGGCGTGGCCGAGATGTCACGACCCAGCAGTTCGCACCCAGCTTTTTTAACTAAATGTTCTGAACTCTTGGGCAGTGGAGTACCCCTTTAAGTGACCTCTAAGATTTCCTATAGGGGGGGGGGGGGATGAAGCCATAATGTAATAGTAACAAGAATGGTACTAAGGGCATCTACATTAGAACACAATGCTGATGATATGCTGTAAATTTGATTTGTTACAGATTTAACTACAATAGGGAAATGAAAATCTGCAGCAAATCTATAGCAAATAAGTCTTGTGTGAACATATCCCGATGCTGGAATTCTTACAACTGCTTCAAGTCACTTGTTTTTCCACCATAGGAGTACACTGAGATGGTGTGACAGTACTGACAGTAACACTGGCATTCAAGGTGATTACCATCATACCAAATGCCCATAAGACATAATGAAATAGATGTGATGCTGATCATAGGCACTATATGGAAAATTCTGACAAATCTAAATTATGACTCACGGCTACAAAGCCATTTATATTAGGGAAGTTACAGCAGCATAATCCGTCAACAACAGGCAAATACGGTATTTGTTTGGCTAGGCTATTCAGTGTGGTATCAGCTTTTATGAATACATGAAAATGAATACAACGTTATACAGATGAGTGCAAAGAGGTCAAAGTCTATGTTTTCATGCAAAGCAAATCTAATACTTAAGTATTACCATATGTGTGTTGCCATAGAGCTGCCTTTGTGCACATTGTTACAGAGCTCTGTTGGTTTGTGTGCAGCAACAATATGTGCACAATGACAATGACACAATCAATCATACTAGATAATCCTGGCTCACTATACAAAGTGCTTCATTAGAAGATTCTATGCATGGTGATGTACCATATAGTGGAGTATGAAATCCTTAGCATTTAGATGTAGAATGTAACTAGAACCCTGGACCCTTAATTAATAAAATAAAAAGACGTACATACTATGGAGGCAGACCATGCAATTGCTATGGGGTCTGCATTGGACCCTTAAAAAACAGAGGTCTTGCCTAGATTATTCCCATTCCCTCTGTTACTGGGTGGGGAGAACCTGTAGAGGACAAATCTCCAAAGTAACTGGTTTGCTACTTGTTACAAAGTGTAGAATATTGGCCTATGGATAATAGAAAAGCATGGAAACAAACACTAGGCTTTATTCTGGCTCGCAAAACGTGCAGGGTCGGTGAATTTTGGTGCCCCCCCCCCCCCCCATCACTGAGGTAGCATGAGTTGGAGGCACCAGGGCAACGTAGAATATTGTGGATCTCCATTCCTGGCCTTTGAATATAAGAGAGTGGTGATGCATTTAGTGTATGCATCGCCACTCACCAGGGGCGCACGCAGGATTTCGAGGTTTTTTGTAGTGGGGGTTTGCTAGGGTCAGGGTTAGTAGTGGTGTTGGTGTCTGTGATCCAAATCCCGTGCCAGTGACTGGAAATTCAGATTTTTCTGACCCCCACCGCCAGCGACCTAAGGCAGCTTCCTTGGCTGCCTTGGCCAGCGCCGGCACTGAAAACGTGGAATAATAATGAGAAGCTCTTTTTGATTTTTTCACAGTCAACAAATAGTAGGGGAACTGTCACGATGCCGGCTGGCAGGTAGTGGATCCTCTGTGCCAGAGAGGGATTGGCGTGGACCGTGCTAGTGGACCGGTTCTAAGCCACTACTGGTTTTCACCAGAGCCCGCCGCAAAGCGGGATGGTCTTGCTGCGGCGGTAGTGACCAGGTCGTATCCACTAGCAACGGCTCACCTCTCTGGCTGCTGAAGATAGGCGCGGTACAAGGGAGTAGGCAAAAGCAAGGTCGGACGTAGCAGAAGGTCGGGGCAGGCAGCAAGGATCGTAGTCAGGGGCAACGGCAGAAGGTCTGGAAACACAGGCAAGGAACACACAAGGAACGCTTTCACTGGCACTAAGGCAACAAGATCCGGCGAGGGAGTGAAGGGGAAGTGAGGTGATATAGGGAAGTGCACAGGTGTAAACACTAATTGGAACCACTGCGCCAATCAGCGGCGCAGTGGCCCTTTAAATCGCAGAGACCCGGCGCGCGCGCGCCCTAGGGAGCGGGGCCGCGCGCGCCGGGACAGAACAGACGGAGAGCGAGTCAGGTAGGGGAGCCGGGGTGCGCATCGCGAGCGGGCGCTACCCGCATCGCGAATCGCATCCCGGCTGGCAGCGGAATCGCAGCGCCCCGGGTCAGAGGACGTGACCGGAGCGCTGCCGCGGGGAGAGTGAAGCGAGCGCTCCGGGGAGGAGCGGGGACCCGGAGCGCTCGGCGTAACAGTACCCCCCCCCTTGGGTCTCCCCCTCTTCTTAGAGCCTGAGAACCTGAGGAGCAGACTTTTGTCTAGGATGTTGTCCTCAGGTTCCCAGGATCTCTCTTCAGGACCACAACCCTCCCAGTCCACTAAAAAAAAATTTTTCCCTCTGACCTTTTTGGCAGCTAAAATTTCTTTGACCGAGAAGATGTCCGAGGAGCCGGAAACAGGAGTGGGAGGAACAGACTTGGGAGAAAAACGGTTGAGGATGAGTGGTTTGAGAAGAGAGACGTGAAAGGCATTAGGGATACGAAGAGAGGGAGGAAGAAGAAGTTTATAAGAGACAGGATTAATTTGACACAAAATTTTGAAAGGACCAAGATAGCGTGGTCCCAACTTGTAGCTAGGGACACGGAAGCGGACATATTTAGCGGAGAGCCATACCTTGTCTCCAGGGGAAAAAACGGGGGGAGCTCTTCTTTTCTTATCCGCGAACTTCTTCATGCGTGATGAAGCCTGTAAGAGAGAATTTTGGGTCTCTCTCCATATGATGGAAAGGTCACGAGAAATTTCATCCACAGCGGGCAGACCAGAGGGAAAGGGAGTAGGGAGGGGGGGAAGAGGGTGACGGCCGTACACCACGAAAAATGGGGATTTGGAGGAAGACTCAGAGACCCTGAAGTTATACGAGAATTCGGCCCATGGGAGGAGATCTGCCCAGTCATCCTGGCGGGAGGAAACAAAATGTCGCAAATAATCACCCAAGATCTGGTTAATCCTTTCTACTTGTCCATTGGACTGGGGATGATATGCAGAAGAAAAATTTAATTTAATCTTGAGTTGTTTACAGAGAGCCCTCCAGAATTTAGACACGAATTGGACGCCTCTATCCGAGACAATCTGCGTAGGCAATCCGTGAAGACGAAAAATGTGTACAAAAAATTGTTTAGCCAACTGAGGCGCAGAAGGAAGACCAGGAAGAGGGATGAAATGTGCCATTTTGGAGAATCGATCAACGACCACCCAAATAACAGTGTTGCCACGGGAAGGGGGTAAATCAGTAATAAAATCCATACCAATCAGAGACCAAGGCTGTTCGGGGACAGGCAGAGGATGAAGAAAACCAGCGGGCTTCTGGCGAGGAGTCTTATCCCGGGCACAGATAGTGCAGGCTCGCACAAAGTCCACAACATCCGTCTCCAGAGTCGGCCACCAATAGAAGCGGGAGATGAGTTGCACAGATTTCTTGATACCCGCATGACCTGCGAGATGGGAGGAGTGACCCCATTTGAGGATTCCGAGGCGTTGGCGAGGAGAAACAAAGGTCTTTCCTGGAGGAGTCTGCCTGATGGAGGCAGGAGAAGTGGAGATCAGGCAGTCAGGTGGAATGATGTGTTGCGGAGAGAGTTCAACTTCTGAGGCATCCGAGGAACGAGAGAGAGCATCGGCCCTAATGTTCTTATCGGCAGGACGAAAGTGAATCTCAAAATTAAATCGGGCAAAGAACAGAGACCACCGGGCCTGGCGAGGATTCAGCCGTTGGGCAGACTGGAGGTAGGAGAGGTTCTTGTGGTCGGTGTAGATAATAACAGGAGAACTTGATCCCTCCAGCAGATGCCTCCATTCCTCAAGTGCTAATTTAATGGCTAGAAGCTCTCGATCCCCGATGGAGTAGTTCCTCTCCGCTGGAGAGAAGGTCCTAGAGAAAAAACCACAAGTGACAGCATGCCCGGAAGAATTTTTTTGTAGAAGAACAGCTCCAGCTCCCACTGAGGAGGCATCAACCTCCAATAGGAAGGGTTTGGAAGGGTCAGGTCTGGAGAGGACGGGAGCCGAAGAAAAGGCAGACTTGAGTCGTTTAAAGGCGTCTTCTGCTTGAGGAGGCCAGGACTTGGGATCAGCATTTTTTTTGGTTAAAGCCACGATAGGAGCCACAATGGTAGAAAAATGTGGAATAAATTGCCTGTAATAATTGGCGAACCCCAAAAAGCGTTGGATGGCACGGAGTCCGGAGGGGCGTGGCCAATCTAAGACGGCAGAGAGTTTGTCTGGATCCATCTGTAGTCCCTGGCCAGAGACCAAATATCCTAGAAAAGGAAGAGATTGGCATTCAAACAGACATTTCTCAATTTTGGCATAGAGTTGGTTGTCACGAAGTCTCTGAAGAACCATACGGACATGCTGGCGGTGTTCTTCTAGATTGGCAGAAAAAATTAGGATATCGTCCAGATATACAACAACACAGGAGTATAACAGATCACGAAAAATTTCATTGACAAAGTCTTGGAAGACGGCAGGGGCGTTGCACAGTCCAAAGGGCATGACCAGATACTCAAAGTGTCCATCTCTGGTGTTAAATGCCGTTTTCCACTCGTCCCCCTCTCTGATGCGGATGAGGTTATAGGCGCCTCTTAAGTCCAATTTAGTGAAGATGTGGGCACCTTGGAGGCGATCAAAGAGTTCAGAGATGAGGGGTAAGGGGTAGCGGTTCTTAACCGTGATTTTATTAAGACCGCGGTAGTCAATGCAAGGACGTAGGGAGCCATCCTTTTTGGACACAAAGAAAAATCCGGCTCCGGCAGGAGAGGAGGATTTACGGATAAAGCCCTTTTTTAGATTCTCCTGGACGTATTCGGACATGGCAAGAGTCTCTGGGGCAGAGAGAGGATAAATTCTGCCCCGGGGTGGAGTAGTGCCCGGGAGGAGGTCGATAGGGCAATCATAAGGCCTGTGAGGAGGTAGAGTCTCAGCTTGTTTTTTGCAGAACACATCCGCGAAGTCCATATAGGCCTTAGGGAGACCGGTTACTGGAGGAACCACAGAGTTACGGCAAGGGTTACTGGGAACCGGTTTTAGACAGTTCTTGGAACAAGAGGACCCCCAACTCTTGATCTCCCCAGTGGACCAATCCAGGGTAGGGGAATGAAGTTGAAGCCAGGGAAGTCCAAGGAGAATTTCCGAGGTGCAATTGGGGAGGACCAAAAGTTCAATCCTCTCATGATGAGATCCGATGCTCATAAGAAGGGGCTCCGTGCGGAAACGTATGGTACAGTCCAATCTTTCATTATTTACACAATTGATGTAGAGGGGTCTGGCGAGACTGGTCACCGGGATGTTGAACCTGTTGACGAGAGAGGCCAAAATAAAATTTCCTGCAGATCCAGAGTCCAAGAAGGCCACTGTAGAGAAGGAGAAGGCAGAGGCAGACATCCGCACAGGCACAGTAAGACGTGGAGAAGCTGAGTAGACATCAAGGACTGTCTCACCTTTGTGCGGAGTCAGCGTACGTCTTTCCAGGCGGGGAGGACGGATAGGACAATCTCTCAGGAAGTGTTCGGTACTAGCACAGTACAGGCAGAGGTTCTTCATACGGCGTCGTGTCCTCTCTTGAGGTGTCAGGCGAGACCGGTCGACCTGCATAGCCTCCACGGCGGGAGGCACAGGAACAGATTGCAGGGGACCAGAGGAGAGAGGAGCCGAGGAGAAGAAACGCCTCGTGCGAACAGAGTCCATATCTTGGCGGAGTTCCTGACGCCTTTCGGAAAAACGCATGTCAATGCGAGTGGCTAGGTGAATAAGTTCATGTAGATTAGCAGGAATTTCTCGTGCGGCCAGAACATCTTTAATGTTGCTGGATAGGCCTTTTTTGAAGGTCGCGCAGAGGGCCTCATTATTCCAGGACAATTCTGAAGCAAGAGTACGGAATTGTACGGCATACTCGCCAACGGAAGAATTACCCTGGACCAGGTTCAACAGGGCAGTCTCAGCAGAAGAGGCTCGGGCAGGTTCCTCAAAGACACTTCGGATTTCCGAGAAGAAGGAGTGTACAGAGGCAGTGACGGGGTCATTGCGGTCCCAGAGCGGTGTGGCCCATGACAGGGCTTTTCCGGACAGAAGGCTGACTACGAAAGCCACCTTAGACCTTTCAGTGGGAAACAGGTCCGACATCATCTCCAGATGCAGGGAACATTGGGAAAGAAAGCCACGGCAAAACTTAGAGTCCCCATCAAATTTATCCGGCAAGGATAAGCGTATCCCAGGAGCGGCCACTCGCTGCGGAGGAGGTGCAGGAGCTGGCGGAGGAGATGACTGCTGAAGCTGTGGTAGTAACTGTTGTAGCATAACGGTCAGTTGAGACAGCTGTTGGCCTTGTTGCGCTATCTGTTGTGACTGCTGGGCGACCACCGTGGTGAGGTCAGCGACAACTGGCAGAGGAACTTCAGCGGGATCCATGGCCGGATCTACTGTCACGATGCCGGCTGGCAGGTAGTGGATCCTCTGTGCCAGAGAGGGATTGGCGTGGACCGTGCTAGTGGACCGGTTCTAAGCCACTACTGGTTTTCACCAGAGCCCGCCGCAAAGCGGGATGGTCTTGCTGCGGCGGTAGTGACCAGGTCGTATCCACTAGCAACGGCTCACCTCTCTGGCTGCTGAAGATAGGCGCGGTACAAGGGAGTAGGCAAAAGCAAGGTCGGACGTAGCAGAAGGTCGGGGCAGGCAGCAAGGATCGTAGTCAGGGGCAACGGCAGAAGGTCTGGAAACACAGGCAAGGAACACACAAGGAACGCTTTCACTGGCACTAAGGCAACAAGATCCGGCGAGGGAGTGAAGGGGAAGTGAGGTGATATAGGGAAGTGCACAGGTGTAAACACTAATTGGAACCACTGCGCCAATCAGCGGCGCAGTGGCCCTTTAAATCGCAGAGACCCGGCGCGCGCGCGCCCTAGGGAGCGGGGCCGCGCGCGCCGGGACAGAACAGACGGAGAGCGAGTCAGGTAGGGGAGCCGGGGTGCGCATCGCGAGCGGGCGCTACCCGCATCGCGAATCGCATCCCGGCTGGCAGCGGAATCGCAGCGCCCCGGGTCAGAGGACGTGACCGGAGCGCTGCCGCGGGGAGAGTGAAGCGAGCGCTCCGGGGAGGAGCGGGGACCCGGAGCGCTCGGCGTAACAGGAACTTAAGAGTTTTTGCCAAGGATTGCAATATTACAGCATGACTATCATTAAAGGGGTACTCCGGTGGAAAACTTTTTATTTTAATTTTATTTTTTTATCCACTGGGGACAGAAAGTTAAACAGATTTGTAAATTACTTCTATTAAAAATCTTAATCCTTCCTGTACTTATTAGCTGCTGAATACTAAATAAGACATTATTTACTTTTTTGGACACAAAGCTCTCTGCTGACATCAAGAGCACAGTGCTCTCTGCTGACATCTCTGTCCATTTTAAGAACTGTCAAGAGTAGGAAAAAAAAACCATAGCAAACATATGGTGCTCTGGGCAGCTAATAAAATGGACAGAGTTGTCAGCAGAGAGCACTGTGCTTGTTATGTCAGCAGAGAGCTTTGTGTCCAAAAAAGAAAATAATTTCTTATTTAGTACTCAGCAGCTAATAAGTACTGGAAGTATTAAGATTTTTTAATTGAAGTAATATACAAATCTACAATAAAAAAAGAGGTAGCGTGCACTCACCACGGGTAAACGGCTGCAGGCCCAAGGTCCGGGATCACCGAGGCATAGACGAAGACGGTAAGGGGCGCTCAGAGGCTACGCCGGCTGTTTCGGACGTAGGAACGTCCTTCTTCCGGCCTAGGAGGCCGGAAGAAGGACGTTCCTACGTCCGAAACAGCCGGCGTAGCCTCTGAGCGCCCCTTACCGTCTTCGTCTATGCCTCGGTGATCCCGGACCTTGGGCCTGCAGCCGTTTACCCGTGGTGAGTGCACGCTACCTCTTTTTTTATTGTACTATTGGATACTTTATCTAGTGTGTGCACCCCGCAGGTGCTGCTCTGTTATTTAACGGGTCCGGAGGCTGCCAGTGTATACCAGCGGTATCGTATAACTGCATGTTCAGCTGCACGGTGTGCTCTCTCCTCCTCTAGTGGTCTAGTCTAATATACAAATCTGTTTAACTTTCTGGCACCAGTTGATTTAAAAAAAATAAATAAATAAATAAAAGTTTTCCACAAATGTTTTTGTTAATGGCAGTAATGCTTTAATGGTGTTAAAATGTCATGGTATGAAAAAATTATTTATAATACTTCAGACTGCTGGACTACAACCTGTGGCTCTCCAGCTGTTGCTAAACTACATCTCCCAGGTTGTCCAGGCATGCTGGGAGTTGCAGTTTTGCTGCAGGTGAAGCGGTTCTGGTTGGGAAACACTGCCTTGATCAATTAAACATTTATATCCAAATTTTAAGGGAATATTAGTTGAAATAAGATTTTACAAATGTATTAAGATTTAATAAAATGCTAATAAATGTACACCATCCATGTCCTGTATTTCAGCAGCAATTTACATAAATTTCTGTTATAAATTATAATAAATGTGTAGGATTATGACAGGCCAGGCTTCTTTTCACCCACCCACTGTTTTGCACTTAAATCTTGTGAATTGTGTACTCCAAAAAAATGGCATCCAAACCATAACACATTTCCCCAATAGTTTGGATATGTATTTTTCTATAAAAGAGAAATACAACCCCTTCTAAAAAAGCACATAAAGGGGACGAGAACAGCCAGAAATGTTTTACTGTATAGAGAGCGGTTTACTCAATGAATCATACAGTGGCGCAAAAAAGTATTTAGTCAGCCACCAATTGTGCAACTTCTCCCACTTAAGAAGAGGAGAGAGGCCTGTAATTTTCATCATATGTATACCTCAACTATGAGAGACATAATGAGAAAAAAAATCCATAAAATCACATTGTCTGATTATTAAAGAATGTATTTGCAAATTACAGTGGAAATAACAAAAGTTAATCTCAATACTTTGTTATATACCCTTTGTTGGCAATGACAGAGGTCAAACGTTTTCTGTCTTCACAAGGTTTTCACACACTGTTGCTGGTATTTTGGCCCATTCCTCCATGCAGATCTCCTCTAGAGCAGTGATGTTTTGGGGGCTGTCACTGGGCAACACAGACTTTCTATAGGGTTGAGATCTGGAGACTGGCTAGGCCACTCCAGGACCTTGAAATGCTTCTTATGAAGCCACTCTTTCGTAACCCGGGCAGTGTGTCTGGGATCATTGTCATGCTGAAAGACCCAGCCACGTTTCATCTTCAATGCCCTTGCTGATGGAAGGAGGTTTTCACTCAAAATCTTACAATACATGGCCCCATTCATTCTTTCCTTTACACGGATCAGTCTTCCTGGTCCCTTTGCAGAAAACCAGCCACATAGCATGATGTTTCCCCCCCCCCATGCTTCACAGTAGGTCATCTGACCATATGACATTCTCCCAATATTCTTCTGGATAATCCAAATGCCCTCTAGCAAACTTCAGACGGGCCCAGACATGTACTGGCTTAAGCAGGGGGAAATGTCTGGCGCTGCATGATTTGAGTCCCTGGCGGCATAGTGTGTTACTGATGGTAGCTTTAGTTACTTTGGTCCCAGCTCTCTGCAGGTCATTCACTAGGTCCCCCCATGTGGTTCTGGGACTTTTGCTCACCTTGTGATCATTTTGACCCCACAGGGTGAGATCTTGCGTGGAGCCCCGGATCGAGGGAGATTATCAGTGGTCTTGTATGTCTTCCATTTTCTAATAATTGCTCCCACAGTTGATTTCTTCACACCAAGCTGCTTGCCTATTGCAGATTCAGTCTTCCCAGCCTGGTGCAGGTCTACGATTTTGTTTCTGGTGTCCTTCGACAGCTCTTTGGTCTTGGCCATAGTGGAGTTTGGAGTGTGACTGTTTGAGGTTGTGGACAGGTGTCTTTTATACTGATAACAAGTTCAAACAGGTGCCATTAATACAGGTAATGAGTGGAGGACAGAGGAGACTCTTAAAGAAGAAGTTACAGGTCTGTGAGAGCCAGAAATCTTGCTTGTTTGTAGGTGACCAAATACTTATTTTCCACCATAATTTGTAAATAAATTCTTTAAAAATCAGACAATGTGATTTTATGGATTTTTATTTTTCATTCTTTCTCTCATAGTTGAGGTATATCTATGATAAAAATTACAGTGGGAGAACTTGCACAATTGGTGGCTGACTAAATACTTTTTTGCCCCACTGTATATGCTTAGTGTCACAGAAGATATGCAGTGCTAGAATGAGTGTACAGTATCTGCTACATGGTACGTTCATTCTTCACTCAAAACCGCTGTAGAGAAAGAGAACTATATGCAGAGGATCAGATCTGTACATTATAAAGATGCATATTTATATTTTCTTCATACAGAATGATACATACAGTTGTCAGCAACTTTTCCATATCAACCAGAAAAGCTGAAATGGGGCCGGGAAGAAGCCTTATCTTGGCATTTCACCTGAGGTAGTTTGTAAACCAGAATGAGCTTACGAATGGGGGAAAAAACGTGCAAAACAAATGACACTAAGGAGGAAAAAAAGGATTTTTGTTCTCTTTGTCTATAGTGCCATCTTGTGGTGAAATGAGTAGCTGCAGGCTGAATATGCAGTGTAGAAATTCGCAATTTGTTCAGAAAATAAAACAAAACTATCAATGTTTTCATTTTGTTGCTTCTTCCAGGTTTTTTTGATGAGCGTCTGCATTATTCTTCCAATGTACAGTCCATGTCATGTATTTATTCTACACGACAACTGCAGATCCACAGGCAGCCCTCCTACTTCTGTTTGTATGGAAATCAATCTTACAAATAACATTTTCTTATTCCATTGTCTTGTTTTATTTAATAACCATATATTTCGTTCTCTACCCAGCCTGACTCTGTGCTTCTGCCATACCTGTCATTGCACAGCTCATAGAGTTCATTGGTAACAAAGCCACTTTCTGTGCTGGCTAGAGTAACAAAGCCGCTCTCTGAATGACGTCCTGCAATATTGTCATAATCGCCCGAAAGGTTGTCAGGGGGTGACGTTTCTCCGGAGGGACCTCGGAATGATGTGTTCCGGATATCTGGTCTTGTACCTGCCAGGTCTGCATCAGTCTGCCTTTTAATAACATTGTAAATTTCTAGGTTTGGGCTGTTTCGCCGATTTGGAGATAACCAAAAGCTGGGCTCCTTTGCTGATGATTCACTTCTTTCTTGTTTCCTAGACGAAAATCAAATAGTATGTAAGTAAACATAATTATAGAATAAATCATTTTTATTGCAAAGTCTCAACTTAAAGTAAGTGTTTGCTAAATAGTAACCCTTTTATGTATGCTATGTATATGTTCAAATAATTTCCTATGCTCTCATGTAATAGATCAGAGCAAAGTAGGCTTAAAGGGGTATTCCGGGCAAAAAGATCTTATCCCCTATCGAAAGGATAGGGGATAATATGTCTGATGGTGAGGGGCCCAGCACTGGGACCCCCCGCAATCTCCCTGCAGCAGTCCGCATTCTATGCGTAGCTGCGTCTGCAGTTTTGGAAACCGCCGGGCTTCTGAGACAGGGACGCGACATCACACCACGCCCCCTGGAGGGGGCATGGCGTGATGTCTCGGAAGCCCGGCGGTTTCCGAAACTTCAGACACAGCTACGTATAGAATTCGGGCTGCTGCAGGTAGAATGCGGGGGTCCCAGCGGCGGGCCCCCCACGATCAAACATCTTATCCCCTATCCTTTCGATAGGGGATAAGATGTTTTTGCCTGGAATACCCCTTTAAGAACTATTGGGCAGATTTAATATTGCAAATGTGGCAGAATCCTGGTGCAATCTGCACCAAAAATGGCATCCATGGCTAACACCACAATTATATGTTTGAAACATTTTTCCATCTCCTTTGACAAATCCATTTGCAATTCTGCTCCATTCCCCTGATAACGCTGTTTCATCAGCGAAACAAAGATATGCTGCAAATTTTATCACTGACTTGCCAGCAGAAAATCTGCAGCATATATATTACCTGTGAACATACCTCTGATCAGCGACTGTCAAATATATCTTGGGCTAGGATTCCACTGAAAAAAACGCCAGTGCAATTTTTTGCGTCTGACATTTTTTCTGGCCTTTTTGCATTTGAGTTGAAATAGCATTTTTGACCCCTTTGGCGTTTTTTTCAGAATGTGTTGAGTACCAAAAAAAAGGATGCAGTAGGGATGGGAAAAAATTTATTTAAGGAAATTTTAATTTTTTATGAACTTTTTAATAAAGTGTGTATGTGTGTTTCACTTTTTTTTCAAATTTTTTAAAAAAAATTTTCAGGTAGTTCTACTACTCCCAGCATGGAATAGACTGTTCCATGATGGGAGTAGTAGTACCTGTACTAATAGACATATCGCCCCGAGTGTCAGTCCTGACACCGGATGCGATCGTCCATAATATAGCAGAGATGTGGAGCGGCTCTATCCAGCACTCGCATCTTTACACTATACTCCGGCCAGTAATGTGAATAGAACATCACTCATTCATATTTCCCGCCCAGAGTGGTGATTGGCCGGATGGTTATAGCCAATCACAGCTCTCAGCGGGAAATATGAATCAGTGATGTTATATTCATATTACTGGCCGGAGTATAGTGCAGAGATGTGAAGCACAGGAGAAAGACGCTCTGCATCTCTGCAATAGATAGGATGATCACAGCAGATGTCAGGAATGATACCCGCTGTGATCTGTCCTTAACTGCAGGTACTACTACTCCCATCATGGAGCACACTCTGCTCAATGCTGGGAGCTGTAGTACCTGCATTAATAGACAGATTGCAGCGAGTGTAACTTTGGACAGCCGCTGTGATCTTTCTATTAATGCAGGTACTACAGCTTCCAGCATTGAGCAGAGTGTGCTCCATGTTGGGAGTAGTAGTACCTGCAGTTAAGGAAAGATCACAGCAAATGTTGCTGTGATCCTCCTGTATAATGTATAGATGCGGCCGACCGCTCTTCTCTGGTCCCCTGCACGGCCGTATATATACACCTATTCATATTTCCCACAGAGAGTTGTGATTGGCTGGAACCATCTGGCCAATCACAGCTCTCTGCGGGAAATATGAATAGGTGTATATATATGGCAGTGCAGGGGACCATAGAAGAGCGGCTGGCCGCATCTATAAATTATACAGAAGGATTGCAATGGGTGTCAGAAGTAGGTGGTACTACTGCTTCCAGCATGAAACACACACTGTTCCATGATGGGAGTAGTAGTACCACCTAAAAAATTAAGAAAAAAAAGTGAAAAACACACACACACTATAGGGAAGATTTATCAAAACCTGTCCATAGGAAAGGTTGCTGAGTTGCCCCTAGCAACCAATCAGATCACTTCTTTCATTTAAAAAGATGCCTCTGAAAAATGAAAGAAGCAATCTGATTGGTTGCTATGGGCAACTCAGCAACTTTTCCTATGGACAGGTTTTGATAAATTCCCCCCTATATTTTTATTATTGTCGGCTATATTTTTTGTGCCCTGCCAACCCACATAAATTGATCCCTGTTTAAAAATTCATAAAAATGTTGTTATAAAAAAAGACAAATATCGTTAAATACAATTTTTTTCCATCACGACTGTATCTTTTTTATTATAATTTTTTTAATGGTACCCTACGAAATTTTATTAAAAAAGGTATCTCCATCACTTTTTTGGATCGCTAAAGTCCAAAAGAGAATAAAAACCGTCTGCAAAAACTCCAAAGTTAAAACCCACATGGCATTTTTCTTGGTGTTTTTTTTAACTCCCATAGACTTCTATGGGAGAAAAAAGCCACGATTTAAGGGGAAAAAACGCCCTAGGCTCAACATGCTGCGATTTTGCAAAACTGCCAAGGAGCTGAAAAACTTGAAAAAAGAGTGAAAAAACGCCAGAAGGATTAAAAAACGCCAAACTGAAAAATGCCAATTGGAAAAGAATTTTGCGATTTCTCATTGATTTAGAGCTAACATCTGGCCGCAGTGTTTTTTGGACAAAAAAATTCCATGCGGCAGAATTGGCGTTTTTCTTGGCATTTTTCCCCCAAAAAAACAAGTGGAATTACAGCCTTAGGCTGTTGACCTCAACAAGTCCAGACTACAATAGCCTGTTAACAAAACTTCTGTGCTTTATACTCCAAAGATGGAATCTCAAATGAGGAAATAATATTGTGCACTAGAAAGTGGGGATAGGATCTAGCTTAGCTGGAAGAGGTTGTGACCATTAACCAAACATTGCATAAAAATTCTGGTGTAAAGTAAGCCAACTAATAGGTGATTTAAACTTAGACTAGACAGTCTAAAGACATCTAGCATGTCTAACCATCTGACCAAACAGAACTGTGTCTTCTCCTGATCAACATAGGGCTTACTAAACAAAACTTTGCCTTCTAAAGATTCCTCTGTTTTCTTCTATTTAAATACTGTGCACGAGGAAGACATCTAATAGTCAATGAATTAGTACATGGCAAGACAAACAGTTCAAATGTAATTTTTTCTTCCCCACCCTGAAATTGGTTATGTGTATATTTCTCTAATGCTCCAGGCACCTATTGTAATGTCTTTTAGAGTGCTTTGATATATTTATATTGAGTGCTTCTGATTTTCAGGCTCTTGTCAGAATAGGAATGGTATATACAGTAATCAAAATCCAGCCTATTGCCTAGCCTACAATCCCGCTGCAAGGATTAATCCATTTATCCATATAGAATGGGCTGCATGAGGATAGTGCTGCAGAAGTGCTTCGTCGCAAAAGTCTAAATTTTCTAAAAGCATAGTCTTCGAACAACACACAACCTTAAAGGTAATGTAAAGGCACTGTAGAGGAAACACGGGGGTGGCACCACTGGACGCTAATCCATAGACAAGGAAAAGAATATATGGCAAAAAAAGGGAGATGTAAACCGATGCATAAACAGGTGAGGGATGCAAAGAGATAAGAAATTCAGTATGAAGCAAAATTCGCAAAAATTAGAAAAATTGCTGTAATGCACTCACTTCTAAAACTTCAATACTTTATTAGTCCATTAACCTGTTGGGGACGGAGGGCGTACCTGTACACCCTCCACCCATTCCCTTTCTATAACATGGGGCCACACTGATCACGGTGCCGCGCTATTAACCTTTTAGATGTGGCATTCAAAGTTGAACGCCGCATCTAAAATGAAAGTAAACTGCTCCCAGCTAGCTCAGTGGGCTGTTCAAGATCGTCGCGGCGAAATCGCGGCATCCCGAACAGCTGTAGGACAGTAGGAGGGTCCCCTACCTTCCTCCTCCCTGTCCGATCGCCGAATGTCTGCTCAGTGCCTGAGATCCAGGCATGAGCATTCAAGCGGTAGAATCAGTGATCAATGGTTTCCTATGAGAAACCATTGATCAATGTAAAAGATCAGTGAGTGCAGTGTTATAGCCCCCTATAACACTGCAAAAAAAGTGGAAAAAAAGTGAATAAAGATCATTTAACCACTCCCCTAATAAAAGTTTGAATCACCCCCCCTTTTGCCATTTAAAAAAAAACTGTGTAAATAAAAATAAACATAAGTGATATTGCTGCGTGCGGAAATGTCCGAATCAAAAAAATATATAGTTAATTAAACCGCACGGTCAATGGCGTAAGCGCAGAAAAATTCCAAAGTCCAAAAATAGCATATATTTGGTAACTTTTTATATAATGAAAAAATGAATAAAAAGCGATCAATACAAAAATGGTATCGCTAAAAACTTCAGATCAGTCAAAGAAACTAATCTATTCTTTACATTTTCAGTGATCAGTGATTTTTTTTTTGCTGCCGTTTCTAGAAAAATAGAATCCCTTTGGATAATAGGCCAATTTTGATGTATGGCTTTTTTAATAATATCTGAGAGAGGATTATGCTGAAATGAAAAAACAAACCTATTATTATTTAGTTTTTCTGAAATTTTCCTTTTGTATTTTTTATATAGAAGACTTTCCTGTGGGATTTATTCTACTCTTTTAAGTGCATCGGGTAGCCTCTTTTTTTCTGGATAGCCTCTTAGAAGGAACCAATCCAAAAGTTTGGAGGCTTGTAGTTAATCCTAACTCAGATATTGTTAAAAAAGCCATACATCAATGGCATATTATCCAAAGGGATCCTATTTTTCAAGAAACAGCAGCAAAAAAAAATCACGGAAAACTTTCAGACGGAGCGAAAATTTTAAGAATAAATTAGTTTCATCGACTTTTAAAACAGAAAAAAGAGTGGGAAACTGGCTAAATAAGAATGAACTTATTGGAAATTACAGATGTGGAAATTGTCCCCATTGCTCACAGAAGAGAGGAGTCTACATTAAAGCGCAACTGTCATGACATTTTAGTGTAATAACCCTCACACAACCTTTGTACTGTGTGCAGGTGTTGTGTACACCAATTATTTTACCTCATATTTTCAGCCTTTTGTGACACTAAAAAGTGCTTTTAATCAAAGCCACTGACGGTCGGATAGGCGTGATGTGAGGTACACCCACCCACATGCCCACTTTCTATCTGAGCGCTGGGACCGCTGTGTGATTGACACACAGGTCCCAGCGCATGCGCCCTTCAACTAATGTAACGTGCGTGCTGCTGCATGTCATCCAGCAAGCGCTTGCTCCTCAAGCGAGTGCTCGATCCCGCCGCCGTCGTCCTCCTCAGTGCGCCTGCGCAGGGCTAGGTGCAGAGAGCGCGGGAGGGAACGATCGCTGGAGGAGCGATCGCTTTCTGGATGACACGCAGCAGCGCGCACGTTACATTACAGCATGCGCTGGGACCTCTGTGTCAATCCCACAGCGGTCCCAGCACTGAGATACAAAGTGGGCATGTGGGTGGGCGTGGCGGCGGCGGGGCATCACGTACCTCACACCACGCCTATCCGACCGTCAGTGGATTTGATTAAAAGTACTTTTTAGCGTCACGAAAGCCTGCAAATATGAGGTAAAATAATTGCTGTACACAACACCTGCACAGAGTACAAAGGCTGTGTGAGGGTTATTACACTAAAATTTCATGACAGTTGCGCTTTAACCTAGGTGTTACTGAGGTGTATGTAAAAGATTTTATTTGTTGCTGTACAGACTGGGTAGTGTATGTGATTTTATGCCCTTGCGATCACTTCTATGTCAGCTCCACAAAAAGAAATGTATTTAATTGCTTTAGGGAGCACAAGAGGTCACTTCAAACTAATTCTGGAGCAGCAAGACTCATAGAACATATGAGACTCGTTTACAATAATGATAGCAATTTACTTACCATGTTTAGTCTGGAAAGGGTTACTGCCAACAGCAACGAAAAAGAGAAAGTGCTGAGACAAAAAGAAGCATTATGGATCATGCGCACAGAAGCGCTTGGAATCCTTGGTCTAAATGATGGAACAAATTAAATGTCTTTCTGTGAATACTCAGTGCTTGCATTTCCTGATAAAATGTTGATGTTCTTCTTTTTGCATATTTGTTTTAATGATACATTACAGTTTTCTTAAATCTCACTCTTCGGATTAGTGACATCATTGGGAGTTTCCCATTTAGTGTCTCCCATGGATGATGTCGGTGAGGCCAGAGGAAGTGGGGAATACCGCGAAACGGCTCCGTTGCCTCGTGCATGCCCGACTCTGCCATGGCGTTTTTATTGTTCTACTCTGCCACAATGGAAGTCTTAAAGGTAATGTGTTATCAAAAATTATGCATTGTTTAAATGTTTAAATATGTTTTAATGCTAAAACAATCATGAAATCTTGCAGTTTTTATTCTAGCCACTAGGGCTAAAACTAAGCTAAGACTTCCTGTTCTGCACAGATGTAGTAATGCATTTTTTCTCAGAGCAACCAAGTACAGTGAAAGGTGACACCAATAGAGAGATAACACTGGATCCACCACCATTCACGGCAGAGATAAGCCTCCCCATCACTTTAAAATGACCTCTGGAAAGTTTAAAGAGATTGCTCAGTAGCGTCTCTAATTGATTTTAATAGGAAAGCTTCAATCTATTGTAGTCCATGTCCATGGGTCCTGCTGTAAAGCATATCTCTAAATGCAAGATGGCAGCCCCCATTATAACATCAAAGTAGACAACAAGGCACTTTACTTTAGTAAAAGGTATTATATTTATAGGAGCAAGCAATCACAAAAAGGGGTGACGTTTCAGTCACTGTAGACATTCCTTAGACCGTATTGCTGTGAAGGAAATGGATAAAACAGTAGAGACGGTGCCAAGCCGTGTGTAAGGGATAAGGTGTATAGCGACCTATAGTCCAGCTAGCAAAGGATTGGAAACATACATATGCACTCAGGACCTCTGGGTAGTGCTGTATTTATTGTATTGGTATTAACCCCCAAAATAATGCACAAAAAGGAAATCAGCACCATGTGGTGGTGGTGGTAGAGGGTACGACGAGGGGTGTCCAGAAGGCTGCCATCCAGGGGTCTATCCAGGAGTTGAAACACCTTGATAGACCCGATCAGGATACTTCAGATTTCATGGGAATTATTTCCGTTTAAGATTAGGGTAGCCCAGACTATTTCCTATAAATAGGGCTTAGTGTTTGCAGTTGTACCATGCATCCATTTCCCTTTCATGTTAACACAAATGAACAGTAAAACACATATGTCAGTACAACTTGCCTTCTCTCTATGATGCAGCAGCACAATACTCCGATAAATATCAGCAGCAGTGTCAGCACCGGAATTGTTGCAATAAGGATGAAATGTAGATTGGACTCTAAAAAATAAGACAATTTTTTTTTAATGTGCGTACACCCCAAAGTCAGCTCTGTCATTCAAGCTAAACTTGATCAGATTCCCTGCCCAATACCCCAACTACAGTGCAGTTCACCTTATTTAATATTACAATGAGTTCTCTCAATGTAGACCGCCATTTGGTTCCTAGTGTCTATAGCAGACCTCCTATGTTTATAGTGGATATAGTAGTACAGACCTCAGACTTTGGTTACCCCTGTATTTCAGGCATCAGATATCTGTCATACAAGTTGTAAACCATATTGTCTTCTGATAATAAAATCCTTGTTTTCCAGGACTAGAATATCGGCCTGTTTAGTAGGGCCAGTGATCAGCCAATGAACAAGTAAATGCTTGTTGGTTGTCTGATTAGGTCATTTTGACCTGCTAAAAAGTCATCAGCCATCGGCTGCACATCTCCTCATGTGTCAAATCAGTGGGGGTCTGGGTCGTGGCATGTCTGTTGATCAGATGATCGCCACTTATTGCTGCTTCATTGTTGCCCATGGACAACTGCATGAATAGTGGTCATGTCTGGTAATGCAGCTCTCTGCAACTCTGTCCCTTTCAACTGAATGGCTCTATAAAGTCCGCAACTGCCATTATAAAAAGTATGGAGCTTTGCTTATAAAAGGGAATATAGTTCTTACATTTTGCTGATTGTTGGGGGTGCTGAGAGTCAGACTCTTACTAATCTGATATTAATGGCCTATACTAAGCCTAGGTCATCAAGCTTTTAGTCTTGGAAAACTCCTTTTATTAGCATTGGGCATCTCAGTTTCCTTTACCTGAGATATTCTTTGCACCTATGGTGGCCAATTGGTCACCTATAACCCCAGCTTTCTTCTTTCATCTGTGTACTACTCAGCTTGCGTATGTGTGGTCACCTTTCTATTGAAATCAGGGGACACAGGTGTGGCCCAAGGATGGAGTCAAAGGTTGCATTGGAGGCTCCCACAGTGTGTGGCGGTAGATTGACCACTGCTGACCACTGACGGCCCAGTGGATATCACGGCTGTTGGGATCCTAAACAGCAAACCCACCTATGTAATGTGTAAACAGAAGTGCAATGGGCTTGAAGTGGGTTATCATCATGAAAACTTTATCTCATCAAACTCCCTGGAACTATACATTGTACCCTGCCATTTGTTGTCCCACATAAGAATGCAGACCATTAATTTACTTTTATAAACATCATTTCTAGGTCTCAATGTATCCACTTATCCTATCATTTCTAGTATGTCTGGTCCTATGCTATGCATAAGTCTAAGCAGTAGTAACTACAGTATGTATACATTTTACTATACCTTATTCTATGCATTATCTATAGCTTCTTCACTTACCATCAGCTTCTTTGGCTGTCTGATTGACATTCTTTATGGAAACATCTGGTGGTCGGCTAGCAATGGGTTCAACACCTTAAAAATAATGGAATAATAACTAAATTATAGCAACAATTTACCAGAAGTGTCTTCTTTTTATAAATGGCATGTATATTGTAGGAACACGTTTTGTCAAGACTAATACACTGATGCTTGGTGCAGGGCCTGAGGAGACGGATCAGGACACGGATTCACTAGCAAACACTATAGAGAGAATCCCTGTGTTATGCATCACACCCTCAGGCACCGCAATAGGCACAAAACATATCAAGTTTGTCAAAAGTAAAAAAAAAAAACACAAATCTCCAATCATCTAATCCTGAATGTTCTCTACAGAGCAATAAAACTGCTAAAGCAAGCACATTTGTATATACTGGTCCCCTACTTTAGTTTTCTCATACTTACTGGTATATGACCCATTTCGAGTTGGGGGACGTGTGGACTTCACTACTGAGTAAAGAAAATAGATACATTTTAAAGCTAGATTCATAGTCAGGGCTCTATAATATGTAATGATCTATGTACATGAACTATGAACCCACACAACTGAGTGGACAATATACTAGTAATGCAAATAGTGGAAGATTTGAGGACATTTTATTTTATGTGTTATTTATAGATACTTTTTTTATACTCATCTATGACTGTCCACTAAGCCAACTATTTTACCCATGGATTTCCACTTGTTGGAAAAAAAATACAGCAAACCATATGGTTGCCAGGGAATGTTGGATGTTGTAGTCCTTAACGGATGGTTACAGATTGGAGATCATTGATCTAGAGAATGATATGGAAGTGAATGACATGTTTATGATCATGAAGACAGCACTTACCTTCTGAATATTTACATATGAAATTGTTCTTCATGTTACATCGGTCATCATTCCATTGGAACATGTATCGGCCACCAACACCAGGGCTAGCAAATGGCTGGTAGTACATGACCACACACACCTCACTGCCGCACGAGGGTTCATCCACATACCAGTTCCTAATAAAGTGAAATGTTTAGAATTCTTACAAATAGCTGCAACAGCTTTAACATGCATATGGTGCCAAAAAATATCAATACAAGTGTAGACAGATGTTGTTTTCAATCATAGACACAAAGGGGGAGATTTATCAAAGCCTGTCCAGAAGAGAAGTGGCCCAGTTGCCCATAGCAACCAATCCGCTCGCTTCTTTCATTTTTAACAAGACCTCTGCAAAATGAAAGAAGTGATCTGATTGGTTGATATGGGCAACTGGGTAAATTTTCCTTTGCACAGGTTTTGATAAATCTCCCCCAAAGACTTAGTTCACTCAGTACAAACCTCTGCGCTATTCCATTGAGCTATATAAAAAGGTAAGACATAAAAACATATTCACAAAGTATATGTCTTTTCACTATGAGACCCTATGTATGATGAATGCCACTAAGTGTCATCTGTCATCATAAGTACATCAGATGTACACATTAAGTACTGTACTCCTCCGATGTGTACATCTGACAGACACTTCTTAATGCAGTGTGAAAACAGCCTTAGACATGCAAAGATTGTCAGATATTCCTCTTCTGCCGTGATATGTGTATGGCATTTCTGGGTGAGCATATCTAATGATGCATTCGTTTTCAAAACTAATCTGGTCTTGTTTGTTAGAAAAAAAAGTATGATCTTTGTGTATCCCTGTAATGGCTAAGCTATGGGGCATGTGCTAGGGATATAACAGATACAACATGCTGCTCATGACTCAAGTATGTCTACTTATGTAATGTGTATGGCCAGCCTGAAGTTAATTCAATTCAAAAGAATTCCCTTGCACCACCATCCATCTCTGTGCTGAATTTTGGATTATTCCTCACTATCCCATCAGAATATCCAAAAGAAGAAAATCCTGGTCTTCCTTGAAAACAGTGTCAGAAGTTCTGGCGGATTTCCCTCCCACCCCTCTAAAGCTATGACAGTTAACCCAGCTCTGCCATTTCTATTGAATGTGGAAACACTTCTTCGGCCATCATAGGGACCTCTTACCCTTAGAGAAAATGTTTTGGATCAGGACCCACCTGGACATGTAATGTCAATGGTGTATGACATCCCCTTTAATGAGGGAAGACCTACCTACATACTTAATCTACCTATCTACTGGAGGGATCTACTTACACACTCACTGTATGAGGCACAAAAGGGGGTAATATACTGTATGGGACATCATGGGGGAAATTATTTTGTATACCAGAACAAGTGGATTGTCATGAGGGACAAGTAGATTGTGCTCTCTTTTTAATCCCTTAGACAAATGGATTGTACATTCGTTTTAATCCCTTAGACAAGTAGATTGTGCTCTCATTTTAGTCCCTAAAACAAGTAGATTGTGCTCTTGTTTTAGTCCCTTGGACAAATAGATTGTGCTCTCATTTTAATTCCTTAGACAAGTAGATTGTGCTCTCATTTTAGTCCCTTAGACAAGTAGATTGTGCTCTCATTTTAATCCCTTAGACAAGTAGATTGTGCTCTTGTTTTAGTCCCTTGGACAAGTAGATTGTGCTCTCGTTTTAGTCCCATAGACAAGTAGATTGTGTTCTCGTTTTAGTCCCTTAGACAAGTAGATTGTGCTCTCGTTTTAGTCCCTTAGACAAGTAGAATGTGTTCTCCTTTTAGTCCCTTAGGCAAGTAGATTGTGCTCTCGTTTTAGTCCCTTAGACAAGTAGAATGTGCTCTTGTTTTAATCCCTTGGAAAAGTAGATTGTGCTCTTGTTTTAGTCCCTTGGACAAGTAGATTGTGCTCTCGTTTTAGTCCCATAGACAAGTAGATTGTGTTCTCATTTTAGTCCCTTAGACAAGTAGATTGTGTTCTCCTTTTAGTCCCTTAGGCAAGTAGATTGTGCTCTAGTTTTAGTCCCTTAGACAAGTAGAATGTGCTCTTGTTTTAATCCCTTGGAAAAGTAGATTGTGCTCTTGTTTTAGTCCCTTAGACAAGTAGATTGTGCTCTCGGTTTTCCACACTCCTGAAGATATACTGACAAGTTTACAGAGTACTGACGAACAAGTACAGAATACAGGTTCACAGGTCAGAATACAGGTAACTGGAGTCAGGTCAGAATACAGGTTGAGGATACAGGTTCAGGTTCAAACAAGATAAAGCAGAAGCACAAACAAACAAGTCAAAGGGTTAAGAAAGAATAGCAAATGGGTCATCGCTATTCTGTGATGAAGTACAAAGCACAAGCAAAGCAGAGGAAAGGATAAAAAATATACAGGGTAAAGACAGCAACAAGTTTTTTATACCCCTTTGGTTTAAAAAAAATATATATATTTTTTGATTATGAAAAAAAAGAAAAGAATCCAGGGTACCAAGGATCCACCATTGATACTTCCTTTATTTAAAATTAATTAAATCATAAATTAATAGCATTATTTCACCCACATCCTTTATCAAGCTAAGACCATGACTTTTTAAAGTCCATATATTTTGATTATTTTAATAATCTTTATGGGCTTGGGTCTCCAAATCTCTTCAAAACTTCAAATCCCTTGCATAGCTATAGCGTTAAAGGGATATTTCCATCTCAAATATTTATGGCATATCCCCAGGATCCCAAAATCAGGAAACAGGTCCCTCCATCTCAACAAAAATGGCCCTAATGGTGGACTGAGGTGTTTGGAAAGCTGAAAATAGCAGATAGACTTAATGGGAGTTTCATGACAAATAAAGCAGCGTACAGTAAACAGCATAGTTCATGATGCTATGATCCTAGATATACAGACCACCTCTGGGAGCCACAAGCAGCATTAAGGGGGTTAGGGAGGCCTTGATCTTGAGGTAGGAGTGTATCATAAAGGTAGGACCTGCATCTATCTGATATAAGGCATACCTCGTAGATGCCATCAATGCCCCAGATTGTAAAACCCCTTTATACCTCACATTTGGTCCTTGTTAGTCTGTTTTTCTCACACTTCACAAAGTAAAATGTTAAATTTTAGTGCAATCCACATAGACCTGTGCTATGACGGGTGACCACACTTAATGAATAAGTTACAATTATTCTAAGTAAGGATTTGGCAGTACAGCTTAGTAGACCAGTTTATATTAATTCAGTATGGTTAAATGCTTGGTCCCTGAACATGAAGTCCCTGAGCATCTGTTAAAGTGACATATTGTAATTGCTGAATCCTTTTTAGGATGTTATCATTCACCCGATTCAGAGATCTCAAGAAGACAAGATGTCATTATTTATTAACAACGCTCATCTGTCAAGCACAGTTCTTTTATCACCAGCCATGTCTGGACAAAGGGCAAATATCCTAAAATCAGGCAGAGTAGTGTTAAATAAAAACAGCCAGATGGCCCAATGTCTATCTTATTGGGCATTAATGTAGCTGCTGGGATCCTGCTTCAGATATAGAAAAATCAGCAGAGAAATCTGTTGTCTGTGTATCGCATAGATATATTGGGCGGTTCCCATTAGCAATATTAGTCCCTTTTTATATGTATATGATTGTGGTCTAACTAGGGGAAGAAAAATGATCGACAAGATTACTGAATTTAAGTGTTACTATTAGTGATGAGCGGCAGGGGCCATATTCGAATTCACAATATTTTGCGAATAAATGGACGAATATTCATTCTATGGTCGTGAAATTCGCATATTCGCTATGTTCGTTCACTTTTTTTCCATGCGAAAACCGTAATAAAATTCATATAGTGCGCATGCGCGATTATATCTTTCAACTAATTAACACTATACTGGAACCTATCTGCTAAACTAACCTACCTTATCTAAAGCTAAAAGAAGGGAGGGATCAGTGCCAATATTCTGGAAGTGCCAATATTCGCGAATATTTGCATTTCGCATATACAAAATATTTGCGCTCCACACTGACTCACAAAGTAAATAATATTGGAGCCTTATTTGGACCACAGGCTGGAAGCAGGGAGGGATGATGACTTTTTTTTTACACAGTACACATCATTGATCATTGTGATATGTACTGTGAAAAAAAAAATTTGTCATTACAAATATATAGCGCTATATTCTAAATATTCGCAAAATCACGAAGTGCCGATATTTGTGGTAAAAATTAGCATTTCAAATATTCGCGCTCAACACTATTTACTATCTCTAGATTACTAGATTTCCTGTATAGTGTATTTATTCAATGAAAGTCTATGATACTTTTATTGAATCCCCCTCAGCATTCTCAGTTTTCTGAGGTGAGCCCAGCAGGAACAGAGGGGCACAGCGTTCTACCACGCGCTTCTGACACACGGTCAACAGTTTTATCTTATTGGCCTCTGTTCTGACCTGGGAAGCCTGTCTGCTCCGGTAAGGAGGACTTCCATGGATATGCTTCTCTAAGTGTTGTGTCACAGACTACGAGGGTATTTATGAAAAGCGGGGTAGGTGAACGTCTTTTTACTCCATTAATTCATGAAGTGGCTGCACCTAATTTATCACATGATGCAGGGTATGTGATAAATCTGGTGCTGATCACATTTCTTACTTCAGTACACCACTTTGTATGGTGTTTTTCTACGACTTTTTGTGCGACTTTTTAATCTGTGCGACAATTATGCAACTTTTTAATAACGCTGTCCACAGTTAGTTTGTAAGTATTTTTTTATTTGGTGGTGATTAGCGCCCGTTTTGGTGGGTTGCGCCAAAGTATGCGACTTTTAAAAAAAAGTAGCATTTTCATAAATCCCTGACCACTGCAAGAAATCTACCAAAAACATTTCTACCACAGAAACAAACCAAAACACAGATAAATGAAAAGTCACAGGAAAAGTCGCAAAAAACACACTGCGCCAAAATATTGAGATAAATTTACCCAAGAAAACCAGGATTAAATGCTTCATAAATACGCCCCTAACTTCTTATATTCCTGACTCCTGAGCTGTAGTCTATAAAGCATAAAGCTAGATTTAAACGGGTACTCCGGCGCTTAGACATCTTATCCCCTATCCAAAGGATAGGGGATAAGATGCCTGATTGCGGGGGTCCCGCCGGTGGGGACCCCCGTGATCTTGCACGCAGCACCCCGTTACAATCAGTCCCCGGAGCATGTTCGCTCCAGGTCTGATTACTGACCTCAATGCAAGCCTATGGGAGGGGGCGTGACAGCTGGCACGCCCCCTCCAATAGGCTTGCATTGAGGGGGCGGAGCGTGATGTCACACGGGGGGCGGAGCCGTGACGTCACAATGCTCCGGCCCCATGATCGCCAGTAATCCAGAGACTGATTTTAATGGGGTGCTGCGTGCAAGATCGCGGGGGTCCCCAGCAGCCGGACCCCCGCGAACAGGCATCTTATCCCCTATCCTTTGGATAGGGGATAAGATGTCTAAGTGCCAGAGTACCCCTTTAAGTATTTGTATTGTACTGGATTTGCGTCCTAAACGGTGTCCTGGCATCAGAGGTGGCATTCCTGGGCTCTGTATGCGGGAACAGCTTTATTTGGAAAAAAAAAGGTGTTTTTATTGAGTGCAGACAGAAGCACGCTTTAAGGACACATGTTGGCTTTTCTTATTATTGTAGTTGAAGCAAGAGTTTGTTTTTTTTTTTTAAACAGAGGTTGAAAAATAAAAGACACAATCTGATTGGTTACTATGGGCAATTGGCCCACTTTTCCTCTACAAGGTTTTGATAAATCTCCCTCATATATTCATAGAACATCATTCCTAGTTCTGTGCTATTCACTTGGTACT
The DNA here is from genome assembly GCF_029499605.1 of Hyla sarda. Taxonomy (NCBI): domain Eukaryota; kingdom Metazoa; phylum Chordata; class Amphibia; order Anura; family Hylidae; genus Hyla; species Hyla sarda. Next base: position 82,950,014 of record NC_079198.1, read on the forward strand.
GCTTTATTATCAGACATATGTGGAATGCTGTCATTGGTTTGCTATGTCTGGTATCAGTATAACACTTCAATGCTTGGAGTTCAGTTCGTCATCTGTTAGGTGCGATATTTGATGTGTAAATGTCAGAAAAGCATAGCAGCTTTAAGGGGCATTCCACTGAATGACAAATAACTTAGAATTGATAGGTGGATCCAAATTGATGCTTATATATAATGCTGTGTTCACATGGTAAAATATCCCAATTTTTTCAGCGATTTCACCAAAATCATCATGACAAAATCATATCAAAAGCACAAAAAAAACAACACATTTTTTGAACACAGCCTGAAGGTATAATACAGCAAAGAATTTTTATTAATATATTGATTGAGAGTATAAAAGCTGCCAAATGTGGACCACTGCCTTGCCTTGGAATATGGACAACAGCTAAAATGGCTTTCCAGGGTTGTACAGGGTGAGCCATTTATATGGATACACCTTAATAAAATGGGAATGGCTGGTGATATTAACTTCCTGTTTGTGGCACAATTGTATGTGTGAGGGGGGAAACTTTTCAAGATGGTGGTGACCATGGCGGCCATTTTGAAGTCGGCCATTTTGAATCCAACTTTTGTTTTTTCAATAGGAAGAGGGTCATGTGACACATCAAACTTATTGGGAATTTCACAAAAAAAAACAATGATGTCCTTGGTTTTATTGTAACTTTATTCTTTCATGAGTTATTTACAAATTTCTGACCACTTATAAAATGTGTTCAATGTGCTGCCCATTGTGTTGGATTGTCAATGCAACCCTCTTCTCCCACTCTTCACACACTGATAGCAACACCGCAGGAGAAATGCTAGCACAGGCTTCCAGTATCCATAGTTTCAGGTGCTGCACATCTCGTATCTTCACAGCATAGACAATTGCCTTCAGATGACCCCAAAGATAAAAGTCTAAGGGGGTCAGATCGGGAGACCTTGGGGGCCATTCAACTGGCCCGCGACAGCTAATCCACTTTCCAGGAAACTGTTCATCTAGGAATGTTCGGACCTGACACCCATAATGTGGTGGTGCACCATCTTGCTGGAAAAACTCAGGGACTGTGCCAGCTTCAGTGCATAAAGAGGGAAACACTTCATCATGTAGCAATTTCGCATATCCAGTGGCCTACATGATGATGTGTTCCCCTCTTTATGCACGGAAGCTGGCACGTTCCCTGAGTTTTTCCAGCAAGATGGTGCACCACCACATTATGGGTGTCAGGTCAGAGCATTCCTAGATGAACAGTTTCCTGGAAAGTGGATTGGTCGTCGTGGGCCAGTTGTATGGCCCCCAAGGTCTCCCGATCTGACCCCTTAGACTTTTATCTTTGGGGTCATCTGAAGGCAATTGTCCATGCTGTGAAGATACGAGATGTGCAGCACCTGAAACTATGGATCCTGGAAGCCTGTGCTAGCATTTCTCCTGCGGTGTTGCTATCAGTGTGTGAAGAGTGGGAGAAGAGGGTTGCATTGACAATTCAACACAATGTTCAGCACATTGAACACATTTTACAAGTGGTCAGAAACTTGTAAATAACTCAGGAAAGAATAAAGTTACGTTAAAACCAAGCACATCATTGTTTTTTTTGTGAAATTACCAATAAGTTTGATGTGTCACATGACCCTCTTCCTATTGAAAAAACAAAAGTTGGATTCAAAATGGCCAACTTCAAAATGGCCGCCATGGTCACCACCCATCTTGAAAAATTTCCCCCCTCACATATACTAATGTGCCACAAACAGGAAGTTAATATCACCAACCATTCCCATTTTATTAAGGTGTATCCATATAAATGGCCCACCCTGTACATTTATAACCTATTCCTAACATGTGATCAGTGGGTGTCTGACCTGTAGAACCCTCACTACTAGGCAGAACACATCCTCTGATACTGCATCTCAACCCTGTTCAATTCATTGTTGAATCATGGCTGCATGCTACTATATATAAGTGGCCTAAAATATTTCTTATCCAAGTATTATTTAATGTTTAAAGGTTTCCTTAAATGGTACACCCAACATCTGGATAGATCCGAAAATATTGGGGCTTCTGATCCTGTGACTTCTTGCAGACTATAGCAATCTGGAGACAGAGTTGCAGGAAGTCCCATAGACTTGTATAGGATAGTCTGCATGCAAGTCACAGGATCAGAAGAAGCCCTGATACTCTTGGACTTATCAAACTACCGGGGGCACTGTTAGAGATACCTCATCCTTATTTATGAGTTGGATTATATAAAATATATTTTAGTGACAATGGCAGATACAATGTCTCTGTAAACATTTTATCTTTTTATGTGAAAACACTGAAGAAATGACTGCTACAATGTATAGTAGTGAGTGCACAGCCTGTATAACTGTGTTTAAAGGGGTAGTCCAGTGGTGAAAAACGTATATCCCCTTTCCTAAGGATAGGGGATAAGTTTGAGATCGCGGGGGGGGGGGGGGGGGGGGTCCAACCGCTGGGGCCCCCCTGAGATCTCTCTGTACGGGGGCCAGGCACGCCCCATATTTTTTTTTTAAATATGAAAAGGGGGGTGATTCAAATTTTTATTAGGGAAAGGGTTAAATCACATTTATAAAAAACATTTTTTTTTTACTTTGTTTTACACATTTATAGTCCCCATAGGGGACTATAACATGCAATATTCTGATTGCATACACTGTTCAATGCTATGCCATAGCATAGCATTGATCAGTGATATCAACGCTCTGCTGCTCCAGCCTGGATCTCAGACATGGAGCAATAGAGTGATGATCGGACAGTGAGGAGGCCGGTAAGGACCCTCCTTGTCTCCTCTCAGCTAATCGGGTGGTCCCGATCAGCTCCGATGAGCTGCCAGGAAGCAACTTTGATCGCCGTGTCTAAGGGGTTAATACCGGACATCACCGCGATCGGTGATGTCCAGTATTAGCCACGGGTCCTGGCTGTTGATAGCCAAGGGGACCGACCCGCTATGACGTGGGGTCAGCTTGTGACCGCGCGTCAAAGCAGGGGAGTGGGCGCAGGGCATACAGGTACGCCCTACGTCCTTAAAGCGCAACTGTCATGAAATTTTGGTGCAATTACCTGCACACAGCCTTTGTACTGTGTGCAGGTGGTGGGTATAGCAATATTTTTACCTGAAATTTGCAGGCTTTCATGACTGCAAAAAAGGCTTTTATTCAAAGCCACTGATGGTCGGATAGGTGTGGCGCGAGGTACGTGATTCCCCGCTGCCGCCATGCCCGCCCCCACGCCTACCCCATATGTCCACGCTGGGACCTATGTGTGATTGACACACAGGTCCCAGCGCATGCGCCCTTCAGATAATCTAACCTGCGTGCCGCTGTGGGTCATCCAGCAAGCGCTCACTCCCGCCGTCGTCTTCCTCCTCAGTGCGCCTGCGCAGAACAGCGCGCAGTCTGGTTAGTTCTCTGGAAGCGTGCTCTCTGCACCTAGCACTGCGCAGGCACACTGAGGAGGAATACGACGGGAGCGAGCGCTTGCTGGATGACACACAGCGGCGCGCAGGTTAGATTAGCTGAAGGGCGCATACGCTGGGACCTGTGTGTCAATCACACAGAGGTCCCAGCGTGGACATACGGGGTAGGCATGGGGGTAGGCGTGGGGGTGGGGGTGGCGGTGAAAGGGCATCACGTACCTCGCGACACGCCTATACGACCGTCAGTGGCTTTGAATAAAAGCCATTTTTGCAGTCATGAAAGCCTGCAAATTTCAGGTAAAAATATTGCTATACCCACCACCTGCACACAGTACAAAGTACCAAAATTTCATGACAGTTGCGCTTTAAAAGTGAGTAGACTCCTAAGTGGAAATGTCCAGATTAGGCCCAAAGTTTTGTGTGGCCACAGTTATTTTCCAGCACTGCCTTAAGCCGCTTGGTCATGGAGTTCACCAGAGCTTCACAATGGCACAGGGGATTAACCCATTAAGGACTCAGGGTTTTTCCATTTTTGCATTTTTTTTTTTCCTCCTTACCTTTAAAAAATCATAATTCTTTCAATTTTGCACCTAAAAATCATATGATGGCTTATTTTTTACGCCACCAATTCTACTTTGTAATATCATCAGTTATTTTACCCAAAAATCTACAGAGAAATTGAAAAAAAATCATTGTGCGAAAAAATTTAAGAAAAAATGCCCTTTTGTAACTTTTGGGGGCTTCCATTTCTATGTAAGTTTAACCCCTTCACGCAGAATGGCATATATAAACGCCGGGTTGTGCAGTGCGTTCGCGCACGGGTTAACCAGCAGAAGTCCCGCTGTTTCCAGCAAGGGACAACTTCTGCTTCACCCCCAGGACCATCCATTGATGGTCCTGGTCAGCGATCACTGTGATTGGTCCCTGTGGACCAATCACAGTGACCTGGGGTGAACGTTCAGATCCCCCGCACTGCCCGCCCCTGGAAGTCGGGCAGAACGGGGTACGATGGCTGCGGGGGCTCGCGGCATAGGTGGGGGAACACGTGGGGCCGGCGGACTTACCCGAACCAGCGGCGGGACCGAGGAGCAGCGCGGGACCGGCCACATGGACGAGCAGCGACGGGACCGGCAGGTAAGTATATGGTCCTCAGAAGCAGCAGTGAAGATCTTCACTGCTGCTTCTAGGAGTCTGAAAACTACAACTCCCAGCATGCCTAGACAGCCTTTGGCTGTCTGGGCATGCTGGGAGTTGTAATTTTGCAACATCTGGAGGGTCCCAGTTTGGAGACCATTGTATAATGGTCTCCAATCTGTGCTCTTCCAGCTGTTGCAAAACTGCAACTCCCAGCATGCACTGACTGTCCAGGCATGCTGGGAGTTTTAGTTCAGCAACATCTGGCCCTTCAGATGTTGCCGAACTACAACTCCCAGCATGCCCTTCAGCTGTCTGGGCATGCTGGGAGTTGTAGTTTTGCAACAACTGGAGACACACTGGTTGGGAAACATTGTCTGTTTCTAACTCAGTGTTTCCTAACCTGTGTGCCTCCAGCTGTTGCAAAACTATAACTCCCAGCACGCACTAACAGACCATGCATGCTGGGAGTTGTGGTTTTGCAACAGCTGGTGCACCCCCCCCCCCCCTGTGAATGTAAGGGTACATTCACATGGACGAGGGTTTTACAGTGGGTTTCTCGCTGCAAGTTTGAGATGCAGCAAATTTTGCGCTGGGAAACTTGCTGTAATCCCCTGCCCATGTGACTGTACCCTAAAAACACTACACTACACCAACACAAAATAAAATAAAAAGTTAAAAACACTACATATACACATACCCCTACACAGCCCCCCTCCCCCAATAAGAACGTCCGGTACACCACTGTTTCCAAAGCAGAGCCTCCAGCTGTTGAAAAACAACAACTCCCAGTATTGCCGGACAGCCGTTGACTGTCCAGGCATGCTGGGAGTTTTGCAACAGCTGGAGGCACCCTGTTTGGGAATCACTGGCGTAGAATACCCCTATGTCCACCCCTATGCAAATCCCTAATTTAGGCCTCAAATGCACATGGCGCTCTCACTTTGGAGCCCTGTCGTATTTCAGGGCAACAGTTTAGGGCCACATATGGGGTATCGCCGTACTCAGGAGAAATTGCGTTACAAGGTTTGGGGGGCTTTTTCTTCTTTTACGCTTCATGAAAAGGAAATGTTGGGGTCTACACCAGAATGTTAGTGTAAAAAAATTAAATTTTTTACACTAACATGCTGATGTTGCCCTATACTTTACATTTTCACAAGAGGTAAAAGGGAAAAAAGCCCCCCAAAATTTGTAATGCAGTTTCTCCTGACTATGAAGATACCCCATATGTGGGCGTAAAGTCCTCTGGGGGCGCACAACAAGGCCCAGAAGGTAGAGTGCACCATGTACATTTGAGGTGATTTGCACAGGGGTGGCTGATTGTTACAGCGGTTTTGACAAACGCAAAAAAAACAAAACCCCACATGTGACCCCATTTCGGAAACGACACCCCTCACGGAATGTAATGAGGGGTGCAGTGAGAATTTACCCCCACAGGTGTCTGACGGATCTTTGGAACAGTGGTCCGTGAAAATGAAAACTTGTACAGCCCACTGTTCCAAAGATCTGTCAGACACCAGTGGGGGGCAAATGCTCACTGTACCCCTTGTTACGTTCCTCAAGGGGTCTAATTTCCAAAATAGTATGCCATGTGTTTTTTTTTTTTGCTGTTCTGGCACCTTAGGGGCTTCCTAAATGCGACATGCCCCCCCGAGCGAAATTTGCTCTCAAAAAGCCAAATAGGACTCCTCTTCTGAGCATTGTAGTTCGCCCATAGTGCACTTCAGGTCAACTTATGGGGTACCTCCATACTCAAAAAGATGGGGTTACAAATTTTGGGGGGGTATTTTCTGCTATTAACCCTTGCAAAAATGGGAAATTTGGGGGGAAACACACATTTTAGTGGAAAAAATATATATTTTTTTTACATATGCAAAAGTCGTGAAACACCTGTGGGGTATGAAGGCTCACTTTATTCCTTATTACATTCCTCAAGGGGTCTAGTTTCCAAAATGGTAGGCCATGTGTTTTTTTTTTGCTGTTCTGGCACCATAGGGGCTTCCTAAATGAGACATGCCCCCCGAGCAAAATTTGCTCTCAAAAAGCCAAATATGACTCCTTCTCTTCTGAGCATTGTAGTTTGCCCGTAGTGTACTTCAGGTCAACTTATGGGGTATCTCCATACTCAGAAGAGAAGGGGTTACAAATATTGGGGGGTATTTCCTGCTATGAACCCTTGGAAAAATGTGAAATTTGGGGGGGAAACGCAAATTTTAGTGAAAAAAAAAATTTTTTTTTTACATATGCAAAAGTCGTGAAACACCTGTGGGGTATTAAGGCTCACTTTACTCCTTGTTACATACCTCAAGGGGTCTAGTTTCCAAAATGGTATGCCATTTGAGTTTTTTTTTTGCTGTTCTGGCACCATAGGGGCTTCTTAAATGCAACATGCCCCCCAAAAACCATTTCAGAAAAATGTACTCTCCAAAATCCCCTTGTCGCTCTTTCCCTTCTGAGCCCTCTACTGCGCCCGCCGAACACTTTACATGGACATATGAGGTATGTGCTTACTCAAGAGAAATTGGGCTACAAATATAAGTATACATTTTCTCCTTTTACCTCTTGTAAAAATTCAAAAATTGGGTCTACAAGAACATGCGAGTGTAAAAAATGAAGATTGTGAATTTTCTCCTTCACTTTGCTTCTATTCCTGTGAAACACCTAAAGGGTTAAAATGATGAATGAATGTCATTTTGAATACTTTGGGGGGTGCAGTTTTTATAATGGGGTCTTTTGTGGGGTATTTCTAATATGAAGACCCTTCAAATCCACTTCAAACCTGAGCTGGTCCCTGAAAAATAGTGAGTTTGAAAATTTTGTGGAAAATTGGAAAATTGCTGCTGAACTTTGAAGCCCTCTGGTGTCTTCCAAAAGTAAAAACTCGTCACTTTTATGATGCAAACATAAAGTAGACATATTGCATATGTGAATAAAAAAATTTTTTTATTTGTAATATACATTTTCCTTACAAGCAGAGAGCTTCAAAGTTAGAAAAATGCAAAATTTTCTAATTTTTCATCAAATTTCAGGATTTTTCACAAGGAAAGGATGTAAGTTACCACAAAAATTTACCACCATGTTAAAGTAGAATATGTCACGAAAAAACAATTTCGGAATCAGAATTACAACTAAAAGCATTCCAGAGTTATTAATGTTTAAAATGACAGTGGTCAGAATTGCAAAAAACGCTCTGGTCCTTAAGGCCAAAATGGGCTTAATCCTGAAGGGGTTAAAAGTAAAAAAAAAACACCCATTAACTCCTTCCATATTAAAAGTTAGATTTTGTAGTGAAATGATTGATGTCAGTACAAAGTAAAATTGGTAGTGCAAAAAAAAAGCCCTCATGTGGGTCTGTAGGTGGAAAATTGAAAACATAATGATTTTTAGAAGGTGAGGAGGAAAAAACAAAAGTGCAAAAAAGAAAAATGGCCCGCGGGCCTTAAGGGGTTAAACACTATTATACAGGCTGTGCACTCACAACTTTACATTGTAGCAGAGTGTAATTTCTTCAGTGTTGTATAAGGAGGACGGTAATGGACAAATGATCCCAGTGATGGTGCTTCTCTTATTCCAAGAAAAATAGCATAAAAAAATTACGTTAGCACATCCAATGCATTTCAGGTCCAAACGGGACCCTTTCTCAAGTGCGTGCATGACAATAAGTGATTATATGGTCTTTATATAATGGCTAACACAAAGAACGTCCTGGTCAAAGTATGCACGGGAAAACATGGTAAACGGCATGTACACCAAATCTGAAGTCCACAGTGGGTGTAGTAAGATGGCTACAAAACAGGAGCTGAATAGAAATGCTGTGAGACCGTCCATAGACGATCCTGGATAGAGGTAAAAGGAGCGTTGCACAACTCCTACCATGCACATTTCACATCCAGAACAAAAAAATTAATCTAAGTATAAACATGACATGAACATAAGCATAAACAATGCTAGGTCTAATAAAGAAAAAAATTAAAAGATGTACATATATTTTTAAAAAATATATTGTATTAGCAGTTAGGTTTCAAATGAATGCCAATAGATTAAATACCCGTCCCGTATGCGCTGTAGGTTAAAGGTGATATCCATGTATATAATTATAAGCACCTACAACCTGAATAGCCACAATAGGAAATTAAGAATTAAAAATAAGTATTAGAAACAAAATCTGCTATACTTATTGGTAAACGGGTGGCATGTAAAGAGATCAGCCACCATATTACATAGCTTAAAATGAAATAAAATAAAATGAGAGCTTTGTGGAAAGGACAAAGGTCACAGTTCTTCTAAGCCCCCAAAATGTGTAACCCAATTTCTCTTGAGTAAGGAAATACCTCATATGTGGATGTAAAGTGCTCTGTGGGTGCACTACAAGGCTCAGAAGGGAAGAAGCGGCAATGGGATTTTGGAGAGTGAATTTTGCTGAAATGCATTTAGGAAGCCCCTATGGTGCCTGAACAGCAAAAAAAAAAAAAACACATGGCACACTATTTGGGAAACTACACCCCTCAAGGAATGTAACAAGGTGTCCAGTGAGCTTTAACACCCCACAGGTGTTTGATGACTTTTCGGTAAAGTCAGATGTGTAAATAAAATTATTATTTTTTCACTAAAATACAGTTTTTTCCCCAAATTTACAATTTTTAAGGGATAATAGGAGAAAATGCCCCCCAAAATTTGTAACCCCATTTCTTCTGAGCATGAAAATACTTCATGTGTGGATGTCAAGTGCTCTGCAGGCAAACTACAATGCTCAGAAGAGAAGGAATGATATTGAGCTTTTTGAAAGCAAATTTAGCTGAAATGTTTTATTTTTTTTGGGGGGGGGCATGTCGCATTTAGGAAGCACCTATGATGCCAAAACTGAAAAAAAAAACACATGGCACACTATTTTGGAAACTACACCCCTCAAGTCACATAACAAGAGGTACAGTGAGCCTTTACACCCCACAGGTGTTCGACAAATTTCCGCAAAATTTGGACTTGAAAAATTTTTTCACTAAAATGCTGGTGTTACCCCAAATTTTTCATTTTCACAAGGGGTGATAGGAGAAATAGTCTCCCAAAATTTAGTAAGGAGTAAGGAAATACCCCAGAACTTTTGGAGAGAGAATTTGTTTGGAATGGAAGTCGGGGGAAATGTGCGTTTACAAAGCCCCCATGGTGCCAGAACAGTGGACCCCCCCCCCCCCCACATGTGTCCCCATGTGTTACCCTACATTTTTCATATGGAAATACCCCATATGTGGATGTAAAGTGCTCTGTGGGCGCACTACAATGCTCAGAAGAAAATGAGTGTAAATGCTCACTCTACCCCTTATTACATTCTGTAAGGGGTGTAGTTTCCAAAATAGGGTCACATGTGGAGGGGGGGGGCACTGTTCTGGCACCATGGGGGCTTTGAAAACACACATGGCCTTTAATTTCATACACATTCTCTCTCCAAAAGCCCAATGGTGCTCCTTCTCTTCTGAGCATTGTAGTGCGCCCGCAAAGCACTTTAAATCCACATATGGAGTATTTCCAAGAAGGAAATAGGGTAATAGGGTTACAATTTTTGGGGGGCTTTTTTTCCCATATTTTCCCTTGTGAAAATAAAAAATGTAGGGTAACACCAGCATTTTAGTGAAAAAAATTATTTTTTTCATTTTCACATCCAACTTTAATGAAAATCCATCAAACACCTGTGGGGTTTTAAAGCTCACTATACCCCTTGTTACATTCCGTGAGGGGTGTAGTTTCCAAAATGGGGTCACATGTGGGTATTAATTTTTTGCGTTTATGTCAGATCTGCTGTAAAATCAGCCACCTCTGTGCAAATCACCAATTTAGGCCTCAAATGTACATAGTGTGCTCTCACTCCTGAGCCCTGTTGTGTGCCCGCAGAGCATTTTATGTCCACATATGGGGTATTTCTGTACTAAATTGCATTACAAATTTTGGGGGTCTTTTTTACCTCTTGTGAAAATAAAAAGTATGGGACAACACCAGCATGTTAGTATCAAAATTAAAAAAAATTTTACCCTATCATCCTGGTGTAGACCCCAACTTCTCCATTTCTTAAGGTGTAAACGAACAAAAAGCCCCCCAAAATGTGTTAGGCAATTTCTCCCGAGTACAGAAATACCCCATATGTGGCCCTAAACTGTTGCCTTGAAATATGACAGTGCTCTGAAGTGAGAGCGCCATATGCATTTGAGGCCTAAATTAGGGATTTGCATAGGGATGTAGTCGGATGCAAGAATTACACTTGCCTCTGATACCAAAAAATACCCTATGGTAGTGTTCCCCAAACAGGGTTCCTCTAGCTGTTGCAAAACTTCCAGCATGCCTGGACAGTCCAGGGCTGTCCGGCAAGTTTTGCAACAGCCAGAGGCTCCGTTTTGGAAACAGTGCCGTACCAGATGTTTTTTATTATTATTGGGGGGGGGGGGGAGGGGGGTTAACTGTGTAAGGGTGTGTGTATATGTAGTGTTTTATTTTTTGTTTTGTGTAGTGTAGTGTTTTTAGGGTACATTCACAGGGCGGGGGTTTACAGCGAGTTTCCCGCTGGAAGTTTGAGCTGCGGCAGAAAATTTGCCACAGCTCAAACTTGTAGCAGGAAATTCACTGTAAATCCCCGCTCGTGTGAATGTACCCTGTACATTCACATGGGGGGTGGGGGGGGGGGGAGAACCTCCAGCTGTTGCAAAACTACAACTCTCAGCATGCCCCTTGGCTATCCATGCATGCTGGGAGTTGTAGTTATGCAACAACGGGAGGCACACTGTTGCGAAACACAGAGTTGGTTACTTAACTCAGTGTTTCGCAACCAGTGTGCCTCCAGTTGTTGAAAAACTACAACTTCCAGCATGTTCAGTCTGTCAGTGCATGCTGGGAGTTGTAGTTTGCAACAGCTGGAGGCACACTGGTTGTGAAACACTGAGTTAGGTTGCAAAACTACAACTCTCAGAATACATTGACAGCCTAAGGGCATGCTGGGAGCTGTAGTTATGCATCAGCTGGAGGAACACTTTTTCATAGAAAAAATATGCCTCCAGCTGTTGCATAATTCCCAGCATGCACGAACACCCAAAGGGCATGCTGGGAGTTGTAGTTTTGCCACCAGCTGTTGCAAAACTACAACTCCCAGCATGCCCTTTGGCTGTGCATGCTGGAAGTGGTTGTTAAGCAACAGCAGGAGGTGAGTTGTTTGCCTGTTGGATCCCTCCGCCACTGAAGACGCTGCTGCCGCCCGGGGACTTCTGCCAACGCAGCAGACTCCAGGGACCGTCCACGCTGATGGCAGGGACCCCCGCCTGCCCCGATGGACAGGTTAGGGACCCCCAACTTGCCCGATCGCTGCCCGCTCACTGCCCAGCAGGCTCGGTGATTGATCGGTCGTCAGGACCGATCAATCACGCGATCGTGAGGAGGCACCTGTGCCACCTCACTCCTGCTGGGTAAGGTAATAACCCTGTTTTTCCAGGTCTCCGGTCACCAGAGACCCGATTGACCCGGGAATGGCCACAGATCGCCGGTCTGAATTCACCAGAGATCTGCTATCACCGAGATGGGGGGGGGGGGGGTCTCAGGACCTCTCCAGGCGTTGTCATGGATGCCTGCTGAACAATTTCAGCAGGCATCCAGTCCGGACCCCACACGGCGAGCGGCGGGGCTCGGAATTCCCGGTTACCGAAATACGCCCTGGGTCCTTACGTCCCTGTGTCCTGGATGGGTTGAACATATAGTTGATTATTGCAATGGCTAAAACATCATGATTAAGTAAAAGCATAATGACTTGAGGAGATTAGCCTACCTAATATGGCAGCAGTCATCCCACTTAGGTTATGATAATTTCTGAGATTTCATTTAGTCTATCTGTGACTAGAGTACCCAGCTTATACATCCAATATATTTCCCGCTTTTTTTATTTTTTATTAGGGGTTATCCATGAATCTAAAAACAGAGATAATTTATTTCAAAGACCACTCCCTGTCTGTCTCCAGGTTGGGTGTGGTTCTGTAGCTCAGTTCCATCAAAGCGAATGGAGCCAAGTTGTAATAATACACCCAAAGTGGAGACCGACAGGGAGCAGTCTTTAAAAGAAAATAGGTCTGTTTTTTGACTCCTGGATAACCCCTTTAAGGAGATCACTGCTTGACCATATGAGTTCCTCTTCCAGGGCCCCCATAAACAAATTAGCATATATTGGGAACCCAAACAAATTAGCCCCCATTGCAGTACCTTTCCTCTGCTGGTAGATGGTGCTGTCATAAAGAAAAAAAATATTCTTTAGAATGAATTCCATTCCTTGCAGTAAAAAGTGCTTCTGCTCACTTGGAATTTTTGGATCCCAGCTCAGAAATGTCACAACAGATTTCAAGCCCAAGTCATGGGAAATGTTTGTGTATAAAGATGTTACATCACAGGTGATTAATACCAAACCTGATTTCCATTCTATTCCAATCAGTAGCTCAATCAGTTGTGTGGAGTCACAAAGGTAACTGGGTAGAGTGATGGCATAATTTTGTAGAAATAGATCGAAATAATGAGCCAGGTTGCTTGTCGCCGAATTGGTGCTTAAGATAATCAGTCGACCAGGGGGCTTTGTTAAAGAGGTACTCCGCTCCCCTGGTACCGGAGCTCCGCTTCCGAGCGTCCGGAAGTTATTGTTCCGAACGATGTGTGCGGGCTTCTGTGTTCAGGGCCGCCCCTCGTGACGTCACGCCCGCCCCCTCAACAAAAGTCTATGGGAAGGGGGCGTGATGGCGTGACTTGCTTATCTCTTCCATTCAGACTTGTTCCATTTTCAGCTGTTGAAACAGCTGGGGGTGTGGCTTAGGGATGTTTTGTCCTACTGTAGACAGGAAAGAAAAGAGGGCAGCGCTCCGTAATGTAATACCGAGGGATAAAACCGGTGGTCACAAACGTGGTCCTGCTTACCGGACATGGTTGTGCAAAACAAGCACAACTTTGGACAAAGTATGAAGTAAATGGCTGCAGCCTTCCCACTAGAATGTAACAATATATCAGAAACTTCCTCCCAGTGTAGTGGGATAATCAGGTGCTGAAGCAGGGTCCAGTGCCTGATTATCCCACTACACTGGGGGGAAGGTTCTGATATATGGCTACTGTAGACAGGGCAGAGGGGGGAGGCTCCTGCTGCTGACAGGTGTTACAGCCAGACACAGGATAGTATACAGGAGGAGGAGGACAGTATGGGATCAAAGGAAAGAAAGATTAGGAAAGCGAGTGTAATTTTTTTAACTTCTTTTTTTTGTGCAATCTCAGTTTAGTGTACCTTTACGTTCCTAATAGAATTATGTGTGTATATGTCTGTATATGTCAGTATACACATGTTTTTCTGTTTGGTTGATAATTTATACTATCAAACAATAAATTTTATTCAATGTCTTTTTTGATAGTATGAATTACCCATAATTCCATCTTACTGATGATATGTTGCTTAGATATATTTTGATACATTACACTCTGGCCTATTCCATTAATAGCAATGCATCTGTGGTCTGGCACTAATCCAAAACACATGCAAGGCTGGCATTTACTGACAGTGTTACCTTGTGCTAAAAATTGTACAGCTTTTAAAATTGCACTATTTGTTTCTCTTGGATAGTTTATTGGTTTGTTAACAGCATATTAGAGATGTATAGAGTAGTATGTATAGCAAAGGACCTTCTGACAACCCACTTAAAGGGGTAGTTTAGTTTACAATATCCATTTCAAATACCCAGTTAGGACATTCTTTATAGAGGGGAGTCTGTTTTTTTTTTTTTATTTGTATACATTTTTTGGGGGTGGACAGTCTTCAAGATTGTCCCCATCTCTGGTGGATCCATTATATCTATGAATGACATGGAAAACCCAAAGAGTTAAAAGCATACACTGTAACACTTTATTTTTCTGTGATGGTGAAGAACGGAAATTAAATATTTGCTTCCTGATTTCCCAGCAGATCACTGGGCATTCCAGCAGCAAGATTCTTTGATTGGCTTATTTTCCCCACACCCTTTAAATAAAAAAAACATTGTCAAATGCATACAACCCCTTTAAAGGGGTACTCCAACCCTAGACATCTTATTCCCTAGCAAAGGATAGTGGATAAGATGTCTGATCGCTGGGGGTCAGGCAGCTGGGACCCCCATGATCTCCGGGCACGCATCCCAGCGTTCTGAACATTTCTGATCAAAACGAAGGCTTCGGGCTTCTGTGTTTGTGACATTATGCCACACCCCCTCCATCACGTTGTTTCCAGGTAACAAGTTGCCTACCACTAATTTAGAACTTAGTACCTTACTACCTTAGGCTAGTAACATTTTCACACATATTTTATTTTACACATGCATTTCTGTTACTATTTTGCAGAGTACAGACAAAAATGTGTGAGTTAAATGGGTACTCGGGCACTAAGACATCTTATCCCCTATCCGAAGGATAGGGGATAAGATGTCTGATCGCAGGGATCCCACAGCAGGGACCCCCGCGATCTGAATGCAGCACCTGGCATTCGTTTAGAATGCTGGGTGCGTGCAGATGGGGTTGTGATGTCATGACCACGCCCCCTTGTGACATCACGCCACGCCCGCCTCCAAGCGTCCAAAACAAAATGTAGCAGCTGAGACAGGTGGGTGCTGCATGAGAGATTGTGGGGGTCCCCAGTGGTGGGACCCCTATGATTAGACGTCTTATCCCCTATCCTTTGGATAGGGGATAAGATGTCTTAGGGCCGGAGTATCCCTTTAAATACAATACATAGCAAAATGTTATGCAGTGTGAACTTAGCCTTATTACAGATTCTTAGTTGTAAGATCTCATTGTAGCTATCTACTACTACAAAAACAACTACTAGAGCTGCTAAAAATGTTAAAATATTTAGAAATGGGGATGAACTCCAATTATTTAGGCTTACCAAAATGTTGGTTTACTGCCATCAACCCATGTGTATAGGCTCTGACAGTCACTGGAATTTGGTGATTCATCTTCGACTCTCCGAAGGCCAAGCCAGAAGTCCCCGTCAGAAGCTGTGAGACTCTGGATGAGATTCTGGATAAATTTCTGCTCTGCTTCAGACTTTATAGTCATAAGGTGACCACCATCCCGTTTACATTCATCGTGTGCTTCCTGGAAGGACAACCTTCTTGATGTGTCATGGAAGTAGATAATTTTATAACATGGCCTTTGGGTCCCTTGCTTGCAGACAATTTGTCCTATAACATAGAGAGAATTATTGGTGCCACATTAAACATCTATAACCGTATTCTTTTTTCCCTGCTGTGTTTGTATTTACTTTCTATTACTTTTAACTAAATATACAGATGAGGTTTTCTGATAGATCACACAAACATTTTACAATATACTTCCTGACAGTCACATTTTTCACTGTATTGTCCCACACGAGGGACAATAAAGAGGTAGCTATTGGTAAATTGGAGCCTAAGGCTAGGTTCACACCACGGAATTTCCGCCTGCAATTCCGCTTTGAAATTGCAGGCAGAAATTCCACTTACTAAAATATATAGTATAGTGAATGGGTTTCCCAATTTGTAAATGGAAAACCCGCTTTAAAATTTCTGCCTGAAGAAGGGCGTTGCTCATTCTTATGGTGGAAATACTAGTGGAAAACATTGCAGTCTATTGGAGACTGCAGTGTCCGAGTGGTCCTAGCCTGGCCGCATTCGGAATCCCGGAGATTCCGCAGTGTGAACCTAGCCTTAGGCTCTGTTTTCACTCTGTTTTTTAGCTTTATTTTGGTCTGCATTTTGGAGCTCATTTTAGTAAGTATTTTTATTAATACCAGAGTGGTGCAGAAAAAGATGCAGATCTTTCTATTATGTTTTCTTTGTGTTAGTATCACTGGTTTTGGCTTTAAATACAGATCAAAATACTGTGTAAGAACATAGCCTAATAGGGAAGCACTTTTGCATCCTTATTAAAACTGTAAAACCTTAAAACCTGGCCTGTCCATGGGTGTCATGACTTGATCTGTCAGCCGGGCCATCAGACCTTCGGTCAAGCCAGAACATGAAAATGAATTCTTATTTTAGATTTTTTTCTACCTTTCTTTTCCATGTGAGCATTATGTTTTTTGTTCTTTTGGCCATCTTGTTGAAACTTCTTTGGCACCATTTGTAGCCATTTTTTACAGCAAAATGTCTTATTTTGGCACTTAAATGGCCCAAAAAAGTCTGACACTTATATTTACGGCACTAAATAAGGCACAAATGTATGTGTGCACAACCAGCTGTATTGTTACGCCGAGCGCTCCGGGTTCCCGCTCCTCCCCGGAGCGCTCGCTTCACCTCCTCCGCTGCAGCGCCCCGGTCACGTCCTCTGACCCGGGGCGCTGCGATCCTGCTGCTAGCCGGGATGCGATTCGCGATGCGGGTAGCGCCCGCTCGCGATGCGCACCCCGGCTCTCCTACCTGACTCGCTCCCCGTCTGTTCTGTCCCGGCGCGCGCGGCCCCGCTCCCTAGGGCGCGCGCGCGCCGGGTCTCTGCGATTTAAAGGGCCACTGCGCCGCTGATTGGCGCAGTGGTTCCAATTAGAGTTATCACCTGTGCACTCCCTATATTACCTCACTTCCCTTGCACTCCCTTGCCGGATCTTGTTGCCTTAGTGCCAGTGAAAGCGTTCCTTGTGTGTCCCTTGCCAGTGTTTCCAGACCTTCTGCCGTTGCCCCTGACTACGATCCTTGCTGCCTGCCCCGACCTTCTGCTACGTCCGACCTTGCTTCTGCCTACTCCCTTGTACCGCGCCTATCTTCAGCAGCCAGAGAGGTGAGCCGTTGCTAGTGGATACGACCTGGTCACTACCGCCGCAGCAAGACCATCCCGCTTTGCGGCGGGCTCTGGTGAAAACCAGTAGTGGCTTAGAACCGGTCCACTAGCACGGTCCACGCCAATCCCTCTCTGGCACAGAGGGTCCACTACCTGCCAGCCGGCATCGTGACAGTAGATCCGGCCATGGATCCCGCTGAAGTTCCTCTGCCAGTTGTCGCTGATCTCACCACGGTGGTCGCCCAGCAGTCACAACAGATTGCGCAACAAGGCCAACAGCTGTCTCAACTGACCGTTATGCTACAACAGTTGCTACCACAGCTTCAGCAGTCATCTCCTCCGCCAGCTCCTGCACCTCCTCCGCAGCGAGTGGCCGCTCCTGGGATACGCTTATCCTTGCCGGATAAGTTTGATGGGGACTCTAAGTTTTGCCGTGGCTTCCTTTCCCAATGTTCCCTGCATCTGGAGATGATGTCGGACCTGTTTCCCACTGAAAGGTCTAAGGTGGCGTTCGTAGTCAGTCTTCTGTCCGGAAAAGCCCTGTCATGGGCCACACCGCTCTGGGACCGCAATGACCCCGTCACTGCCTCAGTACACTCCTTCTTCTCGGAAATCCGAAGTGTCTTTGAGGAACCTGCCCGAGCCTCTTCTGCTGAGACTGCCCTGTTGAACCTGGTCCAGGGTAGTTCTTCCGTTGGCGAGTATGCCGTACAATTCCGTACACTTGCTTCAGAATTGTCCTGGAATAATGAGGCCCTCTGCGCGACCTTCAAAAAGGGCCTATCCAGCAACATTAAAGATGTTCTGGCCGCACGAGAAATTCCTGCTAATCTACATGAACTTATTCACCTAGCCACTCGCATTGACATGCGTTTTTCTGAAAGGCGTCAGGAACTCCGCCAAGATATGGACTCTGTTCGCACGAGGCGTTTCGTCTCCTCGGCTCCTCTCTCCTCTGGTCCCCTGCAATCTGTTCCTGTGCCTCCCGCCGTGGAGGCTATGCAGGTCGACCGGTCTCGCCTGACACCTCAAGAGAGGACACGACGCCGTATGGAGAACCTCTGCCTGTACTGTGCTAGTACCGAACACTTCCTGAGGGATTGTCCTATCCGTCCTCCCCGCCTGGAAAGACGTACGCTGACTCCGCACAAAGGTGAGACAGTCCTTGATGTCTACTCTGCTTCTCCACGTCTTACTGTGCCTGTGCGGATGTCTGCTTCTGCCTTCTCCTTCTCTACAGTGGCCTTCTTGGACTCTGGTTCTGCAGGAAATTTTATTTTGGCCTCTCTCGTCAACAGGTTCAACATCCCAGTGACCAGTCTCGCCAGACCCCTCTACATCAATTGTGTAAATAATGAAAGATTGGACTGTACCATACGTTTCCGCACGGAGCCCCTTCTTATGAGCATCGGATCTCATCATGAGAGGATTGAACTTTTGGTCCTCCCCAATTGCACCTCGGAGATTCTCCTTGGACTTCCCTGGCTTCAACTTCATTCCCCAACCCTGGATTGGTCCACTGGGGAGATCAAGAGTTGGGGGTCCTCTTGTTCCAAGAACTGTCTAAAACCGGTTCCCAGTAACCCTTGCCGTAACTCTGTGGTTCCTCCAGTAACCGGTCTCCCCAAGCCCTATATGGACTTCGCGGATGTTTTCTGCAAAAAACAAGCTGAGACTCTACCTCCTCACAGGCCTTATGATTGCCCTATCGACCTCCTCCCGGGTACTACTCCACCCCGGGGCAGAATTTATCCTCTCTCTGCCCCAGAGACTCTTGCCATGTCCGAATACGTCCAGGAGAATCTAAAAAGGGGCTTTATCCGTAAATCCTCCTCTCCTGCCGGAGCCGGATTTTTCTTTGTCTCCAAAAAGGATGGCTCCCTACGTCCTTGCATTGACTACCGCGGTCTTAATAAAATCACGGTTAAGAACCGCTACCCCTTACCCCTCATCTCTGAACTCTTTGATCGCCTCCAAGGTGCCCACATCTTCACTAAATTGGACTTAAGAGGCGCCTATAACCTCATCCGCATCAGAGAGGGGGACGAGTGGAAAACGGCATTTAACACCAGAGATGGACACTTTGAGTATCTGGTCATGCCCTTTGGACTGTGCAATGCCCCTGCCGTCTTCCAAGACTTTGTCAATGAAATTTTTCGTGATCTATTATACTCCTGTGTTGTGGTATATCTGGACGATATCCTAATTTTTTCTGCCAATCTAGAGGAACACCGCCGGCATGTCCGTATGGTTCTTCAGAGACTTCGTGACAACCAACTCTATGCCAAAATTGAGAAATGTCTGTTTGAATGCCAATCTCTTCCTTTTCTAGGATATTTGGTCTCTGGCCAGGGACTACAGATGGATCCAGACAAACTCTCTGCCGTCTTAAATTGGCCACGCCCCTCCGGACTCCGTGCTATCCAACGCTTTTTGGGGTTCGCCAATTATTACAGGCAATTTATTCCACATTTTTCTACCATTGTGGCTCCTATCGTGGCTTTAACCAAGAAAAATGCTGATCCCAAGTCCTGGCCTCCTCAAGCAGAAGACTCCTTTAAACAACTCAAGTCTGCCTTTTCTTCGGCTCCCGTGCTCTCCAGACCTGACCCTTCCAAACCCTTCCTATTGGAGGTTGATGCCTCCTCAGTAGGAGCTGGAGCTGTTCTTCTACAAAAAAATCCTTCCGGGCATGCTGTCACTTGTGGTTTTTTCTCTAGGACCTTCTCTCCAGCGGAGAGGAACTACTCCATCGGGGATCGAGAACTTCTAGCCATTAAATTAGCACTTGAGGAATGGAGGCATCTGCTGGAGGGATCAAGATTTCCTGTTATTATCTACACCGACCACAAGAACCTCTCCTACCTCCAGTCGGCCCAACGGCTGAATCCTCGCCAGGCCCGGTGGTCTCTGTTCTTTGCCCGATTTAATTTTGAGATCCACTTTCGTCCTGCCGATAAGAACATTAGAGCCGATGCTCTCTCTCGTTCCTCGGATGCCTCAGAAGTTGATCTCCCTCCGCAACACATCATTCCACCTGACTGCCTGATCTCCACTTCTCCTGCCTCCATCAGACAGACTCCTCCAGGAAAGACCTTTGTTTCTCCACGCCAACGCCTCGGAATCCTCAAATGGGGTCACTCCTCCCATCTCGCAGGTCATGCGGGCATCAAGAAATCTGTGCAACTCATCTCCCGCTTCTATTGGTGGCCAACTCTGGAGACGGATGTTGGGGACTTTGTGCGAGCCTGCACTATCTGTGCCCGGGATAAGACTCCTCGCCAGAAGCCCGCTGGTTTTCTTCATCCTCTGCCTGTCCCCGAACAGCCTTGGTCTCTGATTGGTATGGATTTTATTACTGATTTACCCCCTTCCCGTGGCAACACCGTTATTTGGGTGGTCGTTGATCGATTCTCCAAAATGGCACATTTCATTCCTCTTCCTGGTCTTCCTTCTGCGCCTCAGTTGGCTAAACAATTTTTTGTACACATTTTTCGTCTTCACGGGTTGCCTACGCAGATTGTCTCGGATAGAGGGGTCCAATTCGTGTCTAAATTCTGGAGAGCTCTCTGTAAACAACTCAAGATTAAATTAAATTTTTCCTCTGCATATCATCCCCAGTCCAATGGACAAGTAGAAAGAATTAACCAGATCCTGGGTGATTATTTGCGACATTTTGTTTCCTCCCGCCAGGATGACTGGGCAGATCTCCTTCCATGGGCCGAATTCTCGTATAACTTCAGGGTCTCTGAATCTTCCTCCAAATCCCCATTTTTCGTGGTGTACGGCCGTCACCCTCTTCCCCCCCTCCCTACCCCCTTGCCCTCTGGTCTGCCCGCTGTGGATGAAATTTCTCGTGACCTTTCCATTATATGGAGAGAGACCCAAAATTCTCTCTTACAGGCTTCTTCACGCATGAAGAGGTTCGCGGATATGAAAAGAAGAGCTCCCCCCGTTTTTTCCCCTGGAGACAAGGTATGGCTCTCCGCTAAATATGTCCGCTTCCGTGTCCCTAGCTACAAGTTGGGACCACGCTATCTTGGTCCTTTCAAAATTCTGTGTCAAATTAATCCTGTCTCTTATAAACTTCTTCTTCCTCCTTCTCTTCGTATCCCTAATGCCTTTCACGTCTCTCTTCTCAAACCACTCATCCTCAACCGTTTTTCTCCCAAATCTGTTCCTCCCACTCCTGTTTCCGGCTCCTCGGACGTCTTCTCGGTCAAGGAGATTTTGGCTGCCAAAAAGGTCAGAGGAAAAAATTTTTTTTTAGTAGACTGGGAGGGTTGTGGTCCTGAAGAGAGATCCTGGGAACCTGAGGACAACATCCTTGACAAAAGTCTGCTCCTCAGGTTCTCAGGCTCCAAGAAGAGGGGGAGACCCAAGGGGGGGGGTACTGTTACGCCGAGCGCTCCGGGTTCCCGCTCCTCCCCGGAGCGCTCGCTTCACCTCCTCCGCTGCAGCGCCCCGGTCACGTCCTCTGACCCGGGGCGCTGCGATCCTGCTGCTAGCCGGGATGCGATTCGCGATGCGGGTAGCGCCCGCTCGCGATGCGCACCCCGGCTCTCCTACCTGACTCGCTCCCCGTCTGTTCTGTCCCGGCGCGCGCGGCCCCGCTCCCTAGGGCGCGTGCGCGCCGGGTCTCTGCGATTTAAAGGGCCACTGCGCCGCTGATTGGCGCAGTGGTTCCAATTAGAGTTATCACCTGTGCACTCCCTATATTACCTCACTTCCCTTGCACTCCCTTGCCGGATCTTGTTGCCTTAGTGCCAGTGAAAGCGTTCCTTGTGTGTCCCTTGCCAGTGTTTCCAGACCTTCTGCCGTTGCCCCTGACTACGATCCTTGCTGCCTGCCCCGACCTTCTGCTACGTCCGACCTTGCTTCTGCCTACTCCCTTGTACCGCGCCTATCTTCAGCAGCCAGAGAGGTGAGCCGTTGCTAGTGGATACGACCTGGTCACTACCGCCGCAGCAAGACCATCCCGCTTTGCGGCGGGCTCTGGTGAAAACCAGTAGTGGCTTAGAACCGGTCCACTAGCACGGTCCACGCCAATCCCTCTCTGGCACAGAGGGTCCACTACCTGCCAGCCGGCATCGTGACATGTATTACTATTAAGGTCAATAGAACTCAATAGTAAAAATACAGCCTTTTGTTAAGGGTTATGGGCCATCTTACAGCCCATAAAAAATAAAAATGTGTGTGAACATAGCCTCAAACTGGTTTATGTCCTTTTTGGGGAGCTAGGCCTCTCCTAAAAGGGTAAATAAGAGGCAAACTAAGATCCTGTTGTGACAAGCAACAAAGCATTTTTGTTGACATGGATCTGCATGTATCAGATGCTCTTAAAGCTAATTTGAGTGTAAGGGATTCACTTTTTGAAGGGAATGCACACAAAAATGCACCCTAATCTGATTTATAGCAGACTGATATATAGGATAACTTCATATATAATGTCTTATAGTTATGTAAATCTCTGCTCATTCTGGTCAATTGGGTGATCCTAGTGAAAATGCAATCTCAGGGATTGCAGTGATTGGCAGCTATCTGTGTATTAAGTGTGTATATAGGGAGGGGCATTGACTACTTGGCTCAGAATGAGCAGGGATCTCATACAACACTATATACAAGGCTGCACAGTAACTCCTGCTTTATAACATGCCTGCAGGGGGGACTGATTTTTTTCTGTGACAGTGGCAAAGCGTAAGACCAACTGCTCCTCCATTCAACCAGAGGTACCTGGGACCCCCACTGATCAGAAAAATGATGGTCCAGTGTAGCTCTGGTTCAATGGAGCAGAAGGTGGACCTTCACCAATCAAACACTCATCAACTGTATGTGATGAGTGCCTTTCATAGAAAAAACCTTTAAATAGTTGCTTAACATAGATGAGGCTTCACTTTAACAGTTGTAACACTAGAAAAGATCAAGCAAATGTCAAAGATTACTCTTATATTACACTGTATAATAAATAAATAGCAATGAAAACCACATACCTGGTTTATGTGTCATATCCACTAATGGAATGTAATAAGACAGAGAACATGACATTAATAACAATACTTAAAAAGTTATATATTTTGTTTCATAAATAAAATAAGGCTCTAGTCTATGGCATAGTGGGAGATCAATGAATTACCTACTGATGGGTGCACAATGTGGGGAACTACCAACAGGTGGGGGCACAATGTGGGGAGTTCCTTCCATAAGGGAACACAGTGTGGGGGCCTCTTTTGACATAAGGCACAGCGTGGAGGCTAAACTACAGATGGGAGCACAAAGTTGGAGCACAAATGGAAGGCTAATTACGATTTAGGAGGCACAATAACTCTAAGCGAAACTATAGATGGGGAGTTTGAATAAAGGTGAGGAGGGGGTGGAAATAAAAGAAGTCTAAGATGATTTTTGGAAAATTCTGTACAAACAAATCATGGCTGTGAGAACATTTTCATAGTGTTCTAGGCTGGATGAAAAAGAGGAGAAAAGAGAATGACTAGTCAAAGAAGAAGTGAGTCAATGGATGTAATGGTCGTCAGGGCTTGGGTAGTACTGGTATCGACCACTATATGTTCATGGTATCGGGAATATTGGTTGGTGTATAGTGATTCTTATTTGGTAATAGTGTGAGGGTATTATTGAGTTACTATGTGGTGGCTATGGAGTGGAGGTATTAAAAAATAGCATAGTGGTAATATCCATTCATTATATGTTGGTAATAAGTGGTTATGGTGTGTGGGTATTATTTGTTCCTTGTATAAGCGTATTATTGGTAATGTTGGTCTACTGGGTTTTGGTTGGCAACAGTATGATGATAATATGTATGGTGATTATTTACTCCTTGTGTACTGGTCTTATTAGTTGGATTATTATTTAGAGATATGCAGTATTATCATGCATAGAAAACTGTCTTATAGCTTTATTATCAGAGCAACTGTGAGCAGTCTATGCTCACTGTAAGAACTGGCTGCTTTTATCTGTCTCCACCTACTCCCAACTTTTCCGCTTCTTCCCCCTCTATAGACTTGTTTGGACAGTGTGTAACCTGATCCCTTGTCCCTTATGATCTGCTAGTCTGTGTTGTCCCCAGGACAGATTTAAACAGTTATTTATAATTGTGGTATCGGGGTGTAAGGTTCAGGGTAGATGTTATGGCCCAAGGGGCAGATGGTATTAACCCCTTCTTGTTGTGATGCCAGGGCGTGATTTAGCCTTAACCACCCAAAGGTAATACCGCTGATCCTGGTTAGGCAGGGGCAATGAAGACACCAACGCCAGATTAAGGATAACGGCAGCTTTACTGAGGCAAGAAAGGTGATACAGTCATCAGTAGGGGAGAAATAGATGACCTGGCACTTCTGCTTCACACACCTGTATAATACCTCTTGAGTGAACACAGTGCTGCAGTGGCTCCGTTCATGCTGCACAGATAATGGCGTTGCTATACTTGTGTTTGCATAAGAGTACACCAAAAATATCCAACAAGAAAGAAACTCAAGCGCACTCACCACAAATATTGCTTCATCTGTGCTCTTTATTGAAGTCCATATAGAGACAAGGTGCAGGGAGACGACATAGAAGGGAGGTGTTCCTGGGCTACGGAACCGTCTCGCGCTACAAGCACTTATGAAGCGCTTGTAGTGCGAGACAGTTCCGTAGCCCACGAACACTTCCCTTCTATGTCGTCTCCCTGCACCTTGTCTCTATATGGTCTTCAATAAAGAGCACAGATGAAGCAATATTTCTGGTGAGTGCACTTGAGTTTCTTTCTTGTTGGTTATTACAGGTGATATAGTCTTTGCAGTACAGCCACATATCCCCGGGAGGTGACCAGTGACACAGGGGGACCTCACAGGCTTGCTGGGACTTGCAGTAGTTAGACTGGCGTTAGTGCAGGCCAGGGTAAATACAGATGGACTTGACTTGACAGAGATGGTGACCAACAATAAGATGACTTGACTTACTGACGACCGACTTGTGGCTGCCGGACTTTAGGCTTGAGGCCTCCAATGCTCTGGACACAGACACTGGAACAACTTGACTGCACTTGACCTCAGGAACTAAGAGAGATTGCTGCCCCTCCCCTGGTTATATAGGGGGGCTGTGCAAGGAGGAAATTTAAATGAAAACCACAATTTTGCACATTTTGGAGGGTTTTGTTTTCACACTGTACACTTTACGGTAAAAATGACATGTGTTCTTTATTCTGTGGGTCAATACGATTAAAATTATACCTGTGGCTAGATACTTTTATATTTTTGCACCGCTTAAAAAAAAATCTAAAACTTTTTGTACAAAATCAGTAATCTAAAATCGCCCTATTTTGACCACATACAGTGACCCTCCTGTTACTCACATGCTGTCCTGCTAACTCACACAGGCTTCCACTGTGAGCTCCGTGTAAGCCCCCCCCCCCCCCCCCCCCCCCAGCGCAGCCATAGCCAATAGCCTGGAGCATCTTGCTGCAGGCATCCAATGAGCTGCTGGCTGCCCTCCCCTTCCTTTTCTATAGAGCTGTAGTCGGCAAGATCGTAATGGAGGACATTCTGTCCCCTCTGAAGGTATTTAAGAAACTGTACAGTACTGTATGCGATGTCACACATTACATACAATACATATACACACTATACACCCCATACATCAATGTTTCCCTATCAGTGTGCCTCCTGCTGTTGCAAAACTATAACTCCCAGCATGCCCAGACAGTCAATGGCTGTACATGCATGCTGGGAGTTGTAGTTGTGCAACAGCTGGAGGCACCCTGGTTTGTTAAACCCTCCCCATACACTCCACATACAATGGTCATCCCAGAACCAATTAGCAGTTTCCCATAGAGATATGTATTCAACATACAATGGTTCCGAGGCCCCAGAACCAATTACCATTTTTACATAGACATATGTACTCGACATATGATGGTTTCAACATATGATGGTTCTCCTGGAACCAATTAATATCATATGTTGAGGGACCACTGTATAACTTTTTCATTTTTCCGTGTATATGGCGGTATGAGGGCTCATTTGTTTTGCGTCATCATCTGTACTTTTTATCAATACCACATTTGCATATGTAAAACTTTTATACATTTTTTTTATAAAATGTGACAAAAAAGCAGCATTTTGGACTTTTTTATTTTTTTATGTTTACGCCATTCACCGTACGGGATCATTAATATTATATTTTGATAGTTCGGACATTTACGCACGCGGTGATACCAAATATGTTTATTTAAAAAAAAATACTCTTTTTGGGAAAAACTGACAATTTTTATTTTTATTGGGGGAGGGTATTTTTCACTTTTTTTTTACTTTTTATTTTAAAAATGTTCTACTTTTTTTTTTTTTTTTACACTTTTTATGTCCCCATAGGAAACTATCTATAGCAATCATTTGATTGCTAATACTGTTCAGTGCTATGCATAGGACACAGCACTGATCAGTATTATCAGTGATCTTCTGCTCTGGTCTGCTCGATCTGAGACCAGAGCAGAAGACCCGGGAGACGGCCGGAGCCAGGTGAGGGGACTTCCGACCGCCATGCTGGATGATCTGATCGCCGTGGTAGCACTGCGGCCGATTCAATCATCCATTCAAAGTACCGCACTGCCGCAGATGCCGTGATCTGTATTGATCACGGCATCTGAGGGGTTAATGGCGGACATCCGCGCCGGAACCTGCCGTGTATGGAGCGAGCACCGTTCCGATGCTCGCGGTCATACACAGGACGTAAATGTACATCCTGGTGCGCTAAGTACCACCAAATCAGGACGTACATTTACGTCCGTGGTCGTTAAGGGGTTACGTGATGATCCACAGCATCGCCACTTACCTTCACAGACCTACAGTAAACAGCGATAATTACCACGCTACCATAATGGCAGGTGTTCTGCTCTTCTATTGGAATATATACTTACCCCTCCCTGATCCTGATGGTGTCCTGACCCATCATCTTCATCTGCACTGCAGCCTCTTAGGTTTACCTGGTACCGGCCAGCCAGGACACAGACAGAAGCAGCCAGCTATCAGTGTTAGGCTGCATTCACATCACATTTCTTACATACAGGGACCGGATCCGGACGGGAGATGGGAAAACCGGGTGCTCCCCTATCCCAGCCGGACCAGGCCCCATCTTATTCATTTGAATGAGCCGACCGGAGTCAGATAGTGGCCATAACAACCAAACAGATAGTGTTAGTCCCTTTTGCTCTGATCCCATTTTAGGTAGAAAGGAAAGAGAGAAAAAAAAATCTAATAAATAAGAACTGCTGGGAACTGAGTCTGAATACTGAGGTTTCTCGGCAGCAGCAAAAAAATTATAATTCTTATAGCTTAGTTATAAAAAATATGACCACTTTTATTACCAGTCTTATCTGACATTTAAACATTTAACCAGAAGACACCAAGCTTAACAAAATAAGCAAAACAAAAGTGTTGTAATACATTTAAATTTTGGCTTTGTTCTGATGGGAAAAATATGCTGCAGATTTTCTGTCAGGATTCTCCAAGTGTAAAATCTACAGCTTTTTTTAAGTAGCACCACGCATTGCTCAAAGTTTGCACAGCAGTTGACCTGTGGTGTAGATTTTAAAATTGATGTTGCAGGTATGATGTGGATTGTAAAACCAGTAGTGGAGGCAATATACCTCGGCACCGCTACGAACAGCATCTCCATTATCAAGTGCATGGACTACTTTCTATTTTCCCGTTATGCTGTAGATTGGTTGCAGATTTTCCCATTCACTTCAATGGGGAAGATAAAATCCATAGTGGAATCACAAAGAAATGTATTGTTACTGTGAAAATGCTGAAGATCTAACAAAAAATCCACAAATTTGATTTGAAACATTATGTGGGTGATTTATGAAACCTTGTGCAAACAATGGATCAGTTTCCCATAACAACCAATCAGATTCAAACTTTCATTTTTAACCCCTAGAGGATGCAGGAGTCCCATCCGAATTATGAAGAGCGTGCAGGAGCGCAGGGCTTGCTGCAAATGGCTAACATTAGCGATCATCCTGATGCTCGCCATTAACCCATCGGATGATCAATACTGATGATGGCCTCTGAAATATTACAGGGGTTTATAAAGACTCATCGGACCACCCGCTGCACAATGGTGGGGGTCTGATAAATCAAGATGGTGGTCCGAGCTCCACTCACTTCTCCAGGACCACATTAGGGCTCTTTTTCTACAGTCTCCCTCCTGGCAGACCATAGGCATAGATCGCCAAAATCACTGATTAGTGCTATGCCTTTTCATAGCGCTGAACAGTATTAGGAATCAAAAGATTTCAATAAAAAGTCCCCTGTGGGGTAAAAAAAAAGAATTTAATAAGTGTGATTGTGCCCCTCCCCTGTTTTAAAAATCACTCCCGTTTTCTATTTTACAAATAAAAAATGTAAAACATATTTGGCATCACCAAGTGCGGAAATGTCTGAACTAAGAAAATATAATTTTATTGTTAAATAGGTTAAACTGGGTTAAATAGTCCAAAATTGCTGATTTTTGGTCACATCACATCCCATCCCATCAATGTCACATTTATGCAAAAGGTACCAATAGAAACTACAGATCATGGTGCCAAAAAACAAGCTCTCATACATCCCAGTATACAAAAAAGTAAGAAAGATGTAGGGATCAGAATAAGGCAATTTTAAACATTTTGCTCAAAACTTTTTAAAAAGCAGTACAGTAATAGAAAAACATGTAACCATGGGTATTGTTTTCATTTTCCGGCACAAAGGTGTCATTAGAA
The DNA here is from genome assembly GCF_029499605.1 of Hyla sarda. NCBI lineage: Eukaryota > Metazoa > Chordata > Amphibia > Anura > Hylidae > Hyla > Hyla sarda. The sequence goes on from NC_079198.1 coordinate 82,979,125, forward strand.
AGTGCAATTGGTCACATAAAAGACCTCATATAGGTCTGTGGATAGAAAATTAAAATTGGCTGCGTCCTCAATGCCAGGGTACAAGCATAGCCTCATAGCAAACCTCTCCTACTCTGGACAGTTCCTGACATGGACAGAGGTGTCAGCATAGAGCACTGTGGTCACACAGAAAATAAATTCAAAAAGAAAAGACCTTCCTCTGTAGTACAGCAGCCGATAAGTACTGGAAGGATTAAGATTTTTTATATAGAAGTAATTTACAAATCTGTTTAAAGTTCTGCCTCCAGTTTATTTAAAATACATTTTTTGCCCCTGGAGTACCCCATTAAGGGGTTAAAAAAGGCCTCTGGAAAATGAATCTGGAATCTGATTGGTGCTATGGACAGCTGCTCAACTGTTCTTCACATTGTTTGATACATCTCCCCCATTGACCCAGATCTACTATTGCTAAGCACCAGGTTTTTGGTGCCATACATGTTTTGCACACACATATGTGTTTTAGGCACTTTTGCACTGTGTTTGACACGTGGTCATGGCCTAGCAGAATGGGGACTTTCCTGACTTCAGTGCAACTTCAGGCAGCAAAAACTAGTAGTTGGTCTAAACAAAAACTAGACAGTGAAGACCTAGACTAGACAGTCTATAGGTGCATCGGATTTATTAAACAATCAAAGCAGAAATAGAGAGAGTCTGTCCGGCACCGCTACTGTGAGAACGCGGGTGAGACTGATGGCTGCGGCAACATCTATGTGAGGACTCGTACGGGGGGGCTGTTCACTAGAGTAGGGGGTGCTGTTCACTAGAGTAGGGGGTGCTGTTCACTAGAGTAGGGGGTGCTGTTCACTAGAGTAGGGGGTGCTGTTCACTAGAGTAGGGGGTGATGTTCACTAGAGTAGGGGGTGATGTTCACTAGAGTAGGGGGTGCTGTTCACTAGAGTAGGGGGTGCTGTTCACTAGAGTAGTTTAAATATCCAATATAACACAGAAGTACAGAAGAATGCACTCACCAGTAATCAACTTGCTTGTAGAACTTTATTTCATAAAAGCAGACAGGTACAGCGGGGAAAAGCAGAGGAGCAACCTCGCGGCAACAGACTGTTTCCTGCGCCCAAATGCATTTCCTCAGGCCGCAATTGTACTGGATTTGTTAAAGGAGTACTCCGATGCTAGGTTTTTTTTATGGTAAACTAACCCTAAAGCAAAGTTGTATAACATTGTAAATGACTTACCTTATCCATATCGCTCTTTTCCTGGTCTTCTCCCGCATTTCTCCTTCTAACGGAAGCCGGCTCCTTTTTCTTCAATCTATGACGCTCGACCGCTGTTTCTTCTGCACCGCCGCCATCTTAGCCCGGTGACTCATCGCTCCCATGAGTCACTGCGGGCTATGCCGGCCTCCCAGCCCGGAGCCGGCTACTCCCCCAAAGTTAATTTATTCTGCGCATGCGCGGTACTACGCAAATAGCGTAGGGCTAACGTTAGCCCTATGCTATTTGCGACCAGACAGACGGATCGTATCATCTGAAACGGTTAACCTGAGGGTTCTGACCTATCCACTGCCGGGCACAGGTGAGTTCTGCCGTACATTAACTCTTTCGGTGACTGGTCCATGCTTACAGGAGATTTTAGCAAGTTTAGAACGCCAGGTATTTGGGGAAAAAAAAATGTAAATTTTTTTTCAAAATTCTGTTAAAAATTCGATTTATTTCTAAAATAAAAATCTCTCTCCGCATCTATTCACATCCATATGGTAATATTCCCAAAAATGTATCGGCTTTATTAGGGGCGTGGCACGAACGTCACCACCGTACATGATCTCAGGTATTTGGCGCAAATGGACACATTTTTGTAGTAGTGCACAAGGGTTGTGTCAATGTTTCATAACCAGGGTTTCTCCAGCTGTTGCTAAACTACAATTCCCAGCATGCCCGGACAGCCTTCGGCTGTCCGGGCATGCTGGGAGTTGTAGTTTTGCAACCACTGGAGGCACCCTAGTTGGGAAACACTGCGCTAGTGGGCCCATGGAAGGAGGGAAGGAACTTTATTATAATTTATTATAATTTCCTGGGGGGGAAGAGGAGGGGGAGAGAGCAGCAGCTAACAGGAAGCCGGCGCAGGGAGTCATGGGAAATGTAGTCTTTATGACATGGCTGCTTACTGCTACAGGTGGCAATTACAAGAGAATGGTTGGGCCAAATTTGACAAATGAGGTATCGTTGGAAAGGTCTTTGAAAGAGCTATCAGATGAGGTCAACCTTTTTTTTTAAGTACCAGCGCTCCGGAGTACTCCTTTAAACAGCATGCACCAATTTGAGAAACCTAAAGTTTTTGTGGACTGTCTTAGTTATTGAAAATATGGGTCAGGGGTTTATTTTCCTTTCTACACAGTCCACACCAAAACTCACAGAGGGTAATGGGGAACACCTTTAATTACCACACACGTCATTTTTTCAGATGTATTTGGATGTATTGGTCTTGTGCGTATATCCTTGGTGGGCTTGGCTAACCTTACCTTGTCTTGTCCGTACCAGCATAGAAACTCAGTTTCTTCTTCAGAGTAGTTGTGATGAAAATAGATGTCACCTTTTTCACTGGTTGTATAAAGCATATGGTGCAATACATATAACTACTAGAGATGAGCGAACTTACAGTAAATTCGATTCGTCACGGACTTCTCGGCTCGGCAGTTGATGACTTTTCCTGCATAAATTAGTTCAGCTTTCAGGTGCTCCCGTGGGCTGGAAAAGGTGGATACAGTCCTAGGAGACTCTTTCCTAGGACTGTATCCACCTTTTCCAGCCCACCGGAGCACCGGAAAGCTGAACTAATTTATGCAGAAAAAGTCAGCAACCGCCAAGCCGAGAAGTTCGTGACGAATCGAATTTACTGTAAATTCGCTCATCTCTAATAACTACCATCAAACCAAAACAGTGACCTTATTGCCTATTTATATCCAATTACACTTGATGGTTTTCACTGCAGATTAAAACTGAACCATGGTTGTCATGGGAGACAAGGTAACTTTCTCTGGGACAGTTCTAATAGATATAGGGGGGTATTTATCAAAGGATTTATGTGTTTTTTTTTTCCCTGTAACTTTGGCGCAACACTTTGGCGCAGTGTCTTTTGGCGCATCTTCTCCACTGTCATTTTTACAACTTTCTCAAAATCACACGGTCCTGTGATTTTAGTCAGTAACTTTAGTCAGTAATTCATCATTTGCGCCAATCGATCTTTGGAACAATTTTGCGCCTTTAGTGTTTTTTGGCGCAATTCACCGCCAAGAAATTTTGCACATGGGAAACACACTTAGCAATGTCAGAAAATGTAAAGGCGTCAAAATACATTAAAACTTTTTTTTTTTTTGTGAAAGCAGCGACGCCTCCAGGGCTGCTCAATACTATCCTGCGACATAGTTGTCTCTGAGGAACCTTCACCCTCCGTTGAGCCAGCATTGGACATGGACGCACAGGTTCAGGAAAGGGAAGCACTAAAGCAGTGGTCTCCAACCTGCGGACCTACAGATGTTGCAAAACTACAACTCCCAGCATGCCCGGACAGCCAACGGCTGTCCGGGCATGCTGGGAATTGTAGTTTTGCAACATCTGGAGGTCCGCAGGTTGAAGACCACTGCACTAAAGTAACAAAAAAATACTCAAGTTGAAAATAAAATCCATTTCACATGGTGACTATAAACCCCACAAAAGAAAATAACTCATGCCGCTTGCTGATATACTGCAGGAGGGACTCCGAAATGGCTGCTCTACAGGGTAAAATACGCGTCCTCTGTGGGGGTAAGTTCTGTGTAAAAGGCGCTGTGAACAGCTGATTTCAACATTTCAGCCAAAATTACTAACAACTTGCACCAAATGATAAATTTGGTGCATGTCCACGAAAACCAAAGTGAAAAAAAAAAAGGGTCAAAACAAACTGTCAACAGGCAAAATTGATAAATACCCCCCCCTATAGCCATTGTGGCTTTTTTACTTGATGCCAACATAAATGGTGACTTAAAAGCTGATGTATGCTGGTATATGGTGTATGCTGATGCTGGGGTAAAATCTTCCACAGATTTTTCGTGCCATATTCCTTCACCATTACCAACACTACTGACACTACTTCTCCCCAGGGATCAAGTGCTCTGGCCTTCCCTACCTCCTAAATGATCAGGTAGAGTTTTGGATCGCAGAAAGACGTACTTTAGTTGCACAGTTCCCTCTATCTCCTCCCCGCACTCATCTCTATGACCAGTGCAGAGAACAAACATCTGTATACAGACCATAGAAAGTAGAGGGATATAGAAAGCAGTCTGTGAGATAGGGGGTCAGTCTGTAAGTAGGAGGTGGGAGCAGTCTGTGAAAGAAGGAGCATGGGGAGAAGTCTTTGTGAGAGCACAAAGTACATTATTTGCAACACTATTACTGCGCGGAGTACATAAGACCGCACTATTACTTTTTGATGCAGAAAGGGGGTTAGTTTTTTTTTGGGGGGGGGGGGGGTTCTATTCCTGACTGGGGAACAACTAATGTATGTGGCACAATACAGGGCACTATCTGTTTGGTACAATTATTTTTGGGGCCTCTATCTGCCATTATTAATTTCAGGTGTGTTTCTGTGGCACTATTTCACTTTTTTGGGAAATACCTATACTTATTGTATCATCATTTTTTTTTAAGTACTGAATTTGGAAGCACTGAAATAGTAATAGAAGCTGATGGTAACACTGGGTTGTGTATAGTAATATTCATTCACTGATAAATAGACCCAGTGGGAACAGAACCATATAATAAAAGTCAGGTGCCCATTCCATAAACTAGGGATGTCCCGATATCATTTTTTTTTAAAACAGAGTACGGGTACCGATACTTAAAGGGGTATTCCAAGCCAAAACTTTTTTTTTTATATATCAACTGGCTCCGGTAAAGTTAAACAGATTTGTAAATTATTTCTATTAAATACCCCTTTAAATTTTAATACTCACCGATACCAATTACGAGTACTTTTATTTTAAAGGGAATCTGACAGCAGGGTGACACGGTTTTTGGCGCTGCTTACCGTATGATATGTGGGTCCTTGTTGTGTACAATGGAGGCGGCTGCTGTAGTATGAGCCAAGATTTCTCCTTTCTCCATTGGACAGAACAGGGAATTTGCATTGGTGGCGAGACCGATGTCTCCGGAGCGATTGCGCTTATGTTGACATGGTGAGCAGCGGTAGAAACAGGGTCACCTGCACTATCTACCTATAAATTCAAGTTAGTGCAGGTGACTCTGCTGTAAGATTGTCTTTAATAGTAGGTAGTAGCCCCATGTAGGTACTATAGATAGGTGCAGACAGACAGCAGAACCCCCATTGTAGCCAGCAGGACCCCCCTTGTAGCCAACAGGACCCCCCTTGTAGCCAACAGGACCCCCACCTGTAGACAGCAGTGCCCCCCTTTGTAGCCAGCAGCCCCCTTTGTAGCCAGCAGGAACCCCTGTAGACAGCAGTCCCCCCCTTTGTAGCCAGCAGGACCCCCCTGTAGACAGCAGTGCCCCCCTTTGTAGCCAGCAGGACCCCCCTGTAGATAGCAGGACCCCCCTTTGTAGCCAGCAGGACCCCCCTGTAGACAGCAGTGCCCCCTTTGTAGCCAGCAGGACCCTCCTGTAGATAGCAGGACCCCCCTTTGTAGCTGCTCACTGTCCGCTGTCGCCGCTCTGCAGCCTGGTTCTCATCACTGCCGCTGCCCCGTTCTGCCGTCCGCATCATGGAGTCTTATGGAGGAGCATGTGACACAAACGTCACTCTGCTTCCTCCGTAGCGTTACGCTGGGCGCAGGGGAGTGACGTGTGTGTCACATGCTCCTCCATAAGACGCCATGATGCGGACGGCAGAACGGAGGCAGCGGTTATGATGCGAACCAGAGGACGGGGCAGTGAAGCTGAGCACTCCACCAGGTATCGGATTTGGTATTGGGACATTAGACGAGTCCTCGATACCATGCAGATACCTGGTATCGGCCCCGATACCGATACAAGTATCGGTATCGGGACATCCCTACCATAAACCCCACTGCATGGTAGTGGTAATAGTAGTGGTCGTGTTATGGCAGCATTATTTTGGCCTGCAATAGGTTATATTGGTCTTTATATAGTGTGTTTTGTTCATTAACAGTATGGAGGTAATATTTCATTCATATCTTTAGAGACCTTTGCAACGCTCTTGATTTACTGTACATAACAAAGCATATACTGTAACTCACAAATTGTAAGAGACCCTTTTATCTCATACTTGGAGTTTGTTGAGGGCCAAAGTTAGTTGGGGGCCCTATATCCTAGACACTTTTTGTGTTTTTTAAACATTTTTAATAACAGCCAGGCTGGGCTGGAAGAAGAAAATAGTTCTCACCTGCCACAATCCCCCCTGCTGCCACTCCCATAGTGCCACAAGGGTGTGTCCGCGCAGCCAATTACTTGTTACAGTAGAGACCCACCTTAGGTAATGATTGGCCTCGTCCACTCCTTGGAACCTCTCTGTCCATTCTCTTAAATGGGCATAAATCTGGCCACTAGGGGTCTGCTCAAAACACAGACTTTGGTCTCCTGCTGGACTGGCAGGAGACCAAACTCAGGAAATGCTGTCTGGCCTAGGCAGTGCATGTGTATGAAACAGAGATAGTGAGTGCTATTTACTCCCTATGGCCAGACATCACTTTCTGAGTTTGGTCTCCTGCCAGGAGACAGAATGCAGTCTGGACCATAAGGGAGACCCTTAATGGCCAGATTTATAAGACCATAAAAGTGACATAAAAATATTTTATTTTATTTTTTTACAGGGAGTGAATTACAAATCTTATTTATTTTACCTGCTGTCTCATATGCAAAAAATAATTTTAATGACAGTGACAATTTAGTTTAGTTATCAGGTAAGTTTATGATCCAAATCACCATGAAAGCATGACCTGGTATGTTGCATAGTGCTTTCATGTGGCAATACATTATGCAAGCAATGGAATGCATCCCAACAACATAGCATATTTCACATATCATTTGTCACAATCTCTGGGTCCCTGATCCCTATGCTGCCATACAGATGAGAGCCCTGGAGGTGCAGAGATCTCTGCGGTTTACCATACAGCAGCATTTTCTTATTCTCATTATTTCCTATACTCTATTATCATACACTGGATTAAGACGCTCCGTAGCCAAGTGACTACTTGTGTGAATGTCATAGTATTCACGAGATGTTTACATGAGATGTTTAGCCCCTTTGTGACTGGGAAGACGATTTTCCCTTATAAAGACCCAAGGACAGTTATGCAGAACATATATGACTTTTCAGACTATGAAACAGGAAGAACATTTTATTATTACATTTCTGTCGAGGGCAAGAGTTCAGCAGAAGAATAAAAGATCCTTTTAGCTGTGAAAAGCCAATGACTGAATATGATTTGTCATTTTATTACATTTCTATGGCTTGTCTGGGAAGGATAACACAGGTTAGATTGTGGGTTCCCTGGTGACACTGATTGTTGGGGTGACACTGATTGTTGGGGTGACACTGATTGTTGGGGTGACACTGATTGTTGGGGTGACACTGATTGTTGGGGTAACACTGCTATAAGGCTTCAGCAGTCATCTGATAACACATGGAAAAATTGCTGTTAAAGTCTTCAAGAAGTGAAGCATTGCTGACAGCCCTCCAAGGCACAGAGCTGCAATTAAAGGGGTACTCCAGTGGAAAACAATTTTTTTTATAATCAATTGGTGCCAAAAAGTTAAACAGATTTGTAAATGACTTCTATTAAAAATCTTAATCCTTCCAGTACTTATAAGCTGCTGTATACTACAGAGGAAGTTGTGTAGTTCTTTTCTGTCTGCTGACACCTCTGTCCATGTCAGGAACTGTCCTGAGTAGGAGCAAATCCTCATAGCAAACCTCTCCTGCTCTGGACAGTTCCTGACATGGACAGAGGTGTCAGCAAAGAGCAGTGTGGTCAGACAGAAAATAACTATATAATTTCCTCTGTAGTATACAGCAGCTAATAAATACTGGAAGGAAGATTTTTTTTTAAAGTAATTTACAAATCTGTTTTAATTTGTGTCACCAGTTGATTAAAAAAAAAAATATTTTCCACCAGAGTACCCCTTTAATACTGAGAAGGGGAAGGGATATCCTCTTAGTCCAATAGATAGATAGATCCCAGGAGAGCAGCACAACCAATATAGTACTTCAGGTAGCTGGTGCACGCTGTGTAGGAGCCTTGGTGTCGGGATCCCAATAAGTAAATCCAAAGAAGCAGCAGCACACAAGGTATACGGTGCAAAAAAGGTTTGTGGTTTATTACATCAGTGCAGACAGAGCAACGTTTCTGCGACCTCTTCGTAAACCTTTCTCAAGCTCCGAGCTTGAGAAAGACGACGAAGAGGTCGCAGAAATGTTGCTCTATCTGCACTGATGTAATAATCCACAAACCTTTTTTGCACCGTATACTTTGTGTGCTGCTGCTTCTTTGGATTTAGATAGATAGATACATATGAGATGGATGGATGGATGGATGGATAGATAGATAGATAGATAGATGTGAGATAGATAGAAAGATATGAGATACATAGATAGATAGATAGATAGATAGATATTAGATAGATAAATAGATATGAGATATATAGATGGATAGATAGAAAGATAGGTGGTAAATAGACAGATAGAAGATAGATAAAGTAGATAAACAGATAGATAAATAGATAGAATCCTATAGAGAAGCAGCACAACTCAGAGGACAGATGCTGGCAGGTGTAGGAGCCTTGGTCAGAGATTTACCATTTATTACAAAAATGAATCACTGCATCACTCAAAAGATCAAGTGTGAACAGAGGTGTATTCCATCAAATGTGAAATGTTAGTTTCCGTTTTCTCCAAGAAGAGATAGATGGGTATGATATATATACCGTAGATAAGTGGTGTACCTATCATAAAGGCAGAATTGGCAACTGCTATAGGGCTCAGTGAATAGGATGGGGATAAATGTCCTAAACACAAATTCGCCCAGTGGATTATAACGTGGACATTCTGGGTAGCCACCCAAGGCCTAAGGTTTCACTCTATCTGCTTACTAGACCGGAAATCCAGGATACTTACTCTGGATCCCCAGGCAAGCACCACTTTGAACTGTATGCACACAACATGCACATACAGTTAAAAGCTGTGGATGTAGGCTGCAGGCAGCTTGAGGAAGCGGCTTACAGCAGCAGCTTATCATGATCTCTGCAATGGTTCAGGCATTACTTGGCTTACAGTGGACTACATGCCTAATTGGGAGACCACCTGCCTGCTGGGGGGGGGGGGTATCAGGCTATTGGGATGACTACCTGCCTAATGGGGAGGGGCTACCAGGACTACCAGGCTAATGGTTGACCACCTGTCTAATGGGGAGAATTGCCTGCACACTGAGGGAACTGCTTGCATATGGGGGAACACACCTGCCTACAAGGGATGGGGGACTACCTACCTACTGAGGGGTCTACCTGCCTACTGGGAGATCTCCAATTATAGCAGAGATCATAAAGGTGCTGGAGATCAGGATAAAATGCAACTTTTTCTTTATTCCCACAATGCAACACGTTTCGCGTAGGTTCCTCTTCATCAGGCAGCTTCTTCATGGATGCCTGATGAAGCCGAACCTACGCGAAACAAGTTCTTGCGTTACCATTATATCCTCCGGTATCACACAAGGGAGTGCATCCTATTGTCTCTTTTTTTCTACTGGGAGATCTATCTGAATACTGGTGAGACATACTATCCTATAGGAGGGACTACTTGCCTACTGGGGAGACACAACTGCATAATGGAGGAACTACAACCTATGGACATACATATCTAATGGGGAAACTACCTAACTGCTGTGGGAGAAATACTTAATTGGGAACCAATGTAACAGGGGACCTACTTACCAACTTTTACTGTAGGGGGCACCAAAGGGGGCATTATTACCAATTGTGGGACTATAAATAGAGAGATTTATAGAGGTGGGATGCGTGTTGGAAAAGGAAGGAGCCTAACATGTTTTTCTGGCAGATTCTGAAGAAAAGAGTTATGGCTGGAAGAAGTCGTCATGGTGGTTTAAAGAAGAAAAAGAAAGGAGAACGAGAAGAAGACGTCACCTGTGAGCCACTGGATATAACTGCACAGTAATCACTTATTTGATCTGTAGAGCAGGTATCTACTGTTATATGGTAAAATAATGGACTATATAAAATGTGTTTTATTTAGTAACAATATGGCAATATTATTTAGTCACTATATGATGGTGATGATAATGTATTTTCCTGTTGTGCTGGTATTATTCTTCCTTGTATAGTAGTATTACTGTCTATAGATTTAGCTCATAAAATAGTGCTACTACATTTTTCACTCATACCATGTATAACTTTCTATACCCTAGAAATGCAGATGCAGGATGGGGCAAAGTGGGAGGGGTTACATATATAGCTAGATATTGGATCTCTATTTAGAGATTTGCTTTGGGGTGATTGTTCTTTATAAGATAAATGGATAGATAGATAGATAGATAGATAGATAGATGTTGGGACATTTTCTTCTTGCTTAATGACTGTTCTGTATGTGTGTGTGTGTGTGTGTGTGTTTGTGTGTGTGTGTGTGTATATAATATATATATATATATATATATATATATATATATATATATATATATATATATCAGCATACATTAACAGTCACACATAAAAAACATTTATACATACACAAAACATATGACCTGAAACTTTTGATGGAGCTCATTCCAACTTCCTCTAAAGCAGACAGTAGTCTTTCCTATACACTTATCATTTGTACAGTAATGATAACCCAATAAAATGACGGGGATCTAAGCATGCAGCCGTGCTTACTCTCAGAATTTAAAGTACATGCTTAAAATTGTAAAACTCAACTACAAACATTTGCATTGAAATACAAAGCATTTACTTGAAAGATGCGAGGTTGTGTTTGGTATAATAGCATTTGATGGTTATTCATTGAAAGTGTAATATTCTTTATTGTACTCACCACTCTGCAGCCTTGTTCCTTTACAGGAGTTGAAATAGACAAGTAAAATACTGACAAGAGCTTTGAGAGGATCCATCATTGAGTGATCAGGTCTATAGAGGATGCTGAGGATAAGATGCCCAGAAGAAGCAGGTGGAGGCGTTGGTCTTCAGAGTCCAGATGTGCAGTAGAGGAGGCTCATCCTCTAGGAATCCTCGCATTGAAGCAGTGATGTGGAGAGCAGTGCAGCCCCAGCACTCACTCCTGAATAAAGAGAATTCCACTGTATGGCGATCAATACAAGTCTATGTGACACATTGCTGGAGGGGCAGGATTCAGCTTCAGCCAAACCAATGGAGGCGGCAGGTTGGCTTCTGTTCATTAGAGTAAGAACTTGTCCCATCGCTGAGCACTGTCATTTTAATTACTTGAAAGCAGCGACTTCCTAAAACCTTTCCGGATTGATTCGTGTTTCCAGCAGCTTCTAGAAGTAGCTGACATGCACTATATATTCAGAGAACTCAGCTCTCTTTCACCGCAGGTGATTTTTGGTTCCTAGATGATAATCCTCATTTATATAGTGAAATCCATGGCCATTCTAATCCCAGAAAAGGTTGAATACTATTAATCCAGGAACCCTATTCCATGATGGAAATGTATTGATTATATTGTCAGTATCAATAGTCAGACTATTGATTCTGCCAGATAGGACCTTAAATCTGAAGACATTACTGGGAATTAGACCATTCAATATTGGACAAAACATTAATTTGCTGATTATTGATCCATAAAATGGACCTGTAAGATTCTTTATCTACAATGTGGAAAATGTGAATTACCAAAAATGAAACACTGATGTAGCAGAGCTGAGTTTGTCTTTGGCTTATAGAGAAATTTATTTTAACATAATCTTAAATTATCAGGAGGCACAATCTAACCAGTTCAGCTCTGCTACACAGGTAGATCTGGATGATTACTATTATTACTACTACAGACTGTGTTAATCCTATGTCGCTGCTTCTAGTAATGATATTACAGGCGTAAAGAAGAAGCTGCTGATAAAAAATGATCCGCCCCTCTAACAAGATAAGACGTTAGTCATTAAATCATCACATCCTCAGAATAGAAGATATAAATCTTGAGGCTGCTGCTACTTTATTAAGACAGTTATTGATTCTTCTGGCCTCCTTAGCATTTACAAAAAATGTGCATTTCTCTTTCTACTCTGGGCTGTGTCAGCAGAAAGCCACAGTGCACAGACAGGCCCCTTTACTTTTTTTAGTAGTTTCTCTATGCAAAAACTTACTCAGCAAAATGTCCATAAACCTGAGGCTTCAAGGGTTGCCAGACGCCCACATTTGCTCTGAAATCCTAAGAAAGAGAACTTGGCCCACTGCGGCTGGTGACAAGATCTCATGCAGAATGCGATAGGAAGCAGGAGGTCCCACTGAATGTCTCTGCTCCCTGCAATCCTCTCTTTTTCTATCTTTGGCTGAGTGTATTCATAAGCCTGAACACTATTTCCTTTTTCCCCTGCTGCAAAGAGATGACTGGAAAGTGGAGCCAGAAAGCAGAGTAAGCGCAGATGAGCCTGCTGTTTATACACTGGCAAGATGGGATTGTGAAAGAAGCTATTCATGGAGTCGGCTCAAGATTCTTCCAAAAGTCTACACTTTTTAGCTGGCAAAATCTCTTAAAGGAGAACTCTCCCTTTTCTAGGTAGTTTTCATATGATTTGGTGACATAAATGAATTAATATATATTGGGATACATAAACTAACAATTCCTTGTTATTTTATCTACCTATTTACCCTAAATGATCACTGCATTAGGACTAGCTGGCATTTGACATCTTGTGACCACATATGCAACTCTACATGGTGTCCAAATCCCAATCAACCACCAGATAACCTGTTGACCTCTTCTCAGTACAACAGAACTTGATATTGGATAAATGTGGTGACTTGAGTTTCTTTGACCATGGACAAACAGCTACTCTTGACTGTTCCTGCAACACAAGTATCAAGAGTGTACGAAGAATGATTGAACCATGACAGACATCTGAGAGAAGATCACACAGTGGTAGGCCATGTATAGTTTGTAGAAAGGCAAGTTTAACATGTCTCATGGATCACAGTGTGCCAACTGACCCGGCAATCCACCACAATAGCCATGCAGCTTACCTAACATCAACTAGGGTTCAACAGCTGAAGACAAACAAGGATTCTTCCAACATTATAAGAGCTCCACACACGAGCCAAGGAAAGATGTCAATGGACCTTGGACACATGTCAAAAGGTCATTTGGACTAACAAGTCCCATTTCTTGTTGAATCCTACGAATGGCCAAATCTGAATCTGTCCTACAGCATGAGGCCATATCCCGTGTATGCACCCTTTGAGTTCAACAGGCAAGTGGTGGTGTCATGGTCTGGCGAGCATTTTCCTGGCATGCCCTGAGACCATTGTTATCATCACAATCTCCAATTGATTAATGCTTTAGGCATATACATCCCTATACAGTCATCCACCGACCTGCGATGGCCCAAACATATGATAATTTCAACATACAATGGCCTCTCAGAGGCTATCACATGTTGAAGGCAGTATCAACATACAATGCTTTTTTATGTCGGGGTCATCGCATAAACGGCTATCCGGCAGCGCAGACTGCTTCAGCTACCGCCGGATAGCCGTTTAAGGTGTGCCATGTGGTCCGGTGATGGTCTGGAAGGCATGCGCGGCGACGTGCGCGGCGACGTGATGATGACGAAGGAGAGCAACGGTGATGCAGGGGATCCCGAAGAGGACGCTCCGGACCGTCCTCTTCGAGATCCCCTGCATCACCGTCGCTCTCCTTCGTCATCATCACGTCGCCGCGCACGCCGTCCAGTCATCCAATAGGAGTGGCGTGTGCAGCGACGCGATGACGGCCATGAAGAGCAACGATCCCAGGCAGCAGAGACAGTCCGGAGCGGCGGGGACACCACGGGGATGTGGCGACAGCGATGGAGGGCGACATTCAGAGCAGCGGGACAGGTGAGTATAACTTCCTATACTTTACATTGCACGGATCCCTCAACATACGATGGTTTCAACTAACGATGGTTCATTTGGAATAAATTACCATCTTATGTTGAGGGACCACTGAATGATTTGCCACTGGCTATTTCACTAAAAATAAGGAATTGACAGGGACACTGAGACAAAACTACAAGGAGGCAGTATTGCCCTTTCTTTGCAGAAAAAAAATCAAGAGAACAGACTGGTGGCCTAACAGCTACTGGTCCCCATTTATAAGTCTTCGTAAATCAAGATCTTCTATTTGGGCACCACTGGTTCAGGGATTGTTGCAACACATTGTTGGCAGCTCTCGGTGTCTGTCATCTTCCTGATGCCCTCTGTTATTGTACATTTCTTTATCTTTTATTAAAGTATAGTGCAGGGGACAACATAATAAGGCTAAACAACAAAATGTATTCTGCCAGCAAATCCTAAACTAATATCACAGACAGCAAAAAGTATCTCCTAAGACTTAACCTTTATTAATTAACATGTAAAAGATAAACATCAATGACTCGTGGTGATATGAGAAAATTCTTAGGTCATAGACCATGCAAATTCAAAGAATGCAAGAAAAACAAGAGAAATATTATACCAATATTGCAATAGTCAAAGAGGTGCATATACCCAGCTAATTCAATAATACAAGATACAGGTGAGCACTGTATTACTAATGGTACAGGTATATCCAAAATTATTGGTAATAACAACAGGATAACAGCAACCCGACGCATTTCCCCATAAACATTAGAGGGGTTCCTCAGGAGTGAGAATAAATTGGATCGACAAAATATTCCAACAATTCTTGCCTCAAATCTCGTAACAGAAGATGGTAAAGGAATACCGGTCCACCAGGGACATTTCACTCAGATACCCATTGGTAGGCTCACTGTCCATATAAATGATCAGGATCAGCAGAGTTGATCTCTCGGTAAAGCACCAGCCTCTGCTATCACAGATGAAGAGTTCCCCGCAACCGCCTGCAGGGGATTCTAGATCTGTGATAGCACCGGCTGGTGCTTTACCAAGAGGACAACTGTACTGAGTTTGCCCAAAGTCAAACCAATAGGTGGCACAGTAGGTCTACACCTGTTGGAGTGTGACAGTGGCAATTTAGAATCACTCTTGGATTCCCACAGTGGATTGAGACTGGCAAACTGGACTCAATGGCTCAGAAATTTTTAATCAAACTAGTGTTCCTTCAATGTATTATAGCCTATATTGCTATGTTCTTAAAGGGGTACTCCAAAGGATAGGGGATAAGATGTCTGATCACAGGGATACCGCTGCTGGGAACCCCCACCATCTCTCCTGCAGCACCCTGTGTCATCTTCTGCACGGAGCTAACTTCGCTCCGTGCTTAATGACGGGCGATACAGGGGCCGGAGTATCATGACATCACGGCCCTGCCCCCATGTGGCATCACAGCTCTGCCCCCTCGTGGCGTTACAGCCCGACCCCTCAATGCAAATCTATGGGAGGGGGCATGGTGACCGTCACGCCCACTCCCACAGACTTGTATTGAGGGGGCGGGGTGTGGCGTCACAAGGGGGGCGGGCCGTAATGTCGCGATACTCCGGCCCCTGAATTGCATCAGGCATGGAGTGAAGTTAGCTCGCTGCAGCAGATGACACAGGGTGCTGCAGGAGAGATCGCGGCGGGACCCCCGCAATCAGACATCTTATCCCATATCCTTTGGATAGGGGATAAGATGTCTAGGGGCGGAGTACCCCTTTAAAATCACTTGCCTTCCATTTGCTCTCCTCTTTCCAATACACAAAAGTCCTTTAATTTTCTTTTTTTGATATATTTTAAATAAACATGACAAGACATTCATGTTGACCAGTATTTTCCACTGTACTCTACATAATTTTATATGTTTTTTATGTATTATATAGTGCAGTCTCGGGCCTCTTCGGGTGTGAAGGATACACAGTGATGAGTATTGTTTGACCAGGAGGTTGTTGCATTCAGTAAGAATGTGTATTTGTGACTAGCAGCACTGTGAGGAAAGTCATCCAGAGAAACACTACAGCATTTCTGAGAAGTATAAGCAAAGTAATCTGGGGTGGGGAGAAGTTTTACAGTGACTGGAACAGATTCTGTTCCATTGAAGTTCTGTTTCTTGCTTCAGAAAACATGTAATCTAGTAGATGTGAGGTGGCCCAGTATGGGAGATGTTGCCCCGTACCCTTGCTGCCCTGTCAGGCTGCCCCCTTCAGTGTCCCCAGGGCCCCTTGTACCTGTTTCCCCCCTGTACATATGTTCTGCAGTGTATTGTATTATATAATGTGTTGTATCTTTAAGAGTTATGTCATGTGATATGTCATTTGATTGTTACCCAGGAGCAGTGGCGTCGCTAGGGGGGGGGGGGGGGCAGAGGGGGCCATGGCCCCCCCTAGATCAGGCTGTGCCCCCCCTTGTGCCCCCCCCCCCAATTTAAAATAAATAGGGATGTCCCGATACTAGTATCGGGGCCAGGGCAGATTGTCCGGCTGGGTAAAGGGCCAGCTGCAGCTACTGAGGATATCCCTGCGCTGCTCCTGGCCTGCGTATCATTAGCAGAGACAGGCAGAGCAGGGATAAAGAGTACCTCATTGATGGCTCCGCCCCCAGCACTGGAGAGGACGGGGGCCGAGAGCTGACGGAGTTCACTGTGCCACCAAGCAGTGCGCCCGCCGCCCTGCTTGTCCTCAGGTATAGATCCCTGCTTGTCCTCCATGTAAAGAGCCCCGCTTGTTGTCAGTGTACAGAGCCCCGCTTGTTGTCAGTGTACAGAGCCCCGCTTGTTGTCAGTGTACAGAGCCCTGCTTGTTGTCAGTGTACAGAGCCCTGCTTGTTGTCAGTGTACAGAGCCCTGCTTGTTGTCAGTGTACAGAGCCCTGCTTGTTGTCAGTGTACAGAGCCCTGCTTGTTGTCAGGGTACAGAGCCCTGCTTGTTGTCAGGGTACAGAGCCCCGCTTGTTGTCAGCGTACAGAGCCCTGCTTGTTGTCAGCGTACAGAGCCCCGCTTGTTGTCAGTGTAAAGAGCCCTGCTTGTTGTCAGTGTACAGAGCCTCATATACGTTAATAAGGATACAGTGTTATACAGAGGTGTACTTATAACAATATTATAGACAAATGATACTATTTACAGTCGCGCAAAATGTTTTCTTCTTTCTAGGGGGGCATGACAGAAAATTATTGAGAAGCACTGCCCTAGGGTAACAATATCTGGATTCTCTCTTTGAAATCCCTCAGGGTGAAGTGGTCTCCATTGTAGTTAGGGAGGACAGGGTTCCCCATGAATACAGTGCAGACGCTTGAACAACAGGACTGTTGATGCTGACTGCAGGTAGAGCCGGCAAAATCCTGGCTGCTGGGTCAGGTGATGACCTCGCTGCGGGAGATTAAGGGGCGCTGTCGCCTGGGTTAATCTGGAGAGCTGGGTTCTGACATTGAGTTTTTAGTGCGCTGTCGCTTTATGAAGAATGAGGTGCTTTTCCCTTTAAGATGATTGTTGACGTGCTGCAGCGGCTTGGACTTGACTGATGGGGGTACTGTAATGGACGCTCCCCCTCTATTTTGCAGGCACCCTGTTGTAATCCGTCTTACGACCAGACTTGCAGGTACTAATGGGTTAATGCTAGCAGGTACTGACACCAGAGACTTAATACTGACAATCGTTGGTGTTTGCAGAGTCTGCGCTACAGCGGGTGCTTGACAGATAGCGGCAGAGTTGGACGCAGCAGCCGAAACCTCCAATATGGCTGCACCCAGGGAACTTTCTGTTTTGGTCCTGTTGGCAAAGTCTTCCCCTGTGCAACACAGGGCGGCTCTTTGGTTCCTCCTCGCTTGATTGAAGAGGCGTCACCACTGGGGACTGACAGGACGGAGCTGCGACCACTCTCGCACGCAGGAAACAACAGACTAACTTAACCCTTTCGGGTACTACCTCTGTACAGTTCACAGTAGCAGATAACAGTCAAGCACCTCAAGTAAACCACTTTCATTTGCAAAGTACCATACACTTTCTGGCGCAGACTTAAATAACACCGACATGCGGTTTTTGCAGACAATATTGGACACAGTTCAGACTAGGGGAGGACTTGTGGCATAAAGCACACACCCGTATCCTGTTTGTGATGCCAAAAGTTGCGGTAGCGGGGTGTGATGAGGGCAGTTTGTTTGTCTTTTACTCTTTCCCTCCTAATCAACAGGTGCAATTGCTCACAGGACTCCAGGGACCAGCGCTAGAGGAAGTCTGCACCTGGCCCGCCTCCAAAAAGGCAACTGTAGAGCAGATCTTTCAAAGACTGTATCAGGTATTTGAGTCACATTCTCCATCAGATGTACGTCTACGGCTGTATGACAGGCAACAAAAGCCAGGTGAGACCTTGAGAGCATATTTTGTAGCCCTACAGAATTCCCTAGAGCAGTGATGGCGAACCTATGGCCTATTGATTTCTATGTGTGAAAGGGGGGGGGGAACTTACTGCATGGGCTGGGGATAAGGGAGGACATCACAGACTGGGGATGATTTCTATGTGTGAAGGGGGACATACTGCACGGGTTGGAGATAAGGGGGGTATCAAAGACTGGGGATGATTTCTATGTGTGAAGCGGGACATACTGCATGGGCTGGGGATAAGGGGTGGGGGGACATCACGGACTGGGGATGATTGATTTCTATGTGTGAAGGGGGACATACTGCACAAGCTGGGGATAAGGGGCAGGGGACATCACAGCCTGGGGATGATTTCTATATGTGTGAAGGGGGACATACTGCACGGGCTGGGGATAACGGGGGGGGGGGGGGGGGGGGACATCACAGACTGGGGATGATTTCTATTTGAGGGCACTTTGAGGGGAAAAAAGTTGGCGTGCATTGCGGTTTGGGCACTCAGGCTCAAAAAGGTTCACCATCACTGCCCTAGAGACTGTTCAAAAACTAGATGGTATAACTTCCGAGCAGGGCAATAAGGTGTTAAGGGACAGATTTATTGATGGGGCTCATAATAAGTGGGAAAAAGCCCAGCTGAGAATGTTAGTGGTCCACAACCCCAACTTATCCTTCCCCACTTTCAAAAAACTTGCTACCCAAGTGATTGAGTCTGGGACTGTGTTAAAGGAAACTTGTGTGCCTCTTACACCTAGTGTCCTCTATTTTGCCAGTCACTGCAGCCTCAGATTTACAGAGTGTTAGGCAGGACATTGAACAACTGACTAAGGCTGTGAAGGAGGTTGCCACCTCGGCCGCTCCACCTGACCACGAACCGCCCCTGCCTAGAAAACCTGCCCCTGCTCACCACAATTTATATTACTGAAATTCTCTGTCCAATAGACCCTCAGGGACTCAAAGACCCTTTTGCACTTACTGTAACAAATCAGGACATTGGAAAATGCAGTGCTGGGATTTAAACGGATTTCCCCTGAGGTCACGGACCAGCCCTCAGGAAAACAGTCATCAGGTCCAATCCCCGAACGACGTAAGTCAGGAATCTCCCTTTATGTCGCCTCCTGCCCCTATGTAAAAATCGTTGTAGAAGGTGTACCGTTAGAGGCATTGATAGATACATGGTCGCAAGTGTCTACTATACCTAAAAGTGATTTCTAGGGAACCTAGTTTATTGTGTTAACCAGAGGATGTTAACTCCAGAGTAGTTGCGGGTAATGGACAACCAGTCCCCAGACATGGATATTGGGAGCCAACCATTCAGTTGGGAGAGCATGTACTTACAGTGCAGGGAGTGATTGTAACTAATGTGACAGATAAGGGGTCTGCTGAGTTTATCTTAGAGATGAACATTATGAAGAATTGTTTTGCTGAAATATTAGATGCCTTGCATGCTTCTCTTCCCCATCTGTCCCCTTAGGCCAGCGGGTTGCGCAGCAACACTTGAAAGTCCTACAGGCAGAGCAGATGTTTGCCAACAAGCAAGGTGAAATCTCCCAACACGGAGACCATCATCTGGTGTCGTGCATGTCCCAGAGTCAAGAATAGGGATGATCAAGCCCTGCTGGAACCTATGCAATTGGAAGATCATCCTCTTGTTCGAGCTGCAAGAAGTCTTGTCACTGTCACCAACGGCTAAGTCCCGGTGCGGTTAGTAAATTTGTCTGATTCTGCTACTGTCTTGCCCAAATACACTCCTGTAGCCCAGTTGTACCTCCTAGAGTCAAAAGACATTGTAGCTTGTAGCTCAAGTGAACAAAGGTTCCAGTGTGAGCCCTCCAGAGCCCTGGTGGGCGCAACTCCAGGTTGGAGACGACACTACCCCAAGGGACCAAGTCAATGGAATCATCAATGTTGCCAAGAGGTACCATGAGGCTTTCAGCAAGCACCCCACAGACTTCGGGTAGACTTCAATGATTCATTCAGCACTGAATCCTCACAGGTGACAGCCCACCTATCAAGGAAAGACACCGTCCGGTCGCGCCCGGCATGTATCAGACTGTCAAGAAGATGCTGGCCGACATGAAAGAGGCAGACGTGATCCAAGAGAGTCAGAGCCCCTGGGCAGCACCACTTGTCCTAGTCAAGAAAAAGGACAGAACCATCCGCTTCTGTCGACTAGAGGAAATTGAACAATGTCCCACACAAAGACGCTTATCCATTGCCAAGGATCGAGGAGTCACTCACTGCCCTTGGGTCGGCTGCTTACTTCTTCCCCCCTAGACTTAACCAGTGGATATTGGCAAGTGCCCATGGCCATGGAGGATCGGGAGAAGACCACCTTTGTGACGCCTATGGGACTGTTCGAGTTTAAAAGTATGCTGTTTGGGCTGTGCAATGCTAATGCTAAGTTGCAGTGTTTGATGGAAAGGTGCCTGGGCCTTCTGAATTTTCAAAGTATCCTATTGTACCTGGGCAATGCAATTGTGTATTCTAAGTCCGATCAGGAATACCTTAGCTACCTGTCAGCCGTCTTCTAAGTCCTGATCAAGCATGGTCTGAAGATCAAACCATCAAAATGTCACTTGCTCAAACCTCAGGTCCACTACTTGGGTCATGTTGTCAGCGCAGAGGGAGTCCAGCCTAATCCTGAAAAGGTGGACGTTGTCAAGAACTGACCAACCCTGCGCACGGTGAAAGATGTCAGGAGCTTCCTGGGGTTTGCCGGCTACTACCGCCGTTTCATTCCCCACTTCGCCCAGATTGCAGAACCCCTTACAGCTCTCTTATGGGGTATGGCGAAGGAGAACTACAATGGCAGACTGCCTGTTGAATGGTCAGGAGAGCAAGAGATGGCGTGTCAAGCTCTCAAAAGTCTGCTGAGAGAACCCCACATCTTGGCGTATCCAGACTACAGTCAGCCGTTTCGGCTATATACTGATGCTGTCCTGTCCCAAGTCCAAGAGAGGCAAGAGAGAGTGATTGCATATGTCAGCCGTAACCTGCAGGGGCAGAGAAGAACAATGCAAATTACAGCTCATTCAAATTGGAACTTCTCGCCCTAGTATGGGCCGTGACCGAAAAGTTCAAAGGCTATTTGGCTGCCACGCCCTTTACTGCCTACATGGATAATAATCCGTTGGCCCACCTAAACACTGCCAAGTTGGATGCCATTGAACAGGGTTGGGCTTCAAGATTAGTGTTACGCCGAGCGCTCCGGGTCCCCGCTCCTCCCCGGAGCGCTCGCTTCACTCTTCCCGCGGCAGCGCTCCGGTCACGTCCTCTGACCCGGGGCGCTGCGATTCCGCTGCCAGCCGGGATGCGATTCGCGATGCGGGTAGCGCCCGCTCGCGATGCGCACCCCGGCTCCCCTACCTGACTCGCTCTCCGTCTGTTCTGTCCCGGCGCGCGCGGCCCCGCTCCCTAGGGCGCGCGCGCGCCGGGTCTCTGCGATTTAAAGGGCCACTGCGCCGCTGATTGGCGCAGTGGTTCCAATTAGTGTTTACACCTGTGCACTTCCCTATATCACCTCACTTCCCCTTCACTCCCTCGCCGGATCTTGTTGCCTTAGTGCCAGTGAAAGCGTTCCTTGTGTGTTCCTTGCCTGTGTTTCCAGACCTTCTGCCGTTGCCCCTGACTACGATCCTTGCTGCCTGCCCCGACCTTCTGCTACGTCCGACCTTGCTTTTGCCTACTCCCTTGTACCGCGCCTATCTTCAGCAGCCAGAGAGGTGAGCCGTTGCTAGTGGATACGACCTGGTCACTACCGCCGCAGCAAGACCATCCCGCTTTGCGGCGGGCTCTGGTGAAAACCAGTAGTGGCTTAGAACCGGTCCACTAGCACGGTCCACGCCAATCCCTCTCTGGCACAGAGGATCCACTACCTGCCAGCCGGCATCGTGACAGTAGATCCGGCCATGGATCCCGCTGAAGTTCCTCTGCCAGTTGTCGCTGACCTCACCACGGTGGTCGCCCAGCAGTCACAACAGATAGCGCAACAAGGCCAACAGCTGTCTCAACTGACCGTTATGCTACAACAGTTACTACCACAGCTTCAGCAGTCATCTCCTCCGCCAGCTCCTGCACCTCCTCCGCAGCGAGTGGCCGCTCCTGGGATACGCTTATCCTTGCCGGATAAATTTGATGGGGACTCTAAGTTTTGCCGTGGCTTTCTTTCCCAATGTTCCCTGCATCTGGAGATGATGTCGGACCTGTTTCCCACTGAAAGGTCTAAGGTGGCTTTCGTAGTCAGCCTTCTGTCCGGAAAAGCCCTGTCATGGGCCACACCGCTCTGGGACCGCAATGACCCCGTCACTGCCTCTGTACACTCCTTCTTCTCGGAAATCCGAAGTGTCTTTGAGGAACCTGCCCGAGCCTCTTCTGCTGAGACTGCCCTGTTGAACCTGGTCCAGGGTAATTCTTCCGTTGGCGAGTATGCCGTACAATTCCGTACTCTTGCTTCAGAATTGTCCTGGAATAATGAGGCCCTCTGCGCGACCTTCAAAAAAGGCCTATCCAGCAACATTAAAGATGTTCTGGCCGCACGAGAAATTCCTGCTAATCTACATGAACTTATTCACCTAGCCACTCGCATTGACATGCGTTTTTCCGAAAGGCGTCAGGAACTCCGCCAAGATATGGACTCTGTTCGCACGAGGCGTTTCTTCTCCTCGGCTCCTCTCTCCTCTGGTCCCCTGCAATCTGTTCCTGTGCCTCCCGCCGTGGAGGCTATGCAGGTCGACCGGTCTCGCCTGACACCTCAAGAGAGGACACGACGCCGTATGGAGAACCTCTGCCTGTACTGTGCTAGTACCGAACACTTCCTGAGAGATTGTCCTATCCGTCCTCCCCGCCTGGAAAGACGTACGCTGACTCCGCACAAAGGTGAGACAGTCCTTGATGTCTACTCAGCTTCTCCACGTCTTACTGTGCCTGTGCGGATGTCTGCCTCTGCCTTCTCCTTCTCTACAGTGGCCTTCTTGGACTCTGGATCTGCAGGAAATTTTATTTTGGCCTCTCTCGTCAACAGGTTCAACATCCCGGTGACCAGTCTCGCCAGACCCCTCTACATCAATTGTGTAAATAATGAAAGATTGGACTGTACCATACGTTTCCGCACGGAGCCCCTTCTTATGAGCATCGGATCTCATCATGAGAGGATTGAACTTTTGGTCCTCCCCAATTGCACCTCGGAAATTCTCCTTGGACTTCCCTGGCTTCAACTTCATTCCCCTACCCTGGATTGGTCCACTGGGGAGATCAAGAGTTGGGGGTCCTCTTGTTCCAAGAACTGTCTAAAACCGGTTCCCAGTAACCCTTGCCGTAACTCTGTGGTTCCTCCAGTAACCGGTCTCCCTAAGGCCTATATGGACTTCGCGGATGTTTTCTGCAAAAAACAAGCTGAGACTCTACCTCCTCACAGGCCTTATGATTGCCCTATCGACCTCCTCCCGGGCACTACTCCACCCCGGGGCAGAATTTATCCTCTCTCTGCCCCAGAGACTCTTGCCATGTCCGAATACGTCCAGGAGAATCTAAAAAAGGGCTTTATCCGTAAATCCTCCTCTCCTGCCGGAGCCGGATTTTTCTTTGTGTCCAAAAAGGATGGCTCCCTACGTCCTTGCATTGACTACCGCGGTCTTAATAAAATCACGGTTAAGAACCGCTACCCCTTACCCCTCATCTCTGAACTCTTTGATCGCCTCCAAGGTGCCCACATCTTCACTAAATTGGACTTAACAGGCGCCTATAACCTCATCCGCATCAGAGAGGGGGACGAGTGGAAAACGGCATTTAACACCAGAGATGGACACTTTGAGTATCTGGTCATGCCCTTTGGACTGTGCAACGCCCCTGCCGTCTTCCAAGACTTTGTCAATGAAATTTTTCGTGATCTGTTATACTCCTGTGTTGTTGTATATCTGGACGATATCCTAATTTTTTCTGCCAATCTAGAAGAACACCGCCAGCATGTCCGTATGGTTCTTCAGAGACTTCGTGACAACCAACTCTATGCCAAAATTG
Source organism: Hyla sarda (assembly GCF_029499605.1). Lineage (NCBI taxonomy): Eukaryota > Metazoa > Chordata > Amphibia > Anura > Hylidae > Hyla > Hyla sarda. Next base: position 83,003,605 of record NC_079198.1, read on the forward strand.
AGAAATGTCTGTTTGAATGCCAATCTCTTCCTTTTCTAGGATATTTGGTCTCTGGCCAGGGACTACAGATGGATCCAGACAAACTCTCTGCCGTCTTAGATTGGCCACGCCCCTCCGGACTCCGTGCTATCCAACGCTTTTTGGGGTTCGCCAATTATTACAGGCAATTTATTCCACATTTTTCTACCATTGTGGCTCCTATCGTGGCTTTAACCAAAAAAAATGCTGATCCCAAGTCCTGGCCTCCTCAAGCAGAAGACGCCTTTAAACGACTCAAGTCTGCCTTTTCTTCGGCTCCCGTCCTCTCCAGACCTGACCCTTCCAAACCCTTCCTATTGGAGGTTGATGCCTCCTCAGTGGGAGCTGGAGCTGTTCTTCTACAAAAAAATTCTTCCGGGCATGCTGTCACTTGTGGTTTTTTCTCTAGGACCTTCTCTCCAGCGGAGAGGAACTACTCCATCGGGGATCGAGAGCTTCTAGCCATTAAATTAGCACTTGAGGAATGGAGGCATCTGCTGGAGGGATCAAGTTCTCCTGTTATTATCTACACCGACCACAAGAACCTCTCCTACCTCCAGTCTGCCCAACGGCTGAATCCTCGCCAGGCCCGGTGGTCTCTGTTCTTTGCCCGATTTAATTTTGAGATTCACTTTCGTCCTGCCGATAAGAACATTAGGGCCGATGCTCTCTCTCGTTCCTCGGATGCCTCAGAAGTTGAACTCTCTCCGCAACACATCATTTCACCTGACTGCCTGATCTCCACTTCTCCTGCCTCCATCAGGCAGACTCCTCCAGGAAAGACCTTTGTTTCTCCTCGCCAACGCCTCGGAATCCTCAAATGGGGTCACTCCTCCCATCTCGCAGGTCATGCGGGTATCAAGAAATCTGTGCAACTCATCTCCCGCTTCTATTGGTGGCCGACTCTGGAGACGGATGTTGTGGACTTTGTGCGAGCCTGCACTATCTGTGCCCGGGATAAGACTCCTCGCCAGAAGCCCGCTGGTTTTCTTCATCCTCTGCCTGTCCCCGAACAGCCTTGGTCTCTGATTGGTATGGATTTTATTACTGATTTACCCCCTTCCCGTGGCAACACTGTTATTTGGGTGGTCGTTGATCGATTCTCCAAAATGGCACATTTCATCCCTCTTCCTGGTCTTCCTTCTGCGCCTCAGTTGGCTAAACAATTTTTTGTACACATTTTTCGTCTTCACGGATTGCCTACGCAGATTGTCTCGGATAGAGGCGTCCAATTCGTGTCTAAATTCTGGAGGGCTCTCTGTAAACAACTCAAGATTAAATTAAATTTTTCTTCTGCATATCATCCCCAGTCCAATGGACAAGTAGAAAGGATTAACCAGATCTTGGGTGATTATTTGCGACATTTTGTTTCCTCCCGCCAGGATGACTGGGCAGATCTCCTCCCATGGGCCGAATTCTCGTATAACTTCAGGGTCTCTGAGTCTTCCTCCAAATCCCCATTTTTCGTGGTGTACGGCCGTCACCCTCTTCCCCCCCTCCCTACTCCCTTGCCCTCTGGTCTGCCCGCTGTGGATGAAATTTCTCGTGACCTTTCCATCATATGGAGAGAGACCCAAAATTCTCTCTTACAGGCTTCATCACGCATGAAGAAGTTCGCGGATAAGAAAAGAAGAGCTCCCCCCGTTTTTTCCCCTGGAGACAAGGTATGGCTCTCCGCTAAATATGTCCGCTTCCGTGTCCCTAGCTACAAGTTGGGACCACGCTATCTTGGTCCTTTCAAAATTTTGTGTCAAATTAATCCTGTCTCTTATAAACTTCTTCTTCCTCCCTCTCTTCGTATCCCTAATGCCTTTCACGTCTCTCTTCTCAAACCACTCATCCTCAACCGTTTTTCTCCCAAGTCTGTTCCTCCCACTCCTGTTTCCGGCTCCTCGGACATCTTCTCGGTCAAAGAAATTTTAGCTGCCAAAAAGGTCAGAGGGAGAAATTTTTTTTTAGTGGACTGGGAGGGTTGTGGTCCTGAAGAGAGATCCTGGGAACCTGAGGACAACATCCTAGACAAAAGTCTGCTCCTCAGGTTCTCAGGCTCTAAGAAGAGGGGGAGACCCAAGGGGGGGGGTACTGTTACGCCGAGCGCTCCGGGTCCCCGCTCCTCCCCGGAGCGCTCGCTTCACTCTTCCCGCGGCAGCGCTCCGGTCACGTCCTCTGACCCGGGGCGCTGCGATTCCGCTGCCAGCCGGGATGCGATTCGCGATGCGGGTAGCGCCCGCTCGCGATGCGCACCCCGGCTCCCCTACCTGACTCGCTCTCCGTCTGTTCTGTCCCGGCGCGCGCGGCCCCGCTCCCTAGGGCGCGCGCGCGCCGGGTCTCTGCGATTTAAAGGGCCACTGCGCCGCTGATTGGCGCAGTGGTTCCAATTAGTGTTTACACCTGTGCACTTCCCTATATCACCTCACTTCCCCTTCACTCCCTCGCCGGATCTTGTTGCCTTAGTGCCAGTGAAAGCGTTCCTTGTGTGTTCCTTGCCTGTGTTTCCAGACCTTCTGCCGTTGCCCCTGACTACGATCCTTGCTGCCTGCCCCGACCTTCTGCTACGTCCGACCTTGCTTTTGCCTACTCCCTTGTACCGCGCCTATCTTCAGCAGCCAGAGAGGTGAGCCGTTGCTAGTGGATACGACCTGGTCACTACCGCCGCAGCAAGACCATCCCGCTTTGCGGCGGGCTCTGGTGAAAACCAGTAGTGGCTTAGAACCGGTCCACTAGCACGGTCCACGCCAATCCCTCTCTGGCACAGAGGATCCACTACCTGCCAGCCGGCATCGTGACAATTAGCCAATTACAGTTTCACCATCAAGTACTGAAGCGGCAAGTCGAATGTCAATGCCGAGGTACTGTCTAGGGTGACCCCCCGGCGAAGAACCCCCTGTCGAAGATGTGTGGGAAGACATGGAGATGCCTCCATTTTACCAACGGTTCGTGAACCAGAATGTTGTGACCGCCCTCATGGACGAGTCGAGTCATGGGGGACTACCTACTGGTGAAAAAGGTACCAACCCAAAACATCTGTGGCGACAGAGGAAGCGACTGTTTGCACACAAGGGACTGTTGTACCGAAATTCTTTGGATCCGGTCTCTGTTGATCGACTTAATCAGATTCTGGTTCCCCGAAGAGACGTACCATGATCAGTCGGGACACTTTGGATCGGAATGCAGAGCGACGTTGAGAAATGGTGCAGTGAATGTGCAGTCTGTAACATCACTAAAAATGTGCACAAGGACACAAGAGCACCCCTCTATTCCATCCAGAGTGAAAGGACTAACCAGTTGGTCGTGCTAGACCATGTCAAGTTGTCTCCTACCTGGTATGGGTACACCTATGCTCTCACCATGGTGGATCACTACTCTAAATGGGTTGTCGTTGTCCCCGTCAAAGATCTCACAGCCAAGATAGCGCCCCAGACGTTCTACTCCAATTGGGTGCAAACCCTTGGGTGTCCGGAGTCTGTCCTAACAGACCGCGGAACGGCCTTTGAGGCTGAACTCTTCCAAGAAATTAAATTAAATTCCATGCCTGCAAGAAACTCCGGACTACTGCTTATCACCCCCCCCCCTCTGTGAGCGCATCAATCAAGTCTTTATCCACATGTTGTGAGCAGTCTCCGTGTCAAGACAAGAAGAGTGGCCCAGACTGCTGCCTGAACTATTGGAGATCTATAATAACACAGTCCACTGTTTTATGGGGTACACCCCTTTCTACTTGATGATGGGGTGACACGGACAGCTGCCTAAAGACCGAACATTTGGGCTCCAAGCCCCGTTCAACAGCTCTCCGCAAGCCTCCCTGGAGTGGGTCTCTGGCCACCAGAGAAGAATCCAAGAAGCCAAAGAAATTGTCAGCAAGAAGATGGGCGAGGCTCAGCAAAGACAATAACAGGACTATAATCGTTATGCCTTTGCCAAAACACTTCAATTGGGCGACAAAGTGTGTTAGAGGAAGTTTCCAAGAAACCATAAGTTAGACTCTATCTGGGAGACAGAACCATACACGGTGACGGCCATACCCTATCCAGATTCTGATGTGCACGAATTACATAAGCATGGGTATGAGCCACATGTTCACCGAAACCGGATGAAGTTTTGTCTAAAAGAAGATCTGCTAGTGCTTCCAACACCATCTCTTCTAGCCGTCAGACCTGCAAGAGAGTACATCCATCCAGCTATGGATTTCCCCATGTTTTCTTCGAGTCAGCCTGCGGTCTTCTGTGTCTCACCAACCTTGGTGCCGGTCCAACCGACACTAATCTCCACACCAGTTCCAGTCTTGTCACCATTGGCTCCAGCTTATACTCCCGTCTCGAGAGTTCCGACCCTGTCACCAGTCGCTCCACCATTGCTGCCAGTGACTCTGAATCCAACTAGTCCTGGACTAATACCAGCTCCCGAATTCACTCAGGAAGAGCCAGCTGCCGTTCCAGAGGTTCCAAGAGCTCCCGAAGGAAAAGGCGTTCCAGACTCTCCAGAAGTGGTTCTGCACAGGTCCCAAAGGTCAACACAAGAACAAATTCCCGCAAGGTACAAAGATTACCTCACAATATAGTGTATAAGTTTATATGTAAACAATTAAGTTAGGACTGTAACATTACTTGCAGTCCCAGACCACAAATGTCCAATGTATATGTATCTAACATTTCTCTGTCCTCGTGTATAGGGTACTCTACTGGCCAAAGGTTTCCCCTGAAACTAAAAGTAAGACACGTGTAGAGGCAGAGTACATTATGCAGAGGTAAAATGGTTATATAGTGTCACACTACTTGTTGAGTTCTGGGGAGAAGTGTTAAGAACCAAAGGGGCCCCAGCAACCAAAGCATTGGTTAGATAGCCTCCGGCAGACCAATTTGCAAACGTGTGTGTATTATTGTCTAAAATGTGTTTCTAGAGCAGTTACAAAGCTTGTTAATCCCACATGTTTACCAAACCAAAGAGCATGTATGGACATTTACAGTGCTACATGGACTTGTTTCTACCTTGTTCTATAACCAGACCTGTGAAGGACATTTTGCATAATGCCCCAGGAACTGTCACTGGGCCCCAGTGGCCACTTCAGTCTTCCACCCTCCAGGACTGGGCGTCGAGGACGACTGTATTTAAGAGGGGGAGTTTGTGGTGGCCCAGTACGGGAGATGTTACCCGGTACCCTTGCTGTTAGGCAGCCTCCTCCAGTGTCCCCAGGACCCCTTGCACCTGTTTCCCCCTGTACATGTGTTCTGCATGTATTGTATTAAAAAAATGTGTTGTATCTTTAAGAGTTATGTCATGTGATTGTTTCCCAGGAGGTATCGGTGACCAGGTGATCCCAAGAGTGACCTATAGGCTCCCTGTTAGTCTCCCCCATATAAGCCCTGGGTGGAGCTAGCTCTCTATCTTTCCTTGCAAGTCTTTGCTGAGGCCCAGTGCAGTCGTGCCTACAAGTACTATAAGTCCAAGCAAGCCCTTAAGGTCTCTGCATCACTGGTCACCTCCTTGGGCCCTGGTTGAACTGTATAGACTTTACTAACTGTCTACCCTCAGTAAAGCTGCCATTGTCCGTAACTTGATGTCGGAGTCTTCATTGCCCACGTGCCTAGCCCAGGATCCAGCAGTACACCTTCGGGGGAATTTTGGCTAAACCACGCCCTGGCATCATGAATACAAGGGTTTAATGCCCTCTGCCCCTAGGGTAACAACATCTGCCCTCATCACACCTCGCTACCAAAGATGTATAAAGCTATGTTCATACGGCGGAATTTCCGCAATTCTGCGCAAATTCCATTCTGCAAAGCTTGCTGAACGGAATCGCAAAATTACTGCTGACTTTGTTGGGATTCCGCTGTGGAATTCCGCAAAATATAAGACTGCTCTTTTTGTGGAAGGCAGAATTTCCACTGTGGAATGCCTGCCGTGGAAATTCCGCTGTCTGAATGGGACTACAGAATCCCATTGAAATCATTAGGCAGTAAATTTGTGTGGAGTTTCCAGTGGAATTCTTCCACAGAGTTCGGAAATGCGGAAACGAGCGGAAATTTCCCCTTACTGTATGGAAGGAGTGGAGATCACGTATTAAAATAATTTGAACCTATGTAAAAAGCCCCATATAAGTGATCCATTAAGACCATATTTTGATTTTTGATCTGTTGCTCCATAAGGGCTACTTTTTCCTACAGTAAAATATGGTCTACTTGGAGAATCCAGTGCAAATGATTGTCTGTGTCTGAGATTCTCAGACAGTAGGATGAGCAGTCTAGATGAAGCTGGTAAAGTGTGGGTTAATCAGGAGACATGGGTTGTAACAGTATGCAGTAAGGCCAAAAATAGGAAGCAGAGGCACAACAAAGGGTAAGTATGTCCAGAAAAACTAGATGTAAGCTTTATGTATTGGTTGTGCTATTATATAGTCCCAATGCTATTACAGGCATGTTTAATGTCCAGTGCCAAGGATCATTGCCATTTTGTTATTCAGTTTCCTATGAACAAAAGGAAGAGGCAAATGAGTGCAGTCTGATTATTGTAAGGCTGAGATTTGACCAGGGTGCAGATATCAGCAGCTAATGGGGTCTGTAACTATGTAAAAGTCCAGAGTGTCCCACTTCCTGAATATTGGAGTTGTGAAGGAATTTGTATGGGGTAATTGACATCTGCCTCATAGTTTTATTTTTTTTTAATGTATATGAATAAAGAGAAATGGACTCAGCTCACCCTTCCAGTAGTAGATGCAGATACAGGACAAAGTTCCGTGGAAGCACGGTTGATTACTGAGCCGGATCCCAGTTGAGCAGATAGGAGAAAAAAGCTAATTTCCAGCTTCCAGAAAAAAGAGTAAATTTTATTTCAATCCTTTAAAAAAGTGTGTAAAAAATATAAAGGTGACCCCATAAAATCCAAGGGAAATTCTGATGCGTTTTGATTAATAAACCTTAGTCATAGCGATATTCATATGTGGGAACCTCTTTTTACCTGTAGTAAGTGTGGTTTAGGAAAATACAAGGTCCAGGGGGGCACCAGATGTGTGTGAGAATTCACACCTGTGTAATAGATCAGGTAAGAGAGAAGGAACAAAATAGAAAAAATATTCAAAAAAAAAAATATATATGAATATACAGGTTCCCACATATAAATATCGTTATGACTAAGGTTTATTAATAAACCAAAATGTGTCAGAGTTTTCCTTGGACCTTTATATTTTTTGCACGCTTTTTTAAAGGATTGAAATAAAATTTACTCTTTTTTATGGAAGCTGGAAATTTTCTTTTTTCCTTTTTTTTTAAAATGCCTTCCACATCAAGGATTCAGGTTGAACTTGGCAGACTCTTGTCTTTTTCGAGCATACAAATTATGTAACTTATGTTAGTAGGTGTAAGTAGGTGAACCATGCCATATTGTTACTTAAACAACTCGTATCCTCAATTTTTTGGGGGCTTATTTTCTTTATTGCTGAGGTCACCTGCATACCAGAACTTTTCCACAACATGTCAAAGTACAAACCCTTTATTTCAATTCCAAAATTGATTAAAAAAGCGACAAGTTTCACCTGTGTGCTTTGCTCTAATGACATTAAGAGTCAAATTGAGAAGACCTAGAACAGTTGTGAGTCTCCCCAAAAGTGACTTCTTGCCAAAAACAATCCAAGGACTCTGTGATAAGTCATTTAGGAAGTGACAAAATCCCAGAAGAACGTTCAAAGAACTGCAGACCTCTCTCCTATCAGTGTTCATGACTGTACAGTGGAAAAGAGAATGGGTATAAATGTGATTCATTGAAAAGTAAAAAGTAGGAAACCACTGCCAAGAGTAACAATCATGTCACATTGGCTAATGCAACCAGAAGACAGAAGTCTACATCTGAGTGTGTAAGGCCATACACATTAGATAGCTGCGGGCCAAATATATGTTCGTCTGACAGCTAAATCTCCTGACACCCCCACTCACATATGCTGAGCATACATGCTTTAGTACTTCTTGGTGGAAGGGACTGCTAACAGTGCACATATAAAGGAGTATAATACTTGTTCCACTAGTCCAGTTTTAAACACTTTACCTTACCCTGCTCCTAAAGTCTTACCATCCTATTATCATACCTGGACAGACTGGAAAGAACTACACAACTTCCCCTGGAGCTTACAGCAGTTGATTAGTACTGGAAGGTGTAAGAATTTTAAATAGAAATGATTTACAAATATGTATAACTTTCTGTTACTAGTTGATTTGAAAAACATGTTTATTTATCCAATTTATCCAATAATTATTTTTTTATTTATCCAACGTGCTCTTTAAGTTAAAGGAGAATTTCAGCCAAATCAAATTACTTTTTTATAGCTGCGCATGCTAAAGTTATATCACTTTGTGATATACAAGTGTAATCTTTGCCGAGCACATACCCTGTTTCTCTCAGCTTTTCCTCCAGGCAAAAAGTCCAGTTGTTTTTATCACACATGATGTCCCTGCTAATGTTCAGCGTGTGATTGTCCCTGATTGGCTGAGGCACACACACCTCCCTCATCTATATTCACTGTTTCTCAAACCATGTAAAGAAAAAAGAGGACAAAAGGCTACGCTCCCTTGTGTGATACCCAGATAAAATTTGATAACGCTCAGTATAAATTAGCGCTTTCCAGATAAGGTCGTACTCCGTCCAAGTACAACCATGGAAGAGAGTGTGTTTGTAATAAGGTCTCAGCAGCCGCTCCGCTTCACATATCCACAGATGCAATACAAATTTCCTCCATACAGGCAGAGATCATGAAGGTGCTGGAGATCAGATAAAATGCAGCTTTTCTTTATTCCCACAATGCAACGCGTTTCGCTGAAGTTCAGGCATGAAGCGGAACTTCCGTGAAACGCATTGCATTGTGGGAATAAAGAAAAGCTGCATTTTATCTGATCTCCAGCGCCTTCATGATCTCTGCCTGTTTGGAGGAAATTTGTATTGCATCTCAAACCATGTGGCCTGCTTAGCTCTGCTGGCAGCTTGCACAGAAAACAAGTGAAGTGGCTGAAGGTCTATGTAGTCTAATGCTGCTCTCAGCTCCCTGCAGAAACTCATTGAGACATTAGCTAGTATATCCTTAGAGGAAGGACATACCTGAGCCTGCACACCAACGCCAAGGTTTCTCAAGTGGCGCGGGACCTAACACTAAACCTACCTTCGCATGATAAGCAAAACCAGGGGCCAGTGGGCAATTACGGCAGCATTAAGTCCGGCTCACAGACTGCTCCCGGGTTTCCTCCAGTGTGACTAGGCACACGTACAATGGGAGGTGGGAGAAAGGCTATAAGCCCCAACTGAGTTGGCTGATATGTTGCCGGCCTCACAGGTGCAAATTAATGATACCTATAGTGATGATACAGGTGCATTAGTATAAATGTAACAACAAAGACGTGGCCTCAAATGGCAGGAGGTGCTCAACCCCTAATGCAGTTGTGCATATATATTCGGGGAGCAGATCCTACACTTGTGGTCCGTTGCTAAGTCTTCAAGTATTTAGGTGCACACCGTCAAATGGCTCCTAGTCAGGCATACCAAGACTTCAATCCAAGTAGAAAGGACCGAAGCACACAAGGTTCCATCTAAATAAAGTGAGTTTATTGCATCCTAAGCATAGCAAAGTGCGACATTTCTGTGGTCTCTCACTGCCTTTATCAAGCATCATGCTTGATAAAGGCAGTGAGAGACCCCAGAAATGTCGCACTTTGTTATGCTGAGGATGCAATAAACTCACTTTATTTTGATGGAACCTTATATATGAATATATATATATATATATATAATTTCAGTTTTTAATTTTTACCCCTATTGGCTGAATATCTCCTTTAATATACAGCTCAGAGCTCTTAATTTGTAATTCTAGATAAGAGACTTTCATTTACTCTCTGAGGTGCATATCCTAAGTGGGTTTAAAGGAGTACTGTGGTGCTAAACAATTTGTTCCCTATCTAAAGTATAGGGGATAAGTGTCTGATTGCGGGAGGTCTGACAGCTGGAACCCGCCTGCTATCTCCTGTCTGGCACCCCGCTCTCCTTGTGCACGGAGTTATCTGTATCGCTGTATCTCCGGCATGGAGGGGGCGTGTTGGCCACCGCTTCATTCATGGGGAGAGCAGGGCGCCGGCCAGGAGATCGATGGGGGTCGCAGCAGTCAGACCCCCCACCCCCCCACCCTCGATCAGACAATTATCCCCTATCCCTTAGACAGGGAATAAATAGTTTAGCACCACAGTCAATACTCCCTTAATGGATCACTGGAGATAAACCTTTAAGAAATGTTTACTAACTAAAAAGTCATCTGAAAAGTCAGATCTATGACTAAGGTCCAAGTGACCGAAACGCGTCAGATTCGGTGTTCATGTTATTGGATATGGATTTTATACTACAATAATTAAATGGGTACTCCGCCGCAAACATCTTATCCCCTATCCAATGGAAAGGGCATAAGATGTTATATTGCGGGGGGGGGGGGTCCCGCCACTGGGGATTTCGGTGCCGGCAGCGGTGGCGTCAGGAACGCAGAAGCTTGCAGCTTCCACATTCGTGACATCACGCCACGCTCCCTCCATTCAAGTGAGTGGGAGGAGGCGTGACGGCTATGACTGGAATATTGCCTTTTTGTAACTGAAAATAAGCCCTGCTTGAAAAATATACCATACCAAAGAAAAAAAAAAGGAAACTGTATATCATTAAACTCTTGTGTTTATACACGTTATAATGGAGAAAATATACCCTGTTGTGGATTTCTGACGGCTGCTCGTGCTTTCATTTAGATGTGGTGAAGAAAGACTGATGCTCAGTATTTCCTGACCACCGTCCAGTTGGTTTACTCTTCCAAGCTGCTTGACGTGAAAGGAAATCCTGCTGCGGAGGCTTCTTTTTGTGAAACAGACAATTGGAAATGAAAATGAAAACAAACAATAAATACTATTTAAAGAGGGAAAAGTAAACTGCGCTCATATGTATTTAGGGTGTTTGCATTCCATAAGCGCAGTGTTTTCAAAGCAGTGTGTCTCCAGCTGTTGCAAAACTACAACTCCCAGCATGCCCGGACAGCCTTTGGCTGTCCGGGCATGCTGGGAATTGTAGTTTTGCAACAGCTGGAGACATGCTGTTCGGAAAATACTGCAATAGTTGTCGTTGTGTTATAGATGTACAATAGAATTACAGTAATAAAACAAATAATATCATTGAATAGTTACACCTCTATACCCAGTAAATCACTCTAACATGCAAGATACATATATGCAACTGTTTTATAAATAATATATGTAGCCATATGTAACGTTACATAGGTCATTACGTAATTATTATACAATACAATACGAGTATTGATTTTGTTCTTTTCCAATTCAAGTAGAAGCTAGGTATGTTTGATATGGTTAAAAAAATGACATATACAAGGTATATAATGGCCAGAATAGTGATGCTGCTCATGTACACACACATCATCTTATCTTATAAAAACTGGCACACTTTTAACGACAAACAGAGAAGTTAGTATAAATGAACATAAAAAAAGAAGTCTTTTTTTTTCCCCTCATTTTCCTTCTTATTGGGCCGACTCCTGGCTTTGGCTAATTCAAATATAACCACAAAAGTTGAATGTATGATATCAGCTATATAGCTGTGGACAGTGTAGACCAGTGTTTACAACCAGGGTGACTCCAGCTGTTGCAAAACGACTACTCCCAGCATGCCCCGGATAGCCAACGGCTGTCCGGCTATACTGGGAGTTGTAGTTTTGCAACAGCTGGAGGCACCCTGGTTAAAAAAACACTGGTCTAGTTGGACACTGACAGCTGAAGGTGAGAACTTACAATGTGAGGAAGCCCTGCAAAGTTCAGCCAAGCAGCGAGGCCCTGAAAAAAAGTCAATAACGCAGGGATGGCTAGAAGCGAGGCAAAGGAGAAGTTGTCTAAACAAGTAAGAAAATAATTCATTGTGCGGAAACACATCCACTGAAGAGAGAAAGTCACAAAAGGACATATATGAAAGAAAGATATCAGGAAACATAAAGAGAGAGGCTGAGCACCCACCAGGGAATGGCAGATAATATTTCAGACAACAACCAATTACAGGGATTTGGATCTGCAAAATAGACGGCAACAGAACAAATCTCATTATAAAAGCTTCTCCTATGGAATACAACTACTGATGGAATTACTGAAGTATATGAAACTGGGTACTAGGCCCCAGGTTAATGGATATTAGAATTATTTCACTACATAGGTTTTGGAGCTGTAATGTCATTACAAACCCCAAATCTTCTATTTAATTTTAAAGGGAATGTCCTAACTGGATAATCATTTCTTTAAAGGAATTTAGGGGATACTGCAATGACATAATACGTTCCCCCTGTACCATTGCAGTAGAAATGTAGTAAATTATAGTGCTGATGGAAATGAAGGAGCCACCACGTAACGCGTGACTGCAGAAAGCCTGCTGAAGTCGAGACTCTCTTTGCAATAGTTAATTCTCCTCTCTAATTCTTTATATTGTTTATATTAGCTATAGAAGGGCTACTTTTGTCTAGCAGGTACATCTCCACTATGGAGCATCTCCATAAAACACACATAGGGAACCATTTATTAAATAAGGGTTCCAAAAAGCTTGCAAAAAAATGTTCTCCTTCAGGAAGATAAAAGCTTGCTCCTCGCTGCCACCTATTAGAGGTAGCTTCCATTTACATCAATGTTTGATGCTTAAAGGGGTACTCCGGCACTTAGACATCTTATTCCCTATCCAAAGAATAGGATAAGATGCCTGATCGCGGGGGTCCCACCGCTGGGGACCCCTGTGATCTTGCACGCCGCACCCCGTTAAAATCAGTCCCCGGGTCTGATTACTTGACGTCAAGGCTCCGCCCCGTGTGACGTCACGCTCCGCCCCCTCAATGCAAGCCTATGGGAGGGGACGTGACAGCTGTCACACCCCCTCCCATAGGCTTGCATTGAGGGGGCGGAGCGTGAAGTCACATGGGGCGGAGCCTTGATGTCACAACGCTCCGGCCCCGTGATCGACAGTAATCAGACCCGGAGCGAACACGCTTCGGGGACTGATTTTAACGGGGTGCGGTGTTCAAGATCACAGGGGTTCCCAGCGGCGGGACCCCCACGATCAGGCATCTTATCCCCTATCCTTTGGATAGGGAATAAGATGTCTAAGCGCAGGAGTACCCCTTTAAAGGGGTTATACAGGAACAGAAAAAAGAGCTATTTTTTCAACAACAGCTCCACACCTGTCTTCAGGTTGTGTGTTGTATTACAATTTGGCTCCATTTACTTCAATAGAACTGAGCTGCAATATCACAAACTACCTGAGGACAGAGGTGGTGCTGTTTTTGGAAAAAATCAGCTCTGTTTTTTTAATCCTGGATTACCCCTTTTAAGAGCCTTGAAACATGACTGGGAATCATATGTCAAACCAAAATTCCTAAGACAGCCATTTTGGGGGTTCTTGTCCCTTTGTCAATACAGAACAGGGTGCTGGCTAGCTAGGTGGGGGAGGCCTGGTAATGATGGGGTAGTGTGTCATACTGTTGGAACACCATCACAGAAAGCAACAATAGCATGGCAAAATCCCAACTCTCTTTGAGTCATGGTAGTATGGTGAACTGTATCTGTGACACATCAATTCTATGCATGAAGCAGGTCTGAGTAAGATCTTATTTCTCAAAATAGATAAAATAAGCTCATATGACATTACAGGTTAATTCCAATAAAATTAAAAAATATTTTATTTTCTTAAAGATAAATGCCCCTTCTGCAGGTTTTGATGCTTTCTGCTCCTCAGCTGGCATTGACTTCCTTTATCAGTGACCACCCTGTGTATGTGCATGGTGGGCACAATATCGGTGCTCATCAATTGTGACACTTTTACAATGGAATCAGTCTAGTTGATTGCACAATTTTTTTTGGCTTTTTCAGCTCACACTTTAGGAAGTAATTGTTGGTTCAGGGTGACTTTGCTACCCTAAGATGACATCACTGTATACTGAACCCTACAACAAACTGCACTGTAACTTAACATGTGACTGTCGTTTCTGTAATTTTTCATACATTGTCTTGTGTATAAAGTAGAACTATTTCTGTTCACTATTTAACCTGTATAAAGCATCAGCAGCATGGAGAACATTATAAAGAAAATAGGGGGGGGGGGGGATATGCCTTTAACCTGACTGTCCTGTCTGCAACACTCTTTTTAAGTACATATACTGTATCTTCCTGTCCTGTGTTAATAGTCCTTTGATGTTTATCCTTCTTTTTGTCATCTTTCAACCATATGTCACTCTCACATTAATTGTTGTGTATACACCTAGTTGTGTATACAACTAGGTACCTCACTAGGTACCTAGTTATCTGTTGCATTCTTCTGGTTCTGCTCCTGAATATCCTGTCCTATCCGACCTCAAATAATGCATTTCCTGTCTGTTATATGTTTCATTTCATAGAATATGTTTTCCATTGTTCTTCATAGAAGCCATAGATATACATCCCTCAGAACTGTGACCCCCAGATTGCAGACTTCCTGTAGAACCCAAATATGACCCTATTATACTGATCAGTTAAGCTGTATGGACCCCGCATGTGTGTTAATTATAACCCATTTATTTATGTGTCCTATCAAAAGGTTAGTCATGACATCAAGGTGAGCATAAAGGAACTCCATCTATGCAATATCATTTGTGTACGATGGAAGTCATGTTTTATGTAATGTATCCTCTGCGTTTAGAAGGAGGTGGGAACATTTAGGAAGAAAGATATGGTCCTCTCCCAGTGAGCTGCTCTCAGAGGGAGGTGAAAACTCCTTTTAACCCAACTCCCTGCTGGGTCCATGAAAAACATCATCTCATTGTCACAAGATGAGGACCCATTTAAACAAATTACCCTATGACAGCATTCTGTCCTAATGAAGGGCCCGTTTCGGGTCTGAAACGCGTTGATCTATGCTTGGAATAAATGTTATCTTTTATGGAAATTGGTCTATTTTGTTAGACTGACTATCTCGAGGGATCTGGCGCTTGGAATAAGTTCCGTTTTTGTTTCTTCTGCTGCCTATGAAAAGTTGGGGATTCCAATTCCAAATAAACACACTTACCCCGAAGGCAAAAGGCCCGAGGTACAAAAATCCCTATATCATAATGACTCCCCTAAAACTTAACTTTAAATGTAATTGATGTAAAAGTAAACCAGTGATTGAACATACTGTTAGAAAATCAGTGTCTTGGGGCCTTATATACAATTTACATATAGTGGATATGCATCCACAGACATATACCAGCAAGGGGGGCCTACAACGCTCCTCCACCAAACAGATACCTATCCACCAAACTGCTGCCTTAATGCACAGTATACGTCCGTGGATGCATATCCACTATATGTAAATTCTATATAAGGCATTGTGACACTGGTTTTTATCAGTATGTTCAATCACTGATTTACTTTTACATCAATTACATTTAAAGTTAAGTTTTAGGGGAGTCATTATGATATAGGAATTTTTTGTACTTCGGGTCTTTTGCCTTCAGGGTAATTGTGTTTAGGACCCATTCTGAATGGACTTGTGTACCATTTCTTTCTTTCTTGCCCCAGGACTGTATTAGTACTATACTCTACCACTGTTAGATGTTGAAGTTTTCTAGTATTGAAGTTTTCTAATATTACTTTTTATATTTAATAACTGTTTCTTGTATGGTTTGTATGTCTGTTTATTTCTTTTTGTAAAGTACTGTCAAAAACTTTAATGTGTTGTCTGGTGCTCTAAAGAACCTAGCCATTAGAGGGAATAAGGGTGGCTTGTGCATGTTACCGTGTTTTAAGTGCTAGAGAGAGCAGAATGTAAGAACCTGTGTGTGGCATATGTGGCATGCTGTCTACCAGAAGTGAGGGATCGTGGCAGTGTTTTCTGTGTGGGTGTGGAGACTGGTTTTTGGGGGTGTGCATAATTTATTTAGGGCCTATTGTAATAGGTGTGTGTGGAAGTGAGTTTGGAAGCAGAGTACCCCTCAAGAGTAACAGCTCAATGTCACCTGTGCAGGAAAGACCAGAGAAAGTAAGGGCATGCTGACCTAAGAACAGTGGTTCGTGATCAAAAATAGTAGCATTGTGTGTCTTAAAGAAAAAGCCTCATGCAAAAAAATCATATACCCTATCCGCAGGATAGGGTATAAGTTTTAGATCACAGGGTCCGTGCGCTGGGGCCCCCTTCAATCTCCTGTACTAGGCCTTGGCTGTCCCCTGAAGCAGCACGTCAAGACCACCGCCCGAAGCGGGGACTGCCACACCCCCTCCATATATCTCTATAGGAGAGCTTAAAGATAGTCGAACGGCTCTCCCATAAAGATATATGGAGGGAGCGAGGCAGGCATTCTGTGGATAGGGAATACATTTTTTGCATGAGACTACTCCTTTAAGGTGTATCACTGGCTCCAGGGAGAAGAACTAGATTGGCAGCATAGCAATTGGATATTAGATACTTTTTGATCAACAAAGTCGCGTACGTTTGGGTGACATGGGGTGAATTCTATTACTTGCTGTTAGCTCCTTCTGGTTGCTTCTTTCTGTCTCCAGTTACCCCCTTCCTCTGCAGCCTATCCAATCTCAATAGACTTGGATGAGCAGCATTTAACTTAATCTCTCAGTGAGCTGACAGTCTATCTTGCCTCTGATGACATATTTCAGTGATTTGTAAATGATTAGTTGGAAGGAAGGTTGCAGGAAAGGGGTCTGATAAGAGGAGAAAGAAGCATTTTTCTCCGATGTATTTCAAAGTTTGTTATATTTGATTGTACTGTGTAGAGTTTTTTTAAATGACACTGACCATTTAATATGTAAGTAACACAAATGGCTAAATCATGGGCATTGTAGCCTAACCCCAGGCAGAAATAAGATGTTCCTTAAATACACCCTGTTCCAAAGTATTATGCAAATTCTATTTAGGTGTCACAAAGATTAAATATTTTATTTTTCAGTTTAACTCATGGATGGCATGGTGTCTCAGGGCTCTTTTGATCACTGAAAACAATCTCTGACACCTGTCATAATTAGATTGCCAGGTGAGCCAAATTTAAGGAAAAACTACTAAAGGTGGGTGTTCCACATTATTAAGCAGAGCACCATTTTCAAGCAATATGGGGAAGATAAAGGATCTCTCTGCTGACAAAAAGAATGAAATAGTTCAATGCCTTGGACAAGTTATGAAAACATTAGATAATGTCATGATTGGGCAGGGAAGAAGTGCACACTATTCTCTCCCACTCCCCTATCCCTGCCTACTTACGTACCTGCCGTAGGTGACGGGTCTATAACCATGGTGACAGTCCCTCCCTAGGCAAGTGAGGGAAGTAATTGTCAAAATAATAAAATACAGTAATCAGGGCCGGTTTTAGGCTTAGCGTGGCCCTAGGCAAAATCAAAAGTGGGGGCCCAAAAGTCGTAGTAGTGCACTAACCAGATTTGAAAATTTTTGGTCACTTCAAATACTATAAAAAAATATCTAAAAAGCTATTGAGAAGTCCCATCAAAACAAAAATGGTACAGATAAAAACTACAAATCACAGCGCAAAAAGTTACCCTCATACATCCCTATATACAGAAAAATGAGAGTTATATATTCAGAATAATACAATTTTATATTTTTGTATAGTTCCCCCCACATTAGGTTGGCAGTATAGTTCCCCCACATTAGGTGCAGTATAGTTCCTCACATTAGGTGCAGTATACAGTAGTCCCCCACATTAGATGCAGTATAGCTCTCCACATTAGGTGTAGTATATTTCTCCACATTAGGTGCAGTATAGTCCCCCACATTAGGTGCAGTATACGGTAGTTCCCCCACATTAGGTGCAGTATACAGTAGTTCCCCACATTAGGTGCAGTATACAGTAGTTCCCCCACATTAGGTGCAGTACACAGTAGTTCCCCCACATTAGGTGCAGTATAATACCCCACATTGGGTGCAGTATACAGTAGTTCCCCCACATTAGGTACAGTATACAGTAGTTCCCCCACATTAGGTGCAGTATACAGTAGTTCCCCCCACATTAGGTGCAGAGTACAGTTGTTCCCCCACATTAGGTGCAGTATACAGTAGTTCCCCCACATTAGGTGCAGTATACAGTAGTTCCCCCACATTAGGTGCAGTGTAGTTCCCACACTTTAGGTACAGTATAGTTCCCCCACATTAGGTGAAGTATGTTCCCCCACAGACATCCAGCCTTCAGCCATATACAGTGTATGGCTGGAGGCTGTATGCCTGTTTACTGCCCCACTTGAGTATTCCGACCACCACTCCGGTGTCACAATCTACTGCTATGGCCTATGGGTGGACAGTGTGATTTCACAGAAGTGTGATTGACTTGGAGTTATATTGTATTTTTTAAGTGTTTTCTTTATTTTTTTGAACAGTGTACATGAAGACTCATTTTTAAACAGTCCTGTTCACTGATGAGTGCCATGCAACCCTGAATGGTCCAGATAGATAGAGTAGTGGATGGTTGCAACATCAGCAAGGCGGTGGTGGAGTCATGTTTTGGGCTGAATCATGGGAAGAGAGCTGGTCAACCTCTGCAAAGTATGTGGAGTTTCTGACTGACCACTTTTTTCCTTGGTACAGAAGGAAAAACTATGCTTTCCGTAAAAAAAATCATCTTCATGCATGACAATGCACCATCTCATGCTGCAAAGAATACCTTTGCATCAATGGCTGCTATGGCAATAAAAGGAGAGAAAGTCATGGTGTCACCTCCATCCTCCCCTGACCTCAACCTTTGGAGCATCCTCAAGTAAAAGATCTATGAGGGTGGGAGGCAGTTTACATCCAAACAGCAGCTCTGGGAGGATATTCTGACATCTTGCAAACAAATTCAAGCAGAAACTTTCCAAAAACTCACAAGTTCAATGAATGCAAGACTTGTGAAGCTGCTATCAAATAAGGGGTCCTATGTTAAAATGTAACGTGACCTGTTAAAATGTTTAAAAAGTTAAAATGTTGTTAAAAGTTTGATTGAAATAGCTTTTGATTTCAGTAAATATGCTGCAAACACAACTAATGAGATTTTCAGCTCTTAACAACCTATAAAGTGTTTTGCAACTTACTGTGTGTAATAATTTGGAACAGTGCATTGTAAGGTTTTATGTTTTAAAAAAATACTGTTATCATTAGGAGGTTTGTTCAATAAAATATGAATTGTTCCCTTAATAGTTGATAAGATGAGAATTATGCTGACTGTTATTTACATCAATTATTTAGGTAAATGAGAAAAATATAATTTACATAATAATTTGGAACAGGGTGTAAATCCCTTGACAGGTTTACTTTAAAGGGGTACTCCGCTGCTCCAAACGCTGAAGCTGGCGCCGGGAGTTTGTGACGTCATAGCACAGCCCCCTCATTACGTCACGTCCCGCCCCCTCAATGCAAGTCTATGGGAGGTGGTTTGTTCCAAATACTGGGCAGCGGAGTACCCCTTTAAGGGTCTTAAAAAAAGGGAACCTCCCCTTAAGAATAGAGACTGGGAATTATGCCATAGAAATTCCTCTTTCAAATTTAATATCACTGAATAACCAATATCTACAACAGTCTACAGATACACCAAGTTTTTTTTACTATGTTAGTTAAGTATAGATATTTGGCAGAATATACTATAAAGAAATTAACCAGTTTTGCATTGAGACGCTTTATATTGCATCTCTAGATATTATTTACTTGTTAACCTGCCAGCTCATATATTATTGAGAGAGAAAGTGCTTTCTGCTACAAAAAAATGTAATGATCTTTTATATATTGTGATCTACAGTAAACTATGAGCAGCATCTACATTGCTGGATGAGCAGTTTGAAGCAGAAATGCCAGTGCCATTACAGAAATGCACTCTATACATGGACAGAAATGGCTACAAATAGTAAAACCATTGGACACTAAGTGCACTCACTTTATGGCCCTTCAGCTATGGGGGGGGGGGGGGGCTGTAAACTAACATTGCCCACTCATTAACTTATTTGAATAGGTAAGGGAATCCTGCCAGTGTACAGACTTTCTGCAACATTGTGGAGTGACTTAGCACTGATGACTGGCCTAGAGCAAGGAGATGTGGACACAATGGTTGAGTTGGCGGTGTGAATAGACAATAAAGGACTTCATAGCAAAAATACAATTGTGGTCCTTTTCAGGTGCTGTTAGACACCACCACACATGTAACCATGCTGGACAAAAGGTTCTCACCAACTATTAAAGCAGAAAAACTAATCTGGAATAGTACCCCTTTATGGTTTCTTTGCCCTTGGACTAAGGCTGTTTTGACAAGAGTGTGTTAAATCCATTTTTGCGTCCATATTACGGACTCAAATCCTGGTCCATGGGTCTGATGACCTGAACAGACTGCTGTCAGTTTGTGCCATCAGAAAAGCAGTCAGATCTGAACTTGCGATCATAATACCGATACAAAGATACACATATATGTGAAACCAGCCTAAGCAACAAAATGGTGACAGTGTCTGT
Organism: Hyla sarda; assembly: GCF_029499605.1. Taxonomy (NCBI): domain Eukaryota; kingdom Metazoa; phylum Chordata; class Amphibia; order Anura; family Hylidae; genus Hyla; species Hyla sarda. Next base: position 83,024,101 of record NC_079198.1, read on the forward strand.
TTTTTTCCCCAATGGCTCAAACATTTGTGGATAAATGCTATATGCCCATTTAGGGTAGGGTAACACGTAACGGATCCGCAGCGTATTTTACGCTGCAGATCCGCCAGTGACCTGACTCCTGTGACTCCTGCTGTTGCCCCCTCGCCTCGGCCCCCTGGCCTGCTCGCAAAATGCCACTCCGAGTAGCCACGCTGGAGGCCTGCGGGTCGCCGAGTGCACTCAGACATCACGGTGTAGCCACAATGTCTGAGTACACTGCACATGTGCATGCGCAGTGTACCCAGACATCGCGGCTGCTCCGGGATGTCTGAGTGCACTCGGCAACCCGCAGGCCCCAGCGTGGCTACTCGGAGCGGCGGATTGCCGCTGCGAGCAGGCCGGAACTGTCCAGAGCAAAAACAGATCTCATAGCAAACCTATCCTGCTCTGGACAGTTCCTGACATGGACAGAGGTGTCAGCAGATGACACTGTGGTCAGACAGGAAATAAATTAAAAAAGAAAAGAACTTCCTCTGGAGTATACAGAAGCTGAAAAGTACTATAAGGATTAAGATTTTCTAATAGAAGTAATTTATAAATCTGTTTAACTTTCTGGCACCAGTTGATTTAAAAAAAAAATGTTTTCCATAGGAGTACCCCTTTAACACCCTGACTGATCAAAACATTTGACATGTTTCTGTGAAATGTCAAAAGTTTTTCTACAATACAATATCTAAACCATAAATCCTCAACCCTAAGAATCATACTCATAGCTTGTAGTTTATAAGCATTATCTCAATATAAAAAATCACATAGATCAATGGAAATAGAAAAAAATATATATCAGATAGTTCAATGGACCAAGGGCTAATGTTCCTTCCCATCTATGGTCAACCTAAAGAAAACCTGTCAGGAACCATGGGCAGTAAAAAACAGTGACAGGTATTACAACTAACTCAGAGGTGGTGGTCTCAGCGCGCTTCTCCTCACCTGCTTGACTCTCTGCTTAACAAAATAGGGAGAAACCTGCCAATTAAATGCAGTGTGACAGGAAGAAGCAGACTGGGACCACACCACTCTGTTTCATCAGAAAATGATCTATTTTTCAAACCAAGTTTTTATGTTAAACATTTTTTTAAGATATGATTTTCTGGGGATTTGCTATCTAGATTATAAAATAATCCTGAAATTTAGTAGTTTTTGATCTGGCCACTAGGCCTAATATTAATGGAGTACTGTGGTATAGGACCCCTGACAGTTGAGACCCCTTGTGATCTCCTGCACAGCGCCCCGATTCTTCCTATGAACAGAGCTGTGTTGACCACAGCACAATGCAGTGGCCGACAAGCCCTCTCCAAGCATCTCTATGGGAGAGCAGGAGATACAGCGTTTGTGTATATCCAGCTCTCCCACAGAGATACATGGAAGGGGCGTGTTGACCACCACTTTGTGCAGGGGTCGACAGTCTCCTTGCAAGGAGAAACGGTCACTCCGCGTACAAGGAGATCTGGGCACCGGACAGGAAATCGTGGGGGGTCCCAGCGATCAGATTCCCGGCGATCAGACACTTATCACCTATCATTTGGTTAGGGGATAAATTGTCCCACACCACAGTACTCCTTTACAGAATACCTTTCATCAAACCATATCTTCTAAACTAACTCAGATTATATTCCCTAACTACTCATAACACCCCTCCTGCCCTTAAAAAAAAAATTCTGAGCTTTTAAAAGCTCTGTATCATACCTTTCCCCTTGCTCACATTGTGTGAACTCCAGGCAGGAGAAAGTGGGCATTCCCCAGCAGGCGCGACGTCATTGAAGCCTGTGTGAGCTGTGCCTCACCATGCCCCACATACACTTCCTGAGTTTGGTCGCCTGCCAGGCCGGGAGGAGACCCAACTGTTTGACTTGCGTCAAGGAAGAGAACAGAGCCACCTAGTGGTCGTTTTTTCAATCACATTAAAAACATATAAAGGTTGAGAATTTTAACAGCGAGTAAATAACAAAGTGTCTTATAAGTACATAACATTACAACGGAAGACCAAATGGTTGGAGGGTGGATCAATGTACACTAACAACTAATAACCACCATCCAGGTGGTCAAAAAAAAAACTTTTAGTTCCCAACCATTAATAAAATTTTTCTATATACAGGACTTTAATTAAATGGTCCAAAAAATAAATCAACTAAACTTATTGGAAAAATAGACACACACTTATTAAAATTACTGTGTGCTAGTAACTGTTTGTAAATCTTGGATCATGGGCTCTAAGAGCTCCTCATATCTCTATCATGTAGAGGACATTGCTATCTCAATGTCCTTGAACTACAGATGGTTACAGCACACAGCAATTAAAACAATGCCCCCCTCAACGTTTCACCACCTAAGTGGCTTTGTCAAGAGGCATGTGCATAGGGGAATGGGTGCCTCACCCCTCAGTGGCTAAATATTTTTCTGTTTGGGCCAAAAAAAGAAAACTTTGATAGAGTGGCTATAAACAAATTTCGATCAGAATGCCCCAGACCTACACTGCCTAATAAGGCCTCTGCCACTCCAGAAATTTACCCTATACTGGTCAAGTATATGCTTAAAATGGGTGAACACCCTAAAAGGGCTTGGACAAATCCCTACGCACCTTTCAAGAAACGTTTTTAGATCTCCTTGGTCCATTAACAACAATTCTTGATATGGTAGAATTTGCTTCATCTTCTGGGTCTCCAGTTGTAACTGAAATTTTAAGGGGTTGGGTCCAAAGGGCTCTATGCCAATTTGGTAATGTTAAAGCCTCATTATGCGCAGAGAGGAAAATAACTTTCTTCATGAAAATTTACCCACATTTAGCTTATCTGGCTAATTCTGAATCTGAAACCTTTTAGTGAGGGACTTCTATTTGGAGATAATGCCATAAAAGAAATAGGAAAATATGTAGGTATCTTTACCTCATTAGATAAGGCGCAAGCCTCATTGAAAAACAGAGAGTTTTGGAAGGGCCGGGCAATACAGGAGCCGTTTTCCCAGCTGATCATATTCCTTTCGTCAACCTAATAGAGGTTAATTCCAAACAGAGAGAACCTCCTTCCCTTCCTCCTCCAATCAAACGGCTCCCCCATCATTTTTTCCTTTAAGATGCCGACCACGATGTTCCCGTGGACAACGTGGATATCCTCATACGGGAACACCTACAGGTAAGTCGTCCTCTCATCCATTTTCCTTTAGGCGGCCAACTCTGTCATTTTTTCCAGACCTGGGCTTCTATCACTTTAGATACATGGATCCTCCACACAACTTCAGGATATCTAATAGATTTCCTATTTTCTTCAGTTCAGAGTTCCCCTGCTCATCGGATTCAGTTTTCCTTTCTGGATCACTGCCTAATTTCTCAAGAAGTAGAGGAGCTAGCCCTAAAGGGCGCAATTATTTAAATGCCCTTACATTCAGAAGGCTTCCTCAGCAACATCTTTCTTGTAAAGAAAAAAGACGGAGGTCACAGACCTGTCAACAAATTACGCTACCTCAATGAATTTGTCCATTACAAAAATTTCAAAATGGAGGGCATTACCCTCCTAAGGGACCTACTATTGAAGGACGATTGGCTTGTAAAGGTAGATCTGAAAGATGCCTACCTCACGGTTCCCATACAATCTTCCCATCAGCCTTATCTCCAGTTTCTATGGGTAGACAACAAATGGCAATTCACTTGTCTTCCCTGGGTCTATCCTCTGCTCCTTGGTGCTTCACCAAGTTAATGAAACCCATAGTATCCATCCTGAGGAGTCGTTGTGTCCGGCTTATAATTTACCTAGACGATATCTTGACTATGGCACAATCTCCTGTCCTTCTTCATCGTCATTTAAATTGGACTCTTTCCCTTCTAACCAATCTGGGATTTGCAATAAATATGAAGAATTCTATTATGATTCCATCAAGACAAATCGAATTTTGGGGTTTTATGGTGAATACCCAATTTCCACTCTTAGTCTTCCGCCCAGAATATGATATACTATCCGAAAACAAATCCGCTCCATTCTATACAAACGTACGATTTCTTGAGGACAATAGCGAGAGTAGTAGGCCTTCTATCTGCCTCTATTCAAGCCTCTATTGAAGCGCTCTGCACTACAGAGCGCTTCAGAGACTCAAAGCACATCATCTAAGAAGAGGTCTCACTTATTCAGACGAAATCACTCTTTCTACAGAAGTGGAAGAACAACTCAATTGGTGGCTCCAACACATCCAAATATGGAACGGGAAAACCATCTTCAACTGCACACCAGACGTAGTAATAGAATCCGAAGCCAGCCTTCATGGTTGGAATGCTCACTGAGGTTCTGCTTCTACTGGAGGCAGTAGGTCAGAAGACAAATCTCGTCTTCATATCAATTGCCTGGGACTATTAGCAGGATTCTTCGCCCTCAAGAGCTTTGCGAAATTCAGATCGCATTGCTGTATATTAATTTGCATGGACAACATTTCAGAGGTTCAATATATCAATCGCTTAGGTAGCAAGGGTTCCAAGGTTCTAACCAATATAACAACTCTGCTATGGAATTTCTGCTTAGACAGAGAGATAATTCTGAAGGCAGAATACCTTCTGGGTTTATACAACTCAGTGGGAGATTGGAATTCCCGTCACCTCATAGACTCCAGCGATTGGAAGCTAGAGCAAATGATTTTTCCGAACATCAACTCTCTCTGGGGTTCTCTTCTATTAGATCTTTTCGCTTCACGACTCAACTGGCAACTCCCGTTATTTTACAGCTGGAATCCGGACCCAGACGCAGTAGTAACAGATGCATTTCTTCAGTCATGGCCTTGAGAAGTTCTATATGCTTTTCCTCCTTTTGCATTGATTCCCAGAGTATTTTTACAGATGATTTCCCTTCAATCGACTCTGGTATTGATCACACCTTGGTGGCCATCCCAGACGTGGTTCCCTCGACTTCTGAACCTTGCCATAGACATCCCGTGAATACTTCCATCCATGTCGCATGGCTCATTTTGGGTCATCCTCAATCAATATCAGACTTTCACAATCAGCTAAGGATATCCTAGCTGAAGCCTGGGCTCCTGGTACCAGAAAGGCTTACAGATCAGCTTGGAAATTTTGGGATTATTGGTGCCTTGAATGACATTTGGATCCCATACATGCACCTGTAATGCATATAGTTAATTTCCTTTCTGAGTTGTTTCTGATTCGGGGAAAGCTTACCGTACTATCAACTTATATCGTTCCGCTATTTCAGCTCATCATGCTCCTTGGCACGATATTCCTATTGGAAAAAAACTCCTTTAATTTGCAAATTACTTTGAGGTATTCACTTCAAAAGACCTTCACTTCCTAAATATCATTCCACTTGGGACATTTCTCTTGTACTTTCCCTTTTTTCCTCTTGGTTGGATAATGATTCTTTATCCCTCAAATGTCTGTCTTTTCAACTCACTGGCCCTGATTTGCTATTGTAAACCCGACAGGTTGTGTCGGGTTGTGCGCCAGATTCTGGCGCATTGCGCCAGAATTTGCGCCAGAATTGCAAAAACCTCACAAACTCACAAAAACCCAACAGAAAATGTGGTGGATTTGTGCTGAGAAAAACCCCACAGATCAGAGCAGGTGTAAAAAAGCAAAATGTAGGGAAAAGTGCAAAATGTAGGGAAACCTTAGTAAATACCATGGACATTTTTTTTAGGAAGTTAAAACCCACAAAGAAAACTACACTCCACTCTTAGTAAATCAGGGCCACTATGTTGTTATGTTTCCATCAAGAGGGTTTCAGATGTCAGCTTTGGACATATCTTGCAGATCTTTTTCTCCTCATGGAGTCCGTTTTGACATCCATAGACGTACTAAGACTGGTCTTCAATCAGTCTTTTATCCTTATTTCCCTAATCGTCCTGATTTATGTGTTGTTTCATGTTTAAGAACTTATGAACTTAAAACTTCCTCCTTGCGTTCATCCGCATCCTCTCAACTTCTTATTTCTTACTGTAAGCCCCATATTCCAGTTTCTTCTGCTACTTTGGCAAGATGGGTTAGAATGACCATGTCTCTTGCGGGTATAGATATCTCTCTTTTTGGTCCTCATTCTGTAAGAAGTGCTATGTCTACCAAAACTGCTATATCAGGTGGCTCTCTTTCTGATATTCTCAAGGCCGCTGATTGGTCTTCAGAATCAACTTTTAGAACTTTTTATTTCCGTCCTGAATCTCATGTTTCCTTGTCTATTCTATACAGTAACCCCCCCACATGCGATGGCCCCGACATATGATCAAATCGACATACGATGGCCTCTCAGAGGCCATCGCATGTCGATGTCAGCATCGACATACAATGCTTTTATATGTCGGGGCCATTGCATTAACTGCTATCCGACAGCGCAAAATGCTTAAGCTGCTGTCGGATGGGCAGTTTAAGCATCCCAGACAGGTTCACTTACCTATCCCCGCTGCTCCGGGTCCACTTCGCGATCCTCCGGCATTTTCTGCATCTTCTCCGGGGTCCGGGCCTCACTTTCCGGCGTCGTTATTACGTCGCTGCACACGCCGTCCCGGCGCCGCAACGTAATAAGGTCACCAAAAAGTGAGTCCCGGACACCGGAAAAGATGCGGAAAAAAGCCGGTGGATCCCGAAGAAGACGACGGAGCAGCGGGACAGCATCAGGAGCCCCTGGGACAGCATCGGGAGCGGTGAGGACGCGGTCCGGAGCGGCGGGGACAGGTGAGTATAATTTCCTATACTTTACATTGCACGAATCCCTCAACATACGATGGATTCGACAAACGATGGGTCGTTTGGAACTAATTACCATCGTATGTTAAGGGACCACTGTATATATATATCTTTTAAGTATATGCTAATTATTTTTGTATAGTTAAAGGGGTACTCCGCCCCTAGACATCTTATCCCATATCCAAAGATGTCAAATCGCCAGGGTCCCGCTGCTGGGGACCACCGGGATCTCCGCTGCGGCACCCCGCTATCATTATTGCACAGAGCAGACTCGCTCCGTGCGTAATGACGGGCAATACAGGGGCCGGAGCATCGTGATGCCACGGCTCCACCCCTCGTGACGTCACGGCCCGCCCCCTTAATGCAAATCTATGGGAGGGGGCATGATGGCCGCCACGCCCCCTCCCATAGACTTGTATTGAGGGGCGGGCTGTTACGTCACGAGGGGGCGGAGCCGTGATGTAAAGATGCTCCGGCCCCTGTATTGCCCGTCATTACGCACGAAGCGAGTCTGCTCTGTGCAGTAATGATAGCGGGATGCCGCAGCGGAGATCCCGGGGGTCCCCAGCAGCGGGACCCCGGCGATCTGACATCTTATCACCTATCCTTTGGATGGGGAATAAGATGCTAGGGGCGGAGTACCCCTTTAAGCTTTGAACTAGCATATTATGAGCCTCCTGATCGGACATAAAATGTATTATTTTCCTAGCATTTGTAACGGAAAATATAGATTTTATTAACAACAGGAGGCAAATATTAACCCTCCCATGACCCAACCCTTACATCTCTTTTTCTCTAGCCTTCTAGGTTCCAAGATGACTGGTTTTCCTATCTCATCATCCTACCAGATGACCGCTTGACCTTCTTCGTTTTGTTCCAGATTCATCATTCTATCTCTTCTTCCTCTTCATGACTGAATACTGCATCAAGTCGGAAGATTTAACCACTGAAAGTTTTCAAGTTACAAACATTTGCTGTTTATCCCGATTTTTCCTGATTCCTGTTATATAACTCTTCTCACACCAAAGAAAGGAGACGTCATCAGGGCTCCATTCCTTATATCACCTGGCACCATACCTGATTGAATACCAGCACTCATACATTTTTTTGCTACTATAACGAGTAGTAAAGAATTTGAAAAGCATATTATTTGTCTCCTGTCGTTAATAAAATGCATATTTTCCAATACAAATGCTAGGAAAATCATAAATTTTCATGATAGCTGATGCCCCAAGCTCAGTCTGCCCCTCCCTGTAGAATGGCCTTAGTACAGGTCACAGAGCATGTCTAAAACCTACCCCTTTATAGAAAAGTCCACGGAGCTTGCTGTAAATCATACATCTAAATGTTGTTAAAAACAAATCAGGCAAGATGGCAACCTCCGATAATCATGTGCTAAAAATGAAATAACATTTTTTCTAATTATAATCAAATTACATTTTCATATCTGTCTCTATTTAGTAGAAAAGAAGAAAAAGCCTGTTATTTCTCTTTATTGCAAAAAAGGGAACTTGTCCTGGTTTCATGCTGTCAATGGTTCAGGAAACAGGATAATCCTGACAGGTTCCATTTAAAGAGATTTTCTCCCCAGTAAGTTATGGCATTTTGCCAAGTTGCAGCTTCACGTAAAATGCCTGGTCAGAAGTGGCGCAGAGCAGAGAATATGCAGATGCTTCATTATTGGGATTGAAGGGTCCCAGAAGATGGCCCCACCAACCTCCAACCAGTAATGTATTGCATGATCTAGCAAACTGCCACTTACCACTTCATGGAACCCATGTTAACTAATCTATTACAACAGCACAGCTATAAGAGGTTATATTTCCTTTAAAAGTTTAAATTTGGTGGAATAAAAAAAAAAATATATTTTAGTTATTCTCAAATAAAATTATTTGTACAGTAAAACACAAATGTATTTCGTACATTTATGAAAAAATCAATCACTGCACCATTCAATAACATCTTAGATTTTATTATACACTCAAATATGCAATTCATTACATGATATAAGAGTTATGGGCACATAAAACAAATATTGTGGGTAAAAATAGACTGGATTGGGGAATAAACTTATAGAAAGATGTTCAGATATAAAAAAGACTGTCCCCAAAACCTGCACAAGTCTGTGTCCCCTTACAGTTAGTCAAGCTGTCTCACAGTCTTTATATCTTCTATTGTCTCTCCATCATGTGTGGGTAATCTACAGGGAAAAAACATTGTTCAAGTTTTTCTGGACCAATAAGGAATAATTGTGCGATTCAGTCATCCAGTACACGCAATATCAAAGCTTTAAAAGGCACCATAGAGATTCTTCTCATAAAACAAAAAAAATGGTGGTAAAGTGGACTTTAAAAGTCCTTGACTAGACAGGGATAGTCATTAAGATATTTATCTCTATAGTCCTTTTTAGTCTTTTTCTTGTTATTATGCAAATGAGGCTCAAATGCCCAGGTGTCATTCTCCAGCACAGCAAGAACCAGTGAAAGGGGTACTTCCATGGAAAACTTTTTTTTTTATTCAACTGGTGCCAGAAAGTTAAACAGATTTGTAAATTACTTCTATTAAAAAATCTTAATCCTTCTAGTACTTTTTAGGGGCTGTAAAAATGTTTACCTTTTTGGATTTCTCTTATGTCACGACCACAGTGCTCTCTGCTGACTCCTCTGTCCATTTTAGGAACTGTCCAGAGCAGCATATGTTTGCTATGGGGATTTCCTCCTTCTCTGGACAGTTCCTAAAATGAACAGCAGAGGTCAGCAGAGAGCACTGTGTTCGGGATATAATAGAAATCCAAAAAGATAAACATTTCCTCTATGGTATACAGCCCCTAAAAAGTACTGGAAGGATTAAGATTTTTTAATAGAAGTAATTTACAAATCTGTTTAACTTTCTGGCACCAGTTGATTAGAAAAAAAAAGTTTTCCACGGTAGTACCCCTTTAAGTCCAGCCAATGTCCCCTCTTTGAATCATAGCCACTACATGGGCTGCTGTTATCTAGGCTCTCGACATGCTGGGGAATAACTCCTGGGCTTTTGAGCCTCACTTGCATAATGACAAAAATGCCCAAATCTCTGTACTGGAAAAGAATACAGAGATTTAAAAAAAAAATTTGCCCAAAATGCTAATGACTAGCTCTATGTAGCCAAGTGCTTATATACAACCATGTTTTCCTGCTGACAGGTCCATTTTAAATAAAATGCATCTACCATTTTGTTTATTTAATCCAAATAACCCAAAATTCTATAGTGATCAAATTGTTAAAATATGTAATCGCTTTGCATTCAGGGGTTGACCTCTGGGACCCAGCTGATCCTGAGAATAATTAAAGGGGCACTCCACTGGAAAACATTTTTTTTTTAAATCAACTGGTGCCAGAAAGTTAAACAGAATTGTAAATTACTTCTATTTAAAAATCTTAATCCTTCCACTACTTATCAGCTGCTGTATACTACAGAGGAAGTTTTTTTCTTTTTGAATTTCCTTTCTGTCTGACCACAGTGCTCTCTGTTGACACCTCTGTCCATTTTAGGAACTGTCCAAGCAAATCCCCATAACAAACCTATCCTGCTCTGGACAGTTCCCGATACGGACAGAGGTGTCAGCAGAGAGCACTGTGGTCAGACAGAAAGGAAATTCAAAAATAAAAAAAAACTTCTTGTGGAGCATACAGTAGCTGATAAGTACTGAAAGTATTAAGATTTTTAAATAGAAGTAATTTACAAATCTGTTTAACTTTCTGGCACCAGTTGATTAAAAAAAATGTTTTCCAGTAGAGTACCCCTTTAACCCTTTTTTTAGCACTGTATCCCTTTCTAAGTTTTCCCTACACAGTGGTGCTCTCAGACTCCCAGCTGTGCACAGACTGCTACATTCACTTATATGTGACTGCACTGCATTTTTTCTGCACTGTGGGTGGCAGGGGCACCACTCTGCAGGGAAAACAGTGAACGGAATGCATAGCTAAACCAGCACTGCAACCCCTCCATTCTAATGATCAGTGACACCCACAGCAATCTTAAAATATGGGATGTTCTAATGATATAAGATGGGAATACCCCCCAATAACATACCTCCAGCCGCTTCCTCCCACCCCCATATACAATTATTTGTAATCGTGCAGGTACCCTAGCTAGTATTTATTTACTAAAATCATCCATTATTTGCAGTGGATCTCCACTTGGGCTAATAAACTGCAGTCAAATTAAATAATAACCAACACTTGCTCAAAACATGTCACAAATTGCTTTTATGCCGTATAATAACATACACACTGATTATATAGTTCTTATACCAGATGCCACCTATGTATCTCTGAATCCTGCCATAAATGATACATTAAGCTTTGCCATCCAGTTCTTGTTGTCTGATGTTATTAACATTGACCAAAACACCTACAAGAGCAGCAGTGTTGGTAAATCTTTGTCTCAATGTTGATTAAATGGCTGCAGAATCAATACAGAGGTCTTGTCCTGCCCACACAGACATAGTCAGACTATGGCAAATCAACCTCAGGCTCAGCTCATTTAATCATCACACGGAAATGTATAACACAGAAGCTGTATACTCATATGACAACTAAAACAACAGCATCTCGCCAAGCCAGGAGAGATTAAAAAAAAATGATATTAAAGTAAACTGAAAAAGTTCAGAGAATCTATTTAAGTAAATAACTGTATTTCCATTAAAATAAGAAGTCTGGAGCATCTTTTCTTAGAACTCTACGCTGCCATCCCTGTTATTATTCCTAAAAATGTATAAAAAAAAAGATTTGGTTTGTGGTGTGCGCCTACACATTGTGACTGTCCAATCAGTGCTGAAGGATCTCGGCTGTTAAGGCAAACGCCCCCTGATAAGAGGGATAGGAACACCCAGTTGTCAATTTAGCCATTAAAGGGGTACTCTGCTGCTCAGCGTTTGGAACATATGGTTCTGTACGCTGGAGCTGGCACCGGAAGCTCGTGATGTCATAGCCCCGCCCCCTAATACCCCTTTAATATCTAGAAGAAGTAACACAATAGGGGACATTTATCAATGTTGGTGTAAGGTAGTAAAGATTTTACCCCTGTTTGCTTGGTGTATTGTTTGCACAGTTGCTCACAATTTACCAAAACGGTGCACAGGGCTTGATAAATGTTGCGCAATTATAGAAACCAGTGAACTGCAGAAATTGGTTGAAGCTTTGTGCTCTAGAATCTGACACTTTTGTATGTGTCCTATTAGGTGGTGTAGGTTTGTGCAAAAAAAGTAGGCTTTGCAAAAAAAAAAAAACACTTCTAAATTTAATTTGCACAAATAATAAATACAGCTCCACTTCAAAAAGTGCGGTTCAGTGCACCAAACAGTAGACAACTTTGAAAGATGTTCTACTGAAAATTGAGCAAAAAGTGCAATTGCGCAAAATTTGCAGAGATATTTAGAACATTGAAGTGGTGTAAAGCCAATGGTAAATGTACCTCTATGTAGTTATAAATTATCTAGAATGGATCCAAATAGAGCTATGGACCTAATAGATCTAGATGGTCCTACACACATTCCCTATTTTCTCAATTCCAGAGTATGAAAATTAAGGAATCAGATGATACCTGTTCTTCTGCATGCCATGGTTCCCTGAGGTGCGACCCTCGCTTATCAGACATTTATGGTATAGGATGTGGATAAGTTGTCTGGAAGTACACTTTTTTATGCACATTAATGTATAGGTGTGACTTACCTTTGTTCCTCTATGTGGATATTTGGTTTATGCCCAAAAGATACAAGTTCTTTCTAAAAATCAGAGAGTGATACAACTTAAAGAGGCACTATCATTGTTAAAAACTTTTCATATATTGCAGGGCTCATTATAATATGACACTTCACAATATACACCTGTTAAAAAAATGTAAAATTTCACCTGAAATTCAAGCTCAAAATAGCCTCCACTAGGGGTCGCCTGTCTTTTAGCCAGACAGACTAGTCTAGATTTTACAGCATACTGGATACCGGCCGTAAAGCATACCAGTATCCAGTATAGGAGATTTCTATTGTGTATGCAAAACTACAGATAAAGGATGTGTGGACATGCTGGGAGCTGTAGTTTTGAAACAGCTGGGGGCAACACTGCTCTAACACAGTTATTTACAAACATTGCAGCTTCAGTTGTTACTAAACTACAACTCCCAGCATGCTGAAATAGTCAAAGCTTTCTCGGACTCCTGAATGACAAAGAAGTTGATCAGACATTCAGGAGTCTGTGAAAGATGAATGACACACAGTGACAGATATGCTGATTAGCATCCAGCTTTACTAGGAGAAGATAAAACAGATAGAACATGTATTCATAAAAATGCTGTCCTTTTATCTAAAAAATCCTTGCACTAATTTTACAAAGATCTATTCTTATATTTATACATTTTATCCTGTTATGAATTCACCATAATGTCTTCTGATTACTGCAGGCAAGCTCCAAGTATCTTCCTCTGACACATGACACAGCATAAAACCAGAGAGGAAAGGGTTACAGAGTAGAGAGTACTGATTGGCTGACTGCACAGGCTTGCTCCTGTGAGGGAGACAGACTGACACGCCCCCTCCAGCTTGCACAATGAAAAAGTAACTCACCAGCAGAGAAATGCTTATATCTCTGGATATATAGGTCCGAGACACATAAAAATTATATGCACATGATCAGGATTGGGTCCTGAGTAACATATCACTTTTCTTTTTTTTGCACTATGACAGGTACGCTTTAATTCAAATCAATAGGACAGAATGTTGTAATGAAGGCATGCCTTACGTAATGGGAAGGGTTAGCTTTGGTAAATCTTTAATGGTACACTGCTCAAAAAAAATAAAGGGAACACTAAGATAACACATCCTAGATCTGAATGAATGAACAAACCGTATTAAATACTTTTGTCTTTACATAGTTGAATGTGCTGACAACAAAATAACACAAAAATTATCAATGGAAATCAAATTTATCAACCCATGGAGGTCTGGATATGGAGTCACATTCAAAATCAAAGTGGAAAACCACACTACAGGCTGCTCCAACTTTTATGTAATGTCCTTAACACAAGTCAAAATGAGGCTCAGTAGTGTGTGTGGCCTCCACGTGTCCGTATGACCTGATGAGGTGGAGGATGGTCTCCTGAGGGATGTCCTCCCAGACCTGAACGAAAGAATCCGCCAACTCCTGAACAGACTGTGGTGCATGGAGCGAGACATGATGTCCCAGATTAGCTCAATCGGATTCAGGTCTGGAGAACGGGAGGGCCAGTCCATAGCATCAATGCCTTCCTCTTACAGGAGCTGCTGACACACTCCAGCCACATAAGGTCTAGCATTGTCTTGCATTAAGAGGAACCCAGGGACAACCGCACCAGCATATGGTGTCACAAGGGGTCTGAGGATTTCCTCTCGGTACCTAATGGCTCTCAGGCTACCTCTGGCAAGCACATGGAGGGCTGTGCGGCCCCCAAAGAAATGCCACCCCACACCATTACTGACCCACTGCCAAACCAGTCATGCTGAAGGATGTTGCAGGCAGCAGAACGTTCTCCACGGTGTCTCCAGACTGTGTCACGTCTGTCACATGTGCTCAGTGTAAACCTGCTTTCATCTGTGAACATCTTGGTGTTCTCTGGCAAATGCCAAAAGTCCTGCACGGTGTTGGGCTGTAAGCACAATCTCCACTTGTGGACGTCGGGCCCTCATACCACCCTCATGAAGTCTGTTTCTGACCGTTTGAGTGGACACATGCACATTTGTGGCTTGCTGGAGGACATTTTGCAGGGCTCTGGCAGTACTCCTCCTGCTCCTCCTTGCACAAAGGCGGAGGTAGCAGTCCTGCTACTGGATTGTTGCCCTCCTACGGCCTCCTACACATCTCCTGATGTATTGGCCTGTCTCCTGGTAGCGCCTCCATGCTCTGGACACTACGCTGACAGACACAGCAAACCTTCTTGCCACATCTCGCATTGATGTGCCATCCTGGATGAGCTGCACTACCTGAGCCACTTGTGTGGGTTGTAGACTGTGTCTCATGCAACCACTAGAGTGAAAGCACTGCCAGCATTAAAAAGTGACCAAAACTTCAGCCAGGAAGCATAGGAACTGAGAAGTGGTCTGTGGTCACCAATAATGCAGACCTCAGCAGGCTGTAGTAATGGAGTGCTGATAACACTGATCAGTGCTGTGCTATAGCCTCCTATGGCACAGCACTTACCAGTGTCTGCAGTCACAGGATTGCAAGTAATTTTCCCCAATGTGTCTCCAGCTGTTGCAAAACTACAACTCCCAGCATGTCTTTGGCTGTCTGGGCATGCTGGGAGTTGTAGTACTGCAACAACTGGAGACTCACTGTCTGGAAAACACTGCCGTAAAAATTGTATAAAAAAAAAAGTACATAAAGGTAATAAATATGAAGAAGCCCCTCCCCTGTGCATAAGCCCCTCCCCTGCAGATCCGCCGGTGACCAGACGTTAGTGTGCCTCCAGCTGCAATCACCGAAATGTGATTCGCCCCCTCCCATAGACTTGCATCGAGGGGGCGGGGCATCACACGGGGCGGAGTCATGACATCACGATACTCCGGCACCATGGTCGTCACGCTACAGACTCGGAGCCTCCAGCGATGCGGAAATCTCAAAAAGGTGAGTGCGCAGTGACAGATTGCGGGGGTCCCCAGTGGCAGAACCCCCGCAATCAGACATCTTATCCCCTATCCTTTGGATAGGGGATAAGATGTATAAGGGCTGGAGGACCCCTTTAAGGGAAGTTACATATTCCCAGTTTCCCTCCCAATCAATGAACAGGAAATTTATATGAAATAAGGGGATTGGACATGAAATGGGGGGTGTTTGTGTATATGTATGTATGTGATGTATGATGTGGGGGCGGCGACGGGCATATGTATGGTGTGTGTGTATGTATGATGCGTGCAAATATGTATGATGTGTGAAGAGTTTGTGTATGTATGATGTGTGTATGCATGAAATGTATGATGTGGGGGCGCGGCGGCAGGTGTATGTATGATGTGTGTGTGTGTGTATGTATGTATGATGTGTGTATGTATGTATGATGTGTGTATGTATGAAATGTATGGTGGGGGTGGTGACAGGTGTATGTATGATGTGTGTGTATGATGTGTGCATTTATGATAGATGTGTGTAAGCTAGACAGATGTATGTATGATGTGTGTTTGTATGATGTATGTGTGTAAGCTATACGGATGTATGTATGATGTGTGTGTATGTATGATTGTGTATGTATTATGTGTGAATATGCAGATTTTAGTCTGTGTACAGTGGTTTAATTCAGTATGATAATATTATCCAGTCATTATATGGTGGTAATGGTGGTGGTCATGATGTGGCAGTATTTTGTGTCCCTCGTATAGTGTTGTTATTGGTGATACTGGATCTGTATATAGTGGTTTTATTCAGTATCAGTATTACTGTATTATCCCGTCACTATATGGTAGTATTGGTAGTGGTTATGGTGTGGTGCAATTATTTGTCCTTTGTATAGTGGTGATAATGGTCTGTGTATAGTGTTTTTTATTTAATAACAGTATGATGGTATTAATCACTGCGATAGTAATATGTAATCCTGGTGTGGAGGTATTATTTTATGTGAAAATCCTGGTTCAACCCTGGTGAGCGGCGATGCAAACACCATACATGCATCAAGGTTCTCTTACATTTACAGACCAGCGGGGGGGGCACAATAATCTGCATTGCCACGATGCCATCATACGTCAGTGATTGGGGGGGGAACCGAAATGTACCTTCGCTTGTGTATAAAAAAATCCTTGCACCGGTCCTGGGTGCACATCAGCTAAAGCTATACTGTCATATCATACACCGGAAAAATCTTGCAGTCTTCTACACTAATCAACCTATATAATTTAATGAAAAAACATAAGCAAAAAGGGGTTTTCTTTAGGAATAGGTTTGGCTGAGATAGGTTAGGACTCCACTGAGATTTTTGCCCTGCGATTTTTGTGGCATAAAAACGCAAGAAAAACTGCTACAGTTTTCCCCTGCGTTTTGGCGTTTTTTCTGGCGTTTTTACCTTTGTGTGGAATTTGCCTTTTTTGGCCCCTTTTGCGTTTTTTTTTTTTACAAAATAGTTGGGTACCAAAAAAAATAAAAAAGGATGCAGTAGGGATGTAAAATGTATTTAACTAAATGTTTATTTTTTTATAACACACTCTGCTCCATGCTGGGAGCTGTAGTACCTGCATTAATAGACAGATTGCAGCAAGTGTAACTTCTGACACCCGCTGCATGGAGTGTACTCCATGTTGGGAGTAGTAGTACTTGTAGTTAAGGAAAGATCACTGCGGGTATCACTCCTGACACCCGCTGCGATCCTCCGGTATAATGTATAGATGCGGCTGCTCTCCTATGGTCCCCTGCACAGCCTTATATATACACATTTTCCTATTTCTCACAGAGAGCTGTGATTGGCTGGAACCATCTGGCCAATCGCAGCTCTCTGCGGGTAATATGAATATGTGTATATATACGTGAGTGCAGGGGACCATAGAAGAGCGGCCGCCGCATCTATACATCATACAAGAGGATCGCAAGGGACCCCGACGATCTGTCAATTAGTACAGATAACTACTATTCCTATCATGGAACAGTGTGTTCCATGCTGGGAGTAGTAGTACTACCTAAAAAATGTAAATAAAAAAAGTGAAAAACATACACACACTACATTTTTATTATTGTCGGCTAAATTATTAGTGCTTTACCCGCCCACAAAAATTAATAAACATTTCATAATAAAAAAGATAAATTTTGTTAGATACAAAAAGGTATCTCCATCATTTTTTTGGACCGCTAAAGTCCAAAAAAGAATAAAAACTGCCTGCAAAAACGCAAAATTTAAAACCAACATGGCATTTTTCTTGGCATTTTTGCACTCCCACAGACTTCTATGGAAGAAAAACGCCACGATTTCAGGGCAAAAAACGCCAAACTAGGTTTTGTCGGGCGATTTGAAAATCCAGCCTCTGAGCCCGAAATTGCTGAAAAACGCCAAAAGGATTAAAAAAAATGCCGAACTGAAAAACGCCAAGTGAATCTGGCATTTTGCAGTTTACTATTGACTTGCAGCTAACATCTGGACGCAGCATTTTTTCACTGAAAAAACGCAGTGCGGGAAAATTGGCGTTTTTTACGGCGTTTTTGCAAAAAAAACCTCAGTGGAGTTCCAGCCATATGGTGAATCACTCAGCCTCAATTGTACTGAAACATGAAGGAGTCTACATTTTTTTAATAACCATCCATAAAAAAAAGCAGAATATGTTTTATGTCATTCTATGGCATTTGTATACAACTGTAATTAACATAAAGTGACAAATAGCTACTTCTATGTTTATGTGCATACAGTTGAATATGTCTATCCAAATGTTTAAAATGGCCCTGCCAATCATAACCCCTGTATCGTGGTGTGAATTAAAGGTAACTTTCATGCTGCCTGAACCACAAGCCATCAGGGCTGGCCTCTCTGGCGTTTGCCTGCCTGATCGGCCTTGACTGATACATCCCTAACTAAACTCAAACAGGAAGAGATCTATCAATCTAGATTGGTGGGACAGGGAGACATTTCCACGGCCCCCCCCCCCCCCCCCCCCCCATTGACTTGTGGTTCAGGCAGGATGAAAGTGGCAAGAGGTTCCCCTTAACAGAGAAGAGCCACCACAGGGAATTTTTATTTTCATAGGGCATTGGGGGTTGTTACAATATGACAGACAACATAACAGTCCTTTCCCTGTACACTGTTTTTGTTCTGACCAATAAAACAGCCTCAGAGATAAGGCTTTCCTTAAAGTTGCTCATAATTCTGCTACTTAAAGGATATGCTGGCCCATTATGATCAGTGGGGAGACGGAGTCTGGACACCTAGCTGCCAATGGGAAAAACTTATAAGGAGACGCAGCACTACACCAGCTTTGCATCTCCTTCCCACAATCGGTGGGGACCCTGGAGGTTAGACCACTACCAAACATAAAGTGATGGCATATCCTAGTGAAAACCTATCACTTTATAATATGGGAAAATCCCTTTAATTTGGTTGTTAATAGCAGGTTTGTCTCTTTAGTAAACATTCAGGCCATCTACAGAAAGGTGACAGCAGCAAAGACTAAACTCTAGGTTCATATATTATCATAGTGAATATTTTAGGTGCGGAAAGAGTCTGTCTTATATACATGGGAGTGATCTGTAAAAAGAGGCACCAAGCTCCAGTAAAGAGATACCATAATGCTTTTAGCTAAAATAAAATGATCCTAAATATAAAAGCTGACTCGATTATGAAAAGCGGTCTGTTGTTTTACAGCAGACAGGAAAAGAAGTGGACTGGGCCGTCTGAACTGCATTTATCTGTCTCGAAACTGAAATTCCATTGGATTTATATTGTACTTACTGTAACCCTGTGCACCAGAAGAAGTAAAATGCTTCACACTGCTGACAGTATAACTCCAGGAGGAGACATATCATGAAGATGCATAACAGAATGTCACCAGTGACGCTGTTTGTCATGTCTGTGGGCACTAGGGCAGGCGTCACTAATGGATGGTGGCGCTATCAGGGAGTAAAGCATTGGTTAATATGACATGTTACAATATGTCCATGATTCAATGTAAAATATTCAAGCTGATAAAAGAAATGATCACCTACCCTCTCTTCCCAGCGCAAGCATGCCGACATGGCAATATATATTTATTTTGTGCCAGCTTCAAAGGGATGGGCTGTGTTGTCAAGGCTTGGACTATATTGGCGGCTGCCTTATGTGGTTGAAACTATGCCTGAATGTGGTTGCCAATGGGCACACAATGTATCTATAACATAGTCAATATAGTAGGGGGAGTGAGCGGAAAATGGATAAAAAGAAGAGGCAGGGGAAAAAAAGAACAGAGAGTCTCAAGAATTGGAGAATTTGAGAATTGGAGTCTCAATTTAAGAAATATTGTAAATAATAAGTGTAAAAATACATATAAAACAAAATGAATTCATAACCAAGCGATCCAAATAGCAACAATTAAGAATATGTTAATAAAAACATGTTATACAGTTTTAAAACTGTCCTAAAAGCCTAGCTTCAACCCGCACCATTGGCCTTGATTCATAGATCGCTCCCTATATCTATCAGTCAAGGCTGGAGGGATGGGGAGATGCTAGCAGGGACCACCCGATGACTTATGGCCCAGACAATAGAATAAAATAGAATAGAATAAAAAGTGATAACAGGTTCCCTTTAAAGGGGTACTCCGGTGGGGAATTTTTTTTTTAAATCAACTGGTGCCAGAAAGTTAAACAGATTTGTAAATTACCAGTAACAAAGAAAAGGGGTCCGGCAACTCACAGTAAGACGCTAGCTGCTAGTCAACGCGAGGTCCGTCAATGGGGCAGGAGAGAGTGAGGGAAGCTCAGGAGGCGATTAACCGGTTGATTTCATGCACATGCACTTCATCCGGCCTCTGAGGCCGGATGAAGTGCATGTGCACGAAATCAACCGGTTAATCGCCTCCTGAGCTTCCCTCACTCTCTCCTGCCCCATGGACGGACCTCGTGTTGACTAGCAGCTAGCGTCTTACTGTGAATTGCCGGACCCCTTTTCTTTGTTACTGGTATTTATTGAATTGCACTGATTCTGTCCAGGCACCACTGTTACGCAGGACATTCTTTATGTATATGGACTACCACTATTTTTTGGGATATTTGTGGGACCTCTAGTATATGTATTTATTGCATTTTTTTAACAGACCGTTAGGTGCCATTGCCACTATCTTTTTCTACTTTATATTATTGGAGATTTGTAAATTACTTCTATTAAAAAATGTTTACCCTTCCAGTACTTTTTAGCAGCTGTATGCTACAGAGGAAATTCTTTTCTTTTTGAATTTCTTTTTTTGTCTTGTCCACAGTGCTCTCTGCTGACACCTGATGCCCGTATCAGGAACTGTCCAGAGCAGAAGAAAATCCCCATAGCAAACCTATGCTGCTATGGACAGTTCCTGACATGGACAGAGGTGTCAGCAGAGAGCACTGTGGACAAGACAAAAAAGAAATTCAAAAAGAAAAGAATTTCCTATGTAGCATACAGCTGCTAAAAAGTACTGGAAGGGTAAAGATTTACAAATCTGTTTAACTTTCTGGCACCAGTTGATTTAAAACACATTTTTTCCACCGGAGTACCCCTTTAAGCTGGACACATATAAAATCAAGGTCTCCCTCGGCCTAATATATATATTTATTCTTTAAGGAGCAGCTTATGGCAGCAGTATATTTCCTGGCAGCAGGCAGGATCGGATATGTTGAAATGCTGACGCCAAAATTTGTCTATTGCCATACTGATTTAGAAACCAATAGTAAATGTTTTGTGGCCTTCGCCAAACTCAAACTTAGTGTAAAGTAGACAACTAAGAAACTTGGATAAAGATGTTCTTCCTATTCTTTTGGTGACGTAGCTATAAGGCATCAGCATGGATGTACGAAGGACTCAAAAACTGTATTATAGCACACCTTCTGCAGGTGTGATGGGTACTTGTCCCTTTAAAGTGAGCAGTTCAGTATAAATGACATAAGCTCTACAGTAGTTGGGTCATCAATTTTATCCATCATCCTAAATTTTAGGTGCCAAGGTGTAGGTGCCATCATGCCACTTAAGTGCTCTTGTGCATGCGCCAGCCAGCTTGTCCAGCCAAAGTAGCAATATGTTTTGGGTCATTTTTTCTATTGTGTTTACAAACAGAAAACATTGATCGGCAGAAAAGTGATCCAGCAGACGAAAGCTGAGCGGTAATTACATCTGCTGCAGTCCTGCAATGGGATAACCTACAATGCATTATTAATACCAAATAAAAAAGCGATCAATAAGGATCAGGACGGCAGGCAGAAAACGGCAGAGCAATGGCTTCATAAATCACTGCACGCAGCTGTAGTAACACTGGCAGATTGATGTACCACGTCTCACGCCGCTGTGCTGCAGTATCCATCTGTGCGTATTGCATTGCCTAGTAAAATATACATCACACAGCTTATTACAGCTGGAGAAAAATCAGTGGACACCTTACTGCAACATGTAGTTCTAGAGAACAATTGTATGTATTAGGGAGGGACAGTGCTTGGCAGGATTCTGGATAGCATCTAGGGTACTATGCTGTTTTACCTGCCTACCAGAAAGAAAGGAAAAGGCGCTCCAGTGGTGAAGAATCACCGGGACAGGGAACTTCGCTTACCACAGTTGGTTCTGTCAACCCATACACAACAATGGAATGAGTGTAGGAGGCATAAGCCTTTCCAGGAATCAAGATAGATCAGAGCAGGTAACTTTGGACACAGGTGGGAATATGATGGCGCTGAACAGGATGGAGTTACGAGGAGCCAAGGTAAAATCCAACGTGTTTATTTTGAGCCAAGCTGCAACGCGTTGCATCTTGGTCTCAAATAAACAAATTGGATTTTACCTTTGCTCCTCCTAACTTCTCCCTGGACAGCGCATGCACAGCAAAACGCATTGCATCTTGGTCCCAAATAAACAAGTTGGATTTTACCTTTGCTCCTCCTAACTTCCCCCTGGTCAGCGCATGTGCAGCAAAACGTGTTGCATCTTGGTCCCAAATAAGCAAGTTGGATTTTACCTTGGCTCCTCGTAACTCCTCCTTGGTCAGCGCATGCGCAGCGAAACGTGTTGCATCTTGGTCCCAAATAAACGAGTTGGATTTTACCTTGGCTCCTCGTAACTCCTCCCTGGTCAGCACATACACATGCGCAGCGAAACGCATTGTATCTTGGTCCCAAATAAACTAATTGGATTTTACCTTGGCTCCTCGTAACTGCTCCCTGGTCAGCGCATGCGCAGCAAAACACGTTGCATCTTGGTCCCAAATAAGAGAGTTGGATTTTACCTTGGCTCCTCACAATTCCTCCTTGGTCAGCTCATGCGCATGCGCAGTGAAACGCGTTGCATTTTGGTCACAAATAAACTAGTTGGATTTTACCTTGGCTCCTCGTAACTCCTTCCTGGTCACCGCCATCATATTCCCACCTGTGCCTGAAGTTACCTGCTCTGATCTACCTGTGTCAGAGACTGGTATAAATTCCTTGGTACAGACCAAAAATATAGGTCAGACAGTGGATTAACTTCTACCTACCCTTATGATATACAATAATAACCAGGAACATAAATTATATGGGTCATTTTCCTAACATGATTTACTTCAGATTACAGTTCCCATATCCCTGCACATACATGCCTGTAAGACATCTGCTGCTACTAGGGGGCTGTTCTGTATGTTGCTCAAATGTGGGTGAATATGTTCCATATACAGGCCGGCCCCCTAGTGGTGGAAACAGTCAGAAGGGCAAAAAATGGTGTTCTGTACTAAAGAGATGGAGCACCCCAACTTGATCAAATATATTAGGAAGATGTTCCAAATCATTTATGGGGTTGGTTTGGTTGGACCAATGGAGATGATAAGCATACATATGATGTACATGGTGTCTTCAGGGGGGTGTCAAAAGTGACTGAACAGAAGACAAATATTCATTACTTATGGAACTAAGTCAGATTTGTACCTTAATACGATCTTCTCTTTGCTTTTTCAGCAGGGCAATGATTTCTTCCCTTCTTTTAGCCTTTACAAAACGAGAAATAAAAAGCAAAAACTGTTACCTTTAAACTGACACAATATTTGTTATTTGAAAGCAGATTTTCCTTTCCGCACTTTTGGCCATTTTAAATAAATTGAGTAGAAAACAAAAAAAAAAAGGTAAAAGTAAGTAGATATAAAGGACAGCCATTCACATCATTCAGTCCTACAGCTGTGTACTGGATCAGTGGTGTAACACGCCGGGCCCTAAGTATCCATAATGGCCTATAATAATAGCGTGTAATATTTTTAAATATTAAACATTCATTCATATATGAAATCTGGATATTTAGACCTGTCAGACGTTGTGTCATTTTAACACAAAAAACTGGTCCCACCACACCATGTGTTGCTGTAGTGGCCATATCACTTAAAGGAATTATCCAGGTTTAGAAAAACATTGTTGTGTCTCTCCACTGGCTGTGGAGCTGATCATTACTATAGTAAGTACATTTCTTATTGAACCTATTCAACACAATATCAGAATATACTATAAAAAGATTTAAAAGGCTTCACTTATATAACAATCATTGGGCATCCACACACACACAGTGACCTGGATTTATTGAGCTGTCTAAAAAGTGGCTGATTTTCCCACATCAATTACCGTATTTATCGGGGTATACCACGCACCGGCCTATAACACGCACCCTCATTTTACCAAGGATATTTGGGTAAAAAATTTTTTTTACCCAAATATCCATGGTAAAATGAGGGTGCGTGTGTGCGCGTGTATACCCCGATATACCCCCAGGAAAGGCAGGGGGAGAGAGGCCGTCGCTGCCCGCTTCTCTCCCCCTGCCTTTCCTGGGGTCTAGAGCCCTGCTGCCGGCCCTTCTCTCCCCCTGGCTATCGGCGCCGCTGCCCGTTCTGTCCCCCTGACTATCGGTGCCAGCGCCGAAAGCCAGGGGGAGAGAAGCGGCGCCGACAGCCAGGGGGAGAGAAGGGGCAGCGGCACCCATTGCCGGCGCCGCTGCCCCTTTGCCTCCCCCCATCCCCGGTGGCATAATTACCTGGGTCGGGTCCGCGCTGCTGCAGGCCTCCGGCGTGCGTCCCCTGCGTCGTTGCTATGCACGGCGCGGCGCACTGAAGTCCGTGCCGTGCAGCGCATAGCAACGATGCCGGGGACGCACGCCGGAGGCCTGCAGCAGCGCGGACCCGACCCAGGTAATTATGCCACCAGGGATGGGGGGAGGCAACGGGGCAGTGGCGCCGGCAATGGGTGCCGCTGCCCTTTCTCTCCCCCTGGCTGTCGGCGCTGCTTCTCTCCCCCTGGCTATCGGCGCCGGCAATGGGGCGCCGGCACCGATAGTCAGGGGGACAGAACGGGCAGCGGCGCCGATAGCCAGCGGGAGAGAAGGGCCGGCAGCAGTGCTCTAGACCCCAGGAAAGGCAGGGGGAGAGAAGCGGGCAGCGACGGCCTCTCTACCCCTGCCTTTCCTGGGGGTGTATCGGCGTATAACACGCACATAGACTTTAGGCTAAAAATTTTAGCCTAAAAAGTGCGTGTTATACGCCGATAAATACGGTAGTCACAGCTCAGCTTTCATTTTACCAGAGCAATGTGAGAAATTAAAGCTGAGCTTTCATTGGTTGCTGTGGGCAAAGCAGACAGTTTTAAAAATCTGTCTTAGTATAAACACTTAAAGGGGTACTCCACTGGAAAACATTTTCTTTTTAAATCAACTGGTGCCAGAAAGTTAAACCGATTTGTAAATTACTTCTATTAAAAAATCTTAATCCTTCCAGTACTTATCAGCTGCTGTTATTATCCAAAGGAAGTTCTTTTCTTTTTGAATTTCCTTTCTACCTGACCACAGTGCTCTCTACTGACACCTCTGTCCATTTTAGGAACTGTCCAGTGTAGGAGCAAATCCCCATAGAAAACCTATCCTGTTCCGGACAGTTCCTAAAACAGACAGAGGTGTCAGCAGAGAGCACTGTGGTCAGGCAGAAATGAAATTCAAAAAGAGAAGAACTTCCTGTGGATAATAACAGCAGCTGATAAGTACTGGAAGGATTAAGATTTTTTTAATAGAAGTAATTTACAAATATGTTAAACTTTCTGGCACCAGTGGATTTAAAAAAAAAATGTTTTCCAGTGGAGTACCCTTTTAAGGCTATGTACACATGGCGGAATTTTTGCTACTCGACCCATAAAAGCAGACTGCAGATTATGCGCAGTTTTGCAGAATTTGAACAAAATTGAGGCGGAATTTCTGTGCTTTCAAAACACAGATTTCGCTCCTAGTAACTTCAATGGGGCACTGAACAGAATTCTGCTAAATTTAAAGATGTTTTATAATTTTGCGGCATCTCTGCCAAAAAAATGTTGCCGTTTAAATGGGACAGTGAAATCCCTATTTAAGTTAATGCTTAGTAAATTTAAAGTCACAGTTTTTTTAAACATGCTCTCAATGTTTTCTTAACACACAGGGAAAGAGGCATATTTTTGCGCAAAAATGAGGCTTGCACAAAAATTTGTGTTTTATTTATGTCAGAAAACAGGCATGCAAGCCTTAATAAATTCCCACCTTAGTGATGGAGTGTCAGGAAATCAAGGTAATCTCACACCATACATCTCAGGATATTTTGAGTTTAGAGATAAAAAGGACACATTTCGTCATATGGATCAAGTATATAAAAGTCAGAGTCAGGGTATGTTCACATGGCAGAATGTTCATGCGGAGTTCCACATGAATATTCCGTGCAGACATTGCATAGCAGCCGAGTGCCATTGATTTCAATAGGCTAAATCAAAACAAAAAGAAAGGTGTGCTTGTGCTTAGCGTTTCCGTTTACCATTTTGCGTTGCGCTCAGGGCACAACACCTCAGTGTGCACGTAGAATCGCTAGTTGTCCAGTGGTCAGCTGCAGTGGCGTCCTTCCCTGATGACCCTTCCTAGAAAGTCACTCGGTACGGTATAAGGCAGATATGTGAGTTACCATAACTCAAAAAACACCCCTCTATCAGTAGGGTTTAGGTATCAATGATGATCAATGATATCAATGATCTTGCAAGATTTTCTCAGAAAATAAATTAAGTTTATATTTTATCACCAAGTGTCATTGATACCTAAACCCTACTGACAGAGGGGAAGCGCCATACGGCAAACGTCCTGTTTTTTGGATTAGTGATTGTAACTCATCTGTATCTGCCTTTGTATCTGCATTTTTTATTTCAATAGGACTCTGCTGCTCTGTTCAGACGGCAGAATTTCCACGGCAGTAATATCTGCTGCAGAAATCCTAATTTCGGCATCCACAAAAACACTGCACCTGTTGAATGTTTTTGTGGATTCCTCTCAGAAATGCATTGCCATCTGTGACACGGCACATTTCTGAGCAGTCCTAGTGCTGTCATGTTCTGCCAGCGCTCCGCTGACTGTGGAATGTCTGCACGGAAATTTCCTGTGCAGAAATTCCCCCGTCTGAACATACAGCATGGTGGCCAAAGGCTGTCCGGGCATGCTTGGAGTTTTAGTTTTGCAATAGCTGCAGGCACACTGGTTGGAAATCACTGTATTAGACCCTGTTGTGGCTGGCATTCATTACCATATCATGGCCTGGGCACACTTTAGGATCCTCCTGTCATTAGACAGGCCACATGATAAGGACTTTTACAAGTTGACAAATAAAATACTAACCAAAGGGAAATTATTCACTTTCTGCATAGACCTGACACCCTACCGTATCTTGTTGTTAAGATATTGCTATATGTCGTGTAATTACTCGATGGCTGTACATACCAACATTTCCCAATAATAATCTTTTTATGAGCAGTACAAATATTTATGTACGTTACAACCAGTACAATCTCTTAAGTATGATCAGCAGGCAGCGGAGCCCATTAACCTGAGTGATGGGTGCGATCAATCAAAGCGGTAGTGTAGTAAGCGGCTCAATCTGGTAAAGCTTTGTTTCAGCATGTTATAAATCCCTTTAATCTTGCACAGCTTTATATTTATAAGAAGTAACCTCCCCAATACATAGATGATCCATTATAGCTAGTTCTATAAATCCCTGCCATCTTTACACCAACGAGTGGTATTGTGCCTATACATGGGCAAACCAATCATTGATGGATGTACTGGGAAGGTAAACTAGGCTAAAACAAGATATCACATTTTCCCCCATCATTCTGCACTGACTATAATAGCCCAAATGTAGTCACCAGATCTGATCTGTTATAATCCATGGGCTACCACTTACATAACAAAGGACCCTTTATTGGACCTTAATAGCCGCAAGTAGTAAAGAACGTTCTTACCATATCTGTAGTATGAGCCCCTCTTAGATATTCTGCATTTATGCTCTACAGTAAAAAGTCCGATACTGTAAGACTGTGATGTCTGGATGCCAGTGGCCTGTGAATAGAATTCTATCTCTATATGCACACTGGGGGGGGGGAGAAGAATCCAAACCATTATCCACAGGGTTTAGTTGGAGCTTCCGCCCCTAAAAAGCGCAACTCCTCCTTGTCCTATCCCTTATGTTTTACCCTCATAAAGCCCTACGTAAATCATAATACGATCTGTTGTGCATACGCCACAAGGTTTGGGTTGTCTTTTCACTCTTTACCACTATTTTTAACTAAAGTACTTTCATTTTATCTGTATCTTTTATGTAATCTTTTATAAATTATGTTGAAGCTTTCACCTGGTGCAATTCTGTCTCGGGTAACCACAAAGTTATGAAGAACTGGTACAAAAAAGGTAATCTTCCCAATAGGCATTAGAATTCCAGCCGATATTGGTGATTCTAATGAGGAATCAGGATATCAGGGTGATAAAGGAAACGTATCAAGGTAGATGGGACAGACACATTATGGTAGACTAGGGCTTGGCCCTTCAAAGTAATTGTATTAATGACCAACAGCCAAGAAAATCATACAAACAGTTCTCTGTACATTATTGTAATTATCTAAATCATCTTTTTCTATTCAGGGTTCCAAAACTAAAATCTCAAAATTAGGAGCCTATGTTTATTAACCCCCTTAACCACTCCGCCACCCTCCAAATGTATGGAATATAGATTTAATGAACAATGTAACCAATAAAGAAGCCAAAACACCACCCTGACATCATGGCCCCTACAAACACCTTAATAATGGGAGTACTGGGTGTCTGCCCCTCTCCCAAATCCTATATAGATGGCCTATCCTAAAGACCATAAAGACCCAGAAGCCCAGTTATTACCTAATAGGAATGGTTGAGGAGGAAGAGAGAAATGTCATATACATTCGTTAGCCCAACCTCATGACAGTTGAATGTTGCATTAAGACAAAAAGCACAGCATTCAGATGTTAGGTGTAAGTAACTGGAAAAAATATGACTTTTTGTTAATGTCAAGTCTCTTGCATATATGGGGGAGATTTATCAAAACCTGTCCAGAGGAAAAGTTGCTGAGGTGCCCATAGCAGCCAATCAGATCGCTTCTTTCATTTTTCACAGGCCTTTTGGTTTATTTACCAGTCTATGGCTCATATACAAAGCCATTCAAACTGACCCTGTAAGACAGCACATGTAGTTCCTAGGAGTTTATATTAATACTTAGGCTTACCATAAGCCCAGGAACACACTTTAACTTTTCATAGTGTTACAAGATTGATTCTGACAGCTGCAGTCCACAAAATTATAAAGTATGGAGCTCAATGTGGACTGCAGACTGCAGCTGTAGCTCGCCCAGAGAGGTTTGCCATCATAGACATGTCCCTCATGACCAGGATAGGCAATAAGTGTTTGATTGCAGGGACCTGACCGCTTGGGCTCCCACTGATCTTGAGAAGTGAACTCTCAAGGCTCCTGTCTGAGGCAGAGCACATACTCAAGTGCGGCTCCATTTTTTGCTCAACACTTGACTTTCTTTGGCACTCCCATAGCTAATGAATGGAGTGGTGTTCTACTATGTGCACTGCCACTCCAATCAGATGAAGCTTTGAGAGTTCCCCTTCAGGCTGCAGAGGTCCCAGCAGTCAAATCCTTTCCATTCCTTGAATAGGGGATAAGTATCCATGTTAGAAAACCTTTTTAAGGGTATGCTTAAATAATCCATCTTTTCATTTTAAAAATTTGTTCTGAATTTAGAAGATATGCACTTTAACATGCCGCAGATTCAGCCATGAATTATTCCCATTCAATGGGGCTAACTTGTGTAGTGCTACCTGTGATGTGTTGTCAATGCAGGAACTCCCTACTAAGTCAATCACTGTCTGAGGTGGGTCACGCCTTCAGCCAGTGACTTACCAAGTGGGAGGTTCCTATGAGAACAACACATTACAGGAAGCAGCATTGGGGACTGGGAGCCATCAGAGCGGTAGCAGTGATGGATTGGGGAAGGTGAGTATGTTTTCTTTTAGTTTTTTACAGCGCTTCAAGTTAAATATTACCGTATATACTCGAGTATAAGCTGAGTTTTTTCAGCACAATTTTTCGTGCTGAAAACGCCCCCCTCGGCTTATACTCGAGCAAACTCTCCACCTGTCAATCCCTTTTCAGTGGTCTTCAACCTGCAGACCTCCAGATGTTGCAAAACTACCAGCATGCCCGGACAGCTCGGCTGTCCGGGCATGCTGGGTGTTGTAGTTTTGCAACATCTGGAGGTCCGCAGGTTGAAGACCACTGTGGCCTTCGTCGTCATCCAGCCCCCCCCCCCCTTTTGTTTTGTACTCAACTCCCTTCGGCGGGAATGAAGGGTGAGCTGGTCCGGGCCATCTATGCTGCAGGGACCGTCCGGTGGGAGGGTTAGTCGTTGCGGGCTGTCCATTTTCACCGGGGGGGGGGGGGCTTGGGGCCTCTTCTCCACGCTTCGGGCCTGCCCCAGATTAGTGACGTTGCCTTGACGACGACACACAGGGACGTTCATGCGCAACATCCCTGTGCGTCGTCCAGGCAAAGTCACTAGTCCGGGGCAGGCCCGAAGCACAGAGAAGAGGGCCCCCCGGTGAAAATGGACAGCCCGCAACGACTAACCCTCCCCACCGGACGGTCCCTGTAGCATAGATGGCCCGGACCAGCTCACCCTAACTTCCTGCCGAGGGGAGTACAAAACAAAAGGGGGGTCTCGATGATGACGAAGGCTGCAGTGGTCTTCAACCTGCGGACCTCCAGAGGTTTCAAAACTACAACTCCCAGCATGCCCGGATGATGAAGGGGGGGGGGGGTGATGATGACGGGGGTCTGGATGATTACATGGGGGGATGATGTACTTCCCACCCTAGACTTATAGTCGAGTCAATAACTTTTCCTGGGTTTTTGGGGTGAAATTAGCCCTTGGCTTATATTCGGGTCGGCTTATACTTGAGTATATATGGTAAATATTCTATGCTGCCAGAATACCCCTTTAAGAATATAACAGCACGATTAAAGCAAAGAGTGATAAAGCAAAATCCCATCTCTTGTAGGCAGTAGTAAAATAGTTAAAGACAACAGCAGCAACTCTGTTTCTCAGCTTATAAGATTGGAAAGAAATGTTTAATGTTTCCTAATGGACTTGGAGCAGTACTCACACAATTAATTGGAAACCATTATTTGCTGACTTGCAGAATGCACCCTGCTGCACAGCTCAGCTTCTTCAGGAGATACTATAAACATTTGTATGGCTGGCATTTGTCCATGCTGTTCAATGTGCTCTTTTTACATTAAATAGAGAGACAGATTTTACTGGAATGACAGCAAATTTGCCAGTTTGCACAAGTTATGGCCGATGGGGTGCACACTGCTGGACTGAGGTTTTATGCAGTGCACATAAAACAGATGGGATGCATTCAATTACATTTAGCCAATATTAATGTGTACTCATCTACGTTAAACAGGGGCAGCCATTTTCACTGACCCAGTATTGATGGGTGCAAAGATCTAGTGACAGAACTGAGGCTTAATCCGTAATTATAGTGATGCACGAAAAAAAAAGTAATTTCTACTACGTCTGTGCACCATAATGGCCCTCATTTACTTAGAAAATCGGGTTGTAAGTCTATGTTGCTTTCTTACTCGACTGCTTTTTTCCCCTGGTATTTATTATTATGTCGCATCCTGTTTGTCGCACGTGGGTTTTGTTGGTTTTGGTTTCCAACTCCTCTGAGTTGTCGGGAAAAAATCCACAACAATTCAACAAATTGGGGTTGGAAACCTTTATAAATACGTGGGAAAGCTCAGAAATGTCGGGTTACGCCCCTTTTTCGGGTTTGGGAGAATCCACATTGAGTCTATCGGGGAAAAATGTTGCATCGTGACGCAGACTGGCGCACGATGTCTGCGACATGTCGCAGACAAAGATACGCCAAAAAAACCCGACAAAACAAGTCGGTTTAGAATAGTAAATGAGGGCCTATGTCTTCTTGGAATAGCAGAGTGACATCTCACTACCTGGAAGAAACTTATAGCCCTGCTCACCTGCAGTTTACTGGTTTCTGAAAAGAATGGCTAAACTATTGTGACAGAGTATGTTCACACGGTGGAAATTCTGCAATCATTGGAATGGCTGCATTTATTGTGCAGAAATCCAAGTTTTTTTCCCTGTAAATTCCTTAGTAAACTTATATAAAGGTGGGAAAATAATGTTACTAACATGCACATTCTGCCCCTATTCCGCACAAATTCTGCACACATTTCGTGCAAATTCAGCACTTTCCACAAAAATTCAAGCCCCATTGACTTTAATAGGATTCCTCTGCGGAATTCCACAAAATTATAAGACAACACTTTCGCAGAATTTCCGCAGCGGAAATACTCCTGTGTGAATGGGAAAGCAGAATCCCATTAAAGTGAATGGGCAATTAATTTCTGCCAAATTTACTGCAGAACGGAATTCTTGCAGTTCGCATGGAAATTCTTCCGTGTGAACATACCCTTAAACGCGCAGAGCAGTTTAATGTAGACTAATATTTTGCTACGAGCACTGCAATAGCTGCCATTAATGGTTATCTGACACTAGTCTGGAACCTTAATCTCTGCATTTTATTCAAGAGAATTATCTATGTAAATAGTTGGAAATACTTTGCATTACTTATCTTTCACTGATACTGAGCTGAGTTGTGACAATTGTCCAGAGCTGCTTTACAAATCCACTTTTTATTATGGAAACCAGTCAACTAACTAGTGGACAGACACAACCCGAACAGCTTATATAAGTGCCTGTAATAAAATGATTATTACATGTAAATGTGTTCAGGATATGTGCCTGATAAACTACTATAGATTTGGGAGATAATCCACAAATTTGAATGCCTGTGATTTCTGCCATTGACATGTGTAATTTGCACCTTATTCACAATGGGGGGTATTTATCAAAGGATTTATGTGTTTTTTTCCCTGTAACTTTGGCGTAATACTTTGGCGCAGGGTCTTTTTGCACCAAAGTTTCTCCACTGTCATTTTTACAACTTTCTCAAAATCACATGGTCCTGTGTGTGATTTTTACTTTGGTCAGTAATTCATCATTTGAGCCAATCGATCTTTGGTGCAATTTTGCGCCTTTAGGGTTGTTTTTTTTTTTGGTGCAATTCACCGCCAAGAAATTTTGCGCATGGAAAACACACATAGCAATGTCAGAAAATGTAAAGGCGTCAAAATACGTAAAAAAAAATTTTTTTGTGAAAGCAGCGACGCCTCCAGGGCTGCTCAATACTATCCTGCGACCTAGTTGTCTCTGAGGGACCTTCACCCTCCGTTGAGCCAGCATTGGACATGATCATACAGGTTCAGGAAAGGTAAGCATTAAAGTAACCAAAAAAAACACTCAAGTTAAAAATAAAATCCATTTCACATGGTGGCTATAAACCCCACAAAAGAAAATAACTCACGTCGCTTGCTGATATACTGCAGGAGGGACTCCGAAATGGCTGCTCTACAGGGTAAAATACGCGTCCTCTGTGGCGGTAAGTTCTGTGTAAAAGGCGCTGTGAACAGCTGATTTCAACATTTGCGCCAAAATTACTAACAACTTGCACCAAATGATAAATCTGGTGCATGTCCACGAAAACCAAAGTGAAAAAAAAAAAGGGTAAAAAGAAACTGTCAACAGACAAAATTGACAAATACCCCCCATTGTGTAAAGACAGCTCAACGCTGGAAGAAATTTTCAATAACCATCTGCCATAGGTTCACTCAGCCAACAGTTATCGTTCCTGAACTCCCCTTACACATGAATGTTCGGCACAGCTGAACGTTATGGGGGGAGATTTATCAAAACCTGTCCAGAGGAAAAGTTGTTCAATTGCCCATAGCAACCAATCAGATCGCTTCTTAAATTTTTCAGAAGTCTGTTTAAAAATGAAAGAAAAGAATTGGTTGCTATGGGCAACTGGGCAATTTTTCTCTGCAAAGGTTTTGATAAATCTCCCTCTATGTGTTCTCTGTGGGAAGGTGTAAGCACAGCCAGCCAGATCTGGCACCAGCTTATCTCTCCCCAAAAAAATAGATACGTCATTTGTTGATGGACAGTCGGGAGGCTGCCATAGACTTAAGGCCAGGTTCAGTCAATTAAAGGAAAGGAATCATGTAAAAAAACGTATCCCCTAACCGAAGTATAGGGGATAAGTTTTAGATTGTGCGGGGGGGGGGGGCTGCAATCTCCTGTTTAGAGCACCAGCTCTCCTATACAGCAGCGCGTCATGACCCCCGCCCGAAGCAGGGGTCACCACACCCCCTCCATATAGCTCTATAGGAGAGCCGTTCGGCAATCTTTGGCTCTCCCATAGAATTATATAGAGGGGGGCGGGTGTGGTGACGCGCCGCTGTATAGGAGAGTAGGGGTTCCAAACAAAAGATCACAGGGGGCCCCATCGCTCAGACCCCCACGATCTAAAACGTATCCCCTATTGTACGGACTTGTCATTTAAGTATGATGTGCCTATGATGTACAGCAGGTAAAATCAACTTCATTCATGTGAACAATACCAATGCATTTCTACCACTACAGTGCGGTCTTATTCATTGCCATGATCAAGACCACACTGTAGAAGCAGAAACATGTGAAGGTACCCCTATGCTTATCTGTAACTGTCTGATGGAATAAAGGGTATTTTACCTGCTACACAGGATGGGAAAATTGTCCTCCATACTGCCGGCAGTAAAAAAATAAAGAAATACATACCTTCCTTTGCTCTCCAGGTGCCTCCGGTAACCCACTCAGGTCTCAGCCGCGATCCTCTTCCTGGTTGCCATCGGTCGGTGAGTCATACTGACCAATCACCGGCCGCAGCGATGTCCCGACTCAGCCAGCGATAGGCTGAGCAGCAATGTGACGTTTTCGGGCCCCGCTACCTGCCCGACCGAGGACAACCAGGAAAAGGATCGCGGCGGATACCGGAGTGGGTTACCCAAGGCACCGAGGGAGCGAAGGAAGGTACGTATCTCTTTATTTTTTTTACTGCCGGCAGTATGGAGGACAATTTTTCCATCCTGGAGTACTCCTTTAGAGGTTTAAAGGTTCCCATACACATTATAAAAAAATTTAAATTAAAATTTACCTGAAGCCTCCAATTTTGTCCCAGCTCTCCCCCAACATTATCTGGGGGGAGGAAATCAGGAGGAAATTGGTGGGCTCAGATGTTGGCTTAGAGAAGGATCAGGCATGTTGAAATTCAACTGCCCGATCCATTTGATGATAGAAAACCTCCCCTCTCTATTCAGAAAACCTGAACACTTGACTGAACTAAATGTTCCTGAGTATAGAGGAATTGGGATAGATAGCTGTTGGTCCTATCTTTAGGGATGGCGCGTTCTCCCCCCTTAACCCATGCAAGGTCGACTTTCCCATAATGAATCCCTGGTCACTACACCTTGCATAGTCTCTGTTCACAAGAGCTGACATGTAGGGGTGAAAGACACACCAAGAAAGCAAGCTAAGCATGGGTCAAGGCTGGTACAGTTCTTTTGTAAACAGAGAGGAGGCCGAGGTCAGGGCTGGCAGCAGACGGCAGGACATGGTCAGGAACATAAGCTCATTCCTAACCAAGAACAGCTGGAACAAATGCAAACTAAAGAAGATGGAAACCAAAGGGAACATTTATGTACCACAAATCTAAATGCCCGGTTTAACAGTAACTAAGCCTGCTTTTCACATATCTATAAATATTTGTGGCTATTTATTCATCCCTGAGAGTAATAGAACATTTCCATTCTCGGCATGTCTACAGTTAAATCTCTGAATTTATCTGACCACTTGCTTCTTTCAGATTCAGAGCAGCATCTGATTACTATGGAAGAATTCATTATTCTACATTAATACTTGCATGGTAAAAGGATTGCTGAATATAAAATGCATGGGATGCATTTATAATCTAATAGAGATTATTAAGTGACTCGGGCTGTCCATATTAGTTAGCTTTCTAATAGAGATAGGAGGACATTAGGGAAATGTTAAATTGGAACAGTAGTTTAACCCCTTTAACATCCATTATGCATATTATACACTCATACTGACCACAGATGGCCCATAGCCTTGCATGCCAGTAAACAGCTGCCCCCAATAACAGTACAAATGCCACAGATGTCCCCTCAAAGTTGCAAAATTAACAGATTCCCCACATCACTGTACAACAGCTACAGGTGCCTCTCTACAGCATAACACAGCAAGAACCAATTGCCCCTCATAACAGTTGTACAGCCACAGACTCCCCACAAAACAATGAAAAAAAACAATGATACCCAGAATAACAATGTGCAGATGCCACCTATAACTGTGCAACATCCACATATACCACCCATAACAATGCAAGAGCTACAAATTCTCCACGTAACTGTGCAAGGTCCAGAGCTGCCTGTCAGGCCCAAGGCCTGATTATTAAAATCCTGTATGTGTATTATAAATTAATGCACCAGAGGAAGGGCTGGGTAGTGATCCCTTACTTGATCTAGTGGAGGAAGCTAAGAGCCAGGGATCCCTTCAGGATGTGGAGATCAATCCACAGCTCTCAGATGAAAGGAGGAGGCAGCTTAATCAGGTACTAGACCCCTTCAGTACCATCTTTGCCAGGGAATGCAGGGCCTGTGGTGTCAAGAAAAGAAATAGACGGTTAAGGGAGACAGATCTATCCACCTGGAAAGGCAAGATCTCTCTGTCCCCATCTTAAGGGGGAGGTGTCAGGCCCAAGGCCTGATTATTAAAATCCTATAAGTGTATTATAAATTATAACTGTGTGTGAGGTATTATCCAAGACCTGGGGGTGGAGGTCATTCAGACTGTGGGTTTGTGTATTGCATTTTATTGGGGGTCTGGCTGTTTGTTTGTATCTCCTTTGAAGTCATGCACTCTGGTCCTATCATATAATCAAACAGATAAGGGGTCAGGAAGAGAGATGCCCCACCTGGTGGGATCAGAGGGGAGGGGGGGAATGGAGTTTCCCTCCAAAGAAGCAGAGATAAGATTTAAACAATGCTAGACTCAGGTTGTTCAAGGTGTGCCCAAAGCTGACAAGAGCTGGACTCTCACTGAAGGACTGCTATACCATCATGCTGTAAGAACTTCATCTTTTTTTTCTGAACTTGCCTTGTTAAACTCTTTTATATATTGTTATACCTGTATGTCATTTGTTCCTGTATTTTTATATAAATTTAGCACTGTGATACCTTTCAGATTAAATGTTTAATTAATCAGCTCTGGTCTTTGATCTCTAAATATATGAGCTCACCTTTCTGAAGGCAGCTCTGGTGGAAACACATTTATCTAAGGGTTAATTTGGTGACTTGCTGGGGCTAGTAGTGGATACCCAGAGGTCTGGCGGCTTTAACCCTTGCACCATCACACTCTCTCTAATGTCTTGGCTGGACCGATAGGGTGTGATCGTGACACTGTCCCTTCCCCATAACATGCATAAAGGTGCCCCACATTACAGTTTGAGTTCATGGAGAACTGGGCCGACTTCGCTGTCGGATACCGGTTCTACCGTAGGGACGGGCTGCACTTCAATGGGGAGGGTGCTTGGGGAGAAAATGGAGGCAGGGGTTGGAATAGTAAATAGGGATAGGCTTCATAGGAAAAAAAAAAAAAACATAAACCATTGAATTGCATGTTGACTAATGCCAGAAGTCTGACCAATAATACTGACGAACTGGAGTTGATAATGTCTGAGGAGAATTATGACCTAGGGGGTATAACAGAGACTTAGTTGGACGATAACTGTGACTGGGCGGTCAACATACAGGGTTATAGTCTATTCAGGAAGGATCAGACAAAACAGAAAGGAGGAGGAGTTTGTCTTTATGTGAAATTGAGTCTAAAGGCCGCACTGCGGGAGGATATATGGGAGGGAAACGATAATATGGAGTCACTATGGGTAGAAATATATGGAGATAAAAATAAAAAAAATTCTGATAGGGGTTTGTTATAAGCCACCAAACATAATAGAAGAGGCAGAAGATCAATTACTGAGACAAATAAACAAGGCAGCAGATCAGAATGATGTGATAATAATGGGGGACTTTAACTATCCTGATATAAACCGGGAGACTGAGACCTGTGAATCTCATAAAGGAAACAGGTTTCTGACTATAGCTAAACACAATTATCTGTTCCAAATGGTGCAGGGCCCGACCAGAGGGGGCGCCCAACTATAATTAATAGTAACCAAAAGACCTGACAGAGTAACTAATGTGCAAGTAGAAGAACACCTAGGAAATAGTGATCATAATATAATACATTATAACTTGTTCTTCAATAAGGGAATCTCTCGAGGGGCCACAAAAACAATGAACCTTAGGAAGGCAAAGTTTGATCAACTCAGAGAAGCCCTTAACAATATAAAATGGGATAATGTCCTCAAAAACAAGAATACTGACACTAAATGGGAGACTTTTAAGACTATTTTTAATTCTCACCCTAAGAGGTATATACCTTATGGGAATAAAAGGGTCAGGAATAAAAGAAAACCAATATGGATGAATAAAAATGTTAAGGGGGCAATAAATGACAAAAATAAAATGTTATTTAACTATATAAATAGCAAAAAAGGTAAAAAATGAAAGTGTTGGCCCTTTAAAAAACAATAAAGAAGAAATTATAAACAGGGATCAGGAAAAACTATTAAACAAATTCTTCTCCACTGTATTCACCAAGGAAAATGAAATGCCAGGTGAAATACAGCGAGATAGGGTAAACTCCCCTGTACAGGACACCTGTCTAACCCAGGAAGAAGTACAGCGCCGCCTACAAAAAATCGAAATAGACAAATCACCAGGTCCAGATGGCATTCACCCCCCATGTTCTAAAGGAATTAAGTAATGTAATAGACAGACCCCTATTTTTAATATTCAAGGACTCTTTAGTAACAGGGACTGTTCCCCAGGACTGGCGCATGGCAAATGTGGTGCCAATATTTAAAAAGGGGTCAAAAGGTGACCCCGGGAATTATAGACCTGTTAGTTTAACCTCCGTATTATGTAAATTGTTTGAGGGTTTTCTACTAGATGCCATTTTGGAGCATCTTGATAAAAATAAATGTATGACTCCATATCAGCATGGCTTTATGAGGGATCGGTCCTGTCAAACTAACCTGATCAGCTTTTATGAGGACGGGAGCTCCAGACTGGACCAGGGGTAATCGCTGGATGTTGTATATCTGGATTTTTCCAAAGCATTTGATACGGTGCCACATAAAAGATTGGTGCATAAAATGAGAAGGATTGGGCTGGGGGAAAATGTGTGTAAGTGGGTAAGTAACTGGTTCAGTGATAGGAAACAGAGGGTGGTTATTAATGGTACTTATTCTGATTGGGTGACTGTTACTAGTGGGGTACCACAGGGGTCAGTATTTGGTCCTGTTCTATTTAATATATTCATTAATGACCTTAAATAGTAAAGTAGCAATCTTTGCAGATGGCAGATGAGGTTCAACAGATGAGGCAGATGAGGTTCAACACTGATGAGGTTCAACACTGATAAATGTAAGGTAAAGCACATGGGGAAGAAAGATCCGGGCTGGGATTACATATTAAATGGGAGCACACTTGGGAGGACTGACGTGGAAAAGGACTTAGGAGTCTTAGTTAATAGTAAATTTAGCAAATGTAAAATATGTGAACTGGCACTACTTATCTATTGCATCATGCTGTCGCAACAGATCGGGGTCTCTGCTTGTGTTGGTGGGGAGCTGTATATGCACAGTATGGTGGTGCTGACCAAAACAGTTCAATAGCAGTAGCAATAAATCTTCAAAAAAGAATTGAGGTCGCACTCACCAGTACATAAAAGCAGGTGCAGGATGGAGCGACAGGTGTTTCATGCTACTCAGCGCATCGTCTGGCTCTGAATACCTAACACCATAGGGGTATTCCAGGCAAAAACTTTTTTTATATATATATATCAACTGGCTCCGGAAAGTTAAACAGATTTGTAAATTACTTCTATTAAAAAATATTAATCCTTACAATAGTTATTAGCTTCTGAAGTTGAGTTGCTGTTTTCTGTCTAACTGCTTTCTGATGACTCACGTCCCGGGAGCTGTCCAGCTCCTATGGGGATATTTTCCCATCATGCAAGGGATATTCTCCCATCATGCACAGCTCATCATCATTGAGCAGTTAGACAGAAAACTTCAGAAGCTAATAACTATTGGAAGGATTAAGATTTTTTAATAGAAGTAATTTACAAATCTGTTTAACTTTCAGGAGCCAGTTGATATATAAAAAAAGTTTTTGCCTGGATAACCCCTTTAAGGACCAATATAAGTAAACCTGTATGCCCCTGAAAGACCAGGCCTGTTTTTTCAAATCGGGGATGTCTGTCTTTATTAGAGAATAACTCTGGTGACGTTTTGCCAATCACGTTAATTCTCACATAGTTTTTTGTCACAAGTTGTCCTTCATGTACATAGTAAAAGTAAGCCAATATCATTTGTAGTTTTTTTTTTTTTTTTTACAATGCAAAAAATCATGAATAACGATTTTTTTGCTATTGTAACACTGATAGGTTGCAAATATCTTTTTTTTTTATGTGCTATGCAAGGTTTGCAGAAATTTGAAGGTGGTAGAACATAGGAACTGCCCCCAAATGACACCATTTTAAAAATTAGACCCCTCAAGGTATTCGCTAGGGGGTACAGTGAGTATTTTAACACCATAGTTTTTTGTCAGGAATTATTACAAAGTCAGTGTTAAAAAATCGAAATTAGCTTTTTTCACAAATGCATCATTTGTGGGACATATTTTTTGTACATCACTTCTGATATTGAAAGAAATGCACCCTATATTTTATTGAGCTGCTTGGCCCGTGTTTGGAAATACCCCCGCTTAGGTTATATTTGGTTCCTTAGCTGCGTGGTAGGACCCAGAAGGAGAGGAGCGCCATTTGGCTTTCAGGGCATCATTTTAGGCCGAATGGATTATAGGCTAGTGCTGGGCGGTATCACCTAAAATTAATATCACGGTATTTTTTTGAATTATGGCGGTATCCCCGCTCTCCTACACCCCAACCCCGCCCCCCCCCCCCCCCCGGTGTTAGCTACACATGTCATCCCCGACTCTCCCGCACTCACCCCGCCTCCTCACGGGTCTCACCAGCTGGTGTCGGCCGGCAGCTGCTTTTCATGGAGGGAGAGAGAATCCTAGTATACCGCCGGGGAAGGAGCGTGTTACACGGGGAGAGAGCGCGTTACACGGAGAGGGGCGCCAGTTACAGGATTCTCCGCTCATCACGCACCGAGTAACAAGCGTGTGCCCGGCTTCCTGTCATGCCCGTACACTCTGGAAACTGCCTCTATGGTTCTGGAGGACTGTCAATACTCCAGAACCATAGATATAGTTTCCAGAGTGTACGGGCATGACTGGAAGCTGGGCACACGCTTGTTACTTGCTACGGACCCCCTGCTCATGGTCCGGGAAAGGTGAGGGCTCCACTGGCTGGGCTCTATAATTAATTCGGAAGGTGGGGGAGGGGCCCGACCGGTATAGCGGTATGGGCAAAAATCCATACCGTGGGGGAAAAAAAACGGTATCCGATATGAACCGGTATACCGCCCAGCCCTATTATAGGCCACACTTCATGCCTGCAAAGAAGCATACAGAACCCCATTTTGGAAACTACACCCCCTAAAGTATTCACCTAGACCAAAAGTGAGTACTTTGAGTCCTTTTTCTGTGGCTGGAATGGTTACAAAGTCAGTGGAAAAATGCTAATTTTCTTTTTTTTTCACAAATGCATTATTTGTGAGACATATTTTTTGTACATTGCATCTGAAAAGTAGAAAATGCGCCCCATATTTTATTACCCTGTTTGTTCCGTGTTCAGTAATACCCCCGCTTAGGCCCTATTTGGTTGCATGGACACAAAATGAGAGGAGCACCACTTGGATATCATTATACAAATTATAGGCCGCACTTCATCTTGCAAAGCATTCTAGCTGTCAGAACAATACTGCACCCCCAAAAAAGACCCCATTTTAGAAACTACGCCTCCTAAAGTATTCACCTAGGGCAAAAGTGAGTACGTTAAGCCCTTATTGTGTGGCTAGAATTATATCAAAATCAGTGGAAAAAAATAGCAATTAGCTTTTTTTCCCACAAATTCCTTATTTGTGGGACATCATTTTGGTGCGTCGCTTTTGAAATGGAGGAAATGCGCCCATACTTTATCATGCTGTTCGTCCCAGGCTGGGCAGTACCCCTACTTAGGCCATATCTGGTTGCCTGACACCTGGTAGGACCAAGAAGAAGAGGAGCCATTTGACTTTCAGGGCATCATTATATGAATTATAGATCCCACCCCATGCCTGCAAAGGATCGGAGCTGTCAGAACAATACCACACCCCTACAAGTGTATTGGCTGGACCAGGGACCGCTCTGATCAGTCCTTGGTCGGCTAGCAGTGACGTCGGCTAGTCTGTGACAGTTAAAGTTCCTGATGGATATATCCGTTATGTTGTGGGAATAAGCACCCACTCATGGCCAATATATCCATCACTGGGCATTAAAAGGAAAAATTAATCTTGAAAAAACTGGTTTGTTTTGCAGGGGGGGGGGAGTGGTTTATTTTGTTGGGTGATACTCCCCATTCATACTGCATTTCTGGAGGATAGGTGTCCATTGTTGTCACGATGCCGGCTGGCAGGTAGTGGATCCTCTGTGTCAGAGAGGGATTAGCGAGGACCGCGCTAGTGGACCGGTTCTAAGTCACTACTGGTTTTCACCAGAGCCCGCCGCAAAGCGGGATGGTCTTGCTGCGGCGGTAGTGACCAGGTCGTATCCACTAGCAACGGCTCACCTCTTTGACTGCTGATGACAGGCGCGGTACAAGGGAGTAGACAGAAGCAAGGTCGGACGTAGCAGAAGGTCGGGGGCAGGCGGCGAGGTTCGTAGTCAGGGTGGATAGCAGAAGTACTGGTACACAGGCTGTAGACACACAAAACGCTTTCACTAGGCACAAGGGCAACAAGATCCGGCCAGGGAGTGCAAGGGAGGAGACTAGATATAGCCAGGGAACAGGTGGGAGCCAATTAAGCTAATTGGGCCAGGCACCAATCATTGGTGCACTGGCCCTTTAAGTCTCAGGGAGCTGGCGCGCGCGCGCCCTAGAGAGCGGAGCCGCGCGCGCCAGCACACGACAGCAGGGGACGGGAACGGGTAAGTGACCTGGGATGCGATTCGCGAGCGGGCGCGTCCCGCTGTGCGAATCGCATCCCCAACGGCCATGACAGAGCAGCGCTCCCGGTCAGCGGGACTGACCGGGGAGCTGCAGGGAGAAAGACGCCGTGAGCGCTCCGGGGAGGAGCGGGGACCCGGAGCGCTAGGCGTAACAGTACCCCCCCCCTTAGGTCTCCCCTTTTTTTTGTCCGGTGACTGCCTCCCCTGGGATGAGGACACCGGGAAGAAATGGATGGTTTCCTCAATGGCAGGCAGTACAGCAGGAGTAGGAATGGGGAGGGAGGGCAGAGGGTGAAGCTTGGCACGGGGCAGGGAGACACAAGGACGGGAGCCATGAAGGGACACAGAGGCTTGCCTGATGGGACTGGGAGGGAGGGAGAGGCATTCCCTGTGGCAGGCAGAGTCCTTAATGACCTTAAGGGGACCGGATACAGGAGGAACCACAGGGTCACGGCAGGGAGTACAGGGAACCGGTTTAAGGCAGTCCTTGGAACAAGAGGGACCCCAACTCTTGATCTCCCCAGTGGACCAGTCCAGGGTTGGGGAATGGTGTTGAAGCCAGGGTAGTCCAAGGAGAATTTCGGAAGTGCAATTGGGAAGGACCAAAAATACAATTTTCTCGTGATGAGGTCCGATGCACATTAGGAGGGGCTCCGTGCGGTAACGCACGGTGCAATCCAACCTGGCTCCGTTGACCGCGGAAATATGGAGTGGCTTGACAAGACGGGTCACCGGAATGCGGAACTTATTCACCAAGGACTCCCGAACAAAATTCCCAGAAGCACCAGAGTCCAGGCAGGCCACGGCTGAGAGGGAAGAGCTGGCTGAAGTAGAAATCCGGACAGGCACCGTGAGACGTGGAGAAGCCGACTTAGCATCAAGAGACGCCACACCCACGAGAGCTGGGTGCGAGCGTGCGTTTCCCAGACGTGGAGGACGGACAGGGCAATCCACCAAAAAGTGTTCGGTACTGGCACAGTACAGACAAAGATTCTCTTCCTTACGGCGATTCCTCTCTTCCAGGGTCAGGCGAGACCGATCCACTTGCATGGCTTCCTCGGCGGGAGGCCTAGGCGCAGATTGCAATGGAGACTGTGGGAGAGGTGTCCAGAGATCGAAGTCTTTTTCCTGGCGGAGCTCTTGATGCCTCTCAGAAAAACGCATGTCAATGCGAGTGGCTAGATGAATGAGTTCATGCAGGTTAGCAGGAGTTTCTCGTGCGGCCAGAACATCTTTAATGTTGCTGGATAGGCCTTTTTTAAAGGTCGCGCAGAGGGCCTCATTATTCCAGGATAGTTCAGAAGCAAGGGTACGGAATTGTATGGCGTACTCGCCAACGGAAGAATTACCCTGGACGAGGTTCAGCAGGGCAGTCTCAGCAGAAGAGGCTCGGGCAGGTTCCTCAAAGACACTTCGAATTTCCGAGAAGAAGGAGTGTACAGAGGCGGTGACGGGGTCATTGCGGTCCCAGAGCGGTGTGGCCCATGACAGGGCTTTTCCAGAGAGAAGGCTGACTACGAAAGCCACCTTAGACCTTTCAGTGGGAAACTGGTCCGACATCATCTCCAAGTGCAGGGAACATTGCGAAAGAAAGCCACGGCAAAACTTAGAGTCCCCATTAAATTTGTCCGGCAAGGACAGGCGGAGGCTAGGAGTGGCCACTCGCTGCGGAGGAGGTGCAGGAGCTGGCGGAGGAGATGATTGCTGATGAAGTTGCGACTGAAGTTGGTGCACAATGGTGGACACTTCCGACAGCTGGTGGGTTAGATGGGCGATCTGTCGGGCTTGCTGGGCGACCACCGTGGTGATATCAGAGGCAACTGGCAGGGGAACCTCAGCGGGATCCATGGCCGGATCTACTGTCACGATGCCGGCTGGCAGGTAGTG
The DNA here is from genome assembly GCF_029499605.1 of Hyla sarda. Lineage (NCBI taxonomy): Eukaryota > Metazoa > Chordata > Amphibia > Anura > Hylidae > Hyla > Hyla sarda. The sequence continues at coordinate 83,068,922 of NC_079198.1, forward strand.
GATCCTCTGTGTCAGAGAGGGATTAGCGAGGACCGCGCTAGTGGACCGGTTCTAAGTCACTACTGGTTTTCACCAGAGCCCGCCGCAAAGCGGGATGGTCTTGCTGCGGCGGTAGTGACCAGGTCGTATCCACTAGCAACGGCTCACCTCTCTGACTGCTGATGACAGGCGCGGTACAAGGGAGTAGACAGAAGCAAGGTCGGACGTAGCAGAAGGTCGGGGGCAGGCGGCGAGGTTCGTAGTCAGGGTGGATAGCAGAAGTACTGGTACACAGGCTGTAGACACACAAAACGCTTTCACTAGGCACAAGGGCAACAAGATCCGGCCAGGGAGTGCAAGGGAGGAGACTAGATATAGCCAGGGAACAGGTGGGAGCCAATTAAGCTAATTGGGCCAGGCACCAATCATTGGTGCACTGGCCCTTTAAGTCTCAGGGAGCTGGCGCGCGCGCGCCCTAGAGAGCGGAGCCGCGCGCGCCAGCACACGACAGCAGGGGACGGGAACGGGTAAGTGACCTGGGATGCGATTCGCGAGCGGGCGCGTCCCGCTGTGCGAATCGCATCCCCAACGGCCATGACAGAGCAGCGCTCCCGGTCAGCGGGACTGACCGGGGAGCTGCAGGGAGAAAGACGCCGTGAGCGCTCCGGGGAGGAGCGGGGACCCGGAGCGCTAGGCGTAACAATTGTCATGTCAAAAAAGGGATGCCAATGTATATTGTGGCAGTCTCATTCAGAAATGAATGGAGCTGCAACAGTATACATCAGCATCACTTTTTTTGATGTGATGCTGACGGATACCTCTAACATACAGCTGAAACGCAGTATGGACGGGATGCAGTGTGGGGTCACATAGAGCACATCCGCAGCATATTTCACACCGTGGATGCCCCCGTCAGTCACAAGGGCGAGATCACTGCTGTGGCTCGGTAGCTCAGTGTGTCCGCTCATGACTGCCGGCGGGAAATCCGCCGCAATGAGTGGACACACAAAGCTACCGAGACGCAGCAGGGAGCTCATTATTGTGACTGTTGGCGGGCATTCGCAGCATGTAATATGCTGCGGATGTGCGCCGTGTGATCCTACACATTATGCATTTTATTTTTCATTATGTCTATTTAATAAATGTATTTTTATAAAAAATTTTTACACTTTTCTTTTTACACTTTTATTTATTTAATATTATTTTTTTACACTTTTTTTTTATTCTTTGGAATACTTAGTATTCCAAAGCATTGCAGTTATATGCTGCCTGCCTCTGGCATGTCCTGACAGGCAATAACCGGGGAAGACTTGGGGGTCCTTGTAAAGACCCCCGGCTGCCCAGGTAACTAGCAGCACCCCGTGATCATTGCAGGGTGCTACAGGAGAGAGACAGAGGGAGCCCCTCTCTCTGTAAAACTTCTAACAGCTCGCTGTTGCTTCCGACTGCGGCTGTAAGGGTTAAACTGCCGGGACCGAAGTTTACTTCGGTCCCGGCAGTGCGGTAGGGTTCCGTCTGCTGGGGATCACACATAGCGCCCCGCAATCACGCTGCGGGGTGCTGCATGGAAGACAGAGGGAACTCCCTCCCTCTGTCAAAACACTTACAGCCCGCGGTCACTTCTGACCGCGGCTGTAAGGGTTAAACTGCCGGGACCAAAGTTTACTTTTGTCCTGGCAGTACGGCAGGGTCCCGGCTGTGTGTCACAGCTGAGTTCCTGCCGTGATCATGTGGGTGCACTGGGCAGCACCCCCGAGAACCATGGACGTGTATACTCGTCCTGGTGCGGGAACGGGCATCCTGCCTGGACGTGTATACACGTCCATGGTCGTTAAGTAGTTAAATATCCACCTTCTAGACTCACCTGATTCATAATTACATGCCGGTCTGTTGTGTTTGTTCGGCAGAGGCTCCTTGTCTTCCCCGACAATCCTCGAGCAGCCGCTTCCTCTGACGTCACGTGATCCGACTCATGTAACAGCTGAATCGCCCATTCGGGGGCGGAGTGATTCTCCGTTACTGGGTCAGCTGTGCCGGCATCACTGAAGTGCTAAACACATGACTGGGTTGCATAACAGCCAAGGATTCCTTCTCCAAGGAGACGGGAACCTATGTATTCAACATCAACTTATTATGGAACCTGGCATTAATAGCAAAAGATATAGGAAGGGGAGGAAAGAAATTTTAAAGCCCAACCTTCTATTATACTACCAAAAGAGAGATATGGATAAGGTAGTAAATAATACAAAAAATTCCATACAATATGCTAGGTGCAAGAACCATAATTTATCATGTGTTCTAGGCAGCAGTAAAAGAACAAAGGAAAGTTCCATTCCCATAGTAAAAGTTAATTGTATTTATACATTTTCCACAAGAAAACCGACATATCTGTCTTATCATTTAGTCCTAGTGGACCCTTTGCTCCCGTGCGCATTATCCATCTTGCCTCATACTGCAATAATAGTTTTTGTCTATCTCCTCCATTGTATGGAACAGCAACCAATTCCAAACCTGCAAACTGTAAGATAGTAGGATCACTATTATGGCACTGCCTAACATGTTCAATAATCCGAGGTGATCCATTGCCCATCTGGATTGATTTGAAATGCTGTCTTATCCTGATGTATAGATAACGTATCGTCTTACCGATATAAAAAAAGTAATGACATTTCTAATTTTTGCCTCTTAATTGAAGATATTTTGCTTGCATATTATACCTACAATGGTCCATTGTCCACATCGATAATTTCCTTGGGGAGTTGCCCTACTTAACCAGTTCCTTGAAGTTTTTTTCTTTGTATTGATTAGAACTTATTTCACTTCCTAATGTTTTATTTCTTCTATACGAAAATAGAGCACCTCTTTTGGCAATTTCCGCCAATTCTGGGTCACTTTCTATAATATTCATATATTTTTGTATAGAATTCTGTATTGTCCTATCCATGTCTGAATGTTTTAAGGAGAATACAAATTTTCTCTCACCTTTTGTTCTTTTCCTTTTTGAAAGATCATTTCTGTTTACTTTTTTATACGCTTTTTGTATTGATGATAATGGATACCCTCTGTCTGTAAGTCTCCTCATTAAGTCATTTGCTTGTTTATCAAAAACACCTTGGTCATTATTTATTCTTCTTAGCCTAATGAATTGGCCATATGGAATGGCTCTCTTGACGTGTGTGCACAGACAAAGCAGAGCAAAGACACAGATACCCCTCTATTATATTGCAATAGCCAAAGATGTCTCACATAACAGTGCAACAACCAAAAATTATACATAAAAGTGCAACAACCAGTGATATCCCCATAACAGGACAACAGCTGCCTACCAGTGCCAGTACCAAAGCCATAGCTGCCTCACAGACACATATGCTTACCATTTTAATGCAAAGGCAAAAGGATGCCCCACATGACAGGGTGCAGAGCGAAGGCATCCCCAAAAAAAGGGTTGTCAAAGCCCTACATATTCACATTTAAACACTTTTACAATTTGTATAAGAAACATGTAAATGTATACAATAGCAGAGTACCGCAGAGTAGTAAGAAAGGGATTAAGACTGATGTATCTTACTCAGTAGCCCCTAACATGGCACAAAACTACGGTATTTAGGACTGAGGTTCATGCTCTTGGACAATGGTAGCAGTTCGTGGGTGTTGTTCACCTGCACTTTTATATGCAGAACAAATGGGTCTGCTGGGCAAACGTAGGAATCTACAGCCCACAGGCAATTACAAGAATCACTCAGCAGAGCGAGCGAGTCACATGATTACATTACATTATTAAAGTAATATTAATACAATTCACTATATTTTTGAAAATGTTCCAAATCCTGGATTTTTATAGATTTTTCAATAACCTATTCTTTCCAGCCTGAGAACTGAAGTTTATAGACTCAGGTCTCTGCTCACTCTATTACACAGAATAAAGTATTTACAGCAGTTTATTTGAACGTAAAGCTCTCGGGGGATCTGTTACTTTAAGAACTCATAGCTCCTCGGGGAGTGCATTCGTTTAATATACAAGCATTCATGGATCTTCTTCTGGGAAACGACTTGTGGTAGTAACACCTGCAGAGACTTCTGTAAAGAAAATAATTAAAAATCTCAATCTCTATTACATAGCGATCAATAATAAGACTGCAGTGGGAACTGATCTGCAAAACCAGGATATGTAGACAGAGGAATAGGAAATATTACATTACTGATAGCTGAAAAAGCCATACATGGCACTAGAGATAATGGTCAGGGGGTGCGTTGATGCCAGGCTTAGTAAAAAAAAGACAAGATATAATGCAGAGTGCCCAGTATTAATTTAACAATCAAACCATGAACGTTTTTATTAAGGTTGCACAAAGATAGCTAGACATGCCAAGAAGAAGAAAGATAGCTAGACATGGCAAGAGGTGTAGGTGTACGCTGCATTTGTGCCCACATTAATCATATCCATCGGCAGCATCCTGCTGAAAACGGGTTGCCAATGCAAACTGTTAGTGGGGGCAGAGACTTTTATGGTCCACGGTATCACCAACAGCCCCTTTTTTGGAGTCTACTTAAAATAGTGTGTATGTCGAGAACTAAGAAACTAAGCGACTCCATTCGGCCATAGAAGTCAAAGGCGTCCTATTACTAGAATATGTTTGTATCACATTTTTGGAGGGATGCAGACGAATACAATAAATGCGGGCACAAACGCAGTGTAAACCTACCCTAGGGGAAGGGTCACATGGAGCGCAACTGAAGCATATTTCATGCTGCGGATGTTCCAACGGCAGTCACAAATGGACTGCAGAGCAAGCTCCCGGCTGCAGCCAGGTAGCTCTGTGTATCGGCTCATAGTGGAGGTTGTCCTGCTGTAGAAATCTGCAGCCGGGAGCTCACTCTGCAGTCCTTCTGTGACTGCCATCGGCACTTCTGCAGCGTGAAATACGCTGTGCCTCATGTGACCCTGTCCTAATACTGTGTTTGCCAGTTATCCCACGTTTGTATGAAGTCCTATGTCACACTGGCCTTTCGGAAATAACTGGTTTCTGATTCTACTATAGTACTGCAGGTTTCTTACTTGGTCTGTTATACAGGATTGCTGATTGTAGCGTACTACGGCATTACAACTTATTACCTATTCACAGGTGCTAGGACTCCGACCAGAAACAACAATGGAAGACCTATCTCCTCCAATGTGAATTGTTGCAGTATGGCTGCTGGAGTGGCATGAATATGCCACTTAAATAGAGAAAAAGGTTTTTCTCCTGTTTAGGTGGGTCTACAGCCCAAATACAAGAGCTAGATGTTAAAGTTGGAAAGAGCACTCTCCTCCCATAGATATGAATGGAGGGGGCATGGCGTGACATCACGACTACGGACCCGAACCCAGCATTCAGAACAAAAAGTTCAGAATGCTGGGGTGGCGTGCAGGAGATTGTGGGAATTTCCAGTGGTGGGACCCCCGCGATTAGACTTCTTATCATAAGATGTCTAGGACCTGAAGTGCCCCTGTAAATCTCCTTTCACCATGGGCAATAAAAACACTTCCCCATAGGCACCAGGGTACTATAACAGATAGAAAGAAGTGAAAATCACTCTGCTCTTCTTTTCTGCAAATGGTGGTAAGATAGGTCAAGTCTTTGGCTCTTCACTCTCAGGGATGTAGTAAACCACAGGAGACTTTCTTTTTTGTACACTTCACTAACAGGTTTACTAAAGTCTAGAATTTCTTCTAGAAATGTAATTTCAGGGGATTAGTATTTTTTTAGATCACATTGCATATTTCAGAATAAAATATGCCGCCGGGGTCAGCTGACTAATGGGACTGTGCACTTATCTGTATAGGGTAAATTAAAGTAAAGATAAATCACATTAAAAATCTGGTTTAAGAAGACAATTCTTTTCTGCTATAGAATCATAATGTAGTAAAACCTTATACCATTTTTTTATACTACTACCATTAACAATAATAATTCAATGTAATTCCTTTATCTGCAGTATTTTTCCTATAAGAAATCATTTAAAGATACATAGCAGGACTTTACAAAGCCTCTGTTTAATTACTCTTTCCAGGGTATTTAATATAGCTCTGACATTTGTCCATTAAAGTACTAAGTAGACCTTATATCCCTCTGACAACGATCAATCTGAGAAGACAAATGCTGGCATCCCGCTTTCGATGTCTAATGATTTCCTTTCCAAGAAGATGAACTACAAATGGGTTTAGAACAATTAATATTAATGTATAAGGACACTACTGACATAAATGCAGCGCTGAAACAACAGGACTAGTCAAAAAGCAAAGTCTCCACAATCAATTAAACATAAAATCAAATATTAGAAGCTTTTCACATGTCAGCTGTATTCTGATCATCCATAGGGTTGTTATTGTAAGCCATTAGCTACTGGAATATTTGGTGTAGCTCAATTATCAGACCCTTAGGGTACGTTCACACTATGGAATTCCGCGAGACCCGTTCACAGTGCGAAATTTCAGCGGCGGACATATCCGCCGCTGAAACTGTTCAGCGCAAAGAAGGAACATGTTCATTCTTTGCGTGGATTCTGCAAGCACTGCATAGCCGTCAACGGTGACAGCTCAGTGCCCCGAGGCCCTAGCGCCGAAGTATCTTTGGCGGCGGCCGCCAGGTGGAATCTCCGCTCGCTGAATTCAATGCACCCTTATAGATATACAATGCATTCAGAACCCTTTCACTTTATTCACATTTTATAATGTGACAGCCTTGTGCTGAAATAAAAAAAATTATGTTTCTCCACCATCATTCTGCACTCAAAACCCCATTATAGATTGTAAAAAGTGGCTATATGTTTGCTATGCTGTTTGAAATGTAGCTCTGGGGGCCTCCCATTTTGTTGATCATCTCTGAGATGTTTCTACACCTTGTTTGGAGTCACCTGTAATACAGTTTGTAAAAGTTTTAAGACTTAAAAGGAGGGTAAAACCAATATTAATTTCCCCCCAATGACCCTAACCACACAGCCAAGACAAAACAGAAATGGCTTATGGACAATGCCTTGAGTGGCACAGCCAGAGCCCTGCAACCAATCGAACATCTCTGAAAAAATTAAACTGAAAATGGCCTCTACCAATGGTCCACATCCAACCCGACAGAGCTTGAGAGGCTCTGCAGAGAAGAATGGCAGAAAATTCCCAAATCCAGGTGTGCAAAACTTGTGGCATCATCCCCAGAAAGAATGGAGACGATAATCTCTGCCAATGGCACTTCAACTAATTACTGAGTAAAGGGTCTGAATACTTATGTCCATGCAATATTATGACCCCACAAAAGGGGTCAGGAAGTAGGCAAGTATTTGTTTGCTGAACTGTAAGCACAAAAACATTTCCAGTTAGCAATAGCAAAGCAATATATACAGAAATTACACAGTCGTAACAAAATGATAGTTTCAGGATTAGGTTATTTTTTTTCCATATAACACAGAAAATGACCTGGACAACAGCTTTACAGTTAAGCCGCCCCCCCCCCCCCCTCCCTCTTTTAGTTTATAATATATCTCTGGCAAAAAGGTTTCAAGCTGCCAACGAATGGAAGATTGAAAGCAACGCTGACCCCTTCATCTCTCTTCTCCGCCATCTTCTAGAGAGAAAGCTTTATTAACTAAATATACTGTCATCATAAATCTGTTATTCTTCCTGCTCTTTTATGTGCATACAGTTTTAGGGTTTTCTATACGCAGGAAAGAAGCTTTTCCATCAGCAAAAATGTTGCTATTGCTTAAAATAATAAAGCTGATTATTTCCAGTGATAGGGTGTTATCTGCTCATATCTCTGTCGCAGATTCCATAAAAAAAAAGCCGAGAAAAAAATTGAGCAGCTTGCAGGACTATTTTCCCCAATAAAATGATGGAACCCAAATGGACCCCATTATAGAGCAGTTTTTGTCCGTCCCGTGATGGTTCCAGCACTGTCATCGTCTAAGTTTTTTGTTCCTATGACTGAATGCAGATCTAAATGCAGCCTACGGTTAAGCTACACTGCGATTTTGCCCGAGATGGATTTGTGTGAAAGAAATATTGTTGTGTGGCACTTCAGTGACAACTCTGATCACTCAGGCCAGTGTATAGGGTCGCACCCACACATGGCCGACAGTTGAAAGAAAATGATCCAAGATTGATTTTTTTTTTAAACATTTATGGGTCACAAATTGACCCCATTCATTGACCATAGCTGGAATGCACTAAGGTTTTTGGTTGAATTGCTTCATAGCCCTAGCCTGGCCTCAGACAGTCCTCCCACCATTCAACCCTGTATAGAGAAAAGCAAGTCACAGCTACCATTGGCAATCTGAGAAAAGGGCTGCAGGCTATGGTAAAAGTGGTATTCCATTTTCAGAAAACAAAAGTTATTCTTTAAACAATGAACATGTATACAATTTTTTTTATATACGGTACATTTTTTTGTTATCAAGCTTTTCAAGATCTCTGCTTGCTGTTTAATTGTTAATTTGCAGTGAATACAAATCTTATCCTGGTCATCTGATGAACACACAGATGCAGGACTGCTTACAATACAGTTATCAAAAACTTGTGAATTAAAGGGGCACTCCGCTGCTCAGCGTTTGGAACAAACTGTTACTAATGCTGGAGCCGGTGTCGGGAGCTTGTGATGTCTTAGCTCCGCCCCTCATCATGTCACACCCGCCCCCTCGATGCAAGTCTATGGGAGGGGGTGGGGCATGACGTCATGAGGGGGCGAGGTTATGACATCATGCGCTCCTGGGTCCAGGGTTCAGAACAGTTTGTTCCAAACGCTGAGCAGCGGAGTACCCCTTTAAGTACATGAGTCTACATCACAAGACCAGGACAGATTTTTATCCACTGAAAATAATCAATGAAATAAACAACCAAATGACAACAAGCAAAAGGTTTTGACAGCAGTAAAGAATTCATACAGATACTTCATCACGCAGAAATTAACATTTATTTTCCGAACACAGGGTAACCTTTAAGGGAGTTTCCCCCACTATATTAATAGGACATACTATGAAAGATCAGTATTGGGTGGTGGCTTTATTGTGGAACAGAATAATAATAATTATGAGAAATAATGGGAAACAGATTTCCTGTTTAGCTTTTGGCTAAAGTGAGTTAATATGTTAGTTATTATTATTCTCTATATATTTTTCATAGAATTAAATGAGGTTTCCTCTTTGGAAATTCCTTCTAAGCATTCCTTGGTAATAAGCTGATCCCCCTGGTGAGACCTCCAGTGATAAACTGTAATCTGTAGAGAAACCTTGTAATAAGTGTTTAACGATCCTTCAGCGCCACCACAGGACAAAGCAAGTAATACGCAATGTCCATTCATAACAATGGGCTGTATGTCTTATGCTGGACAAGTCCTCGAGAGTGAAAGACGCTCTTCGTAGCTGCTTTTTACTCTGGTCAAAAAATTAGGTTTCTGAACAAAGGACCCCCTCGATTGACTCAGGATTCCCTAGTACAGTGTAAAAAATCTGGGCTTTCGAAACTGGAAAATATCTAAAGCTACAGTCTGTTGTATCCATAATAAACATAAATTAATGTAGTATTATCAGGTACATATGGTTTGTGATTTGTCTTCTAAAGTGAATTCATGATCGGTATAGGTAAGCATGCCCGTTCTCTTATTATGAACAGAGCGGTGAGGGAGGGCTCCTGCTTCAGCCAGTTGCCTTACAGCTAGTACGGGCTGGATGATCTCCTGGGACACATGTGGTAAAAGTTATTTGTACATTTGCCATACAGTACAATGAGACAAAGTAGAATGAAAGAAGGGAAAGGTTTCTCTGGATTTTTCTTGTTGTTGTGTATGTTCTATATTTACTGTCAGTTAGGACTCATTCACATTGCCGTTGGACTTCAATATTCGGCATTCCGTCAGCAATCCCGTCAGAATGACAGGAGTTTAGCGGAGAAAGAAATAGGGCATGCACTATTTTCTTTGTCTTCTAAACTACCGAATCCCTGAGGAACCCCAGGCCCGGACCAGGCAGTGTCCGTTGTGCTCCGACACGTTTCAGGGTTTGTTCTGATCAAGGAAGAAAAAAACCTAGCCTTACATCTGATGGACAGAAATGTGGTGTCACAGTACAGCCCAGGCAATCCGGGGACATCTTGTTGATCTGGGACTAGAAAGGTCTTAGAAATCGCTAAAAACTGGCAAGTGATTCCTTGCATTGGCAAACCAACTCTGTGTTTGTCCCTATTCACTACATAGCTTTATCTTTTTTACCCTTGTAATGTACTGCACTATGCTTCACAAACCTATCACACAGTTATGATGGGATATGACATATAAAGATCATACTTACTTTTTGCATATAGACAGACCGTTGTTCTACATCTCGCACTCTCTGTGCTTCCAATAAAAAATACTGTGTTTCTAAATAAAATAAAACAGCTTTATCACTTTCCATTGAATAAAGTAATAACACACACAATAATAAAAATACTCCACAGCTGCAGTACAATGCAAAATACTAAAGTGCACAGGAACATCAATCAGTTTTGGACAGGGTCAGTGACATTAATGAGAAAAAAAGTACCTAATGCTGTCCAATCCAATCTGTACAAGTACCAATACCTTCACTTTCATTAGATGTACCCTATGGGGGGAATTTATCATTCCCTGTGCCAGGCAAATGTTGCCCAAACAAATTTGCACACATTTTTGCCCCTCTAGTGCAGTGAATAATAAATTACCCTCTATGGGGGGAATTTATCGTTGCATATAGAGCTTTTTTTTTTCTCTATTTATGAACGCAAAAATTTGCGCAAGAGTTTTTTTGCATGTTTTTTTTTGTGCAAAATCTGATAGAATTCTTCATAGCCATGTCTACGGTTAAGTTTACCATAGAGCACTTTCTACTGTAGAATCGAATTTCTGAACTGCGTTTTTTTTCTTAAATGCAAAAAAATGCTCAAAAGCACAAATATACACCACCTCGGAGGACACGTACCAAAGTGTCAGAAAGCATCTGAGAAAGTGAAATGATTTTAGGACAGTTAGGACTACTACTCCCAGCATGGACAGACTCTGTCCATGATGAGAGTTATAGTTAAGGGGCTGAGGTGCAGATCGCACCGGGTCATTCTCCAGAGACCCACTGCGATCCGCATTTATTAACTGTAATAGCCGGTGGCAGATGCGGCTACACTGCGCTCCCGGCAGGAAATACTGTATATGCTGTCATCATTCATAATCCCCACTGCCGAGAAAAGCTATTCACCAATCCGAGCTCCTGTCTCCCGGCGGCGGGGATTATGAATTATGAGAGCTGCATAAAGGAGCTGGCGGGGAGCCCAGTGGAGCTGCATGTGACGCCGGCTTGTTAACTTAATAAATGCAGATCGCAGCGGGTCTCTGGAGAATGACCTGCTGCGATCTGCCCCTCAGCCCCTGTACTATAACTCCCATCATGGACAGAGTCCAGTACCACAGGACTGAGGCTCCTGTATACACTGTCACATTTCATAATCCCTGCCACTGGGAGACGAGAGCTCTAATTGGTGAAAAGCTATTCACCAATCAGAGATCCCATCTCCCGGCGGGGATTATGAATTATAAGAGCTGTATATAGGAGCCGGCGGGGAGCGCAGTGGAGCCACCGACTTGTTAACTTAATAAATGCGGATCTGCCCTTCTGCCCTTGGACTGCTACTCCCATCATGGGACTGAGTCTCTCCCATGATGGGATTAGTTGTAGTACCGCAGCACTGAGGGATGGCACTTGCACATCCCCCGGCTGCGGGACTTTAAGGACTACTACTCACATCATGGACTGACTCCGTCCATGATGGGAGTTATAGTCCAGGGGCTTAGGTGCAGATCACAGCAGGTCATTCTCCAGAGACCTGCTGCGATCCGCGTTTGTTAAGTTAACAAGCCTGCGGCACATGTGGCTATACTGCGCTCCCCGCCGGCTCCCATCGGGGAATACTGTATACGCTGTCACAATTCATAATCCCCGCCGCCGGGAGACCGGAGCTCTGATTGGTGAATAGATATTTACCAATCAGAGCTCCTGTCTCCCGGCGGCGGGGATTATGAATTATGACAGTGTATACAGGAGCCTGGACCCGGTGGGAGTGCAGTGGAACCGCATGTGCCGCCAGCTTGTTAACTTAATAAATGCGGATCGCAGCAGGTCTCTGGAGAATGAACTGCTGCGATCTGCACCTCAGCCCCTGGACTATAACTCCCATCATGGACGGAGTCTGTCCATGATGGGAGTAGTAGTCCTAAAAGTCCCGCAGCCGGGGGATGTGCAAGTGCCATCCCTCAGCGCTGCGGTACTACAACTACTCCCATCATGGGACAGACTCTGTCCCATGATGGGAGTGGTAGTCCAAGGGCAGAGGGACAGATTGAAAGGGGGTCTCAATCCAGAGACCCCCTGCAACCTTTACTGCTCCACCTTCTAGTGATCACATCTTTGGGGGCGGAGCTACACAGTCCAGGCCTGATTGTGTTCACATAATGCATTTTGCATAATGGAAACAGAGCCTTTCTGGCAGTGTGTCCCCAAACAGGGAGACTCCAGCTGTTACTTAACTACAGCCCCCATGATGGGGGTTGTAGTTTAGCAACAACTGGATGCTTCCTGCTTAGGAACATGCTACATTATGTGCGCTCTCCCCAGGGGAGAGTGCAAAAAAAACTTACTAACCCATATTTCTTGTTTTTCTTTTCTTCTCATTTCAGATACGTGAATGCGGAGCACTACGTCAGATTTCAGCGTTTTATTTATTTCAATAAAATGGTTAACGAGGGCTGTGGGGGAGTGTTTTTTAAATAAATGTGTTTTTCAATGTGTCGTGTTTTTTATGATTGAATTTTCAGGCTTAGTAGTGGAAGCTGTCTTAAAGACCGAATCCTTTACTAAGCCGGGGCTTAGCGTTAGCCCCAAAAACAGCTAGCACAAACCTCCAATTATTACCCTGGTACCCACCGACACAGGGGTGCCGGGAAGAGCCTGTACCCGGAGCGTCAAAAATGGCGCTCTTGGGCCTAGACATTAACAGGCTGGCTATATTTAGGCTGGGAAGGGCCAGTAACAATGGTCCTCGCCCACCCTGGTAAGGTCAGGCTGTTGCTGCTTGGTTGATATCTGGCTGATACTGAAAATAAGGAGTACCCTATGTGTTGTTGTTTTTTTTTGTTTTTTTTTATCAATTAAAAAAAAAAGTGCGTGGCCACCCCATTTTTTCAGTATCAGACAGATACCAACCAACCAGCAACAGCCTGACGTTACCAGGGTGGGCGAGGACCATTGTAACTGGCCCTCCCCGGTCTGCCTGTTACTGCTTAGGCCCAGGAGCGCCATTTTTGACGCTCCGGGCCTGTTGGTATCGGCTCTTCCCGGAATGCCTGTGGCAGTGGGTACTGTGGTAATAATTGGGGGTAAGGGCTAACTGATTTTTGGGCTAACGCTAAGCCCTGGCTTAGTAATGGATTCCGTATACAAGACGGCTTCCCCTACTAAGCCTGAAAATTCAAGTATAAAAAACACAACACATTGAAAAAAAAAATTTATTTAAAAAAACACTCCCCCACAGCCATCGTTAACCCTTTTATTGACATTTAAAAAAAAAACGCTGTTCATTGTCGCAATCCACCGAATCTGACGTAGTCCTCTGCATTCACGTATCTAAAATTTGAAGAAAAAAACAATAAAACTACAACACAATTTCTGTGATTTTTACACTTTCAAAAAGCTGGTGTGAAATTTATATGTAAACTGGACTCTCACCCCTTTGAAAATATCATGTAAAGCAGACAATATACGTTGACATGCCCACTTTTACAAAACTGACGTGAACAGTGTATACCGCCAAAATTTTGGTGTGAAATTGATTTCTTTTTGTGCAAAATTCTTTATGAATCTCCCCCTCTGTGTACTTTATAAAGATTTATGATTTTACTATTGTGCAGAGTTTTGTTCGGCACACACTGCTGCTCCAGCACTTCTAGCTATGTGAGCAGTGTACTGCAGGAAAATGCCACAGCTCTGTGAAGAGTGCGGTAGAGAAGGAGTGCACGGTAGAGTGAGGGGGGAGGGAGTTTCTATATTTGCACAAAATTTATCAAAGGAGTGCACAACCTTTGTAAATTTTGAGCAAGAGTGTAAATTAGCCAAGCAGCGTAAAGGTGTAGATCTGTGTCTACAATAGACACCTAATGATAAATCTCCCGCCTTTGTGTTTACTGCTTTTAAGCAAAGAGGTTGAGATGCATTTTCATAAACTTACTGAAACCAAGATGTAACTACTAATAGGAGGACATCTATCATTTCTTGCCCCAGCACATTGTTGCAAAATTGTGCAATTCAAGCAAAAAATGTTGTGCAACTTTATGTATAAACATTGCATGAACTGAGCATGTGCAAAATATGTTAACAATTTCGCTACTCTCCACCGGTGCAGGGTAGGATCAATTTCCTCAACCGGCTATACTGTGTATACATTTTTTATTGCTTTAATGAAAAATCTCCTTTGCATTGTGTCTACAGCTTCTACACAGGCCTATGTGTCTCCATTGGTTGCAAACTACAAACAAACATTGTGTAGTCTACTCCTGCAGTCATCATCCCTTCCATCTTCCCATATGAAAGCTGTCACGTAGTAGAGGACTGAGGTTCCCCCATATACAGCAATGTTACTCTATATTCTAATTTAGAAGCACTCGGACAAGGGCCATATTTATCACAAGGCACTAGAGGTATAACGACTAGGATAAGGGGGGTGGTGCCAGGTGACATTAATAAAAATCCATTATTTCTACATATATTTTTATACTCCCTCTCCTCTGCCTCCTCCTAGAATTATTGGTAAAATGCCCTTTTTGGAGGGGGGGGGGGGGGGGGGGTCGCACCACAGGCCGCACAGCCGAATTGAGTGCTGATGGAGCAGTGGAAGCATCTATCTACAGCTCCACTGATCAGCACAGCCTACCTGAGAGTATGTTCACACAATGGAATTCCACATGGAGATTCCGCAGTAGCAGAGTCTGCCGCACTGTTCACACACTGGAATTTCACCAGCAGATGTTTCTGGAACGGCACATTTCCGAGCAGTCCTAGCGCTAGCTTGTTCTGCTAGCGCTCTGCTGTTGGGGCAATGTTAACATTGCCCGTGTGAACATAGCCTGAAAGCTAGCTGTTGCATCAAGAAAGAACCCCCTGCCTCATCCCATTTACTGAAGACCCAAATATACATTAGAAAAGTGATGTCCAACCCTGCTGACCTCATCATGTTTTTTAATTCTGATCACCTCATTGCTAAAATCACTATTCTGCTGTTACATCTTGCCTTGCTATATTGGTTTTGACTGTTATTTGTTTTTGCATAAAAATAGCCTTTTTCCTTTTAACGGCTGGAAATAATGGCCACAAAAAAAGAGCCAAATTTTAGCAAAATCATCCACAATAAATAAGGTCATTGAATTAACAGCCGATGCATTTTTGGGTGATATTTTACCTCATGTGCACTAATGGACGAGTTTCTATAGACTACATGAGAAAACACTATTGCGTGGAAATTGACAGATTTTAAAAGTGAAAATATCGATTTACAGCTTTATTTTAGTCCATACTTCCCATCCCTACATCACAATGGGTTGAGAGGTATCAAGATGGCCACTGTGAGCAGTCCGTTCACAGAATGCAGACTGCTGTAAACACTTAAAGGGGCACTCCGGTGGAAAAAAAATTATATCAAATCGACTGGTGCCAGAAAGTTAACCAGATTTGTAAATTACTACTAATTAAAAATCTCAAGCCTTCCAGTACTTGTCATCTGCTGTGTGTTCCAGAGAAAGTTGTATAGTTCTTTCCAGTCTTACCACAGTGCTCTTTTCTGCCACCTCTGTCCGTGTCAGGAACTGTGCAGAGGAGGTTCGCAATGGGGATCTGCTCATGCTCTGGACAGTTCCTAAATCGGACAGAGGTGGCAGCAAACAGCACTGTGGTCAGACTGGAAAGAACTATACAACTTTCTCTGGAACACACAGCAGCTGAAGGCTTGAGATTTTTAATTCAAAGTAATTTACAAATCTGACTAACTTTCTGGCACCAGTTGATTTGAAAACATATGTTTTCCACTTGTTTTCTACCAGAGTACCCCTTTAATAATTCATAAAACAAGCAGTGTTGTCTAGGTTGGTTATTCAATACAAACTATCTCTACTTGGCAGCTCATATGGTCCTACACACTGGGGTCTGAACCGCAGTCCAGGCGTTGGACCTCTGTATATTGGATTGCGGTTACTTATCTTAAATACAATAAATGTCGGTGCTTTACACTTACTGAGTTCATCCAGTTCCTGTTGTGTGTCATTCTTTCCTAATTAAAAAGAAAAATACAAATAGATTTTTCTTCACAAGATATAAGCACAATAGTACATTAACAGCAACACATCCGTCAATCACTCCCCCCATAATATCTATGCAGGTGCCTTATTATCTCTCGCTCCTCATAGTGATTTTGCTTTTATAAGAATTCATTATAGGGGATGAGTGAGTAGAAGTAAATGTGTATTGATCTTTCTAATTCTGTATTCCTGACAAGGCGCTTTAGCTGAAGTGTCATTTTTGTGAACCCAAGGCCTATGTAATGTAGCGATTAGAGGATTAATGGTGGAGTGAAGGCTGCACGGGTCCAGCATACTATGCGGCTAGACAGGTGGATTTCTGGATACACTGTAAACCATTCCTTACGTTTATATTGCTATATGACAACAGGAATCAATAGTATATATTTAGAATGCCTTATTATTTTTCATGATATGTAAACCCTACTATGATAAGTAATAATAAGAAGATATTAGAACAGTTCACATCTTCCTGCTTGTGACTGTGGTTTTTAGATACACAGGTTGTTTCCAGTTGGCCCTTCCACCCCTAGACATCGTATCCCCTTTCCAAATCTTTCCTGCAGCACAACCGGTCATCTGGTGCACGGAGCGAACGGATGACTGGCGATGCAGGGGCTGGAGGATTGTGACATCATGGCCCCACCCCTCGTGATGTCACGGCCACCACACCCCCTCCTATAGACTTGCATTAAGGGGTCGGGCAGTGGCCATGCCCCCTCCCATGCACTGTGGGGTCGGGGCGTGACGTCACAAGGGGGAGTGGCCGTAACGTCACGATCCTCCAGCCCCTGCATCGCCAGGCATCAGGCACAGAGCAAAGCTCGCTCCGTGCACCAGATGACACGGGGTGCTGCAGGAGAGATTGCAGGGGTTCCCAGCGGCAGGACCACCGCGATCAGACATCTTATCCTCTATCCTTTGAATAGGGGATAAGATGTCTGTGGGTGGAGTACCCTTTTAAAGGAAATCTGTCAACAGTTCCACCATCACTAATCTGCTGGCACAGGGTAATAGTGTGGGTTACGCTGATCTCAACAACTCCAGCATGTAGCAGATACATTGCAGGTCCCGGTAGGGCAGTCACTGCTGTTGTGTGTGGAGACCTCTGATGATCATGTGACAGGAGAGAGCGTATCTAGAGTTACATGTTCCCTGTGTATAATGGAGCTCATGTCCATGAAC
Organism: Hyla sarda; assembly: GCF_029499605.1. NCBI lineage: Eukaryota > Metazoa > Chordata > Amphibia > Anura > Hylidae > Hyla > Hyla sarda. The sequence continues at coordinate 83,086,456 of NC_079198.1, forward strand.
AATTATGATTAGAGCGGTGCACAGGGCTGAGCCGGGCGGGCAGAAGTGTGCACCTCCACTGCCCCATAGCACTTCATTTGCATAATTTGATTTTCGGCCACAACTCAAGAACTGAGCCACATAGAAAAAAAAAGGTAAACAGCATTGGAATCAGCATCACTCACATGACCGCTACTAGATGAAGCTAGGTGAAAAGTGTCGGAGGGTGCAGTGGGGATACATCCATATGACTTTTGTACTGGCACTGGCACTTTGGTTTGCTATTTTTGCATTATTTATTTATATTAATTGCTGCTACTATTTGGATTTTCAAAGTCCACTGTAAAAAAATGATTTTTATATAAAAAGCGATCAAAAAGTTTGATCAAAACAAAGATAAAAACTTCAGATCACGACGCAAAAAATGAACCCTCATACCGCCCCGTATGTGGAAAAATAAAAAAAAGTTATAGGAGTCAGAGTATGACAATTTTAAACATACTAATTTTGGTGCATGTAGTTATGATTTTTACCAGAAGTACAACAAAATCTAACCTATATAAGTAGGGTATCATTTTAATCGTATGGGCCTACAGAATAAAGATAAGGTGTCATTTTTACAGAAAAATGCACTGCGTAGAAACAGAAGTCCCAAAAGTTACAAAATGGCATTTTTTTTTCTATTTTGTCCCACAAATATTTTATTTCTGGCTTCGCCATAGATTGGGTAGTAAAATGATGTCATTACAAAGTAAAATTGGCGGTGCAAAAAATAAACCATCATATGGATTTTTTGGTGCAAAATTGAAAGGGTTATGATTTTTAAAAGGCAAGGAGGAAAAAATGAAAGTGCAAAAACGGAAAAAACACTCAGTCCTTAAGGGGATAAAGTAGTAAAACTAAATAAAACTTACCGTATATACTCGTGCTGAAAACACCCCCCTCGGCTTAAACTCGAATGAACTCTCCGCCCTCAGTGGTCTTCAACCTGCGGACCTCCAGATGTTTCAAAACTACAACTCCCAGCAAGCCCGGGCAGCCATCGGCTGTCTGGGCTTGCTGGGAGTTGTAGTTTTGAAACCTCTGGAGGTCCACAGGTTGAAGACCACTGCGGCCTTCGACATCATCCAGCCCCCTCCTCTCCTCTCACCCCCTTTAGTTTTGTACTCACCTCCGTTCGTCGGGACGTTAGGGTGCGCTGGCCCGGTTCTGCAGGACTGTCCGGTGGGGAGGTCGTCCGGTGGGATAGTGGTTCCGGGCTGCCATCTTCACCGGGGGGCCTCTTCTCCGTGCTTCGGGCCCGGCCCCGAAATAGTCACGTTGCCTTGACGATGACGCAGAGGGACGTTCATTACCAACGCCCCTCTGCGTCGTCGTCAAGGCAACGCCTCTAAGGTGAAGATGGCAGCCCGGAACCACTATCCCCCCGGACGACCTCCCCACCGGACCAGCGCACCCTAACGTCCCGCCGAGCGGAGGTGAGTACAAAACTAAAGGGGATGAGAGGGGGGGAGGGGGGCTGGATGATGTCGAAGGCCGCAGTGGTCTTCAACCTGCGGACCTCCAGAGGTTTCAAAACTACAACTCCCAGCAAGCCCGGACAGCCGATGGATGCTCAGGCTTGCTGGGAGTTGTAGTTTTGAAACATCTGGAAGTCCGCAGGTTGAAGACCACTGTATCAGACTTTGACAAGCGGTGATGATGAAGGGGGGGGGGGCTAATGACATGTGGTGACGATGACAAGGGGATGATGAAGGGGGGGTGTGGGATGATGACAAGGGGATGATGAAGGGGGGTGTGGGATGATGACAAGGGGATGATGAAGGGGGGGGTGGGATGATGACAAGGGGATGATGAAGGGGGGTTGTGGGATGATGACAAGGGGATGATGAAGGGGGGGGGTGGGATGATGACAGGCGGTGATGATGAAGGGGTGATGATGACAGGGTGATGATGATGAGGGTGTTAATGACGGGGGTCTGGATGATGACAGGGGGGATGATGTATTTCCCACCCTAGGCTTATACTCGAGTCAATAACTTTTCCTCGGATTTTGGGGTGAAATTAGGGGCCTCGGCTTATATTCGGGTCGGCTTATACTCGAGTATATACGATATAGATATATATATATATATATATATATATATATATATATATATAGTATCATTGTAATGGTGCATCTCTCACAGAAAAGGATTGCAGTAACACATGTTTTGCTATACACATGTTTATTCCCTTTCTGTGTATTGGAAATAAATAAAAAAAAGGGAGGAAATTAAGCAAATTGGACATAATGGCACACTGTCACGATGCCGGCTGGCAGGTAGTGGATCCTCTGTGCCAGAGAGGGATTGGCGTGGACCGTGCTAGAGGATCGGTTCTAAGTCACTACTGGTTTTCACCAGAGCCCGCCGCAAAGCGGGATGGTCTTGCTGCGGCGGTAGTGACCAGGTCGTATCCCCTAGCAACGGCTCAACCTCTCTGGCTGCTGAAGATAGGCGCGGTACAAGGGAGTAGACAGAAGCAAGGTCGGACGTAGCAGAAGGTCGGGGCAGGCAGCAAGGATCGTAGTCAGGGGCAACGGCAGGAGGTCTGGAACACAGGCTAGGAACACACAAGGAACGCTTTCACTGGCACTAAGGCAACAAGATCCGGCGAGGGAGTGAAGGGGAAGTGAGGTGATATAGGGAAGTGCACAGGTGTAAACACTAATTGGAACCACTGCGCCAATCAGCGGCGCAGTGGCCCTTTAAATCGCAGAGACCCGGCGCGCGCGCGCCCTAGGGAGCGGGGCCGCGCGCGCCGGGACAGAACTGACGGAGAGCGAGTCAGGTACGGGAGCCGGGGTGCGCATCGCGAGCGGGCGCTACCCGCATCGCGAATCGCATCCCGGCCAGAGGCGGTATCGCAGCGCCCCGGGCCCGGAGCGCTGCAGTGAGAGGAGTGTAGCGAGCGCTCCGGGGAGGAGCGGGGACCCGGAGCGCTCGGCGTAACAGTACCCCCCCCCTTGGGTCTCCCCCTCTTCTTGGAGCCTGAGAACCTGAGGACCAGACTTTTGTCCAGGATATTGTCCTCAGGTTCCCAGGACCTCTCTTCAGGACCACAACCCTCCCAATCCACTAAAAAGAAGGTTTTCCCTCTGACCTTTTTAGATGCCAAAATTTCCTTGACGGAGAAGATGTCCGAGGAGCCGGAGACAGGAGTGGGGGAAACAGATTTGGGAGAGAAACGGTTAATGATAAGTGGTTTAAGAAGAGAAACATGAAAGGCATTAGGAATACGAAGAGAAGGAGGAAGAAGAAGTTTGTAAGAGACAGGATTAATCTGGCGCAAAATCTTGAAAGGACCAAGATAGCGTGGTCCCAACTTATAGCTAGGGACACGGAAGCGGACATATTTGGCGGAGAGCCATACCTTGTCTCCAGGGGAAAAAATGGGAGGAGCTCTTCTTTTCTTATCCGCGAATCTCTTCATGCGTGAAGAAGCCTGTAAGAGAGAATTTTGGGTCTCTCTCCATATGATGGAGAGATCACGAGAAATTTCATCCACAGCGGGCAGACCAGAGGGCAAGGGGGTAGGGAGGGGGGGAAGAGGGTGACGGCCGTACACCACGAAAAACGGGGATTTGGAGGAAGATTCAGAGATTCTGAAATTATACGAGAATTCGGCCCAAGGTAGAAGATCTGCCCAGTCATCCTGGCGGGAGGAAACAAAATGTCGTAAATAGTCACCCAAGATCTGGTTAATTCTTTCTACTTGTCCATTGGATTGAGGATGGTATGCAGAAGAAAAATTTAATTTAATCTTGAGTTGTTTACAGAGAGCCCTCCAGAATTTAGACACAAATTGGACGCCTCTATCCGAGACGATCTGCGTAGGCAACCCGTGAAGACGAAAAATGTGTACAAAAAATTGTTTAGCCAACTGAGGCGCTGAAGGAAGACCAGGAAGAGGGATGAAATGTGCCATTTTGGAGAATCGATCAACGACCACCCAAATAACAGTGTTGCCATGGGATGGGGGTAAGTCAGTAATAAAATCCATACCAATCAGAGACCAAGGTTGTTCGGGAACAGGCAGAGGAAGAAGAAAACCAGCGGGCTTCTGGCGAGGAGTCTTATCCCGGGCACAGATAGTGCAGGCCCGCACAAAGTCCACGACATCAGTCTCTAGAGTCGGCCACCAATAGAAGCGAGAGATGAGTTGCACAGATTTCTTGATGCCCGCATGACCTGCGAGATGGGAGGAGTGACCCCATTTGAGGATTCCGAGGCGTTGGCGTGGAGAAACAAAGGTCTTTCCTGGTGGAGTTTGCCTGATGGAGGCTGGAGAAGTGGAAATCAGGCAGTCAGGAGGAATGATGTGTTGAGGAGAGAGTTCAATTTCAGAAGCATCTGAGGAACGAGAGAGAGCATCGGCCCTAATGTTCTTATCAGCAGGCCGAAAGTGAATTTCAAAATTAAATCGGGCAAAGAACAGAGACCACCTGGCCTGACGAGGATTCAGCCGTTGGGCAGACTCGAGGTATGAGAGGTTCTTGTGATCGGTGTAAATAATAACTGGAAATCTTGATCCCTCCAGCAGATGCCTCCATTCCTCAAGTGCTAATTTAATGGCTAGAAGCTCTCGATCCCCGATGGAGTAGTTCCTCTCCGCCGGAGAGAAGGTCCTAGAAAAAAACCCACAAGTAACAGCATGCCCGGAAGAGTTTTTTTGTAGAAGGACAGCTCCAGCTCCCACTGAGGAGGCATCAACCTCCAATAGGAAGGGTTTAGATGGGTCAGGTCTGGAGAGCACGGGAGCCGAAGAGAAGGCGGACTTGAGTCGTTTAAAGGCGTCTTCCGCTTGAGGAGGCCAAGACTTGGGATCGGCATTTTTTTTGGTTAAAGCCACAATAGGAGCCACAATGGTAGAAAAATGAGGAATAAATTGCCTGTAATAATTGGCGAACCCCAAAAAACGTTGGATGGCACGGAGTCCGGAGGGGCGTGGCCAATCTAAGACGGCAGAGAGTTTATCTGGATCCATTTGTAGACCCTGGCCAGAGACCAAGTATCCTAGAAAAGGAAGAGATTGGCATTCAAACAGACATTTCTCAATTTTAGCATAGAGTTGATTGTCACGAAGTCTCTGAAGAACCATACGGACATGCTGGCGGTGTTCTTCTAGATTGGCCGAAAAAATTAGGATATCATCAAGATATACAACAACACAGGAGTATAACAGATCACGAAAAATTTCATTAACAAAGTCTTGGAAGACAGCAGGGGCGTTGCACAGGCCAAAGGGCATGACCAGATACTCAAAGTGTCCATCTCTGGTGTTAAATGCTGTTTTCCACTCATCCCCCTCTCTGATGCGGATGAGGTTATAGGCGCCTCTTAAGTCCAATTTAGTAAAGATGTGGGCACCTTGGAGGCGATCAAAGAGTTCAGAGATGAGGGGTAAGGGGTAGCGGTTCTTAACCGTGATTTTATTAAGTCCGCGGTAGTCAATGCAAGGACGTAGAGAGCCATCTTTTTTGGACACAAAGAAAAATCCGGCTCCGGCAGGAGAGGAGGATTTACGGATAAAGCCCTTTTTTAGATTCTCCTGGACGTATTCAGACATGGCAAGAGTCTCTGGGGCAGAGAGAGGATAAATTCTGCCCCGGGGTGGAGTAGTGCCCGGGAGGAGGTCGATAGGACAATCATAAGGCCTGTGAGGAGGTAGAGTCTCCGCTTGTTTTTTGCAGAAAACATCCGCGAAGTCCATATAGGCCTTAGGGAGACCGGTTACTGGAGGAAGCACAGAGTTACGGCAAGGGTTACTGGGAACCGGTTTTAGACAGTCCTTGGAACAAGAGGGCCCCCAACTCTTGATCTCCCCAGTGGACCAATCCAGGGTTGGGGAATGAAGTTGAAGCCAGGGAAGTCCAAGGAGAATTTCCGAGGTGCAATTGGGGAGGACCAAAAGTTCAATCCTCTCGTGATGAGATCCGATGCTCATTAGAAGGGGCTCCGTGCGGAAACGTATGGAACAGTCCAATCTTTCATTGTTTATACAATTGATGTAAAGGGGTCTGGTGAGACTGATCACTGGGATGTTGAACCTGTTGACGAGAGAGGCCAAAATAAAATTTCCTGCAGATCCAGAGTCTAAGAAGGCCACAGAAGAGAAGGAGAAGGCAGAGGCAGACATCCGCACAGGCACAGTAAGACGTGGAGAAGCAGAGTGGACATCAAGGATTGTCTCACCTTTGTGCGGAGTCAGGGTACGTCTTTCCAGGCGGGGAGGGCGGATAGGACAATCCCTCAGGAAGTGTTCGGTACTAGCACAGTACAGGCAGAGGTTCTCCATGCGGCGTCGTGTCCTCTCTTGAGATGTCAGGCGAGACCGGTCGACCTGCATAGCCTCCACGGCGGGAGGCACAGGAACAGATTGCAGGGAACCAGAGGAGAGAGGAGCCGAGGAGAAGAAACGCCTCGTGCGAACAGAGTCCATATCTTGGCGGAGCTCCTGACGCCTTTCGGAAAAACGCATGTCAATGCGAGTGGCTAGGTGAATAAGTTCATGAAGATTAGCAGGAATTTCTCGTGCGGCCAGAACATCTTTAATGTTGCTGGATAGGCCTTTTTTAAAGGTCGCGCAGAGGGCCTCATTGTTCCAGGATAATTCAGAAGCAAGAGTACGGAATTGTACGGCATACTCGCCAACGGAAGAATTACCCTGGACCAGGTTCAACAGGGCAGTCTCAGCAGAAGAGGCTCGGGCAGGTTCCTCAAAGACACTTCGAATTTCCGAGAAGAAGGAGTGTACAGAGGCAGTGACGGGGTCATTGCGGTCCCAGAGCGGTGTGGCCCAAGCCAGGGCTTTTCCAGACAGCAGGCTGACTACGAAAGCCACCTTAGACCTTTCAGTGGGGAACTGGTCCGACATCATCTCCAAGTGTAATGAACATTGGGAAAGGAAGCCACGGCAAAGCTTAGAGTCCCCATCAAATTTATCCGGCAAGGATAGTCGTAGTCCAGAAGCGGCCACTCGCTGCGGAGGAGGTACAGGAGCTGGCGGAGGAGATGGTTGCTGGAGCTGTGGTAGTAACTGTTGAAGCATAACAGTCAGTTGAGACAGCTGTTGGCCTTGTTGCGCAATCTGTTGTGACTGCTGGGCGACCACCGTGGTGAGGTCAGCGACAACTGGCAGAGGAACTTCAGCGGGATCCATGGCCGGATCTACTGTCACGATGCCGGCTGGCAGGTAGTGGATCCTCTGTGCCAGAGAGGGATTGGCGTGGACCGTGCTAGAGGATCGGTTCTAAGTCACTACTGGTTTTCACCAGAGCCCGCCGCAAAGCGGGATGGTCTTGCTGCGGCGGTAGTGACCAGGTCGTATCCCCTAGCAACGGCTCAACCTCTCTGGCTGCTGAAGATAGGCGCGGTACAAGGGAGTAGACAGAAGCAAGGTCGGACGTAGCAGAAGGTCGGGGCAGGCAGCAAGGATCGTAGTCAGGGGCAACGGCAGGAGGTCTGGAACACAGGCTAGGAACACACAAGGAACGCTTTCACTGGCACTAAGGCAACAAGATCCGGCGAGGGAGTGAAGGGGAAGTGAGGTGATATAGGGAAGTGCACAGGTGTAAACACTAATTGGAACCACTGCGCCAATCAGCGGCGCAGTGGCCCTTTAAATCGCAGAGACCCGGCGCGCGCGCGCCCTAGGGAGCGGGGCCGCGCGCGCCGGGACAGAACTGACGGAGAGCGAGTCAGGTACGGGAGCCGGGGTGCGCATCGCGAGCGGGCGCTACCCGCATCGCGAATCGCATCCCGGCCAGAGGCGGTATCGCAGCGCCCCGGGCCCGGAGCGCTGCAGTGAGAGGAGTGTAGCGAGCGCTCCGGGGAGGAGCGGGGACCCGGAGCGCTCGGCGTAACACACACCAAACTCCAATAATGAGCCAGACAAAATTATTGGCACCCTTTGAAAATTGTGGAAAAAAAGATTGTTTCAAGCATGTGATGCTCCTTAAAATTCACCTGGGGCAAGATACAGCCAATATATAAATCACACCTGAAAGCATATAAAAAGTAGAGAAGTTCACTTAGTCTTTGCATTGTGTGTCTGTGTGTGCCACACTAAGCATTGACAACAGAAAGAGGAGAAGAGAACTGTCTGAGGACTTGAGAACCAAAACTGTGGAAAAATATCAACAATCTCAAGGTTACAAGTCCATCTCCATACATCTAGATTTGTCTTTGTCCACAGTGCGCAACATTATCAAGAAGTTTGCAACCCATGGCACTGTAGCTAATCTCCCTGAGCGTGGACAGAAGAGAAAAATTGATGAAAGGTGTCAATGCAGGATAGTCCGGATGGTGGATAAGCAGCCCCAAACAAGTTCCAAAGATATTCAAGCTGTCCTGCAGGCTCAGGGAGCATCAGTGTCAGCACAAACTATCTGTCGGCAATTAAATGAAATGAAACGCTATGGCAGGAGACCCAGGAGGACCCCACTGCTGACACAGAAACATAAAAAAGCAAGACTACATTTTGCCAAAATGAACTTGAGTAAGCCAAAATCCTTCTGGGAAAACGTCTTGTGCACAGATGAGACCAAGATAGAGCTTTATGGTAAAGCACATCATTCTACTGTTTACCGAAAACGGAATGAGGCCTACAAAGAAAAGAACACAGTACCTACAGTGAAATATGGTGGAGGTTCAATTATGTTTTGGGGTCGTTTTGCTGCCTCTGGCACCTTGAATGTGTACAATGCATCATGAAATCTGAGGATTACCAATGGATTTTGGGTCGCACTGTACAACCCAGTGTCAGAAAGCTGGGTTTGCATCCAAGATCTTGGGGTTTCCAGCAGGACAATGACCCACAACATACGTCAAAAAGCACTCAGAAATGGATGGCAACAAAGAGTTCTGAGGTGGCAGCAATAAGTCCAGATCTAAATCTCATTGAGCACTTGTGAAGAGATCTTAAAATTGCTGTTGGGAAAAGGCACCCTTCCAATAAGAGACCTGAAGCAGTTTACAAAGGAAGAGTGGCCCAACATTCTGGCTGAGAGGTGTAAGAAGCTTATTGATGGTTACAGAAAGCGACTGATTTCAGTTATTTTTTTTCCAAAGGGTGCAACCAAATATTAAGTTAAGGGTGCCAATAATTTTGTCCAGCCGATTTTTGGAGTTTGGTGTGACATTATGTCCAATTTGCTTTTTTTCCTGCCTTTTTTGGTTTAGTTCCAATACACACAAAGGGAATAAACATGTGTATAGCAAAACATGTGTTACTGCAATTTTTTTCTTTGAGGAATACTTAATTTTCTTGAAAAATTTCAGGGGACATTTATGGCCATGACTGTATATATATATAAAACTCAATGGGGGACATTGATCAAGGGATGTAGAGCTCTTTTTTTGGTTACAATAGTCACGCCAAAAATCGTATGAGCACCTAAGCAAATTTTTGTGCGACTTTTGGTTGTAAGCAAAAAACTACAAAAGAGCTTACGAGAGTGAATTTCATTTTTCACTTTGCGCAGTGGTCAGGGATTTATCAAGTGTGAAAGTCGCACAAAAAGTCGCAACCCCTCCAAAACAGCGTAAATATAAGGCAGCCCGGACTTGGCTTACAAAACGACTTTGGAGAGCAAATTTTTATATTTCCTGCTGGCAGCCGTGATCACAGCTCCAGCAGGAAATATATTACAACCCTATAACGGAGCCCGGGCTGGCATCACTCTGCAGCCACCTGGGCTCGGTCATATTTTCTCCCCGCTTCCCTTACAAAGACGGGGACACTGATTTACATCCCCCGCTTGTCTCCCATCCGCCCACGCTGCACATCTCCCATCAGTCTGCTACCTGTTGCAAGACTACAACTCCCAGCATGCCCATACAGTCAGGGTATGCTGGAAGTTGTAGTCTTGTAGCAGGCGGGAGATATGCGGTGCGAGCAGACGGATGTAAATCAGTGTCCCCATCATTAGAAGCGAGGGCTCCGTGGCAAGGGCCCCGGCCTGGCATAACTCTGCAGCCACCCAGGACTCCCGCAGCTGGGCTGGGAGATGTTCAGGACCTGTCCCTGCCATCCCTCAGAGCTGTGGTACACACTGAGGGATGGCAGGGATGGCTCCTGCACATCTCCCGGCCGGCTGAGGGAGTCCCGGGGCGGCTGCAGAGTTATGTCAGCCTGGGCTCCCTTTGCTACGGTGCGGCGGAGTTCACTGTAATGTAAAATTTCCTGCTGGGTTCCGTGACCTGGAGGGTAATATGAAATTACAGTGACTTTCTTATTACCCCTGGCCAGGGAGCAGAGCGCATTACCGCCTACTTCCTTGGCTTGCTTGTCACCCGCCGCGCTGCAGGACTACAACTCCCAGCATGTCCTTACAGTAAGGACATGCTGGGAGTTGTAGATGTGTGGTGCGGGCAAGTGACAAGCTTGTTACCTGTCCCCGCTGCACAACTACAGCTCCCAGCATGCCCTTACTGTAAGGGCATGCTGGGAGTTGTAGTCCTGCAGCAGGGGGCAGGTGACAAGCTTGTCACTTGCCCGCACATCTCCCACACCGCACAACAACAACTCCCAGCATGTCCTTACTGTAAAGGCATGTTGGGAGTTGTAGTTGTGCGGTGCAGGAGATGTGTGAGTGACAATAAATGTATTAACCTATCTTTCGTGGTTTTTTTTCTTCTCATTTCAGATACGTGTATCCTGTGGACTCCTTCAGATTCGGTGGACTACGTCGATGACCAGCGTTTTTTCTTTGTTTAATGTTAATAAAATGGTTAACGACAGTGGGGGACAGTTTTTTTGTAATAAATTTTTTTTAATACATGTGTTTTTTATTTTATTTACTTTACAGGCTTAGTAGTGGAAGCTGTCTTATAGACAAAGTCCATTACTAAGCTGGGCTTAGCCTTAGCCACAAAAACAGCTAGCACTAACCCCCAATTATTACCCCGGTACCAACCGCCACAGAGGTGCCCGGAAGAGTCGGTACCAACAGGCCCGAAACGTCAAAAATGGCACTCCTGGGCCTAGGCGGTAACAGGATGGCATTATTTAGGCTGGGGAGGGCCAGTAACAATGGTCCTCGCCCACCCTGGTAACGTCAGGCTGTTGCTGCTTGGTTGGTATTTGGCTGAGAATAAAAATAGGGGGAACCCTATGCTTTTTTTTTTATATTTAATTATTGATGCAAAAAAAAAAAAGCATAAGGTTCCCTCTATTTTTATTTTCAGCCAAATACCAACCAAGCAGCAACAGCCTGACGTTACCAGGGTGGACGAGGACCATTGTTACTGGCTCTTCCCAGCCTAAATAACGCCATCCTGTTACCATCTAGGCACAAGAGCAACATTTTTGACGCTTCGGGCCTGTTGGTACCGTCTCTTCCCGGCACCCCTGTGGTGGTGGGTACCGGGGTAATAATTGGAGGTTAGTGCTAGCTGTAATTGGGGCTAACGCTAAGCCCCGGCTTAGTAATGGATTCTGTCAATAAGATGGCTTCCACTACTAAGCCTGTCAAGAAAATAAAAAAAACACATGTTTAAAAAAATAAATAAAAAAAAACACTCCCCCACAAGCCTTCCTTAACCATTTTATTAACAGGTAATTATAAAACCGGGGATGGGGGAGGCAATGGGGCAGCGGTGGTGTTGGTTGCACTAGGGAGGACCCCAGGACAGACAGGGGGAGAGAAGTGGGTGGCGGTGGTCTCTGGCTCCGCAAAAACCGCTGCAGTTCATTGATTTAAAGCGCCCCCTTTAAAACATTGATCTGCGGGGCCAGGGGGGTGGGGGGGGGGTGGAATAGCCGATAATTTATACCGGAATATTGGTATAAGTCATCGGCTATTGGCCTGAAAGGTCGCAGATTATCGGTATTGGCCCTAAAAAAATCGAAATCGGTCGATTCCCAATTTTTTTCAAAGCTGCAAATTGGTGTTCTGAAGTCATTTATTGGTTTTTGCTTATATGAGCCCAATGTATCAGCCCCCTGTGATAGTATCATAAATGTGACATACATAAGCAAAACTAAAGCAAAAAAAAAAAAAATGCCTACAGAACTTGCTTACCAAAGCAACAATGATAAATGTCCCCGTATGTGTGTGTGTATGTTCCAGCATAACTTCCAAATGGCTAAAGATATTAACATGAAACTTCTCACACGTTACTTATATATCAACAACAAACATAGGATAGGTAATTTAACCCTTACTCATCCCCTTTTGCGAGGGTCAGGGTTTTTGTTTAAAGTCCCATATGTCCCATGGGAAATATATGTTACTGCATAACTTCCAAACGGCTGGAGATATTTCGATAATACTCGGTCACATGTTACTTATATGTCCACTTAAAACATAGGGTTAAATTAATTAACCTAACCTACCTTCATTTGTAAGGGTCGGGGTTTTTGTTTAAAGTCCAGTGCAAATCTATGAGAAATGTATGTTCCAGCATAACTGCCGTACAGCTGGTGATGTTTCGATAATACTTGGTCACATGTTACTTATATGTCAAATAAAAATATATGATAGTTAAATTAACCTCTAACCTACCCCATATGTGAAGGATGGGTTTTTGTTTCAAGTCCCATACAAGTCTATGGAACTTCCGGTACCTTGCTCCATAAGCTCCACTCTGCATCTCCTAGTGCATGTGTCAGTCTGGTTGGCCGGCCATATCCTCCCCACATACCATGCCCCATCTTGCAAATACAAACCTACCCTTTAAGCCACACCCCTTTTATTTTCATTTTACAATATCTTCATCACAACTCAGCCCCACCTGAGGACAGTATATGAGGACGGAATATGCAGTCAGGATATGGGGATAGATATGGGGATGGGATATGAGGTCGGGTTATGGGGACGGGATATGAGATCAGGATATGAGGTTGGGATATGGGGACAGGATATGGGGATGGGATATAGGGATGGGATATGAGGTCTGAATATAAGGTCGGATATGGGGACAGGAAATGAGGACCTGATTGGGGGTTGAGATATGGGGACGGGATGTGGGGATGGGATATGAGGATGGGATATGAGGAGGGGATTTGGGGTTGGGATATGAAAAGGGGATATGGGGTCAGGATTTGAGGCCGGGATTTGAGGACAAAAGCTTCCTCTTTTGTTGCTTTTCCTCCCCCCAGAGATTAGGTAGGAAAAACGGGGCAGCGTCAGGTACTCAGCTTGTGTGTATCTATATATATATATATATATATTTTTTTTTTTTTTTATAATTGCCCCCATACTTTTGTCCTTGCCCCAGTGTGCCAGACTCCCCACCCCAAAAAAAAAATATATATATACATATATCACACACATTTATATGTAAGCTGGAGACCTCACTGTCTGACACTGTTTTTTTTTAACCCCATAGACCAGTGTTCTCCAAGCCGTGGACCTCTAGATGTTGCGAAACTACAACTCCCATCATGCCCGGACAAGTCCACAGTTTGGAGATCACTGTGTAGCTGCTGCAGTCACTGTTGCTTGCTGCTCACAACAGCCCACTGTACATGTTGGGGGTAGTAGTTGTACCTATACCTGCACGTTTACAGAGGACAATCTCCATCCAGCCACATCCTCTGGACAACATCGGACCCATACAGGACACAGTTCAGGTGTGAGCAGTAAACTTCATCTTACTGCAGTATATTAATGCATCTTCCCTTCTCTCCGATCTTTTACACGTCATATCGATCAGTGAGATCGGACTGGAATGATCGGTATGATCGCGGCGCATTTGGTTAGGTGTGAACCAGACACTTACGCGGCTTGGCCTCCCTGGCAGCTCTCAGCCTCTGCTCCACGTCCCCGGACACCAGTCTGGACTCCAGCGGAGGCTGCAGGGTGACCGAGTTCCAGAAGATCCGGCTGCACATCACGTCGTGTTCGGATGACCCGGCGAACACCGTGTAATCATCATAGCCGGGATCCTCCGGGCCGTCCATGCTGCTTTGTTTACACGGAACGGCTCGTTGCCATAGAAACGAGACGCTGCGCAAGCGCAGTGGGAAGAACGTGTCAAAGTGAAAGCTGCGCATACCGAGCGTTAGAGTGATCCTGGTAAATGGCCGGAAGTGTCTACACCCTGACAAGCTGTTGCAAAACTACAACTCCCAGCATACCCGGACAGCCTTCGGCTGTCCGGGAATGCTGGGAGTTGTAGTTTTGCAGCAGCTCGAGAGCCACAGGTTGGGAAACACTGCTGTAAAGAATCTCAGCCACCACAAGCAGAGGGGCCCTTGTCTGAGATGGGAATACCCCTTTACACCCCGGAAAACCAATTTAGATTTTTACCTCTTCACCTTTTAAAGTGGGTTATCCAGGAATAGAAAAAACAGCTGATTTCTTTCAAAAATCGCTCCCCGTCTGTCCCCAGGGTGGGTGAAATTCTGCAGCTCAGTTCCATTGAAGTGAATGGAGCGAAGTTGTAGTATCACACCCAACCTGGAGACAGACGGGGAGCGATTTTTCAAGGAAATTAGCTCTGTTTTTCTATTCCTGGATAATGCCTTTAAAGGGGTAGTCCAGTGGTGAAAAACGTATCCCCTATCCTAAGGATAGGGGATAAGTTTGAGATCGCGGGGGGTCCGACCGCTGGGGCCCCCTGCGATCTCTCTGTACGGGGGCCAGGCTCTCCGCCGAGATAGCGGGTGTCGACCCCCGCACGAGGCAGCGGCCGACACGCCCCCTCAATACATATCAATGGCAGAGCCGGAGATTGCCGAAGGCAGCGCTTCGGCTCTGCCATAGAGTTGTATTGAGGGGGCGTGTCGGCCGCCGCCTCGTGCGGAGGTCGACACACCCCCTTCCCTTGGGCTGTCGGGGCTCCCTACAGGAGATCGCAGGGGGCCCCAGCGGTCGGACCCCCCGCGATCTGCAACTTATTCCCTATCCTTAGGATAGGGGATAAGTTGCTCACCACTGAGTCACCACTGGACTACTCCTTTAAATCCTTCCTTTATATTTCCCATTTATTTTTAACCCCTTAAGAACACCGCCTGTTTTTACCTAAATGACCAAGCCCAAGGCATGTGTCTCTTTAAAGGGGTACTCCGGTGAAAACCTTTTTTCTTTTAAATCAACTGGTGCCAGAAAGTTAAACATATTTGTAAATTACTTCTATTAAAAAATCTTAATCCTTCCAGTACTTATTAGCTGCTGAATGCTACAGAGGAAATTACTTTCTTTTTGGAACACTGATGACATCACGAGCACAGTGCTCTCTGCAGACATCTCTGTCCATTTTAGCAACAGATGCATGCGAAGGGCAGCATGGTGGCTTAGTGGTAAGCACTGCTGCCTTGCAGTGCTGGGGCCTTGGGTTCAAATCCCACTAAGGACAACAATAAATAAATAAAGACTTATTATTATGATAACATCAGCAGAGAGAACTGAGCTCTTGATGTCATCAGAGAGAATTCCAAAAAGAAAAGACTTTCCTCTGTAGTATTCAACAGCTAATAAGTACAGGAAGGATTAAGATTTTTTAATAGAAGTAATGTAAAAATCTGTTTAACTTTCCGGAGCCAGTTGATTGAAAAGAAAAAAGGTTTTCACCGGAGTACCCTTTTAAGTGGTAATAACTTTGGAATGCTCTTACTTAGCGACGCAATTCTGAGAATATTTTTTCGTGACATACTGTACTTTATATTTGTGGTAATTTTTTGTTGATTCATGGAGCACTTTTGTGAAAAAAAATTTCTGGTGTTTTTTTTTATTTATTATTATGTGGTAAAAAGTTATGTTATTTTTATTCTGTAGGCCGGTACAATTATGATGATACCCAATTTATATAGTTTTTATGTTCTTTTTCCTTTTCACAGCAAAATCTTTTTTTCTCTTTTTTTGTGTTGCCATGTTCTGACAGCCATAACTTTTTTATTTTTTGTCCACCACCATTGTGTGAGGGCTTTTCTTTTGCGGCACGAGCTGTACTTTATATGGTACAATTTTTGCAATACATGCTACGTTTCGATCTTTTTTTTATTCCAGATTTTGGATAAAAATTTGCGATTCTTGCAGCGTTCACCATACCGGATAAATAACATTATTCACTTTTTGAACGTGGCAATGCCTAGAATGTATAGGTTTTGGGTTTTTTCTTGGTGATAATATAGGACTTTATTGGGAAAAAGTAATTTTTTTTTTCACTTTATTTATTGATAAACTTTTTATTTTTAAACTTTTCCGTTATACTGTACTATGCTTTCAGTATTGGTGCGTTCACACTGAGGATTTCCAGAGGAATCACCGGCCAAGGCGGGACATCGCTAAGGCCGGTGATAGGCTGAAGCTCCGTGTGGCGTGCCGGGCTAACAGGAAGTAAGAAGAATACAGCCTGGGGACCGAACACCTGTATCGGAGTATACCGGAGCTCCGGGGGCTCGTTGGCAGGTAAGAGAAAGTGTGTTTTCTTTTATTTTGCAGCCCAGGCGGGGTAAAAGGAAAAAAGTGTGCGCCGGAGTACTACTTTAAGGACGTTTTTTGCAATTCTGACCACTGTCACTTTAAACATTAATAACTCTGGAATGCTTTTACTTATCATTCTGATTCCAAGAATGTTTTTTCGTGACATATACTACTTTAACATAGTGGTAAAATTTTATGGTAACTTGCATCCTTTCTTGGTGAAAAATCCCAAAATTTGATGAAAAAAAGAACATTTTGCATTTTTCTAATGAAGCTTTCTGCTTGTAAGGAAAATGGATATTCCAAATACATTTTTTGGGGTTCACATATACAATATGTCTACTTTATGTTTGCATCATAAAATTTATGAGTTTTTACTTTTGGAAGACACCAGAGGGCTTTAAAGTTCAGCAGCAATTTTCCAATTTTTCACAAAATTTTCAAACTCGATATTTTTCAGGGACCAGTTCAGTTTTAAAGTGGATTTGAAGGGTCTTCATATTAGAAATACCCCACAAATGACCCCATTATAAAAACTGCACCCCCCAAAGTATTTAAAATGACATTCAGACAGTGTTTTAACCCTTTAGGTGTTTCACAGGAATTTCTTCATTTTTTACACTTGCATGTTCTTGTAGACCCAGTTTTTGAATTTTTGCAAGTGGTAAAAGGAGAAACATTTTACTTGTATTTGTAGCCCAATTTCTCTCGAGTAAGCACATACCTCATATGTCTATGTAAAGTGTTCAGCGGGCGCAGTAGAGGCCTCAGAAGGGAAGGAGCGACAAGGGGATTTTGGGGAGAACATTTTTCTGAAATGGTTTTTGGGGGGGCATGTCACCTTTAGGAAGCCCCTAGGGTGTCAAAACAGCAAAAAAAAAACACATGGCATACCATTTTGGAAACTAGACCCCTCGGGGAATGTAACATGGGATAAAGTGAGCCTTAATACCCCACAGGTGTTTCATGACTTTTGCAAATGTAAAAAAATAATAATAATTTTACCTAAAATGCTTGGTTTCCCAAAAATTTTACATGTTTACAAAGGGTTAAAGAAGAAAATACCCCCCAAAATTTGAAGCCCAATTTCTCCCGATTCTGAAAACACCCCATATGGGGGTGAAAAGAGCTCTGCTGGCGCACTACAGGTCTCAGAAGGGAAGGAGTCACATTTGGCTTTTTGGAAGCAAATTTTGCTCTGGGGGCATGACTCATTTAGGAAGCCCCTATGGTTCCAGGACAGTAAAAAAAAAAACACATGGCATACCATTTTGGAAATTAGACCCCTTGGGGAATGTAACAAGGGGTAAAGTGAACCTTAATACCCCACAGGGGTTTCACGACTTTGGCATATGTAAAAAAAATAATAATAATTTTTACCTAAAATGCTTGGTTTCCCAAAAATTTTACATTTTTACAAAGGGTTAAAGCAGAAAATACCCCCCAAAATTTGAAGCCCAATTTCTCCCGATTCAGAAAACACCACATATGGGGGTGAAAAGTGCTCTGCTGGCGCACTACAGGTCTCAGAAGAGAAGGAGTCACATTTGGCTTTTTGGAAGCAAATTTTGCTCTGGGGGCATGCCGCATATAGGAAGCCCCTATGGTGCCAGGACAGCAAAAAAAAAAAAAAAAAAAACCCACATGGCATACCATTTTGGAAACTAGACCCCTTGGGGAATGTAACAAGGGGTAAAGTGAACCTTAATACCCCACAGGGGTTTCACGACTTTTACATATGTAAAAAAAAAAAAGAATTACCTAAAATGCTTGGTTTCCCAAAAATGTCACATTTTTACAAAGGGTTAAAGCAGAAAATACCCCCCAAAATTTTAAGCCCAATTTCTCCCGATTCAGAAAACACCCCATATGGGGGTGAAAAGTGCTCTTCCGGCACACTACAGGTCTCAGAAGAGGAGTAGTCACATTTGGCTTTTTGGAAGCAAATTTTGCTCTGGGGGCATGCCGCATTTAGGAAGCCCCTATGGTGCCAGGACAGCAAAAAAAAAAACACATGGCATACCATTTTGGAAACTAGACCCCTTGGGGAATGTAACAAGGGCAAGGGGTAAAGTGAACCTTAATAGCCCATAGGGGTTTCACGACTTTGGCATATGTAAAAAAAATTATAATAATTTTTACCTAAAATGCTTGGTTTCCCAAAAATTTCAAATTTTTGCAAAGGGTTAAAGCAGAAAATACCCCCCAAAATTTGAAGCCCAATTTCTCCCGATTCAGAAAACACCCCATATGGGGGTGAAAAGTGCTCTTCCGGCGCACTACAGGTCTCAGAAGAGGAGTAGTCACATTTGGCTTTTTTGAAGCAAATTTTGCTCTGGGGGCATGCCACATTTAGAAAGCCCCTATGGTGCCAGGACAGCAAAAAAAAAAAAAAAAACATGGCATACCATTTTGGAAACTAGACCCCTTGAGGAACGTAACAAGGGGTGAATTGAACCTTAATGCCCCACAGGGGTTTCACGACTTTGGAATATGTAAAAAAAAAAAATAAATGTTTACCTAAAATGCTTGGTTTCCCAAAAATTTTTCATTTTTACAAAGGGTTAAAGCAGAAAATACCTTCCAAAATTTGAAGCCCAATTTCTCCCGATTCAGAAAACACCCCATATGGGGGTGAAAAGTGCTCTGCTGGCGCACTACATGTCTCAGAAGAGAAGGAGTCACATTTGGCTTTTTGGAAGCAAATTTTGCTCTGGGGGCATGCCGCATTTAGGAAGCCCCTATGGTGCCAGGAGAGCAAAAAAAAAAACACATGGCATACCATTTTGGAAACTAGACCCCTTGAGGAACGTAACAAGGGGTAAAGTGAACCTTAAAACCCTACAGGTGTTTCACGACTTTTGTATATGTAAAACAAAAAAATTTACCTAAAATGCTTGGTTTCGCAAAAATTTGAAATTTTTACAAAGGGTTAAAGCAGAAAATACCCCACAAAATTTGAAGCCTAATTTCTCCCGATTCAGAAAACACCCCATATGGGGGTGAAAAGTGCTCTGCTGGCGCACTACAGGTCTCAGAAGAGAAGTAGTCACATTTGGCTTTTTGGAAGCAAATTTTGCTCTGGGGGCATGCCACATTTAGGAAGCCCCTATGGTGCCAGGACAGCAAAAAAAAAAAAACACATGGCATACCATTTTGGAAACTAGACCCCTTGGGGAATGTAACAAGGGCAAGGGGTAAAGTGAACCTTAATAGCCCATAGGGGTTTCACGACTTTGGCATATGTAAAAAAATTATAATAATTTTTCCCTAAAATGCTTGGTTTCCCAAAAATTTCAAATTTTTGCAAAGGGTTAAAGCAGAAAATACCCCCCAAAATTTTAAGCCCAATTTCTCCCGATTCAGAAAACACCCCATATGGGGGTGAAAAGTGCTCTTCCGGCGCACTACAGGTCTCAGAAGAGGAGTAGTCACATTTGGCTTTTTTGAAGCAAATTTTGCTCTGGGGGCATGCCACATTTAGAAAGTGTTACGATTCGGCTTACAGGTAGTGGATCCTCTGTGTCAGCGAGGGATTGGCGTGGACCGTGCTAGTGGACCGGTTCTAAGAGGCTACTGGTGTTCACCAGAGCCCGCCGCAAAGCGGGATGGTCTTGCTGCGGCAGTAGCAACCAGGTCGTATCCACTAGCAACGGCTCAACCTCGCTGACTGCTGAGAAGGCGTGGGACAGAAGGACTAGGCAGAGGCAAGGTCAGACGTAGCAGAAGGTCGGGGCAGGCGGCAAGGTTCGTAGTCAAGATGGATAGCAGAAGTTCAGGTAACACAGGCTTTGGACACACTAAACGCTTTCACTGGCACAAGGCAACAAGATCCGGCAAGGGAGTGCAGGGGCAGTGAGCAGATATAGTCTGGGAGCAGATGGAAGCCAATTAAGCTAATTGGGCCAGGCACCAATCATTGGTGCACTGGCCCTTTAAGTCTCAGAGAGCTGGCGCGCCCGCGTCCTAGAGAGCGGAGCCGCGCGCACCAGCACATGACAGCAGGGGACCGGGATGGGTAAGTGACATGGGATGCGATTCGCGAGCGGGCGCGTCCCGCTGTGCGAATCGCATCCCCGACGGCCATGTCAGAGCAGCGCTCCCGGTCAGCGGGACCGACCGGGGCGCTGCAGGGAGAGAGACGCCGTGAGCGCTCCGGGGAGGAGCGGGGACCCGGAGCGCTCGGCGTAACAGTACCCCCCCCTTAGGTCTCCCCCTTTCTTTGTGCGGTAACTGCTTCCCAAGGGATGAGGACACCGGGAATGATTGGAGGGTTTCCTCAAAGGCAGGGAGTACAGCAGGAGTGGGAATGGGGAGGGAGGGCAGAGGGTGAAGCTTGGCACGGGGCAGGGTGACACAAGGACGGGGGCCATGAGGAGGCACAGAGGCTTGCCTGACGGGACTGGGAGGGGGGGAGAGGCACTTCCTATGTCAGGCAGAGTCCCAGTTCTTGATCTCCCCGGTGGTCCAGTCAACGGTGGGAGAATGAAGCCGGAGCCATGGCAGACCGAGGAGGACCTCAGAGGTACAGTTGGGAAGGACGAATAACTCAATCCTTTCGTGGTGGGGTCCAATGCACATTAAGAGGGGTTTTGTGCGGTAACGCACGGTGCAATCCAATCTGACTCCGTTGACCGCGGAAATGTAGAGCGGCTTGACGAGACGGGTCACCGGGATGCAGAATTTATTCACCAAGGACTCCAAAATAAAATTCCCAGAGGCACCAGAGTCCAAGCAGGCCACGGCTGAGAGGGAGGAGTTGGCTGAAGGAGAAATCCGCACGGGCACCGTGAGACGTGGAGAAGCAGACTTAGAACCAAGAGACGCCACACCCACGTGAGCTGGGTGCATGCGTGCGTTTCCCAGACGTGGAGGACGAATAGGGCAATCCACCAAGAAATGCTCGGTACTGGCAGAGTACAGACAAAGATTTTCTTCCCTACGGCGATTCCTCTCTTCCTGGGTCAAGCGAGACCGATCCACTTGCATGGCCTCCTCGGCGGGAGGCCCAGGCGTAGATTGCAACGGATACTGTGGGAGAGGTGCCCAGAGATCTAAGTCTTTTTCCTGGCGGAGCTCTTGATATCTCTCAGAAAAACGCATGTCAATGCGGGTGGCCAAATGGATAAGTTCTTGCAGGTTGGCAGGAATCTCTCGTGCGGCCAGCACATCCTTGATGCGACTGGATAGGCCTTTTTTAAAGGTCGCGCAGAGAGCCTCGTTATTCCATGATAATTCGGAAGCAAGAGTACGAAATTGGATGGCGTACTCGCCCACTGAAGAATTACCCTGGACCAGGTTCAGCAGGGCAGTCTCGGCAGAAGAAGCTCGGGCTGGTTCCTCGAAGACACTCCGGACTTCAGCGAAGAAGGACTGGACTGTGGCTGTGGCAGGATCATTGCGGTCCCAGAGCGGTGTGGCCCAAGACAAGGCCTTTCCTGAAAGAAGGCTCACTACGAACGCCACCTTAGACCGTTCTGTAGGAAACAAGTCCGACAACATCTCCATATGCAGGGAACATTGAGACAAAAATCCACGGCAGAGTCTAGAGTCCCCATCAAATTTGCCCGGCAGGGACAAGCGGAGGCTAGGAGCGGCCACTCGCTGCGGAGGAGGTGCAGGAGCTGGCGGAGGAGATGGTTGCTGCTGTAGCAGAGGCAGAAGTTGCTGTAACATGGCGGTCAACTGCGACAGCTGCTGTCCTTGTTGGGCAATCTGCTGCGATTGCTGAGCGACCACCGTGGGAAGGTCAGCGAGACTTGGCAGCGGCACCTCAGCGGGATCCATGGCCGGATCTACTGTCACGATTCGGCTTACAGGTAGTGGATCCTCTGTGTCAGCGAGGGATTGGCGTGGACCGTGCTAGTGGACCGGTTCTAAGAGGCTACTGGTGTTCACCAGAGCCCGCCGCAAAGCGGGATGGTCTTGCTGCGGCAGTAGCAACCAGGTCGTATCCACTAGCAACGGCTCAACCTCGCTGACTGCTGAGAAGGTGTGGGACAGAAGGACTAGGCAGAGGCAAGGTCAGACGTAGCAGAAGGTCGGGGCAGGCGGCAAGGTTCGAAGTCAAGATGGATAGCAGAAGTTCAGGTAACACAGGCTTTGGACACACTAAACGCTTTCACTGGCACAAGGCAACAAGATCCGGCAAGGGAGTGCAGGGGCAGTGAGCAGATATAGTCTGGGAGCAGATGGAAGCCAATTAAGCTAATTGGGCCAGGCACCAATCATTGGTGCACTGGCCCTTTAAGTCTCAGAGAGCTGGCGCGCGCGCGCCCTAGAGAGCGGAGCCGCGCACGCCAGCACATGACAGCAGGGGACCGGGACGGGTAAGTGACATGGGATGCGATTCGCGAGCGGGCGCGTCCCGCTGTGCGAATCGCATCCCCGACGGCCATGTCAGAGCAGCGCTCCCGGTCAGCGGGACCGACCGGGGCGCTGCAGGGAGAGAGACGCCGTGAGCGCTCCGGGGAGGAGCGGGGACCCGGAGCGCTCGGCGTAACAGAAAGCCCCTATGGTGCCAGGACAGCAAAAAAAAAAAAAAAACACATGGCATACCATTTTGGAAACTAGACCCCTTGAGGAACGTAACAAGGGGTAAATTGAACCTTAATGCCCCACAGGGGTTTCACGACTTTGGAATATGTAAAAGAAAAAAAAATGTTTACCTAAAATGCTTGGTTTCCCAAAAATTTTACATTTTACAAAGGGTTAAAGCAGAAAATACCTTCCAAAATTTGAAGCCCAATTTCTCCCGATTCAGAAAACACCCCATATGGGGGTGAAAAGTGCTCTGCTGGCGCACTACATCTCTCAGAAGAGAAGGAGTCACATTTGGCTTTTTGGAAGCAAATTTTGCTCTGGGGGCATGCCGCATTTAGGAAGCCCCTATGGTGCCAGGACAGCAAAAAAAAAACCAAAAAAACACATAGCATACCATTTTGGAAACTAGACCCCTTGGGGAATGTAACAAGGGGTAAAGTGAACCTTAATACCCCACAGGGGTTTCATGACTTTTACATATGTTTAAAAAAAAAAAAAATACCTAAAATGTTTGGTTTCCCAAAAATTTAAATTTTTTGCAAAGGGTTAAAGCAGAAAATACCCCACAAAATTTGAAGCCCAATTTCTCCCGATTCAGAAAACACCCCATATGGGGGTGAAAAGTGCACTGCTGGCGCACTACAGGTCTCAGAAGAGGAGTAGTCACATTTGGCTTTTTGGAAGCAAATTTTGCTCTGGGGGCATGCCGCATTTAGGAAGCCCCTATGGTGCCAGGACAGCAAAAAAAAACACATTGCATACCATTTTGGAAACTAGACCCCTTGAGGAACGTAACAAGGGGTAAAGTGAACCTTAAAACCCTACAGGTGTTTCACGACTTTTGTATATGTAAAACAAAAAAATGTACCTAAAATGCTTGGTTTCCCAAAAATTTGAAATTTTTACAAAGGGTTAAAGCAGAAAATACCCCACAAAATTTGAAGCCTAATTTCTCCCGATTCAGAAAACACCCCATATGGGGGTGAAAAGTGCTCTGCTGGCGCACTACAGGTCTCAGAAGAGGAGTAGTCACATTTGGCTTTTTGGAAGCAAATTTTGCTCTGGGGGCATGCCGCATTTAGGAAGCCCCTATGGTGCCAGGACAGCAAAAAAAAACACATGGCATACCATTTTGGAAACTAGACCCCACGGGGAACGTAACAGTGTTACAGTGAGTACTTACACCTCACAGGTTTTTTGAACAGTGGGCCGTAAAAGTGAAAAATTAGATTTTTTTGCACTATATTGATAGTGTTACCCCAAATGTTTCATTTTCACATTGGGTAATAGGGCAAAAGGCCCCCAAAATTTGTAGAACAACTTTGTCTGAGAAAAAAAATATACCCCATATGTGGATGTAAATTGCTCTGTGGACGCACTACAATGCTCAGAATAGAAGGAGTGAAATTTTGTTGAAATTGAAGTCTGGGGTCATGTGCATTTATAAAGCCCCCATTGTGCAATAACAGCCAAAGAAAAACCCATATGTGACACCATTTTAGAAACTACACCCCTCAATGAACGTAACAAGGGGTACAGTGGGAAATAACACCTCACAGGTTTTTTGAAAAATGGGAAATTGAAAATTTACACTAATGCTGGGGTTACCCAATTTTTAACATTTTCACAAAGGGTAATATGAGATATTGGGTTACAAATTTTGGAGGGCTTTTTCCCCTGACTATGAAAATACATCCACATATGGGGTAACGTGCTGGGCGGGCGCACAACAAGGCTCAGAAGTCATAGAGGTCAGTGTGTATTTGTGGCCTGTGGCATATCAGTAGCTGACGGTTACATACATTCCGAGGAAAATACAAAAATGATACACCCACAGGTGACACCATTGCAGAAAGTACCCACCCTGAGGAATGGGTATAGGGGTAAAGAGGACATTTTTAACGCACAGGTGTTTCCTAAATTTATTTTCCAGGAATGGATGAAGGGTAGCTTTTGAAAATTGCAATTTTCAACCTATG
The DNA here is from genome assembly GCF_029499605.1 of Hyla sarda. Classification (NCBI taxonomy): domain Eukaryota; kingdom Metazoa; phylum Chordata; class Amphibia; order Anura; family Hylidae; genus Hyla; species Hyla sarda. Next base: position 83,111,371 of record NC_079198.1, read on the forward strand.
CTCTGCTTCATCTTTCTGGGAACAACTAACATGTGACTCCGAATTGTCGCCTGGAAATACGACAGAGCTCAGCGAGAACTCTTCGAATTTAAGGCGGATGTTTGTTACGGACCTAACAGTTACATACATTCAGAGGAAAATACAAGAAAGGAACACCCACATGTGAACCTATTACAAACAGTACACCCCCTAGGGAAGGTGTATAGGGTGAAGTGAAGATTTGGAACAGATGGGTGTTCCCTTCATTTATTTTCCAGGAATGGATGAAGTGTACTATGGGGGGAAGAAAATTGCAATTTTACTGATATGCCAATTATTTTCCCAGAATGATGACCCAGAGTACAGCCAAAAGTAAAAATGATGCCTGCCCCAAACCCTATACTCTGAATCATCATTCTGGGAAGGGGATGTGTGGGGCCTTCCCTATTCTGTTACCTCAAATGTGCAACCCGCTCAGGTGGGGAGAGAGAGCGTTGCGCATTTGAGGCAACTGCAAACCTCCAATGCTGTTGACTCTGTGTCCCATGACCCATTTTTTAGGGGGAAGAAAAAAAAAGATATTGGGGGTATTGGGAAAATTTTTTTTTTATTTTTTGGGGGGGGGGGGGGGGGGGGGGTAGGGTATTTTGGTATAAAATTTGGAAGTCAATGTACCCTGGACTGGTACATTGGAGCCGAATTCGGGGGAATGAAAATTAGGGCAAAGGATGGAAAATGTAGTACTCCATGGAAGTGTGATACTCCCTGAAGCAGCCTACGCAGAGGCCCGGATGATCGGGGCAAGTGTCACATTGGTACGTGGTGTCCCTCCGTCTCCCCTTCCTGTGACACACTCTGCATTTCTTCTGGGTTTGTCCCGACCTTCTAGTGTTGGGGATCACACCTGGAAAGTGTTGGCCCGGGATGACCCGGGGACCTAAAGTTCCAGAGGTGCTCTGACCCGCTCCTTGGCGGTCACCAAAGATGAGGCCCTTAGAACTACCTCTTGGAACTGCAGGTATGTCCCTGTGTTGCTAGCATACTTGTACAGTATAAAAGAGTTGTACATGGCAACCTGTACCATGTAGACCGCAACCTTTTTATACCATACACATGTTTTCCGCATGGCTTGAGGACTTGATCAGAAAGATCAACTCCCCCCATATACCGATTGTAGTCCAGAATACAATAGGGCTTGAGGACCGGTCCCGCGGTACCTCGCACAGGGACAGGGGTGCTGCCGTTCCCATGAATAGTGGTGAGCATAAGGACATCCCTCTTGTCCTTATACCGGACCAACAACAGGTTCTCATGGGAAAAGGAACGGGACTCACCCCGGGGGATAGGAGCATGTAGGGGATGGGGCGGAAGGCCTCTTTGATTCTTCCGGACTGTCCCACAAGCGACTGTGGTTCTGGCGGCGAGGGATGTGAAAAGAGGGATACTAGTATAAAAGTTATCCACGTAAAGGTGGTAACCTTTATCTAGCAATGGGGGCAAAAGGCCCCAAACGATTTTCTCGCTAACACCCAGAGTGGGGGGACATTCTGGGGGTTCAAAACGGGAATCTCGTCCCTCATACACTATAAACTTGTAAGTGTACCCGGAGGTACTTTCACAAAGTTTATACATCTTCACGCCATACCGCGCTTGCTTGGTAGGGATGTATTGCCGGAAGCTGAGTCTCCCCTTAAAGCTGATGAGAGACTCATCAATAGAGACCTCACGCCCCGGGACATAGGCCTCCCAAAATCTGCCCCCGAAGTGATTGATGACCGGCCTGATTTTATACAGGCGGTCATACGCAGGATCAGTTTGGGGGGGACATGCCGCATTATCAGCATAATGCAAACATCTCCGAATGGCCTAGAACCAGGGACATGTCATGGCCATACTGTAGAGGGGTGTCTGGTAAAGGACGTCCCCACTCCAGTATTGCCTGACACTGGGTTTTTTAACTAGACCCATATGCAGCACGAGGCCCCAAAAGGTCCTCATTTCGGCTGCATCGACTGGAGTCCAGCCGCCGGGTCTAGCTAAAAATTAGCCCGGGTTAGCGGCGACGAACTGTTGGGCATACAGTTTCGTCTGTATAACCATCAAATTAACAAAGTCGTCACTGAAAAAATGACCGAAAAAGTCAATTTCAGTGAACCCGGCGATGTTAATTTTGATTCCTGAGTCGCCAACAAACTCAGGAATCATGGGCTCGTGGTCCGCTGGCTGAGTCCAGACAAGTTCGCCGGTACGATGTACCAGTTAACGTGGCTGGGGGGCTTCACTAGTATGAGTGCCAGGGGGACTCATGCTAGCATGGGGCACAGGGTCAAGGGCAGAGGAGGTTTGCGGCACCGCACGGTGGCGAGTTCGCCGCCTTGGTGGCTCATCATCTGAACTAGATGATGAGGAGGACGATGAAATAAGGAAGGTGGGGTCTTCATCGTCCTCTAGATGCTTTCAGAGTCGGAGGCAAGTATGGCATATGCCTCCTCCGCCGAAAACACTCTGCGGGCCATTTCCCTACTCTAATGGGGATACGGGTGTGTGTGTGTGTGTGTGGGGGGAAAAACTTTATTTGTGTATGTGCTGCGTGTGGTGTGGTGCGATACTACCTCCCTAACCCGCCCTAACCTAACTAAACTAACCCGCCCTAACAGAAAAAAATAAAAAGGGGACTTAAAAAAAAAAAAAAGGGGACTTCTAGCGCAAAAAAGCCCTGCGCCAAAAAAAAGCGTTTATCTAATCAGTGGTGTGCGCAATGATTAGCGCATGTGGCGGCAGGGGGCGCAGAAGTCAGTGGGGGTCCGGCCACTGAGCCCAGAACAGTGGCTGGTGGCTTTTTCACAGACCCCCACACAAAAAACCCGAAAAATAAAATGAAAAAAACGCTTAACCCCGAAAAAATGCACCCACCTGAACCCCCCAAAAAAAGCTGATTAGTGATAAATCACTGACAGGGGTGGGACAGGCTGCACACACAGGTATGGTCCGTCCACACAGTACACGCCTGCTACTGGTGTCACGGACCACCTATGGGTGCAAAAAAAAAAAAAAAACGCGTTAACCGAGAAAAGTGCCTTTACCACAAATAAAAAACGCTGATCAGTGATAAATCAGTGACAGCAGTGAGGCACGCCGCACACACAGGTACGGTCCGGCCACACAGTACACGCCTGCTACTGGTGGCACGGACCACCTATGGGTGCAAAAAAGCTCTAGAAAACCCCCAAAAAAGCGCCGTTACCACAAAAAAAAAAATGCTGATCATTACTACGGGACTGATCAGCGACGGGTGGGCTTTAACAAATGGTGGCGGACCGCTCTTTTATAACTAAGAGGGTCCGCACACACGCTTAGGGAAAAAAAAAAAGATCTGCTGGTGGCAGACTGCATCGACCCAGCAGGGCCGGGGTCACACAGCTAAAGGTGCTACGGACCCACGGACACCCACTGAGGTACGCTGGAAAAAAAAAACACTTTTTTTTTAACCCTAACCTGTCCCTACCTAATCTAAAGCTAACCCTGGGGGATTTCTGTTCCAAGGGGCCACAGAAAGGGGGCAAGGGGCACTTTTTTTTTAACTGAAGGGATGGTGGGCAGCACTGGGCTCCGTCCTGCTCACCAGATTTCGGTGGAATGGCGAGCAGAACGGAGCAACATGCTCCTAGCCCCCACCATCCCTTCCCATTACTATGTGATTGGTGGTGGTCACTTTGGCCACCCAATCCCACTGTAGTGAGGGCTGTGGCAACAATGCCAGCCCCCAGTACAGTACTGATGATGATTGGTGGTGTATATTACACCACCATTCATCATCTATATCCGGGTCACAGGGTCACACGTGACCCTGATGACCCGGAACCGCTGCAGAACGCCGGTAAGTAGTACCCTGCGCCCTGCAGCGATTGCCGGTATAGGAGGTCCTCCGGACCTCCTCCGGCATACTGCCAGGATGTCTGCTGAATGAAATCCTGGCGAGCGGTGGGGAACGGAATCGCAGCACATCGCTCGTCTGAATTGACGAGCGATGCGCTGCGATCTCCGACATGGGGGGGTCATCATGACCCCCCTGGGCGATATGCCTCGATGCCTGCTGAACGATTTCAGCAGGCATCGGGCACCGGCTCCCCTCCAGCTAGCGGCGGGGGCCGGGATTTGACAGGACGTACTCAAACGTCCTGAGTCCTTAAGGACTCGGAAACGGGGCCGTTTGAGTAGGTCCTGCGTCCTTAAGGGGTGAAAGTCAATTGAAAATGACTTTAAAAATTGGAGCAGAAAAAGCAAGCGGAATTACTCGAGTAAATTCCTCTTGAATTCCTCAGTGTGAACATACCCTTTACACTGACATTCCACCTATGCAATCCAGCCCATAGCCGGGTTCACACTGTCGAAAATGTGTGGAATGTCCTACCAGAAAACCTGCTTGTAAATGTGCTCATTAACAGCAAATGTCTCATAAATGGCAAAGCATTTGTGAGCGGAATCTGCAGAAATTCTGCCATGTGCACAGTTCGGCAGAATCCCATTGAAATCAATGGGACTGTGCTGCAGTGGAATGACCATATATTCCTGCGGAATACCACCTAAACAGCAAACATCAAAGGCACAACAGCACTATGAACATATAGTCAGCGGATAGGCGTGTGAGTGGTCATAATTGCCAGCTGTTTCTTTCTCCTATGGGGACTAAAAAATAGTGAATAAATGTGAATAAACCCCTTTCCTAATAAAAGCTGAAATCACCCCCTTTTTCCCATTTTTAAAATAAAATAATGTTAAAAAAAAAATAAAATAAACATGTGGTATCCTGACGTACGGAAATGTCTAAACTATTAAAGTATAATGTTTATAAAACTGCACGAAGAATGGTGTAAATGTAAGAATTGCTGATTTTTGGTCATGATACTCCCTATTGCCCGGGGGCCCTGTGAGTTGTCAGTCCACCCCTGGTATATATATACTGTACACTAGGGATCGACCGATTATCGGTATGGCCGATATTATCACGATAATCACGATTTTGGGCATTACCGGTATCGGCAATTACCTTGCCGATAAGCCGGGCGTCACTGCGCAGCGGCGTCTATGCAGCGTACTAGGCCAGAGCCTGCCCGGAGTGGAGAAGATGACCGCCGGAGAAGAAGGACAGCCCGGACCGGTTCACTCTTCCCCCGGAACGCCCCCGGACACTACAGGAAGGATGGATGGCCCGGACCACCCTGACAGGTAGGGGGAGAGAAGCGAGTAGCGGCGGCGGCCTATGGCCCCGCAAAAGCCACTGCAGATCATTGATTTAAAGCGCCCGCTTTAAATCAATGATCTGCAGCGGTGTCGCAGGGGGGTTAAATAGCCGATAACTTATACCGGAATATCGGTATAAGTTATCGGCTATCGGCCCTAACCTGCACCGATTATCGGTATCGGCACTAAAAAAACGATATCGGTCGATCCCTACTGTATACCAATGTTTTCCAACCAGGGTGCCTCCAGCTTTTTCAATACTACAACTCTCAGCATGCTGTGTGTGTTTATTAAGTGTTAATGGGAGTGCATGTGTGTGTGTGTATAAAGTGTTAATGAGAGTACATGTGTGTGTATAGAGTGTGTATAAAGTGTTAATGAGAGTGCATGTGTGTGTATAAAGTGTTAATGAGAGTACATGTGTGTGTATAAAGTGTTAATGAGAGAGCATGTGTGTGTATAAAGTGTTAATGAGAGAGCATGTGTGTGTATAAAGTGTTAATGAGAGTGCATGTGTGTATAATGATGGTATGTTCACACGTCAGAATTTCAACCAGAAATTCCACCATAATTTACTGCCCATCGACTTTAATGGGATTCTGCTGTCCCATTCAGACAGCTGAATTTCTGCGGAAATTCCACATTCAATATATAAGATCAATCTTTTTTTTCTTCAGAATTCCACAACGGAATCCCATTAAAGTCAATATGGCTTGAAATTCAGCAAAATTATGCACAAATTCCCCCAGAAGCTTTGCTGAACAGAATTTCTGCTGAATTGTAGAAATTCTGCTGTGGGAATGTAACATAAGGCTCCCATTATAAAGCATATTTCAAGCCCCGTGATCGGCAGTAATCAGACCCGGAGCTAACACGCTCAAGGGACTGATTATAAACGGGGTGCGGCGTGCAAGATCACGGGGGTCCCGCCGCTAGGATAGGGGGATAAGATGTCTAAGCGCCGGAGTACCCCTTTAACCCCTTAAGGACATAGGGCGTATCCATACGCCCCCGTTTCCAAGTCCTTAAGGACCGAGGGCGTATGGATACGCCCTGAGCATTTCCGGCCCCCGCGGCTTTCAGCAGGCATCCCGGCATATCGCCCAGGGGGGTCATTAAGTCCCCCCATGTCGGCGATTGCCGCAGATCGCTGGACAATTCAGTCCAGCGATCTGCGGCGGATTCCGGGTCAATTGGGTCTCCAGTGACCCGATGACCCGGAATTACTGGCTGATCGGGGCCGTCAGAGGTGGCCCCGAACAGCCAGAGCCAGCAGGGGTGAGGTGGCACTGGTGCCACCTCACGATCGCCCTGATTCGTTGGGATCGGGGCCCAAGGAGCGACGGCGGCGGCGAGGGACTGACCTGTGCGGCGGCATCGTGGAGCAGCAGCAGGAGGTGAGTGACAGCCTCCTGCTGTTGCTTAGCAACAGCTCCCAGCATGCAAAATGGGCATGCTGGGAGCTGTAGTTACCAAACTCGGTGTTTCACAACCTGTGTGTCTCCAGCTGTTGCAAAACTACAACTCCCAGCATGCACTGATAGACCGTACATGCTGGGAGTTGTAGTTTTGCAACAGCTGGATGTTTCCCCCCCAATGTGAACGTACAGGGTACACTCACTTGGGCGGAGGATTACAGTAAGTATCCGGCTGCAAGTTTGAGCTGCGGCAAATTTTCTGCCGCTGCTCAAACTGCCAGCGAGAAACTACTGTGAACCCCCGCCTGTGCGACTGTACCCTAAAAACACTACACTACACTAACACAAAATAAAATAAAAAGTGAAAAACACCACATATACACATACCTCTACACAGCCCCCCTCCCCTCCCCAATAAAAATGAAAAAATGTCTGGTACGCCACTGTTTCCAAAACGGAGCCTCCAGCGGTTGCAAAACTACAACTCCCAGCATGCACTGATAGACCGTACATGCTGGGAGTTGTAGTTTTGCAACAGCTGGATGTTCCTCCCCCCCCCCCCCCCAATGTGAATGTACAGGGTACACTCACATGGGCGGAGGATTACAGTAAGTATCCGGCTGCAAGTTTGAGCTGCAGCAAATTTTCTGCTGCAGCTCAAGCTGCCAGCGAGAAACTACTGTGAACCCCCGCCCGTGCGACTGTACCCTAAAAACACTACACTACACTAAAAAAAATAAAAATAAAAAGTAAAAAACACTACATATGCACATACCCCTACACAGCCCCCCTCCCCAATAAAAATGAAAAACGTCTGGTACGCCACTGTTTCCAGAACGGTTTCCCCGCAGCGGCAATACATCTCAATGGCAGAGCCGGAGATTGCCGAAGGCAGCGCTTCGGCTCTGCCATAGAGTTGTATTGAGTTGTATTGAGGACGCCCCCTTCCCGCGGGCTGTCGGGGCTCCGTACAGGAGATCGCAGGGGGCCCCAGCGGTGGGACCCCCCGCGATCTGCAACTTATCCCCTATCCTTAGGATAGGGGATAAGTTGCTCACCACTGGACTCCTTTAAGGTGAAAAAGGGCTCGGTCCTTAAGGGGTTAAGGACTAAGCCCTTTTTTGCATTTCTGACCACTGTCACTTTATGCATTAATAACTCTGGGATGCTTTTACAGATTATTCTGATTCTGAGTGTTTTTTCGTGACATATTCTACTTTAACATAGTGGTAAATTTCCATTGTTACTTGCATCCTCTCTTGGTGAAAAATCCCAAAATTTAATGGAAATTTAGCATTTTTCTAACTTTGAAACTCTCTGTCTCTAAGAAAAATGGACATACCAAATAAATCATATATTGATTCACATATACAATATGTCTACTTTATGTTTGCATCATAAAGTTGAAATGTTTTTACTTTTGGAAGACATCAGAAGGCTTCAAAGTTCAGCAGCAATTTTCCAATTTTTCAAAATCTGAATATTTCAGGGACCAGTTCAGTTTTTGGGTGCGTTCCCACAGGGCGTATACGCAGCGTATTTGACGCTGCGCAAATTTTACGGCAGCAGCAGGAAATACGCTGCGTATCCCTTGCTCACTATACACACAGGGCTTTCCGACGGCAGCCCTATGTGTGTAGTGAGTTTTGGAGGCGGGGCCGTGTGCCGGCATGTCTGTGACGCGCGGCCCCGCCTCCAAAACTCACTGCACACATAGGGCTGCCGCCGGAAAGCCCTGTGTGTATAGAGAGCGAGGAATACGCAGCGTATTTCCTGCTGCTGCCATAAATTTTGCGCAGCGTCAAATACGCTGCGTATACGCCCTGTGGGAACGTACCCTTTAAGTGGATTTGAGGGGTCTTCATATTAGAAATACCCCATAAATGACCCTATTATAAAAACTGCAGCCCCCAAAGTATTCAAAATGATATTCAGAAAGTGTGTTAACCCTTTAGGTGTTTCACAGGAATAGTAGCAAGGTGAAGGAGAAAATTCTAAATCTTAATTTTTTACACATCTTCTTGTAGACCCAGCTTAAGAACTTTTACAAGGGGTAAAAGGAGAAAAAGCACCCCCAAAATTTGTAACCCCATCTCTTCTGAGTATGGAAATACCCCATGTGTGGACATCAAGTTCACTGTTCACTGCGGGCGAACTACAATGCTCAGAAGAGAAGGAGTCACATTTGGGTTTTGGAATGCAAATTTTGCTGAAATGGTTTTCGGAGGGCATGTAGCATTTAGGAAGCCCCTATGGTGCCAGAACAGCAAAAAATAAACACATGGCATACTATTTTGGAAACTACACCCCTCAAGGAATGAAACAAGGGGTATGGTGAGCCTTAACACCCCACAGGTGCTTGACAAATTTCTGCTAAAGTTGGACGTGAAAATGAAAAATTAGATTTTTTTCACTAAACTGCTGGTGTTACCCCAAATTTTTCATTTTCACAAGGGATAATTGAAGAAAAACCCTCCCAAAATTTGTAACCTCATTTCTTTTGAGTATGGAAATACCCCATATGTGGATGTAAAGTGTTCTGTGGGCGAACTACAATGCTCAGAAGAGAAGGAGCGCCATTGAGATTTTGGTGAGAGAATTGGGTTGGAATAGAAGTTGGAGGCCATGTGCGTTTACAAAGCCCCCCCGTGGTGCCAGAACAGTGGACCCCCCACATGTGACCCCATTTTGGAAACTACACACCTCACAGAATTTAATAAGGGGTGCAGTATTTACACCCCACTGGCATTTGACAGATCTTTGGAACAGTGGGCTGTTGAAATGAAAATTACATTTTTCATTTTCACAGACCACTGTTTCAAAAATCTGTTAGACACCTGTGGGGTGTAAATGCTCACTGTACCCCTTATTACATGAGGGGTCTAGTTTCCAAAATGGGGTCACATGTGGGGGGGGGGGGTCCACTGTTCTGGCACTATGGGGGCTTTGTAAACCCACATGGCCTTCAATTTCGGACACATTCTCTTGCCAAAAGCCCAATGGCGCTCCTTCTATTCTGAGCATTGTAGTTCGCCCACAGAGCACTTAACATCCACATAAGGGGTATGTTATTACATACCCCATATGAAATGGGGCTAACAAATTTTGGGGGGCTTTTTTCTTATTCTCCCTTGTGAAAATGAAAAATGTAGGGTAACACCAGCATTTTACCACATGCAGCTTTAACAAAAATTTGTCAAACACCTGTGGGGTGTTAAGGCTCACTATACCCCGTTACATTCCGTGAGGGGTGTAGTTTCCAAAATGGGGTCACATCTGGGGATTTATTGTTTTGCGTTTATGTCAGAACCGCTGTAAAATCAGCCACCCCTGTGCAAATCACCAATTTAGACCCAAATGTACATGGCACGCTCTCCTGAGCCATGTTGTGCGCCCGCAGAGCACTTTACCCCCAAATATGGGGTAGTTCTGTACTCAGGAGAAATTGCGTTACAAATTTTGGGGGTCTTTTTTTTTTCCTTTTACCGCTTGTGAAAATTAAAAGTATGGGGCAACACCAGCATGTTAGTGTAAAAATATATTTTTTTTTGAAGTGCCCAAAATCCTGTCTCCTCTGTGTGTGTGCTGTTTATAGGAGACACCATAGAGGCTAGGCTCTACCCACTAGCTCAAGGGCAACTGAAAATTAGACATAATGAGGGGTATTTATCAATTTTGCCTGTTGACAGTTTCTTTTTACCCTTTATTTTTTCACTTTGGTTTTCGTGGACATGCACCAAATTTATCATTTGATGCAAGTTGTTAGTAATTTTGGCTCAAATGTTGAAATCAGCTGTTCACAGCGCCTTTTACACAGAACTTACCACCACAGAGTATTTTACCCTGTAGAACAGCCATTTCAGAGTCCCTCCTGCAGTATATCAGCAAGCGACATGAGTTATTTTCTTTTGTGGGGTTTATAGTCACCATGTGAAATGGATTTTATCTTTTTGTTACTTTAGTCCAGTGGTCTTCAACCTGCGTACCTCCAGATGTTGCAAAACTACAATTCCCAGCATGCCCGGACAGCCGTTGGCTGTCCGGGCATGCTGGGAGTTGTAGTTTTGCAACTTCTGGAGGTCCGCAGGTTGGAGACCACTGCTTTAGTGCTTACCTTTCCTTAACCTGTGTGGCCATGTCCAATGCTGGCTCAACGGAGGGTGAAGGTTCCTCAGAGACAACTATGTCGCAGGATAGTATTGAGCAGCCCTGGAGGCGTCGCTGCTTTCACAAAAAAGATTTTTTTAATGTATTTTGACGCCTTTACATTTTCTGACATTGCTAAGTGTGTTTTCTATGTGCACAATTTCATGGCGGGGATTTGCGCAAAAAAAAAAAACGGGATTTGCGCCAAAAATCGATTGGCGCAAATTATGAATTACTGACAAAAGTTAAAAATCACACACAGGACCGTGTGATTTTGAGAAAGTTCTAAAAATGACAGTGGAGAAGATGTGCCAAACTTTGGCGCAAAAAGACACTGTGCCAAAGTATTGCGCCAAAGTTACATTAAACAAGACACATAAATCCTTTGATAAATACCCCCCAAAGTCTTCTGGGGGGGGGGGGGGACTGGTAAAAAAAAATGCCATAGACAAGTTACATAATGTCCAGATAGAGTGCTACTTCTCATGTACACACGTGATAGCTTATCTTGAAATGTTACCTGAAACAAGTATGCTTAGAAGGACATTTGTGGATTGTAGTGAAGAAATATCTAAAGCAAATGTTCAAAATAAAACTTTATCATCAATATAAAGAAATATAATAATATGATATACATGTATATAAATAAGTAAATGTAGGCTGGCATATAAACCTCTATACAGACAGGTATCTTCTTGTGCTGGTGGTGGCTGCTGCTGAGATGGTGTTGCTTTTCTGTCCCCTTTACCTGGCTGTATAGTTAGTGATTGATCAGATTTCAAATCATCTAACTACACTGCCTGGTAACTGGGCTGTAGTCCATACAATGCCTCCACTGGTATAGTAACCCATAGGGAGATGGTAACCATTTTCATAGGTAAGAGGGAAATTCCAATAGCCCTTTGATAAGCATGTAAGACCATACAAGAAGCTGCAATTTTTTGTAGATTCCAAAAAAAATACAAAACAAGTCTATTTTGCAGCAATACTAGAAATCTATATACCCAGAAGATTATAGGGGGAGAGTTATCAAAATCTGTCTAGAGGAAAAGTTACTGAGTTGCCCATAGCAACCAGATTGCTTCTTTCCTTTTTAGCAAGGCCCCTGCAAAATAAAAGAAGCGATCTGATTGGCTGCTATGGGCAACTCAGCAACTTTTCCTCTGGACAGGTTTTGGTAAATCTCCCCCATATAGTTTCCAAAAAGCATGCAAACACATCAGAAATGCTTGTACTCCATCTTCTGGTTGTTTCTTAGTGTTAGGTTTTGATGGTAGTTTAGTTAGTGATTGTATCCTGTATTTACACACAATCAGCTAACTACACTGCCTAAAAGCCAAACACAGACTGAGGATCCACCCATGAAGTACACCTGAAAATAGAAAGCAGCCTATTAATAATAATGATAATAATAGTGTACTACACTAATAACACAGCCTTGTTGATGACAAGCAGTAAACAAATCTGTCTATTTGACAATAAGTCTATAAGGTCAACACAGAAGACCAGATTGCAGACGTCATCCCTAAATGCTATACTTACGAAAATAGGACACCTACCTTACATAAAAAGAGACTATGAAATGTTGAGGAACAGCAAGAAGCCATGGAAGCTTCTCCAAGGAAAGGCTTCTTCTTTGGAACAACCCTAAGTCTGTTGAAGTTTTTCTTTCTGTATACAAGCCGTATCCATGGATGTGTGTATGTCATATAAAAGAAGGCAGGTGTATAGTCACTGCCAAGCCACATGACAGACGGGGCGTGTTACCTATCTCAGAATGGGTTTCCATGGACAGCAGACCAAGAAAAACTAAAGTGCAATCGGAGCAAGTCACCATGACCTCTGCCAAATGACTTCTGTTTACTGCTCAGGAGGAACCTTCACTAATCTGTCACCAGTGTAACCTTCACTAATCTGTCATTACCGACAGGTAGTGCAGGAGACACTGGTGACAACGGTACTTACCTTGTCCATGTAATCTCTTCCGTTAGCTTCGCTCCGGGGACCCGGCTTGAGGCACGGGCAGAGCTTAGTGACGTCACCGCTGCTCTTCTCTCACAGCGAGACCCAGCAGAGAACAGCAGTGGTTTGCGGCATGGGCGGAGCTTAGTGATGTCACCACTACTGCTCCTGCTGGGTCCCGCTGTGAGAGAATAGCAGCGGTGACGTCAGTATACTCCGCTCGTGCCCCAAGCCGGGTGCCAGGAGCAAAGCTAACGTAAGAGATTACAGGAGATCCCCGCCACGTAACAGGACAAGGTAAGTACGGCTGTCACTAGTATCACCTGCACAACCTGTTGCTACCGACAGGTTAGTGCAGGTGACAGTGGTGACAGATTTCCTTTAAAGTGAAGATTCACATTTGGTTATGTTAAGAAATGGAGTTCAATATAGCCGGACCACAGTACTGTGTGCTGTACACATGTGAATATACCCTTATTCTGACCTGCCATATGTGGGTGGTATCTTTCCATATAAAAGCAGCAGTTGCTGGCAAACTACAACTTCTAGTATGTTCTGAGATCCTCTACAAGGATCCACAAACAATGGGGTCTTCCTAAATATTACCTGACATTGGGACAATTGAGGATGGTGCATGTAGGTATTAGGAATGTAGCCAACTTATGGACAGGATGGGCTCCCATGAAGGATCCCTCTGCACCCTGTGCAAAACCACTTTTTGGAGAAAGATAAAATATAAACCCCACACAAATAATGCAGCTAGGTATTAGAGATGAGCAGAGAGTTTCACCAGATTTTCCTATACATATATTTCAATCCTTTAACCCCTTAAGGACGCAGGACGTAAATGTACGTCCTGGTGAGGTGGTACTTAACGCACCAGGACGTACATTTACGTCCTAAGCATAACCGCGGGCATCGGAGCGATGCCCGTGTCATGCGCGGCTGATCCCGGCTGCTGATCGCAGCCAGGGACCCGCCGGCAATGGCCGACGCCCGCGATCTCGCGGGCGTCCGCCATTAACCCCTCAGGTGCCGGGATCAATACAGATCCCGGCATCTGCGGGAGTTCGCGATTAAAATGAACGATCGGATCGCCCGCAGCGCTGCTGCGGGGATCCGATCATTCATAACGCCGCACGGAGGTCCCCTCACCTTCCTCCGTGCGGCTCCCGGCGTCTCCTGCTCTGGTCTGTGATCGAGCAGACCAGAGCAGGAGATGACCGATAATACTGATCTGTTCTATGTCCTATACATAGAACAGATCAGTATTAGCAATCATGGTATTGCTATGAATAGTCCCCTATGGGGACTATTCAAGTGTAAAAAAAAATGTAAAAAAATGTAAAAGTAAAAGTAAAAAAAAAGTGAAAAATCCCCTCCCCCAATAAAAAAGTAAAACGTCCGTTTTTTCCTATTTTACCCCCAAAAAGCGTAAAAAACATTTTTTATAGACATATTTGGTATCCCCGCGTGCGTAAATGTCCGAACTATTAAAATAAAATGTTAATGATCCCGTACGGTGAACGGCGTGAACGAAAAAAAATTAAAAAAAGTCCAAAATTCCTACTTTTTTAATACATTTTATTAAAAAAAAAATTATAAAAAATGTATTAAAAGTTTTTTATATACAAATGTGGTATCAAAAAAAAGTACAGATCATGGCGCAAAAAATGAGCCCCCATACCGCCGCTTATACGGAAAAATAAAAAAGTTATAGGTCATCAAAATAAAGGGATTATAAACGTACTAATTTGGTTAAAAAATTTGTGATTTTTTTTAAGCGCAACAATAATATAAAAGTATATAATAATGGGTATCATTTTAATCGTATTGACCCTCAGAATAAAGAACACATGTCATTTTTACCAGAAATTGTACGGCGTGAAAACAAAACCTTCCAAAATTAGCAAAATTGCGTTTTTCGTTTTAATTTCCCCACAAAAATAGTGTTTTTTGGTTGCGCCATACATTTTATGATATAATGAGTGATGTCATTACAAAGGACAACTGGTCGCGCAAAAAACAAGCCTCATACTAGTCTGTGGATGAAAATATAAAAGAGTTATGATTTTTAGAAGGCGAGGAGGAAAAAATGAAAACGTAAAAATTAAATTGTCTGAGTCCTTAAGGCCAAAATGGGCTGAGTCCTTAAGGGGTTAAATCTCTAAATATTTCTAACAATTTTTTCTAAGGGAAGGTCTACAGAGGTGGATTTGTTGTGTATTTTCTACTTATTTATGTGGGAGTAACAAATATGTTTTTTACATAGTGTGCACAGACAACCACTTTCCTGTAGACATATGTAGAGCACATAATGATAAAAATACGAATGCAATCTTTCCGAAATTTTTCAGATGCATTTTTACAAAAGAAATATGCCTGAAAGAAAACTGTGAATTTAGCTTTAGGGTGCATTGACACACACCGGATCTGCTATGGATTTGCAGATCAACAGATGTAAAATCTGCACTTTTCTGATCCGCAACTGCAGATTTTACAAGGTAATTCCCATGTGTTTATGAATGGCACGTCAATAAAGCGATTGACTTGTAAAACCAACAACTGCAGATTTTACAACTGCGGATCCACTTCAAATCTGTAGCAGATCTGGTGAGTGTGGATGTACCCTACCACAGATTTCACATCCACATTGGCAAAAAATATTCATATATATAAAATCTGTGTTGTTTCAACATTTCCCTATTGGCTCAAAAACTGCAGTGGCAGTATTCCAAAAACTACCAGAAAAAAAAAAAGGTCATCCAAAAAAGGAAAAAGTGAGAATTAAAGAAAAATAAATAGATAACTAATACAGATAAAGCAAATCCTTACATATAAAAGTAAGAAAGATCTGCTGGGAGCTGTAAATCACTGTAGGTCAGTGTTTCCCAAGCAGGGAGCCTCTAGCTGTTGCAAAACTACAACTCCCAGCATGCCCGGACAGCCTTTGGCTGTCCGGGCATGCTGGGAGTTGTAGTTTTGCAACAGCTGGGGGCACCCTGCTTGGGAAACACTGGTCTATGTAGAGGAATGCGCTCAGAAATGCATTGCTGTCTATGGAGGCAATGCATTTTTGAACGGTCCTACAGATTCCATCAGTATTGCCAGCACCCGCTACTGATGGAATCTCTAGATGGAATATCTACGGGCTGAGATTCTGTGTGAATGAGCCCTAAGGCTAAGTATCCACTTGGTTTTTTTTCTGGCAGTTTTTGGTAATCTGCCACTGCAGTTTTTGAGCCAAAGTCAGAAGTGGATCCATAATGGAGGAGAAGTGTAAGTCTTTCCTTTATATGTCCTATTCCTTTTGAATACATTTCTGGCTTTGGCTCAAAAACTGCAGTGGCAGTATTCCAAAAACTGCCAGAAAAAAAAAAAGGTCATCCAAAAATAGGAAAAAGTGAGAATTAAAGAAAAATAAATAGATAACTAATATTGATAAAGCAAATTCCTTACATATAAAAGTAAGAAAGATCTGCTGGGAGCTGTAAATCACTGTCTATGTCAGTGTTTCCCAAGCAGGGAGCCTCTAGCTGTTGCAAAACTACAACTCCCAGCATGCCCGGACAGCCAAAGGCTGTCCGGGCATGCTGGGAGTTGTAGTTTTGCAACAGCTAGAGGCTCCCTGCTTGGGAAACACTGGTCTATGTAGAGGACAGGAGGTTTTTCGGGGTCCTGTACAGTACACGCAATGTCCTAAAAAAGTAACATGAAGTCGCCCTCACCTGGTGTCCAAAAGGAGCAGCTAACCCCTGTACAGGTAAAGTGTACAGAACATGTAATACCTCCCTGTACTGTAGGGGGTGCTACCAGACACCAGTCAGTGCATAAACTTCAGTAATATAGGTAAAGTGTACAGAACATGTAATACCTCCCTGTACTGTAGGGGGCGCTACCAGACACCAATCAGTGCATGCACTTCAGTAATATAGGTAAAGTGTACAGAACATGTAATACTTCCCTGTACTGTAGGGGGCGCTACCAGACATCAGTCAGTGCATACACTTCAGTAATATAGGTAAAGTGTACAGAACATGTAATACCTCTCTGTACTGTAGGGGGCGCTACCAGACACCAGTCAGTGCATACACTTCAGTAATATAGGTAAAGTGTACAGAACATGTAATACTTCCCTGTACTGTAGGGGGCGCTACCAGACATCAGTAAGTGCACACGCTTCAGTAATACAGGTGTTTTACCAGTGAATGCCCATTCTGATTGGTCAGATCTTCCAGCCATTGACACGTTTCACAGATCTGGATTATCTGTACATTGTATGTTGAGTCTGGTTTCAACTTCCAATGGTCCAGAAAAGACCATTGTATGTTGAAACTATAGTATGTTGAGGCCATTGTAAGTTGAGGGATCACTGTACCTGTATTTTCCATGTATTTCCATGTGCTCTTGTATACTTGCAATTGTTTTTACAGCTTATTTGTAGTGTATTTTTAAATATATTTTTATAAGGATGAAAACCAATAAAATATGGACAGAATACACATAAAAGTAGTTTAGGCCTATAACAATCACACATGTAAAATAAAAGGAACTGTGGGCTGTGCAGCATTTTCCTATGGAAGTTATTGGTGAAAACATTATGGACCACAGGAGATGCGGGTGTAAGGCCACAATACAGATGTTACAATATGGCTGCACTTTCCTAGCTGACCTGTTCCTGGGATAGGAGAGGTTGGTGGTGCCCATCGGGTACCTGTGTTGCTGAGCAACTGGCTGAACATATCTGGTCTTCAGTTTACACCACAGGGCAGAGATCTATTCGCCAGGGCAGTGTTACCCACTATGAGGCTCTCCAGCTGTTGCAAAACTATAACTCCCATCATGCCCTAACAGATGGGAATTGTAGTTATTCCACAGCTGTAGAGCCAAAGATCACTGTGCCCCCAGTATACTCACACAAATACACATCTTGCAGTGACAGGACGGTACCGCAGTGTGTGCACGGTGTCATCCTCTGATACTCACCTGTTGCGGCTGTGCGCTCCTCCCCATGTTACCTCAGAGGCCTCTTATCCTCCTCTCCCTGCTGTCCTCCTCTTATATAGGAGACACACGGGGCGGGGATGCAGGGACCCGGGGAGTAACGCGCCGCCGCTTCACCTCACTCAGGTGTCCGCGACTTTGAGCGGGAAGGAGCAGAGCTGCAGTGCGGGGGAAGAAGCGCCGGGCCCGGGCAGGGGACAGATCACTGTTAGATATCGGCCACTTACCTCACAGAGTGATATCTCAGTACATATACCAGCCACTTACCTCATACAGTGATATACCAGTACATATACCAGCCACTTACCTCATACAATGATATACCCCTACATATACCAGCCACTTACCTCATACAGTGATATCTCAGTACAGATACCAGCCACTTACCTCATACAGTGATATACCAGTACAGATACCAGCCACTTACCTCATACAGTGATATACCACTACATATACCAGCCACTTACCTCATACAATGATATACCAGTACATATACCAGCCACTTACCTCATACAGTGATATACCCCTACATATACCAGCCACTTACCCCATACAGTGATATCTCAGTACAGATACCAGCCACTTACCTCATACAGTGATATACCAGTACAGATACCAGCCACTTACCTCATACAGTGATATCTCAGCA
Organism: Hyla sarda; assembly: GCF_029499605.1. Classification (NCBI taxonomy): domain Eukaryota; kingdom Metazoa; phylum Chordata; class Amphibia; order Anura; family Hylidae; genus Hyla; species Hyla sarda. The sequence goes on from NC_079198.1 coordinate 83,129,770, forward strand.
AAGATACCAGCCACTTACCTCATACAGTGATATACCCCTACATATACCAGCCACTTACCTCATACAATGATATACCAGTACATATACCAGCCACTTACCTCATACAGTGATATACCCCTACATATACCAGCCACTTACCCCATACAGTGATATCTCAGTACAGATACCAGCCACTTACCTCATACAGTGATATACCAGTACAGATACCAGCCACTTACCTCATACAGTGATATCTCAGTACAGATACCAGCCACTTACCTCATACAGTGATATACCCCTACATATACCAGCCACTTACCCCATACAGTGATATCTCAGTACAGATACCAGCCACTTACCTGATACAGTGAAATACCAGTACAGATACCAGACAACTTACCTTATACAGTGATATATTTGTATGGCTACCAGTCATATACCTCATGCAGTGGTATATTTATATGGATTCAAGACATATACTTATATATCTCATACAGTGGTAAATCAGTATAAAAGCTAGTCAAATACCTTTAACTGTGATATATCAGTATAGAGACCAGTCATAGACCTCATACAGTGATATATCAGTATAGAGACCAGTCATAGACCTCATACAGTAATATATCAGTATAGAGACCAGTCATAGACCTCATACAGTGATATATCAGTATAGAGACCAGTCATAGACCTCATGCAGTGATATATCAGTATAGAGACCAGTCATAGACCTCATACAGTGATTTATCAGTATAGAGACCAGTCATAGACCTCATACAGTGATATATCAGTATAGAGACCAGTCATAGACCTCATACAGCGATATATCAGTATAGAGACCAGTCATAGACCTCATACAGTGATTTATCAGTATAGAGACCAGTCATAGACCTCATACAGTGATTTATCAGTATAGAGACCAGTCATAGACCTCATACAGTAATATATATGTATAGAGACCAGTCATAGACCTCATACAGTGATATATCAGTATAGAGACCAGTCATAGACCTCATACAGTAATATATCAGTATAGAGACCAGTCATAGACCTCATACAGTAATATATCAGTATAGAGACCAGTATTAGACCTCATACAGTGATATATCAGTATAGAGACCAGTCATAGACCTCATACAGTGATATATCAGTATAGAGACCAGTCATAGACCTCATACAGTAATATATATGTATAGAGACCAGTCATAGACCTCATACAGTGATATATCAGTATAGAGACCAGTCATAGACCTCATACAGTAATATATCAGTATAGAGACCAGTCATAGACCTCATACAGTGATATATCAGTATAGAGACCAGTCATAGACCTCATACAGTGATTTATCAGTATAGAGACCAGTCATAGACCTCATACAGTAATATATCAGTATAGAGACCAGTCATAGACCTCATACATTGATATATCAGTATAGAGACCAGTCATAGACCTCATACAGTAATATATCAGTATAGAGACCAGTCATAGACCTCATACAGTGATATATCAGTATAGAGACCAGTCATAGACCTCATGCAGTGATATATCAGTATAGAGACCAGTCATAGACCTCATACAGTGATATATCAGTATAGAGACCAGTCATAGACCTCATACAGTGATTTATCAGTATAGAGACCAGTCATAGACCTCATACAGTGATATATCAGTATAGAGACCAGTCATAGACCTCATACAGCGATATATCAGTATAGAGACCAGTCATAGACCTCATACAGTGATTTATCAGTATAGAGACCAGTCATAGACCTCATACAGTGATTTATCAGTATAGAGACCAGTCATAGACCTCATACAGTAATATATATGTATAGAGACCAGTCATAGACCTCATACAGTGATATATCAGTATAGAGACCAGTCATAGACCTCATACAGTAATATATCAGTATAGAGACCAGTCATAGACCTCATACAGTAATATATCAGTATAGAGACCAGTCATAGACCTCATACAGTTATATCAGTATAGAGACCAGTCATAGACCTCATACAGTGATATATCAGTATAGAGACCAGTCATAGACCTCATGCAGTGATATATCAGTATAGAGACCAGTCATAGACCTCATACAGTGATATATCAGTATAGAGACCAGTCATAGACCTCATACAGTGATTTATCAGTATAGAGACCAGTCATAGACCTCATACAGTGATATATCAGTATAGAGACCAGTCATAGACCTCATACAGCGATATATCAGTATAGAGACCAGTCATAGACCTCATACAGTGATTTATCAGTATAGAGACCAGTCATAGACCTCATACAGTGATTTATCAGTATAGAGACCAGTCATAGACCTCATACAGTAATATATATGTATAGAGACCAGTCATAGACCTCATACAGTGATATATCAGTATAGAGACCAGTCATAGACCTCATACAGTAATATATCAGTATAGAGACCAGTCATAGACCTCATACAGTAATATATCAGTATAGAGACCAGTCATAGACCTCATACAGTTATATCAGTATAGAGACCAGTCATAGACCTCATACAGTGATATATCAGTATAGAGACCAGTCATAGACCTCATACAGTTATATCAGTATAGAGACCAGTCATAGACCTCATACAGTGATATATCAGTATAGAGACCAGTCATAGACCTCATACAGTGATATATCAGTATAGAGACCAGTCATAGACCTCATACAGTGATTTATCAGTATAGAGACCAGTCATAGACCTCATACAGTGATATATCAGTATAGAGACCAGTCATAGACCTCATACAGCGATATATCAGTATAGAGACCAGTCATAGACCTCATACAGTGATTTATCAGTATAGAGACCAGTCATAGACCTCATACAGTGATTTATCAGTATAGAGACCAGTCATAGACCTCATACAGTAATATATATGTATAGAGACCAGTCATAGACCTCATACAGTGATATATCAGTATAGAGACCAGTCATAGACCTCATACAGTAATATATCAGTATAGAGACCAGTCATAGACCTCATACAGTGATATATCAGTATAGAGACCAGTCATAGACCTCATACAGTAATATATCAGTATAGAGACCAGTCATAGACCTCATACAGTAATATATCAGTATAGAGACCAGTCATAGACCTCATACAGTTATATCAGTATAGAGACCAGTCATAGACCTCATACAGTGATATATCAGTATAGAGACCAGTCATAGACCTCATACAGTGATATATCAGTATAGAGACCAGTCATAGACCTCATACAGTGATATGTCAGTATAGAGACCAGTCATAGACCTCATACAGTGATATATCAGTATAGAGACCAGTCATAGACCTCATACAGTGATATATCAGTATAGAGACAAGTCATAGACCTCATACAGTGATTTATCAGTATAGAGACCAGTCATAGACCTCATACAGTGATATATCAGTATAGAGACCAGTCATAGACCTCATACAGTGATATATCAGTATAGAGACCAGTCATAGACCTCATACAGTGATTTATCAGTATAGAGACCAGTCATAGACCTCATACAGTGATATATCAGTATAGAGACCAGTCATAGACCTCATACAGTGATATATCAGTATAGAGACCAGTCAAATACCTTTAACTGTGATATATCAGTATAGAGACCAGTCATAGACCTTATACAGTGATATATCAGTATAGAGACCAGTCATAGACCTCATACAGTGATATATCAGTATAGAGACCAGTCATAGACCTCATACAGTAATATATATGTATAGAGACCAGTCATAGACCTCATACAGTAATATATCAGTATAGAGACCAGTCATAGACCTCATACAGTGATATATCAGTATAGAGACCAGTCATAGACCTCATACAGTGATATATCAGTATAGAGACCAGTCATAGACCTCATACAGTAATATATCAGTATAGAGACCAGTCATAGACCTCATACAGTAATATATTAGTATAGAGACCAGTCATAGACCTCATAGAGAAATATATCAGTATAGAGACCAGTCATAGACCTCATACAGTAATATATCAGTAAAGAGACCAGTCATAGACCTCATACAGTAATATATCAGTATAGAGACCAGTCATAGACCTCCTACAGTGATATATCAGTATAGAGACCAGTCATAGACCTCATACAGTGATATATCAGTATAGAGACCAGTCATAGACCTCATACAGTGATTTATCAGTATAGAGACCAGTCATAGACCTCATAGAGAAATATATCAGTATAGAGACTAGTCATAGACCTCATACAGTGATATATCAGTATAGAGACCAGTCATAGACCTCATACAGTAATATATCAGTATAGAGACCAGTCATAGACCTCATACAGTGATATATCAGTATAGAGACCAGTCATAGACCTCATACAGTGATATATCAGTATAGAGACCAGTCATAGACCTCATACAGTGATATATCAGTATAGAGACCAGTCATAGACCTCATACAGTGATTTATCAGTATAGAGACCAGTCATAGACCTCATACAGTGATATATCAGTATAGAGACCAGTCATAGACCTCATACAGCGATATATCAGTATAGAGACCAGTCATAGACCTCATACAGTGATTTATCAGTATAGAGACCAGTCACAGACCTCATACAGTAATATATCAGTATAGAGACCAGTCATAGACCTCATACAGTAATATATCAGTATAGAGACCAGTCATAGACCTCATACAGTGATATATCAGTATAGAGACCAGTCATAGACCTCATACAGTAATATATCAGTATAGAGACCAGTCATAGACCTCATACAGTAATATATCAGTATAGAGACCAGTCATAGACCTCATACAGTTATATCAGTATAGAGACCAGTCATAGACCTCATACAGTGATATATCAGTATAGAGACCAGTCATAGACCTCATACAGTGATATATCAGTATAGAGACCAGTCATAGACCTCATACAGTGATATGTCAGTATAGAGACCAGTCATAGACCTCATACAGTGATATATCAGTATAGAGACCAGTCATAGACCTCATACAGTGATATATCAGTATAGAGACCAGTCAAATACCTTTAACTGTGATATATCAGTATAGAGACCAGTCATAGACCTTATACAGTGATATATCAGTATAGAGACCAGTCATAGACCTCATACAGTGATATATCAGTATAGAGACCAGTCATAGACCTCATACAGTAATATATATGTATAGAGACCAGTCATAGACCTCATACAGTAATATATCAGTATAGAGACCAGTCATAGACCTCATACAGTGATATATCAGTATAGAGACCAGTCATAGACCTCATACAGTGATATATCAGTATAGAGACCAGTCATAGACCTCATACAGTAATATATCAGTATAGAGACCAGTCATAGACCTCATACAGTAATATATTAGTATAGAGACCAGTCATAGACCTCATAGAGAAATATATCAGTATAGAGACCAGTCATAGACCTCATACAGTAATATATCAGTAAAGAGACCAGTCATAGACCTCATACAGTAATATATCAGTATAGAGACCAGTCATAGACCTCCTACAGTGATATATCAGTATAGAGACCAGTCATAGACCTCATACAGTGATATATCAGTATAGAGACCAGTCATAGACCTCATACAGTAATATATCAGTATAGAGACCAGTCATAGACCTCATACAGTGATTTATCAGTATAGAGACCAGTCATAGACCTCATAGAGAAATATATCAGTATAGAGACTAGTCATAGACCTCATACAGTGATATATCAGTATAGAGACCAGTCATAGACCTCATACAGTAATATATCAGTATAGAGACCAGTTATAGACCTCATACAGTGATATATCAGTATAGAGACCAGTCATAGACCTCATACAGTGATATATCAGTATAGAGACCAGTCATAGACCTCATACAGTAATATATCAGTATAGAGACCAGTCATAGACCTCATACAGTGATTTATCAGTATAGAGACCAGTCATAGACCTCATACAGTGATTTATCAGTATAGAGACCAGTCATAGACCTCATACAGTGATATATCAGTATAGAGACCAGTCATAGACCTCATACAGTGATTTATCAGTATAGAGACCAGTCATAGACCTCATACAGTGATATATCAGTATAGAGACCAGTCATAGACCTCATACAGTGATTTATCTGTATAGATAGCAGTCATAGACCTCATACAGTGATATATCAGTATGAAAACTAGTCATAGACCTCATACAGTGATATATCAGTATAGAGACCAGTCATAGACCTCATACTGTGATTTAGCAGTATAGAGACCAGTCATAGACCTCATACAGTAATATATCAGTATAGAGACCAGTCATAGACCTCATACAGTAATATATCAGTATAGAGACGAGTCATAGACCTCATACAGTAATATATCAGTATAGAGACCAGTCATAGACCTCATACAGTGATATATCAGTATAGAGACCAGTCATATACCTCATACAGTGATATATCAGTATAGAGACCAGTCATAGACCTCATACAGTGATATATCAGTATAGAGACCAGTCATATACCTCATACAGTGATATATCAGTATAGAGACCAGTCATAGACCTCATACAATGATATATCAGTATAGAGACCAGTCATATACCTCATACAGTGATATATCAGTATAGAGACCAGTCATAGACCTCATACAGTGATATATCAGTATAGAGACCAGTCATAGACCTCATACAGTGATATATCAGTATAGAGACCAGTCATATACCTCATACAGTGATATATTAGTATAGAAACCAGTCATAGACCTCATACAGTGATATATCAGTATAGAGACCAGTCATAGACCTCATACAGTGATATATCAGTATAGAGACCAGTCATATACCTCATACAGTGATATATTAGTATAGAAACCAGTCATAGACCTCATACAGTGATTTATCAGTATAGAGACCAGTCATAGACCTCATACAGTGATATATCAGTATAGAGACAAGTCATAGACCTCATACAGTGATATATCAGTATAGAGACCAGTCATAGACCTCATACAGTGATATATTAGTATAGAAACCACTGGCATCTTTACTGTTATGTAACTGTATGAAGTAACTATACCAATATATTACTGTATCTATACTAGGATTGCCACCTTTCTAAACATTTTTTCCTCCTCACCTTCTCAGGGTACGTTTACACGTACAGAATCCTGTGAAGATTTGATGTGCAGGATTTGATACACAGGATTATCTGCTGCAGATTTCAATGTAAACCAAATGACTGAGCACAGTTTCTAATCTGCAGTTACAAATCCTGCGCATCAAATCTGTACAGGATCCTGTTCGTGTGAACGTACCCTAAAAATCATAACCCTTTCAATTTTCCACATACAGAGCTATATTAGGGCTTGTTTTTTCCACCACCAATTGTACTTTGTAATAACATCAATCATTTCACCACAAAATCTACAGTGAAACCAGAAAAAAAATATTTGTGGAGAAAAATGGAAAAACTCCCCGCCATTTTGTAAGTTTTGGGGGCTTCTGATTCTACACAGTGCACTTTTTGGTAAAAATTACACCTTATGTTTATTGTGTAGGTCAATACGATTAAATTGATACCCAACATATATAGGTTTGATTTTTTTTGCTTCTTTTAAAAAACTATGGGATAGATTCATCAAAACCTGTCCAGAGCAAAAGTTGCTGAGTTGCCCATAGCAACCAATCAGATCACTTCTTTCTTGTTTCAGAGGCTTTTTCAAAAATGAAAGAAGCAATCTGATTGGTTGCTATGGGCAACTCAGCAACTTTTCCTCTGGACAGGTTTTGATAAATCTCCCCCTATAACTTTTTGCACCTAAATTATTACATTTAAAGGAAAACTGTCATTTGTTTTGTCCCGCACTATCCACGGGTACCTGTGGATAGTGCGGGAGACGCTGAACACTTTGAGTTCTACCTTGCCCGGATCCGCGGCGCCGTTCGCCCGTTATAGCTGGTATATTCATACGTTGTCTTACACTCTCTGTCTCATCTCGACCGAGTCCTGGACGATACTGCGCATGCACCCTTACTCCAGCGCTGCTCCGGACAAATGAAGCAATGCTGAAGACCGCTTCTGGGTATAGTAGGAAATCCCACGCATGCGCAGTATCGTCCAGGACTCGGCCGAGATGAGACAGAGAGTGTAAGACAACGTATGAATATTCATTAGCCAGCGGTGCTGCGGGCCGGGCGGCGGTTACGTCACAGTGGCAGTTTTCTGACCTCTATAACTTTTTTATTTTTCTGTATACAAGGCTATATGAGGGCTCATTTTTTTGCACCATGATCTGTAGTTTTTATCAGTACCATTTTTGTTTTGATGGAACTTTTTAATTGCTGTTTATAATTTTTTTTAAGTTATACAAAGTGACCAAAAATACGCAATTTTGGACTTTTGTATTTTTTTACGTAAACGCCATTGACCGTGCAGTTTAAGTAAAAATTTTTATAGTACGGACATTTACGCACGCGGCGATACCACATATGTTTGTTTATTTTTGTTTACATATTTTTTTTTCTTAATGGGAAAAGGGGGATGATTTAAACTTTTTCTCTGTACCCAGGAACTGCCTATCGTACCATTTGGTGCTTTACGGTCTGTTCCCGGGGATCCACGATGTGGAGGCCATCCAGGAGGCCTGGCGTCTTGTGAACTGTTTTAAGGACGCTGTTTGGCTGGCCAGAAACCGCATCGTCATCAACAGGCAGAACATATCCTTCCGGGACTGCTGCAGGTTAATGAGAGACTATGCCATCTTGGACAGCCCAGACCTCGATGAAGAAGAGGAGCTAATACCCCTGCTTTCCCATGGCCCCGGTTATTACCCTGCATTTGGCCCTGTGATCTGCCCCCTCCCTACCCTCATAGTCTTCCATGCCCCCATCTTTCCAACAGCAGGCTCAGGTGCAGCCAGTGTCTCAGTTGGGCTGGGCGATACTGATGAGTGGCATCCTCCTGCATGGCTTTTCAGGGCAAAGTCAGGGGCATCATTCGTCAGTCCCGACTCCCAGCAGCCACCACTGGTCACTAATTTAAAGTGACCGCAAGGCTGGCTGTCTGTTCATCAGCTCAGGCCCGACCACTTTAGAACAGCGACCAGTGGCCCTGATAAATACACACTACTGCATGGCCGGTATTTTTCATATAAATATACCAGCAGGCTGGTCAAAATGCCAGCTGCGCTGGTATAATACCATATTATTCACAAAAAAGACATATAGCCGGGAATTGCACTTAAAAGTTCCTTTTATCTCAATTTTCTTTCAATACAAAAATGTAGTGAGAATTAGAACATATTCACCCAGTGCATAGAAACTGTCAAGAGATCTATCATAAGGTGTCTTCAGAACTATCCATCCGGAGCTTGCTGTCTGTAGGACGGTATGTTCCTGGCCGCATGACCGCTGATTCTGAGGGGGTGAAGACAAGCTCGTTGGCGTGCGAGCCGCTTGAGAATCTCCGTGAACCCATCACCACATACTAATACAGGTATGTCTCTCGCGAGATTTCTTACTTCTATATACAAAATGACATAAAATCATTAAAACAGGTTCTTGACCGGACAGTACTTATAGAAAAACATTAAAATTACAGCTCACATTGATCCTTTTGGTGCCAAAGAATCAAGACAATGTATCCAAAATACCTCCCTTTGATCTAATCTTTTCTTCATTTGTTCACTGTTGGTGCCCTCAACCTCTTCCAAAAATTTGCCACCTTAATTCATTAATTTGATGTCTATTTTCTATAAAGTGTCTGGCTAAACTGGTTTCACCATATTTTTCTCTGGATACATTGTCTTCTTCTTCGACTTTCTTTTTGTATGTCCTAATCGTACTTCTATGTTCATTCAATCTAATTTTTATTGCACGAACTGTCTGCCCGACATATGACATTCCACAGGGACATTTTAACATGTAAATAACCTGTTTTGAATCACAGGTATGAAATCCTTTTAACTTAATGTTATTGCCATGTGTAGGATGGATGACGTTGTCGCCTTTGATTATACTGCTACAGTTTTGGCTGGATTGGGAATGTCCCTATTTTTTGTGTTTTTAGAAAAGATGGTCTAGATTCTTTTTTCTCTACAATGTCTGCCCGAATCAAGCGATTAGCAATAGACCTATTTTTCCGATAAATAAATCTTGGTTCCCGTTTAAATAATTTCCCATACTTTTCATCAGCCTTAAGCAAGCCCCAATATTTATTGACTACTTTTCTTATTAATTCCACATGACCATCATATGTGGACAGATATGTACAACCTCTGTCTTTCTCCTTCTTTTTCATTTTATTTTTCTTCCTTTTCCTCTTCCCTTGGAATTTGATCTACTTCTGCTGCTTTTATCAATTCTCTTTCATTATAACCCCTTTGAATACATTTTTTTATTATCTTCTCTTCGTTCTTAACATACTCATTTTCTGAGCTACAAATCCTTTTAGCTCTTATTATCTGCCCTTTCGGTATTCCTCTGAATACTTGTGGGGCATGCCCACTATTTTTGTGTAGCAGGTTATTCCTGTCACTTTCCTTAGAGTATAAAATAGTTTCAAACCTTCCATTTTCATAACGTACTTCAATGTCCAAATAATCGATCAAGCTAGGGCTATGTTCACATGTGAACTCAATCAGAGGATGACAACTGTTAAGATATTGAATATATGTCATTAACTCTTCAGGGGTCCCCGTCCATATGACAAAGTAGTCATCGACATACCTCAACCATTTTTTTACATAAATTGATAGTGTATGTGTTGGAACATACTTTTCTTCAAACTTACTCATAAATATATTTGCTAGACTGGGTGCGACAGGGGACCCCATCAAAGTTTCCTGTTGTTGCAAAAAAAAATTCTTGTCCGAACCTAAAGTAGTTTTTATACAAAATCAATTCCAGCAGATCCACTATAAATTGTATTTGGGCATTGCTTAGCGAGACATCTTTAATTAATTCTTCTTTTATGGCTAATATCCCCTCATCTGTGGGGATATTCGTTTGTAGACTTTTAATATCCAATGTACACAATAGAATAGTTTCTTCCATTATATTCTTATTGATATGATCGAAGAACTCATTTGTGTCCTGAAGACAGTTCGGCAATTGTTTAACAATCTTTTGAAGAAATGTATCAACATATACTGCTAGTGGGTATACGACTCAGTCAACCCCCGAGATGATAGGTCGTTCCGGGGGTCGACTCGTGTCTTTATGAATTTTTGGTACACGGGGTTAGTCATTCATCAACAGATCTGTAATTTCCTTAGTTATTATACCTTCATTAAATGCTTCATCTATCACACTATCAACTTCTTTTTTAATCTCCCTTGTTGGATCATTATGTAACTTTTTGTTCACAGTATCAACACTAAGCTGGTTCAACGCTTCTGACATATACATATCTTTATCCTGCACAACCGTTGCCCCTCCTTTATCCGCTTTCTTAATTACTACCGCAGTTTCATTTTTCAGCTCTTGTAGTGCGTTTTTTTCCTCTTTAGACATATTAAATTTTACTTTATATTTTTCTTTATTCCATTCCTCTTTAATCTCTTTGATTACCACCTTTTGAAATGTGTCTAAAGTATTGCAGTTTATATTTGGGTCGAATGTACTTCTTTTATTCAATTTACTTTTCAAAACATCAGTCGTATTTAACTCTCTTTCTTATTCATTAATACCAAAGTACATTCTAAGCCGAAGTAACCTGCAAAACTTATGAAAATCAATCAAGAAATCAAAATTATTAATATTTTCAGAAGGAACGAACCCAAGTCCTTTGTTGATAACATTCTGTTGGGCAATGGTCAATTCTACGGACAAGATGTTAACTAATAGCTCACCATTTTCTGGTATTGTTTCTTGTTGCGGGCTCTGGTATATACCCCTTCTATGTTTCCAGTGTCTCTTTTTTCTTTTTTGTATTTTTTGTTGATTTCCTAAAAAATCTTGTCTAGCCTCTTGTTCAGACGTACTATTAAGCTCACTATCCGTTGATCCGTAGTCGAATGCGTTAAACTCTCCTCGTTGTTCTATTTGTGTGCGGCGATATTTTCTCCTCTCATCCGCCCAAGTGTATACTCTGTCCATCATATAATCCTTAGTATCCCTTTAAAATTTCAATAATTTTACTTGTAGAATGGATGATTTTAACTTATCCACATTATTCTTGATTTCTTGTTGCGTTTTTTCAATAATTTCTTGTTTCTCTTGTTTTTTATACTCCTCCTGTACTGCACTTATTTCTTTTTGCACCTCTTTAATAGCCTGTTGTAAATGTTGTACAGTGAGGTACATCAAATCCAGAGAGTGCTGATTACACAATGCAAACCACTTTTGTTGGTAAATTAAATCATCTTGTAGCAATACGTGATTGGGCTCCTAAGTCCGCGCGGTATCCTTTGCACTTTAAGGTACTCTGTTAATGTCGAGGTATGAAGGGTTAAACTAGCCTCTTTCTTACTCAGCTGATTCAACTTCTTGGCATGATTTAGCTTTATGTTCACACTTGTTTCTTTTAAGTTAAGTCCAGCATTAGCTGCTGCTTTTAAAATACTGTCACGGTCCCCCTCATATAATACCAGCCATGTGGCAACCCTAATCTATTATATGTGATATGTCACTGTATGAGGTATATGATTAGTTTATATACTGCTGTATGACCATACACATACACCCTCGGCTAGCTTATCTTTCCTGATATTCCTTTTTTACCCTCAACATTTGCTATGGTCACATAGATGCACCGAAATGGACAGGTTCAGATGATAGTCATCTAATGTGTATGACCACCTGCTATGACTGGCCAAGATGGCTCAAAAGAGTTATATTGCATACAATAAGGAACATAAAATGGATCCCCAATTGAAGAATTGTGTGTTGTTTGAGGAATTTTACCATACTCAGACATCTCATAGAAGCCCCAACAACAAGGACTCTGCATAGATAGAGTGTGGTATCTGGTATCCCAACTGTCTGTTGTCTCGTCTTACTTTATTAGAATATATTCTGAAAGGATCTGTTCACATTGACATCATATTTTCCAGCATAACCATAGCAGATAAATTGTGAATTAAGTTCTAATGTCAGGTTTATGTATAAGAAAAGCCCAGCAGACCAATCTACTACTGAATACCTTAAAGGAAATACAGGTATATGTGCGCTTTTTATCTTTTTTTAAGTAAAATATTCACTTGGCTGTGCAAGTGTGAAAGACTCACCTCACATCATATTTTCCACATACTGTTGAAGGGGTTATCCAGGAAAAAACTTTTATATATATATATATATATATATATATATATATATATATATATATATATATATATCAACTGGCTCCAGAAAGTTAAACAGATTTGTAAATTACTTATATTAAAAAATCTTAATCCTTTCAGTACTTTTGAGTGTGTTTACAAAGCCCCCATGGTGCCAGAACAATGGACCCCCCGCATGTGACCCCATTTTGGGCACTACACCCCTCACATAATTTACTAAGGGGTACAGTGAGCATTTACACCCTACAGGTGTCTGACAGATTTTTGGAACAGTTGTCCATGAAAATGGATAATGTATTTTTTCATTTGCACAGCCTACTGTTACAAAGATCTGTCAAACGCCAAAGGTGTGAATGCTCACTCTACCCCTTATTAAATTCTGTGAGGGGTGTAGTTCCCAAAATGGGGTCACATGTGGTGGGGTCCACTGTTCTGGCACCACGGGGGGTGGGCTTTGTAAACGCACATGGCCCCCAACTTCCATTCCAAACGAATTCTCTATCCAAAAGTTCAACTGTGCTCCTTCTCTTCTGAGCATTGAAGTGCGCCTGCAGAGCACTTTACATCCAGTCATGGGGTATTTCCATACTCAGAAGAGATGGGGTTACAAATTTGGAGGGGGGGGGGGGCATTTTTTTTTCCTATTACCCATTGTAAAAATTAAAAATTTGGAGAAAAAAATGCATTTTAGTGAAAAATATAGAAATTTCCATCTACACATACGACTTTAATGAAAAGGTGTTAAGGCTCACTGTACCCCTTGTTACGTTCCTTGAGGGTGTAGTTTCCAAAATAGTATGCCATGTGTTTTTCTTTTTTGCTGTTCTGGCACCCTTGGAGCTTCCTAAATGCGACATGCCCCCAAAAACCATTTCAGCAAAATTTGCTTTCCAAAAGCCAAATGTGACTCCTTCTCTTCTGAGCATTGTAGTGCGCCAGCAGAGCACTTGACGTCCACACATGGGGTATTTTCATACTCAGAAGAGATGGGGGTCACAAATTTTGGGGGCATTTTCTCCTATTACCCCTTGTAAAAATGTAAAATTTTGGGAAAAACTAGCATTTTTGTGAAAAAAAATTTAAACACCTGTGGGGTGTTAAGGCTCACTGTACCCCTTGTTACGTTCATTGAGAGGCGTAGTTTCCAAAATAGTATACCATGTGTTTTGTTTTGTTTTTTTGTTTGCTGTTCTGGCACCCTAGGGGCTTCCTAAATGTGACATGTCCCCCAAAAACCATTTCAGCTAAATTTGCTTTCCAAAAGCCAAATGTGACTCCTTCCCTTCTGAGCATTGTAGTGCATCAACAGAGCACTTGACGTCCACACATGGAGTATTTCCATACTCAGAAGAAATCAGGTTAGAAATTTGGGGGGGGGGGGGCATTTTCTCTTATTACCCCTTGTATAAATGTAAAATTTGGGGGAAAATCTGCATTTTAGTGAATCTTTTAAAATTTTTATTTACACATCTGACTTTTACGAAAAGTTGTCAAAAACTTGTGGAGTGTTAAGGCTCACTGTACCCCTTGTTACGTTCCTTGAGTGGTGTAGTCTCCAAAGTAGTATGCCCTGTGGCATATTTTTTGCTGTTATGGCACCATAGGGGCTTCCTAAATGCGACATGCCCCCCAAAAACCATTTCAGCAAACTTCACTCTCCAAAATCCCATTGTCGTTCCTTCCCTTCTGAGCCCTCTAGTGCACCGACAGAGCACTTTACATCTACATATGAGGTATTTCCTTACTCGAGAGAAATTGGGATGCAAATTTTGGGGGGCATTTCTCTCCTTTTACCCCTTGTAAAAATAAAAAAAAATGGCTCTACAAGAACATGCAAGTGTAAAAAAATAAAGATTTAGAATTTTCTCCTTCACTTTGCTGCTATTCCTGTGAAACACCTAAAGGGTTAACTAACTTTGTGAATATCATTTTGAATGCTTTGAGGGGTGCAGTTTCTATAATGGGGTCATTTATGGGGTATTTCTCACAGAAAAGACCCTCAAATCCACTTCAACTTTAACTGGTCCCTGAAAAATTCAGATTTTCCCTGAAAATTTAAAAAATTGCTGCTATACTTTGAAGCCCAATAATGTTTTCAAAAAGTAAAAACATGTCAACTTTATGATGCCAACATAAAGTAGACATATTGAATTTGTAAATCAATATATAATTTATTTGGAATGTCCACTTTCCTTACAAGCAGAAAATTTCTAAGATAGAAAAATGCAAAATGTTCAAAATTTTCCTCAAATTTGGGGATTTTTCACCAAGAAAGGATGCAAGTAACAATGAAAATTTACCAGTATGTTAAAGTAGAATATGTCACGAAAAAACTGTCTCGGAATCAGAATAAAAGGTAAAAGCATCCCAGAGTTATTAATGCATAAAGTGACAGTGGTCAGAATGGAAAAAAAGGGCTGAGTACTTAAGGTGAAAATGGGCTGAGTCCCTAAGGGGTTAATGCTAAGGCCCCTTTCACACTATAAAAATTCATCCGTAATGAACCTCCGTCATAAAAATCTTGAAAATCGTCCATTAGAAAATCCTATTATAGTCTATGGGATTTTTCTTATAGCCATTTTAACCCTTTATCGCCCGTTATTAATAACGGCCGTAATTAATAACGGCCGTTATTTTGTGATGGGCGATAGTAACGGGAGAAATAGTGCATGCACTATTTCTTCCGTTCATTCGCCCATCACAAAATAACGTCCGTTATTAATAAGACTATAATGAGATTTTCTAACGGCCATTTAACAGCCGATTTCCAGGGTTTTTATAACGAGCGTTTATAACGGAGGTATTTTTATAGTGTGAAAGCAGCCTAAGGCAGTACACTAGTTCCTGCTTAGATTTCAATTATATAAGCAATGAGTGAGTCCAAATCACCATTTTCAAGAAGGTCCACATATATACAAACTATTTAAGACATATTGCTGTTTCTGGTGATTTTACCACAGTCATTATATAGAAATATAGGAGACGAGCTTTTGCCCGCGGCTTCGCTCGCGTTAAATTTGGGGTAACATAGATCAACTTTTTACGATCCCATAGTAATGAGTCCGCTCTGGTTAAAGTCTACGGGCATCCTAACAACCCAAATTCTAACAAACATTACATTTGCTGTTCCATGGAATTGAAGATCAACATCCTTTGAGGACTTGCGAGTCTACACGCAAGGCCTTTGGAAGCTCTTCCCAGTTAGCTACTACATGGCTAATGATTTGCTCGCGAACCTCCCTGGCCATCACTTGTGTGTCATACAATATATAAGAAATGGTGCGAAACAAACAGGCTCCATCTCCAATTACAGGAATAATGTTGTGGGGCACCATAGTCCCATCTATTTTCAACAATTTTACATTCATTGTGATAGATACCTAACTAAAGGTAAATTATAGTCGGAATAAAGAAACAAAAAGGGGGAACCCACCTTCTCGTGCTGCTTATATACTGTCCGGGTGCAGAGCGTGCATGTCGCATTTATAATGAGGTGGCCCACCTTCTCGCGCTGCTTATATACTGTCCGGGTGCAGCGCGTGCAAATTGTTTCGTGTTTTGATAGATTTTTCGGAGAATTTATTATTATGTAAATACAGATACAGACAGACTTTTTTTATTTTATTCAGGAGTAATGGTGCAAATTAGCAAATTCAAAAATCAACCTAATCTTAATTCATACAAACTTTGGATGGCCGTTTCACCCCTTCAGGGGTGGAATTTCAGAAAACATTAAAACAAGTGTTTCTTTATCTCTAATTGTTAGCCTAAAAACAAAGTTTCATGCTTCTAGCTTCAAAAATGATGGACTTCCATACAAACTTTCAACCTCTTTTTCACCCCCTTAAAGGTTGAATTTCGAAAAATCCTTTCTTATTCCTCGTCTACGTCTTAAAAACAACACCTGTGAAAAAAATTCAGCTTTCTAGGTCCAAGGGTTTAGGCTGGGCATTGATGAGTCAGGCCTTCTCTTTATATATATATATATATATATATATATATATATATATATATTTATATAGATAGATAGATAAGTGGAGTAGTGATGATACCTTAATTGGCTAACCAAGTAACATGCCTGATGAAGGGACTTTAGAGGTCTTGAAAGCTTGCAATCTACATCCCCTCAGCCTACTAATAAAGGCATGATCTCTACTCCACTTATCTCCTATATTTCATCAGATTATATACCAACAAAAGAACAAAGTGACACTCACCAAGCTTGAATTAAGTTTTTCTTTCTTTCAAATTAGCAGTCACAGAATGAAGATAAAAATACAGTGAACAGCAATTTTACATGTACGCACACTTTGTCCATGACTCCCGAGTCAGAAATTGTCACTCTTAAGTCAGCATCCTGTCCATGCATAGTTTAGGACACTATGTGCAGGGTACAATACAGGTTGGCTGGTGGACATAAAATTTGGTGGTGGTCCCCATTTCACATCTGGGATCCAAACCCCACTAGACCTCCTACTGCAGCCACATTTAGAAAGGAGGCTGTACAGGCACATCACCCCCTCCACTAAAGTCATCGGGAATTATGTAGACAGCCAAGCCAGTGGCTCCCTTTGATCTACAAGGGTCCATTACCACCTCCTTTCTCTCTCTCTTTTTGACTGGATAGGAATATGGAAAGGCCATCAGGGAAAATAGGTGAGTTAAGTCCCCAAGGTGGTGACTGTGAATATGGAACTTAAAGGGGTGCTCCCGTGGAAAACTTTTTTTTTTAAATCAACTGGTGCCAGAAAGTTAAACAGATTTGTAAATCACTTCTATTAAATAATCTTAATCCTTCAGGTACTTTTTAGGGACTGTATACGAAAGAGAAATACAAAAAATAAATGCATTTCCTGTGATGTCCTGACCACAGTGCTCTCTGGTGACCTCTGCTGTCCATTTTAGGAACTGTCCAGAGAAGCATATGTTTGCTATGGGGATTTTTTTCTTCTCAGGACAGTTCCCAGTTAGCTAGCTACCTGAAATATTCCCAAAAAAACAAAGTGAAGGGAGACTAAATAAAGGAGAATAAAATGCTCTGAATAACCTGAAAAAGAATAACAACATAATAATCTGCTCGGCGGATAAAGGAGGAGGAATAGTAATTCAAGATTATGCTGTCTATAACAAGGAAGCCGCTAGGATTCTTGAGGATGAGGAATACTACAAGAGAATTTCCATAGACCCATTTCCACAATTGCAGAAGGATATTCTAGGTCTTCTCAATAAAGCTTTGGAACATAAAATTATATCCAAGGCAGAGAAAAAATTCCTTTTCAATACAAACCCGGGAGTACCATATTATTACCACCTACCCAAGGTACATAAGGATGCCTTGAATCCTCCAGGAAGACCAATTATATCTGGGATCCATAGCCCAACATGCAATATCTCACAATATCTGGATATGATATTGCAAGAATATGTGTTAGACCTACCAAGCTACCTAAAAAATTCTGATCAGTTGATTACTATATTAAAAGATATACCCTGGGAAGCTAATATGATATTACTTACCATGGACGTTACGTCCTTATATACAAACATCCAGCACACATTGGGGATCCAATGGACTTTCCTGGAAAGAGATGAACATATTCCGAATGAACAAGTATCTTTTTTTACAAATTATCTTAAATTTATTCTAGAGCGTAACTATTTCTCATATAATGGCACCCTATACCAACAATAAATAAATATAGATGTTATCACATATACCAAGGCTAGGGATTCCTTTGTTTAAAGAAAACATCCTCATCTTTACTTTACTTTTTCTGATTACTTATATATTGTCCATATAAAATGGAGATACTAATTAGGAACTCACTCTCTGTGTCCTGCTATTATGTTGTTATTTATTGATATTTGTCAGACAATGTTGCTATTCAGGAGTGGGATATTTCATCTACGGTTATGTTGTATATATCCATTGTACGGGCTTATCATTGTCCAGAACTGTGTGTACCTCTGGAGAGGCATTTCTTTGTCCCATTTTTTGGTGTGTCTGTTGGCAGTGCGGTGCCATCTCCCGGGCATCGGCATGTTCCTCTGATGTCGGCATCTTGATGGGAGCCTACATCCGCCGGACCAGCAGGTGTCGGTCTCCCATCCTGATTTTGGCCTAAGGTCCTTATGCACGGTCCTGTTCCAGGAGCCGGGTGCCTTCAGTGCTGACCTGGTGAACACGCTCATCTGGATAGCGATCTGTCAGCCGAGGACCGCAGACTTTTTCCCGATCCAGGGAAGGTATGTACATTTCTGATACGCTCCCCACAGTACTCGGACGCATGTAATATTTAGTCATTTTAATTCCTTTAAATCAATGAACCTGGATCTGAATATGATGTCACTTTTATCAATGTATTTTAAGAATGATTGTATGTTTTATTATTTTTACTAATCCTTTCGCGGATTTTTTGGGGATATAAATAAAGCGTCATCCCCATAGCCCAATCAGAGAGCCTGAAGAAGAGGGGGTCCCTGCCCCTCAACACGCGTTGTTCTGTATATCTTGCATGCTGGAAGAATAAATCTTCCTGGTTCTTTTATAAGCTATCCGTGTCCGAGCGGTTATTTGTATTTTTATTTTACTTTACTGATCCACAGAGGAGAGCGCCGATCAAAGCACGTCCATTGATGAGATCACCTGCGACCGCAGGGACGGCGGTGTGTGACGTCACGCCTCCGCCCCCGTGTGACATCACGCTCCGCCCCTCAATGCAAGCCTATGGGAGGGGGCGTGATAGCTATCACGCCCCCTTCCGTAGGCTTGCATTGAGGGGCGGAGTGTGGCGTCACACGGGGTGGAGGAGTGAGGTCACACGCCGCCCGCCCTGCGGTCGACCATAATCAGACCCGGAGCGTACACGCACCTGGTCTGATTACAAACAGGGTGCCGCGTGCATGATCCCGGGGGTCCCCAGCGGCGGGACTCCCGTGATCAGGCATCTTATCCCCTATCCCCTTATCCCCTATCCTTTGGATAGGGGATAAGATGTTTAAGCACTGGAGTACCCCTTTAAGGACTGAGCGATTTCACGTTTTTGCATTTTCGTTTTTTCCTCCTTGCCTTTAAAAAATCATAACCCTTTCAATTTTGCACCTAAAAATCTGTATTATGGCTTATTTTTTTGCGCCACCAATTCACCAATCCATGGCGAAACAGAAAAAAAATTCATTGTGTGACAAATTGAAGAAAAAAGGCCATTTAGTAAATTTTGGGGGCTTCCGTTTCTACGCAGTACATTTTTTGGTAAAAATGACACCTTATCTTTATTCTGTAGGTTCATACGGTTAAAATGATACCCTACTTGTATAGGTTTGATTTTGTATTACTTCAGAAAAAAATCATAAATACATGCAGGAAAATTTATACGTTTAAAATTGTCATTTTCTGAGCCTTATAACTTTTTTATTTTTCTGTGTTTAGGGTGCTATGAGGGCTCATTTTTTGCACCGTGGTCTGAAGTTTTTAGCGGTACCATTTTTGTTACCTGAAAGGGTTACCTTTTTTTTTACGAGCTCATAGCTCCTATAGGGACCTATGAGCTTGTAATGGCTGATTGCATACACAGATTGTTGCCTTGCCGTTGCATGACAACAAGCTGTGTAATCGGCAGTTGATTGCTCCAGTCTGTAACTCAGGCATGGAGAAATCAATCAGAGCCAGAACGCAGACGGAAAAAGGTAGGGACCTTCTTCTCTCCGGGTAGCTGATCGGGGCATCGCGATTTTATCGTGATGACCCCGATCAACCTGACTGAGCAGCCGGGAAGCATTTACTTTCACTTTCGATGCAGCGCTCAGCTTAGAGCACCGCATCGGAAGGGTTAATAGCGCGTGGCCAAACGATCGCGGCCGCATGCTATTAGCCATGGGTCCCGGCTGAGAATAGGCACCGGGACCATCCCGCTATGGGACCCCGCGTTATAGACAGGGACCGGACTTAGGACGTACTCATATGTCCTAAGTCCTTAAGGAATTAAAGGATCCATGCCAAAAAAGACATCAATCTTTCTCAGCTCATGATCACATTTTACAGGATAATTATACATTTCCTGTTTCTTAAATAGCACCAGTATATCGTTCAGTAGGACCAGAAATCACCATCACTCATATGAAGTCCCGTCCCTCATGGGGCCTCAGTTTATATTGCAAAAAAAAACTACAAGGAAATGCTAGTGTAAATCCAGCCTAATGCCATGTTCACACAGCAGAATTTCGAATGCAGAATTCCGCACAGTAATTCTGCAGCAGCAGAGTCCTATTGATTTCAATGAGATTCTGCTGCACTGTGCACATGACAGAATTTCCATGCCAGATGTTTCTGTCATGTTCTATTTCACTGTCCGCAGAAAGAATTAACCTGTTATAACACAAATAGAGAAACATAGCCGGACATCCACAATTTGTATTTTGATCTACTTGCTTCTCAGCATAATTTTAAAAAGGAACAGGTTGTTAGTATACATTTTGATCAAGCCCACTCACCACGTCAAGATCACCTAGTCAGAGTGGGTCCCTAACCAAACACTGACGTAGCGCCGGGCGGCGACCACTGCCTCCGTGACACCATGCACACAGAGGGAACAACCCAGTGGCCGGGCAGCCCAACTGCTGCCCGACCAAGCCCCTGGCTCTGGGCCGCACCACCCCACAGACAAAGCATCAAAGAAACAATGGCTGCCACAGAACACCACTCCGTGTGAACATCTACCATGTGCTCCCTGCCAGAGGGCAGGGAGAATGTTAGGAGGAAACTCTTATGCAGTCTTCTGCTAATTAATAACATCTGGGCCGAATGGGTGGAGTGGAGTGCTGGCCATGGAAGAAGGAAGAGACTACAAATGTAAAACGCAAATAGAGAAACATAGCCGCACATCCACCATTTGTATTTTGATTTACCGTATTTATCGGGGTATACCACGCACCGGCCTATAACACGCACCCTCATTTTACCAAGGATATTTGGGTAAAAAAAGTTTTTTACCCAAATATCCATGAAAAAATGAGGGTGCATGTGTGCGCGTGTATACCCCGATATACCCCCAGGAAAGGCAGGGGGAGAGAGGCCGTCGCTGCCCGCTTCTCTCCCCCTGCCTTTCCTGGGGTCTAGAGCGCTGCTGTCGGCCCTTTTCACCCCCTGGTTATCGGCGCCGCTGCCCGTTCAGTCCCCCTGACTATCGGTGCCGGCGCCAATAGCCAGGGGGAGAGAAGCGGCGCCGACAGCCAGGGGGAGAGAAGGGGCAGCGGCACCCATTGCCGGCGCCGCTGCCCCGTCGCCTCCCCCCATCCCCGGTGGCATAATTACCTGAGTCGGGTCCGCGCTGCTCCAGGCCTGAGTCGGGTCCGCGCTGCTCGGGTCCGCGCTGCTCCGCTGCTCCAGGCCTCCATCGTTGCTATGCGCTGAACGGTGCGGCGCATGACGTCACAGCGCCGCGCCGTGCATAGCAACGACGCTGGGGACCGGCGTCGTTTCTATGCACGGCGCGGCGCTCTGACGTCATGCGCCGCGCCGTTCAGCGCATAGCAACGACGGAGGCCTGGAGCAGCGGAGCAGCGCGGACCCGACTCAGGTAATTATGCCACCGGGGATGGGGGGAGGCAACGGGGCAGCGGCGCCGGCAATGGGTGCCGCTGCCCCTTCTCTCCTCCTGGCTGTCGGCGCCGCTTCTCTCCCCCTGGCTATCGGCGCCGGCACCGATAGTCAGGGGGACAGAACGGGCAGCGGCGCCGATAACCAGGGGCTGAAAAGGGCCGACATCAGCGCTCTAGACCCCAGGAAAGGCAGGGGGAGAGAAGCGGGCAGCGACGGCCTCTCTCCCCCTGCCTTTCCTGGGGGGGGTATCGGCGTATAACACGCACATAGACTTTAGGCTAAAAATTTTTGCCTAAAAAGTGCGTGTTATACGCCGATAAATACGGTACTTGCTTCTCAGCATAATTTAAAAAGCGAACAGATTGTTAGTATACATTTTGATCAAAATTACAAGCCCACTCGCCACCAGTGTGAACACCTACCATGTGCTCCCTGCCAGAGCAGGGGCGGACATATCGCCTGTGCAGCCGGTTCAGCTGCACAGGGGCCCAGCGTGGGAGGGGGCCCGGCCCGCCCTCACACGCTGGGCCGGTCCTACCATCGGACCCAGTGGACAGGGCCGCCATCAGGGGGTAAACCCATACACTTGTATGGGGCCCGGAGCTTCAGGGAGGCCCGGACGTCCCTGTACTTTTTTTTTTCGGGCTAGTCAGTGAGTGACTGCGACTGTCACTCACTGACTCCTGGCTGGGTACCCGTCAGAACTATGACCGGGCCTCATAGTCAGGGGGGCCCGCAGGACTATGAGGCCCGCTCTTTCTAGGGCGCGGGCCCCTTAAGAAGTACGGCCGGGCCGGACAGGCCAGGGGCTGATGGGAGTCGACGTGCCCCGCGCAGGCACGCACGTCTACTCCAGTCACCTGACCTGTCCCGGCGCGATCTCCAGTCCAGCAGCCTCCCGACGGATCCTCCCCGTGCAGTGACACTGACAGGAGCAGCAGCTGCACCGAACCCCGGCAGGGTGAGTGAACGGGTGTGTGTGTGTGTGGGGGGGGGGGGGGGGGGGGTTGGATGGGGGCTATGTTGTTTGCAGACTACAATGGTGATGAGAGGTGCAGGGGAACTGGTGCTTGGGGTGTTATAGGGGTGATGAGAGGGGGGTTATGGGGGGTAATGAGAGGTGCAGGGGGTGTTATGGGGGGATGAGAGGTGCAGGAGGGTGTTATGGGGGGATGAAAGGTGCATGGGGAGGTTATGGGGGTAATGAGAGGTGCAGGGGGTGTTATGGGGGTAATGAGAGGTGCAGGGGGGTGTTATGGGGGGATGAGAGGTGCAGGGGGTGTTATGGGGGGATGAAAGGTGCATGGGGAGGTTTTGGGGGTGATGAGAGGTGCAGGGGGTTATGGGGGTAATGAGAGATGCAGGGTGGTGTTATGGGGGTAATGAGAGGTGCAGGGGGGTGTTATGGGGGGATGAGAGGTGCAGGGGGTGTTATGGGGGGATGAAAGGTGCATGGGGAGGTTTTGGGGGTGATGAGAGGTGCAGGGGGTTATGGGGGTAATGAGAGATGCAGGGGGGTGTTATGGGGGTAATGAGAGGTGCAGGGGGGTGTTATGGGGGGATGAGAGGTGCAGGGGGTGTTATGGGGGGATGAAAGGTGCATGGGGAGGTTATGGGGGTGATGAGAGGTGCAGGGGGGGTTATGGGTGTAATGAGAGGTGCAGGGGGGTGTTATGGGGGGGATGAGAGGTGCAGGGGGTGTTATGGGGGGATGAAAGGTGCATGGGGAGGTTATGGGGGTGATGAGAGGTGCAGGGGGTGTTATGGGGGTGATGAGAGGTGCAGGGGGTGTTATGGGGGGATGAAAGGTGCATGGGGAGGTTATGGGGGTGATGAGAGGTGCAGGGGGGTTATGGGGGTGATGAGAGATGCAGGGGGGGTTATGGGGGTGATGAGAGATGCAGGGGGGGTTATGGGGGTGATGAGAGATGCAGGGGGTGTTATGGGAGTGATGAGAGATGCAGGGGGTGTTATGGGGGTGATGAGGGGGGGTGTTATGGGGTGATGAGAGGTGCAGGGGGGTTATGGGGGTGATAAGAGGTGCAGGAGGGTGTTATGGGGGTGAAGAGAGGTGCAGGGGGGTGTTATGGGGGTGGTGAGATATGCAGGGGGCATTATAATAGTGATGAGGAGAGGTGCGGGGGTTATAGTAGTGATGAAGAGAGGTGCGGGGGTTATAGTAGTGATGAGGAGAGGTGTGTGGGGGGGGGTTATAGTAGTGATGAGGAGAGGTGTGTGGGGGGGTTATAGTAGTGATGAGGAGAGGTGCGGGGGTTATAGTAGTGATGAGGAGAGGTGTGGGGGGGGGGGGGGGGTTATAGTAGTGATGAGAGGTGCCTGGGGGGGTTATAGTAGTGATGAGGAGAGGTGCGGGGGGGTTATAGCAGTGATGAGGAGAGGTGCGGGGGTTATAGTAGTGATGAGGAGAGGTGTGGGGGGGGGGGGTTATAGTAGTGATGAGAGGTGCCTGGGGGGGTTATAGTAGTGATGAGGAGAGGTGCGGGGGGTTATAGCAGTGATGAGGAGAGGTGCAGGGGTTATAGTAGTGATGAGGAGAGGTGTGGGGGGGGGGTTATAGTAATGATGAGGAGAGGTGCGGGGGTGGTTATAGTAGTGTTGAGGAGAGGTTTGGCAGGGGTTATGAGGGTGATGAGGAATGATGAGGACACAGAGGATAAGAGGTATTATATTTAGTGGGTATAGTGTGTGGCAGGATTATATTTAGTGGGTACAGTGTATAGCAGTATTATATTCAGGGTACAGTGTGTGGCAGGATTATATTTAGTGGGTACAGTGTATAGCAGTATTATACTCAGGTTACAGTGTATAGCATTATTATATTCAGGGTACGGTGTGTGGCAGGATTATATTTAGTGGGCACAGTGTGTAGCAGTATTATATTCAGGGTACAGTGTATAGTATTATTATATTCAGGGTACAGTGTATAGCAGTATTATATTCAGGGTACAGTGTGTGGCAGGATTATATTTAGTGGGTACAGTGTATAGCAGTATTATACTCAGGTTACAGTGTATAGCATTATTATATTCAGGGTACGGTGTGTGGCAGGATTATATTTAGTGGGCACAGTGTGTAGCAGTATTATATTCAGGGTACAGTGTATAGTATTATTATATTCAGGGTACAGTGTATAGCAGTATTATATTCAGGGTACAGTGTGTGGCAGTATTATATTTAGTGGGTACAATGTGTGGCAGTATTATATTCGGAGTACAGTGTGTGGCAGTATTATATTCAGGTTACAGTGTGTAGCAGGATTATATTTAGTGGATACAGTGTATAGCAGTATTATATTTAGTGGGTACAGTGTACAGCAGTATTGTATTCAGGTTACAGTGTCTGGCAATATTATATTTAGGGTACAGTGTGGGGCAGTATTTTATTTAGGGTACAGTGTGTGACAGTATTTTATTTAGGGTACTGTGTGGGGCAGTATTATATTTAGTGGGTACAGTGAATAGCAGTATTATATTTAGTGGGTACAGTGTATGGCAGTATGCTATTCATGGTACAGTGTGTGGCAGTATTATATTCAGGGTACAGTGTGTGGCAGGATTATATTCAGGGTACAGTGTATAGCAGTATTATATTCAGGGTACAGTGTGTGGCAGTATTATATTCAGGGTACAGTGTGGGGCAGTATTTTATTTAGGTTACACTTTCTGGCAAGGTTATAATGATTACTGTCTTCATGCAGAGGATGAGGATCTGCTGACAGTGAGGAGCCAATGATGTCTGCATGTCAGACTCTGCAGAGAAGATGGAGCTGGGGGAAGACCTGGTCTCTGGACGAGATGAAGAAGAAAAGAAGACGTCACTCAGGTCACTGACATCATTGTGTGTTCTTATGACTGTCCCATCAGAGCTGTAGTCACTTGTAAGTTCTGCAGTGATGATGGGTAAAACTGTGTCCAATCTGTGTCTCTTCAGCTGTTACAAAACTACAACTCCCATTGCCTGAGGCTCTCCAGACATGATGGGAGTTTTAGCTTTCCAACAGCTGGAGAACCACTTCAACCGAGGTGATCGGTGGGGGTCTCAGGCCTTGAGTTGTGTAAGGGGCCCGAAATTTCTGATGGCAGCCCTGCCAGTGCACATATGACAGGGAAACCAGTCTTGCCCAGTCACTAAACTGCTACTTACATCTGCCCATGGGGACTTCCTGGCTGAGGTGCGTGCAGTGAGTGACGTCATCGCAAGCACCTGGACGCTGACGTCCAGCGCAGAGCGTGCGATGATGTCACTTATAGCGCGCACCTCTGCCAGGAAGTCCCCATGGGCAGATGTAGTGCAGGCCAGGTAAAAGTGTGTGGGTGAGTGAGAGTGTGTGTGTTTGTTTGTTGGGGTTATGCTACGCTACCTTATGTGGGGAATCTATGCTACCTAATGTGGGGAATATATGCTATGCTACCTAATGTGGGGAATCTATGCTACCTAATGTGGGGAATATATGCTATGCTACCTAATGTGGGGAATCTTTGCTACACTACCTAATGTGGGGAATATATGCTACGCTACCTAATGTGGGGAATCTATGCCATGCTACCTAATGTGGGGAATATATGCTATGCTACGCTACCTAATGTGGGGTTACGCTACCTAATGTAGGGAATCTATGCTACGCTACCTAATGTGGGGAATATATGCTGCGCTACCTAATGTGGGGAATATATGCTACGCTACCTAATGTGGGGAAATTATGCTACGTTACCTAATGTGGGGAAACTATGCAATGCTACCTAATGTGGGGAATATATGCTACCTAATGTGGGGAATCTATGCTACCTAATGTGGGGGAACTGCTGCCTATCTAATGCAGATTAATGTGAGTTGCAGTGCAATTTTATGGCATATTACTTTTTTTTTTTTGGGGGGGGGGGGGGGGGGGGGCCCAGGCACATTCTTTGCACAGGGGCCCTCTGTTGTCTGTGTCCGCCCCTGTGCCAGAGGGCTGGGAGAATGTTAGGAGGAAACCCTTATGCAGTCTCCTGCTAATTAAAAATGTCTGGGCTCAATGGGTGGAGTAGAGTGCATATGGGATTTCTCCTAGCATTCTCCCAGCCCTCTGGCAGGGAGCACATGTTAGGTGTTCACACTGGTGTGGTGCTCTGTGGTGGCCATTGTTTCTGTGATGCTTTGTCTGTGGGGTGGTGCGGCCCAGAGCCAGGGGCTTGGTTGGGCAGCAGTGGGGCTGCCTGGACACTGGGTCATTCCCCCCTGTGGGCTTGGTGTTGCAGAGGCAGTGGTCCCTGCCGGGCGCTACGCCAGTGTTAGGTTAGGGACCCACTCAGGTGGCCTTGACGTGTTGAGTGGGCTTGTACTTTTTGATCAAAATGTATACTAACAACCTGTTCATTTTTTAATTTATGCTGAGAAGCAAGTAGATCAATACAAATTGGGGATGTGCAGCTGTGTTTCTGTTTCTCTATTAACCTGTTTATTCTTTCCGGGGACTCCGCATGGAATGGATTGCCATCTATGAGACAGCACATTCCCGTGTGGACATTCCAATGTGTGAACATAGCCTTAGAGTACGTTTACATGTGCATATTTTGCAGATTTTTTGGCAGTGGATTTTGCTACCTAAGTCAATGGGTAGCAAAATCAGCTGCAAAAAATCTGCAGAAAAATACTCGTGTGAATGTACATTTATTGAATATATTAAAGCAGAGCATTATATATATATATATATATATATATATATATATATACACATATATATATATACACATACAGTATGTTACTTTTAATACTTTTTAGACAAATGCAGCACTGTCATTTGTCTAATTTACATTAATTTCAAATTCAATGTATAAATCCCTGAATGAGGCATTCTCCCTGCTCCCAGCTGCTCTTCACAGTATCCCTGTCTCCTTAGCACTTGCTGAGACCCAGTGCCATTGAATCACTTTACACAGGGTCTTGTGCTGGAGTTGGGTGATGTTTAGACAGCATGGGAAGCTTTTTCTCTGACTACATAGACATATACAGGGGAGTACGACGCCTTGTTGACGGATTTAGGTGCCAAATTTAAAATGCACAATAATCATTTGTTTTTAGAAAATAGACCATAACGTTAAAGGTATGCTATAAAATAAACATACAAAACCAATAAAAATAAATAGAATACAGTATAAGAATAGTTACAGAGATACTTCTTATAATTCTTATGTCCTTACCCAGGTGTTTTATTAGCCACATTTATATTTTAATTTCTTGCAGAAAGAAAAGCAGCCCTATCAAATATTCATACTTAAACCTATACGCAAACACCATGGTATCCACTTCTGAATCAATAGTATATAAAATTAGAAACACATTAAAGTCTGTGGAGCTTTGTGCAAGAAAGTTATTCAAGACAGAATATAATTGAAGGAGTTTATTTGCATTATAGCAGTGTTTACCAATTTGTGGCACTTTTGCAAATCTACAAACTTCCATCATGCCCTGAAAGCCTGATGGGAGTTAAAGTGTTGCAGTAACTAAAGAGCAACAGGTTGGGGAACACTGCGTTACAGAGTCCTGTATCCTCTCCAGTTTGGAATTGGTGGGGTTCCATATCTACAGTGTATGTTTCAGTCTCATAGTATGTGACCAGCTTTGATATCCCTTTGGATTTATGTTTAATGCCACCTAGCAGGTCAGGTAATGCAGTTGCCTGTCAGACATGTAAATGAGTCACCTGTTGGGATTGATAGCCAGGGTAACCATGTTCACAGTACTGAGCCCTCACCACGCCTGCTGTTGTGCTCAAACATCTCAGATTCCAACAAGCTGAAGCCATAGAAAAGAATTTACTAACAAAGTCATGTCATTGTTAGTCAGCTGTTCCCCTTAGAGAGTGACTCTTCAACTGTCTTACCTGCAAGTGCACTGGATTGTCCTCAGAAACCCGTTCAGCAAGTCACTCCTGTAGACATGTTACCGACTTTCTTCAACATAGCTGATCATACCATCCAAACACACACAGAAAAAATACAAGAAAAATTGCTCTGCTATGTGGATACATAAACATGACTATGTGGCCTAGTAGTTTAAGTTGTAAAAATTTTATGCCAATCCCGACTTTGATTGGGCTTTTCGGTTACCATAGCATCCTGCTGGAGTGACACCTTTTTCTTCCCTGTACAAGCTCAGGCTTGTCCACAGTTCACATTTAATCAGTGTAAGAATGTTTGCTCAGATTTTGATGTCAAAATAAAAGTGTATGCAGTGATGTATTAAAGGTGACTGGACACATATTGTGATATTCTACAAAGAGCTTTAAAGTTATAGTAAGTAAATAGTTATGTACAACATATCCTGATATTTGCCATCTAATTAGTTTACTATGGTTCCTGCACATCATATGTCAAGACTGTTTAACCCACCAGATACAGCCCTCATGCTGTTGGCCTCGTGGGGTTTCTCTTTTTCCTCATACCAGTGTGCTCCCTAAATCGAGCCCTTTAGAAAGAAAAGAGTCTGGTGCATGTAATTGGTCTGATTTTTTGACAATGTAAGTAAAGACTTGGCACACTGCTCATAGACTTGAATCAATGTGAATTTTATTAGCAATCCAAAACAAATAAGTTACATTTCGGTCCACATTGGACCTTCCTCAGACCTATAAACAATGTGAGTAAATAAATATAATCAGACAATAGATATCTATTAATATATCATGTCAAGGTAAAAAACTAGAATACCTGTACATATAATCACAAGAACTATTGAAATGCACATACATTCGTATATAAATACATCCATTAGGCATACTGTGTTGAGAAGATGGAATCCCGAGTATGCAAAGTATTTATGGGATAAATTGGAAAAAAATTAAGTAAAATAAATAAAGAAAAAAATGAGAGAACGAAACGTAGCATGTAGTTATTGACATGGGTAATGAAATATCTCAGCTGAAATGCCAGGAAATAAATAAATGTCTACGAATTAAGATATGATGGAACATACAGTACAGACCAAAAGTTTGGACACACCTTCTCATTCAGAGTTTTCTTTATTTTCATGACTATGAAAATTGTAGATTCACACTGAAGGCCTCAAAACTATGAATTAACACATGTGGAATTATATACATAACAAAAAAGTGTGAAAATATGTCATATTCTAGGTTCTAGCCAGCTTTTGCTTTGATTGCTGCTTTGCACACTCTTGGCATTCTCTTGATGAGCTTCAAGAGGTAGTTACCTGAAATGGTCTTCCAACAGTCTTGAAGGAGTTCCCAGAGATGCTTAGCACTTGTTGGCCCTTTTTGCCATCACTCTGTGGTCAAGCTCACCCCAAGCCATCTCGATTGGGTTCAGGTCCGGTGACTGTGGAGGCCAGGTCATCTGGCGCAGCACCCCATCACTCTCCTTCTTGGTCAAATAGCCCTTACACAGCCTGGAGGTGTGTTTGGGGTCATTGTCCTGTTGAAAAATAAATGATGGTCCAACTAAACGCAAACCGGATGGAATAGCATGCCGCTGCAAGATGCTGTGGTAGCCATGCTGGTTCAGTATGCCTTCAATTTTGAATAAATCCCCAACAGTGTCACCAGCAAAGCACCCCCACACCATCACACCTCCTCCTCCACACCAGCACACCTGTGAAGTGAAAACCATTTCAGGTGACTACCTCTTGAATCTCAACAAGAGAATGCCAAGAGTGTGCAAAGCAGTAATCAAAGCAAAAGATGGCTACTTTGAAGAACCTAGAATATGACATATTTTCAGTTGTTTCACACTTTTTTGTTATGTCTATAATTCCACATGTGTTAATTCATAGTTTTGATGCCTTCAATGTGAATCTACTATTGTCATAGTCATGAAAATAAAGAAAACTCTGAATGAGAAGGTTTGTCCAAACTTTTGGTCTGTACTGTACATTCAATAAAACACCATGTGAATCAAGAGTAAAGGTGTATTGCATAGTAGAATATACATATAGGCCGAGAGGTTTCAGGTCATGGATGGAGAGTACAAACTGATGATCCATGTGTGTGTGTCTAAGTACATAGTTGCTAAGGGAGATCACAAGGTACATATCAAAGTGAAAATACCGGTAAGTAAAGCATACAAAATATTACAGAGAGGATATGTTCCATATTGGTGGACAGGGGACTCACCGGATTGCTGCAGATGATAAAGGTAGAAGATGATGAATGGCTAGCAGCCGTGTGGTAAGGAGGTGGCCAGTAGCCCTGGAGTAGTGGAGGCCATAGTGAATGCCGGACTATAAATAGCAGCGTGTGGCGTGGAGGTTACTTGTATGAACTGAGACATATTGTAAACTAAATATTAGACAAATAGATAGGAGCACACGAGCGGTAGATAAGAGGTTGAACTGCAAGTGAAATGTGTAGAGAGATACATTATCAATTGTCTGGAGTGTTGGTGTATATAGTGGGGAATCCTCCAGTCCGCTGGGCGGAAAACCGGAAGTTCAGCGTCACGTAATCCATGTGTGGAGCGCAGTATGCGTAATCTATAATGTAATGGGGATCGCTGGACTGGAAGTGAGGAACTGGTGTGTGTGAGTGGAACTGGTGTGTGTGAGTGGAACGCAAGGTGCATTCCACTGCAGCCAGGCTGTCAGTGGTAAATCAGGGAGGAAGAATATGAGTTTAGAAGAGGGAAAAAGGTGGATGATACTGACACATCATGATAGGACAAATAGGAGAGAGTAATGGGAAGAAGTACATAAATATGAAAAGGGAGGATGAAAGAAAATAAAAGTTATATATATTTGAAAAGGATACAAGGATACTATGGTGAATCTACCCCTGTAGCTTTGGTCCGGATCCATCCATTCTAGTTAGTGAATCTAAGAAAAAATAGAAACATATCATCAGTATGCTATAGTACACACATATAAACATCACATATTCGTAATATCATACTCTCTGTTCATCCCATGCGGTTCTAGCGTTTGCATCCTGTGTATCCAAAAGGCTTCCCGCTTTTTCAATTGTTTAACCCTGTCCCGCCCTCTCCTATTGTGGGGAACTTGTTCCAATACCTGGAATCTAAGTTGGGCAGGCATGTGGTTATGTGTATCAAAATGATGGGGGACAGGAAGCAGTACATTTTCGTCTAATATTAGACTTGTGCTGGGAGATAAGATCCTGTATGTTTTGTGTAGTCTCACCAACATACGCTAGACCACATGTAGGTAAACTACATAGCTTGAATCACAAGTGAAATACCCTCTTAGCGGAATGGCTTGACCTGTCCTAGGATGATAGGTGCTCTCTTCTTTTAATATACTGTTGCACTGAATACAATGTAAACAGGGAAATGTACCATTATTGTAGGGTCTCAAAAGCGTTTGTGTGGTTTGTCCTGAAGCGCTCCCTACATCAGCCCTTTTTTGGCCTCCTAAAGCATGGCATGAATGGAGATTTGAATTTGTCTATGGTAGGGTGTGCTTTATGGAGTAGTGGCCAGTGTTTTCTAATGATGCCATGTATTTTATAGGAAATCGGATGGTAAGAGTGCACAAATGGAATGCGGGTAGAGTTGTATTTCGGTCTAGGGGTTCTGGATTTTTGTGCTTTGGCCAATATGCTTTCCGGGTAACCCCTCTCTTTTAATTTGGATGACATTTCTTCCATTCGGCGTTGTTGTGTTGTGGGGTTACTGAATATGCGTTTGAGAATGAATTTGAGATATGGGTAGTGATTCCAATGTTGCTTTAGGGTGATAAATTGAATATAACAGTAAATTATTGTGGTCCAGTCAGTTTGGTGTATAGGTCAGTTGTAAGCCCTGTAGGTCTGCTAGGACCATGGTATCTACGAAATCTATCTTGTCGGTGCTATGATGAATGGTGAATTCTTGTAGTTCTGGACAAACAGAGTGGATTTCATTATGGAAAGTGACTCAAATAAGGCCATGTAGGTGTTGGCATAGGGGGTTGCTACATTTGACCCCATAGCGGTCCCTTGGATCTGTAAGTAGAAGCTATCTTGAAATAGGGAATAATTATTGTATAGATGTATAGATTTTTGTGTATCTTAGGTAATGTATATATTACTGGAAAGACTGGATGATCTTTTAATAGGAAAGTATGGATTTTAGAGTCTATGACTCTCAATTCCAGGTAATGGTCAATACAGCTTGTGTTTCTTGAGAAAATATTGGGGATAATGTAGCAAACCCCGCTCTATTTCCTATCGAAGCGACCCAATATCTTTTTTTTTAACAAAATCAATAAAGGTTTTCTGATTTTTTGACAGAGGCCAAAAGGGTGTCCTTTATCTCTCCCCTCCCCCCATTGGGCAGTATGCACCGACATACCTACTTGTTCATTTTATTTTTCCTGCCAGGCAACCCAGAATGCACAATTACTAGAATTATATAATAAAATATAATATAATAATACCTAATTGTTAGGTTTGCTCAGTAAAGTCAACATGCATTTACCAACAAAGAGCACACTCAATAATAGCCCTTACTTTGGGTTTTACCATTTTGGACCTTGGAGTGATTTAGTCCTGTCTCTAGACTTATCTATAGACTAGTAATAGAAATCTTTTTGTGTTTGTTATATATAATTATTGAAGTTATGGATTATTGGCATAGATGCACTGAAACAAGTTGGAACAGCATTGTATCCAGAGAACTGTTATATTACTGTATTGCTTTACCCCATTAAAGACTCAGCCCATTTTGGCCTTAAGGACCTGGCCAATTTTCATTTTTGCATTTTCGTTTTTGCATTTTCTTTTTTCCTCCTCTCCTATTAAAAGTCATAAAGCTTTCAATTTTGCACCTACATACCCATATAAGGGTTTGTTTTTTGAATCACCAATTATACTTTGCAATGACATCACTTATTTTCTAACATAATCTGTGGGGGGAAAAAACGTATTTTTGGAGTGAAATAAAAAAAATGCCATTTTGTAACTTTTGTGGGCTTCCGATTCTACGCAGTGCACTTTTCGGTAAAAATGACACCTTATCTTTATTCTGTAGGTCTATACAGTTACAAGGATACCCAATTTATGTCGATTTTATTTTGTTTTATAACTACCTGCACCAAAATTAGTATATATGCCCTGCATCCTTAAGGAACAGGACGCAAGGGCGTACCCATACTCCCTGAATCCTGAACAGGTTAAAAGAATAAAAAGCCAGCACTGTACAGATGTAGTTATTTTGTACAGTTTATGTACTGTTTATTATATAAAAGTCAAGACAAGTGGTGTGAACAGAGTCCCGCATTTCGGGAGTTGCCACCCTTAGTCATACCACCCTTAGTCATACCTGAAACTTGTGACTCTATTTCACTACACCTGTCCTGCACTGGTTTTTTGTTCTTATAAGTTGTCTACAGGGGAACATGACATGGAGGAGACCTTTCTAAGAGGAGCTGATTGCTACTTGTTGCATTATATTCCTTCTTCATATTGTTTTATCGGTGCTCTTCTTAGGCTCTATTCACATCTTTGTCACATGTTAACATTATAAGACACAGCACTCTGTCAGGTCCATCATATATATTGAATACTACCCACCATTGTGTAACAATAGGCATCCATTAGGATTTCATTAGAGTGTCTGTTGTTTTGATCCATCTTGTCTAACAAAAGAGCCTCCAACACCGATGTGAACAAAGCCTTAGCTGGATATTTAAATGCTAAAACTATTTAAAACAATTGTTGCATTTTTGAAAGCATGCAGTTCGGATTGTTCCAGTGCACTTTTCGGTAAAAATGACACCTTATCTTTATTCTGTAGGTCTATACAGTTACAAGGATACCCAATTTATGTCGATTTTATTTTGTTTTATAACTACCTGCACCAAAATTAGTATATATTTAAAATTGTCATCCTCTGATCCTATAACTTGTGTCTGCATACAGGGCTTATATGAGGGTTCATTTTTTGCGCTGTGGTCTGTAGTTTTTATCAGTACCATTTTTTGTTTTGATGGGACTTTTTGATTGCTTTTTAAAAAATGTTTTATGGTATATGAAGTGACCAAAAATGCACAAGTTTAGCTAACTTTATATTTTAAAAGTTCAGACATTTACGCATGCGGCGGTACCACATATGATTACATTATTTTATTTAAAAAATGGGAAAAGGGGGAGGGATTCAAACTTTTATTTGGAAGGGGTTAATTCATGTGACGGATCCTAGAGTCACGCTACCTACTTGGACGGACTTTAGGACATCACTATTTTTACCCCTCAGTTGATGTTGTCCAGTGACATAAAGCTCAGAGTTAAAATACTTTTATTTACTGTTTTCATACACTTTCTGCACACGGTCCTCTTTCGGTGCACAATACACCCTTTTGCACACTGTCCACCTCCTTTACACAATAGACCTTTTACACATGCTTCTCCTTTTTGCAACATAGTCCAACTTCTGCACACCTCCACCATTTGCACTCAAGGCACTGTATAGGGAGAGCTAATCAACTTTATTGGATTATCTCCCAGACTCACTGTCACCTGTATTGTCTTTACTGACCTTCCCCCTGTGATGTCCTTCCTATAAAAGAAGACACTTGTTCCACAATAAAGAGTTCTGATTTTATACCTGAAGACTGGTCTTGCCTGGTTCTTTGGGTACAAGGATGCAATAATCTCTAGTTCTGCCTGGGGATATTGCCTGTGATATGCTGGGGCTCGTCATCCGGAAGGAGAAGTCACTTTTGGCGGAGTCAGTCCGTCACAATTCACTTTTATTAACTTTTTTTTTAACACTTTTTTTTTAGTCCCTATAGGGGGCTATACCATGCAATCTTTTGATTGCATATACTGTTTAATGCTCTGCCATAGAATAGCATGATCTGTGTTATCAGTGCTTTGCTGCTCCAGCCTGCAGAGCCCGACTGGAGCATCAGAGAATCGATCGGACAGCGAGGAGTCCTCTCAGCCCATCAGGACATTGCGGTTTCACCGTAATGGTCCAGATCAGCTCTACTGAGCTTCTGGGAGAATTTTACTTTAGTTTTAGAAGCTGAAATCAACTTTGGATTGTGGCATCTAAAGGGTTAATACTGGGCATCGGCCCAATTGGTGGTGCTTGGCGTTAACCCTGGGTCCTGGTTGCTGATAGCAGTCGGGACCCTCCGGGTAGGAAGCATGCTCAGCTCGTGAGCATGCGTCAAACCCCGGTAATGGGACAAGGGCATGCAGGTATGCCCTGCATCCTTAAGGAACAGGACGCAAGGGCGTACCCATACTCCCTGAATCCTGAACAGGTTAAAAGAATAAAAAGCCAGCACTGTACAGATGTAGTTATTTTGTACAGTTTATGTACTGTTTATTATATAAAAGTCAAGACAAGTGGTGTGAACAGAGTCCCGCATTTCGGGAGTTGCCACCCTTAGTCATACCACCCTTAGTCATACCTGAAACTTGTGACTCTATTTCACTACACCTGTCCTGCACTGGTTTTTTGTTCTTATAAGTTGTCTACAGGGGAACATGACATGGAGGAGACCTTTCTAAGAGGAGCTGATTGCTACTTGTTGCATTATATTCCTTCTTCATATTGTTTTATCGGTGCTCTTCTTAGGCTCTATTCACATCTTTGTCACATGTTAACATTATAAGACACAGCACTCTGTCAGGTCCATCATATATATTGAATACTACCCACCATTGTGTAACAATAGGCATCCATTAGGATTTCATTAGAGTGTCTGTTGTTTTGATCCATCTTGTCTAACAAAAAGAGCCTCCAACACCGATGTGAACAAAGCCTTAGCTGGATATTTAAATGCTAAAACTATTTAAAACAATTGTTGCATTTTTGAAAGCATGCAGTTCGG
Source organism: Hyla sarda (assembly GCF_029499605.1). NCBI lineage: Eukaryota > Metazoa > Chordata > Amphibia > Anura > Hylidae > Hyla > Hyla sarda. The sequence continues at coordinate 83,167,419 of NC_079198.1, forward strand.
ATTGTTCCAGTGTGTAGGTCTACCCACATAACCTATTTCAACTGAAATACAAATATAGATACACTTGTATTGGAAGGACAACAAACTGAATATTCCACACATGTAACATCCTATTAGTTGTGGTCAACATCAGTTCTAAAACCTGCAATGGAAGCAAGGCTAAAATAGTAAAATTCTGAGAAAATAAGCAGCAATATTTATGTGCGTTTCCTGTTTATTAATAGACAGGATGACGACACAGTTGTGCCACGTATTTCAGGAAACAGTGTTTTTGTGTCTTTGTTTCTTTGTAGAATCCAGTCATGCATTGTGTCACATTAGAATGTCTTAATACTTCGGGCTTGTCTGGGCCTGTAAGAAAATGCCACTCAGTAGAGAGTTCAGAGTACTGTACCATAGCATGACATGCTTCACTTCCTCAAAGTTACCTCCTACACTGATACTAGTCACATTTTCTACAATTTATTCTTAATTAAAAATGTATTACACAATAGAATTAGACTAAAATTACACACAAGACATGGTCCTGAAATATATGGATGGTGAGACAATTTTCACAATTTAGCCTCTATGCACCACTACAATGGACAATTAATTAAAGCCATCAATATGTCATTGAAGTGTAAACTTTCAGCTTAACAAAAATATTGCATAATCTGTTCAGGAATTGCAACCATTTTTATAGTCACCCCATTTTCACAGGGTATATAGTAATTGTTCAGTTGACTCATAAGTACTAGGTCTTGATCCTGTGGGGCCAGTTACCTGATTTTGTCATGACACATTAGGAAGATTCTAAATGTTGAATTTGCATTTGGTAGCTGCTCCAGAGACCTCTGAATATGTTATCCAAGGAGGTTTTACATGCAGGTGAAAGCATCCATCATTAGGCTGAAAACAAATCAATAAACAAATAATAAACAATAAACAAATAGCAAAAACTTCAGGAGCAGCCAAATTAACAATTTAAAGCATTCCTATAAAGGCCAATTTAGACTGTGCAATATCTGCTGATATACTGGGTATTAGCCAAAAAGACAAAAACACACCTACAAGGGTATATGCAGGAAGCAGTAACCGTATGTGGCACAGTGCCAGTATGGCTATTAACACTCGTATGTATAGGCACAATACTCAATGAACTCCGAGTACTAACATGAACCAAAAAGAAAAATTGGAGTCGCTTCAATACAATAAAAATAAATATAATTTTATTGATTGAAAAGCAATTGTATTTCATGGTAAAAAGGAGAAACAACATCTCAGAAAAATACAGCAACATCACTGGTACATCTGCCAAAAAAACAGGATGATGGTATGTGGGTAATACATGCAAAAAAGGCAGCAAATCTCACAATATAAACATACTGTAGATATGAGATAGATATTAGATAGATAGTAGATAGATAGATATCTATGAGATAGATATGAGATAAATAGATAGATAGATAGATAGATATGAGATACATAGATAGATATGAGATAGTTAGATATGAAATAGATAGCATAAAGGATCTCCCAGCAGCACACAAAAATCGATGAAAAAAATTGTATTTTATTCCATATCCAGTGTCATACAGCAACGTTTCAATCAGCTCATCCTGATCTTCCTCAAGCCACGTATAAACAAGTTAACACTATTTATTTCATCGATTTTTGTGTGCTACTGGGAGATCCTTTAGGCTGTTTAAATAGTGGGCCTCAACCCGGACTCCAGAACCCGTGAGCACGTTTCACCATTTATTATTAGGGGATGTGCTGCTTTTCTTCTTCTTTTAGATAGATAGATAGATAGATAGATAGATAGATGGATCAATGTGGTGCCTCGAGCTGTTGCAAAACTATAACTCCCAGCATGCATTTGGCTGTCCAGGCATGCTGAGAGTTTTAGTTTTGCAACAGCTAGAGGCACCCTGGTAAGGAAACACTTATCGATCTATCTATCTATCTAAACAAATTTCCAGGAGAGCAGCACAACCAAAAAAAGTAATCCACACAGTAGGTGACGTTGTCTTGGAGCCCTGGTCAGTTGCTCCGAAGTTCAATACAATACCAGATATCAGCAGCACACAAAACTGGTGTGAAAAAAGGAAAAGATTTATTCCATTAATCCAGTGCAATACAGAACAACATTTCTGCGACCTCACGTCGCCATTTTCAAGCTCGGAGCTTGAAAATGGCGACGTGAGGTTGCAGAAACGTTGTTCTGTATTGTACTGGATTAATGGAATAAATCCTTCACTTTTTTCTGCAGTTACATTATTGCAAAACCTCTAAAGACATTGCTGATGTCACGATGCCGGCTGGCAGGTAGTGGATCCTCTGTGTCAGAGAGGGATTGGCGAGGACCGCGCTAGTGGACCGGTTCTAAGTCACTACTGGTTTTCACCAGAGCCCGCCGCAAAGCGGGATGGTCTTGCTGCGGCGGTAGTGACCAGGTCGTATCCACTAGCAACGGCTCACCTCTCTGACTGCTGAAGATAGGCGAGGTACAAGGGAGTAGACAGAAGCAAGGTCGGACGTAGCAGAAGGTCGGGGGCAGGCGGCAAGGTTCGTAGTCAGGGTGGATAGCAGAAGTTCTGGTACACAGGCTTTAGACACACAAAACACTTTCACTAGGCACAAGGGCAACAAGATCCGGCAAGGGAGTGCAAGGGAGGAGACCAGATATAGCCAGGTAACAGGTGGAAGCCAATTAAGCTAATTGGGCCAGGCACCAATCATTGGTGCACTGGCCCTTTAAGTCTCAGGGAGCTGGCGCGCGCGCGCCCTAGAGAGCGGAGCCGCGCGCGCCAGCACATGACAGCAGGGGACGGGAACGGGTAAGTGACCTGGGATGCGATTCGCGAGCGGGCGCGTCCCGCTGTGCGAATCGCATCCCCGACGGCCATGACAGTGCAGCGCTCCCGGTCAGCGGGACCGACCGGGGCGCTGCGGAGAGAGAGACGCCGTACGCGCTCCGGGGAGGAGCGGAGACCCGGAGCGCTAGGCGTAACAGTACCCCCCCCCTTAGGTCTCCCCTTCTCTTTGTCCGGTAACTGCCTCCCCTGGGATGAGGACACCGGGAAAGGATGGAGGGATTCCTCAACGGCAGGCAGAACAGCAGGAGTGGGAATGGGGAGGGAGGGCAGAGGGCGAGGCCTGGCACGGGGCAGTGTGACACCAGGACGAGGGCCATGAGGAGGCACCGAGGCTTGCCTGACTGGACTGGGAGGGGGGGAGAGGCACTTCTTAAGGCAGGCAGAGTCCATAACGACCTTAGGGAGACCGGATACAGGAGGAACCGGTTGAAGGCAGTCCTTGGAACAAGAGGGACCCCAACTCTTGATCTTCCCAGTGGACCAATCCAGGGTTGGGGAATGGTGTTGAAGCCAGGGTAGTCCAAGGAGAATTTCGGAAGTGCAATTGGGGAGGACCAAAAATTCAATTTTCTCGTGATGAGGTCCGATGCACATTGGGAGGGGCTCCGTGCGGTAACGCACGGTGCAGTCCAACCTGGCTCCGTTGACCGCGGAAATGTGGAGTGGCTTGAACAGACGGGTCACCGGAATGCGGAATTTATTCACCAAGGACTCCCGAATAAAATTCCCAGAGGCACCAGAGTCCAGGCAGGCCACGGCTGAGAGGGAAGAGCTGGCTGAAGTAGAAATCCGTACAGGCACCGTGAGACGTGGAGAAGCCGACTTAGCATCAAGAGATGCCACACCCACGAGAGCTGGGTGCGAGCGTGCGTTTCCCAGACGTGGAGGACGGACAGGGCAATCCACCAAAAAATGTTCGGTACTGGCACAGTACAGACAAAGATTCTCTTCCTTACGGCGATTCCTCTCCTCCAGGGTCAGGCGAGACCGATCCACTTGCATGGCCTCCTCGGCGGGAGGCCTAGGCGCAGATTGCAATGGAGACTGTGGGAGAGGTGTCCAGAGATCTAAGTCTTTTTCCTGGCGGAGCTCTTGATGCCTCTCAGAAAAACGCATGTCAATGCGAGTGGCTAGATGAATGAGTTCATGCAGGTTAGCAGGAGTCTCTCGTGCGGCCAGAACATATTTAATGTTGCTGGATAGGCCTTTTTTAAAGGTCGCGCAGAGAGCCTCATTATTCCAGGAAAGTTCAGAAGCAAGAGTACGGAATTGTATGGCGTACTCGCCAACGGAGGAATTACCCTGGACCAGGTTCAGCAGGGCAGTCTCAGCAGAAGAGGCTCGGGCAGGTTCCTCAAAGACACTTCGAATTTCCGAGAAGAAGGAGTGTACATAGGCAGTGACGGGGTCATCGCGGTCCCAGAGCGGTGTGGCCCATGACAGAGCTTTTCCAGACAGAAGGCTGACTACGAAAGCCACCTTAGACCTTTCAGTAGGAAACTGGTCCGACATCATCTCCAAGTGCAGGGAACATTGCGAAAGAAAGCCACGGCAAAACTTAGAGTCCCCATTAAATCTGTCCGGCAAGGACAGGCGGAGGCTAGGAGTGGCCACTCGCTGCGGAAGGGGTGCAGGAGCTGGCGGAGGAGATGGTTGTTGCTGCTGTAGCTGTGACTGAACTTGCTGTAGCTGTGACTGTTGCTGCTGTAGCTGCGACTGGAGTTGCTGTGTCATGGTGGTCAAGTACGACAGCTGGTGATCTTGTTGGGCGATCTGTCGGGCTTGCTGGGCGACCAGCGTAGGGAGGTCAGAGACAACTGGCAGGGGAACCTCAGCGGGATCCATGGCCGGATCTACTGTCACGATGCCGGCTGGCAGGTAGTGGATCCTCTGTGTCAGAGAGGGATTGGCGAGGACCGCGCTAGTGGACCGGTTCTAAGTCACTACTGGTTTTCACCAGAGCCCGCCGCAAAGCGGGATGGTCTTGCTGCGGCGGTAGTGACCAGGTCGTATCCACTAGCAACGGCTCACCTCTCTGACTGCTGAAGATAGGCGAGGTACAAGGGAGTAGACAGAAGCAAGGTCGGACGTAGCAGAAGGTCGGGGGCAGGCGGCAAGGTTCGTAGTCAGGGTGGATAGCAGAAGTTCTGGTACACAGGCTTTAGACACACAAAACGCTTTCACTAGGCACAAGGGCAACAAGATCCGGCAAGGGAGTGCAAGGGAGGAGACCAGATATAGCCAGGGAACAGGTGGAAGCCAATTAAGCTAATTGGGCCAGGCACCAATCATTGGTGCACTGGCCCTTTAAGTCTCAGGGAGCTGGCGCGCGCGCGCCCTAGAGAGCGGAGCCGCGCGCGCCAGCACATGACAGCAGGGGACGGGAACGGGTAAGTGACCTGGGATGCGATTCGCGAGCGGGCGCGTCCCGCTGTGCGAATCGCATCCCCGACGGCCATGACAGTGCAGCGCTCCCGGTCAGCGGGACCGACCGGGGCGCTGCGGAGAGAGAGACGCTGTACGCGCTCCGGGGAGGAGCGGAGACCCGGAGCGCTAGGCGTAACAGCTGAACAGTTACAATAACATACATAGGCTTATAAAGCCGAGTTACTGGGAGATTGTGTTTGTGAATCAGGGAGGCATTGATAACCTTTCTGGCGAATTCAGAGTCCAAAAAGGCTACAGCGGAGAACGATGCCCTGGAAGGACAATATACTTGGATTGGCATGGTCAAACGAGGAGAGGTAGAATTCACACCTAGGGATGTCTCTCCCACGTGCCCTAGGTGAGAGCGTTTCCCGGACAAATTGGTCGTAGAGAACAGTCTTTGAGGAAATGCTCCGGGCTGGCACAATAGAGGCACAAGATTTCATTGCGATGGTGGAACCTCTCCTGCTGGGTTAATCGAGCACGATCCACCTGCATAGTCTCTTCGACAGAGGGCAAAGAGGGTGGTTGAGATGGACGCTGGAACATGGGTGCCAAACTGGGAAAATGACATGTCTGAGTAGGTTCACGCTCTTGACAAAGCTCCGCCTGCCTCTCGGCAAAGCGCACATCAATTCGAGTGGCCAACTGAATAAAATCACTCAGGGAAGACGGAGGATCCAGTGCAGCGAGAACATCCTTAACCCTACTAGAAAGTCCCTTTTTAAAGGTGACACACAGGGCCTCATCATTCCAGGCCAATTCAGAGGCTAGGGTGCGGAATTGAACTGCGTAATCACCAACAGATGAGTCCCATTTGCGTAGGTTCAGTAGTGCAGTCTCAGCTGAGGAGGCCCAATGCTCCTTACATGACAGTGTGCTCAGCTTATCACCGGCCAAGGCGGAACATCGCTGCGGCCGGTGATACGCTGCCTGCACTGTGACGTTTCAAGCCTAAGAAACCACAAGCCAGCAGCACCGTAGGAGCGGGATGCTGATATCGGCGAAACAGGGGAACGTAGGAATGTGAGTTAAAGTTTGCTTTTTATGTTTTTGCAGCCCGGGCACAGGGGGGACTTAAAAAAATTTACACCACAGTTTTCCTTTAAGATTCCTGTTTTCCCCATATTGTCATTAAGGAGAAGAGGTAAACTAAGTCATGGGGACAATGTGGTGGTGAACTGGTATCCTACAGAATAGGTCAGGGCTGTATTTAGCTTTTCAGCCTTTATATTATATACAAACTGACTGTTAGATCAGAAAGTCAGTTTTGACCTCCTGCAAAGCACTTCCCTCACACACGTCAAAGGAGAAACTCCACTAATGTATATTTTATGTAAATAAAGAATGTAATATGCGTGTACATACGTTACTACAGAACAATGAGGAGGTTCCAAAAATAAAATCTGTGAGCGTGATCTTATTTTTAGTTTTTATTCTGAATATACTAAGAAAAATGTCTTATTTATCTTCTGTACTATTACATGGGTACATAATATAGAGTGTATTCTGACACCATCTATTGGAGAAGATAGGGTACTCACTTCCAGACACATCTTCATCTAGCTACTGAGATTGACATGGCATTCTGCATGGAACACTGTGTTGCTTTTAAGAACTGTTAGGCCATGTTCACAAAACTGAATTTTGATGGAGCTCTGTGGAAATCTTACGCGGCATTACGAACAGACATTCCACTGCACCATTGATTTCAATGGAACTCTGCTGCACTGTGCAAATGGCAGAATATCCACGCAAGATGTTTCCGCTGTGAAAATTCTGATTCCTGTGTCTGTAAAAAGAATATACAAGTCTATTTTTTCTGCAGATTGTGCAAGGAAATGCATTGCCGTCTATGAGACTGCACATTTCCGAGCAGTCCTAGAGCTAGGTTTTCTGTGCAGATATCCCACCATGTGAACATAGCCTTAGGGTATGTTCACACGGCGGAATGTTCATGTGGAATTTCACAGGAATATTCCACACATACATTCCGTTGTTGCATAGCCCATTGATTTTAATGAGATTCTGTTGCACTGTTTACACAGTAGAATTTTCTCCACAGATGTTTCTGCCACGGAAATCCTGATTCCGACTTCTGAAAAAAAAAAAAATATTGTTTTTTTTGTGTATTTAGCTTGCAAATGCATTGCCGTCTACCTCGTCATAGCTCCACTGGCCAAATGTGCGGAATGTCTGCATGTGTTTACCGTGTGGACATTCTGCACATTTTATGTAATTTGAACATAGCCTTCCCTTCATTAAATGAATCCTTGATGATCGGCAGACTCTCGCCATCAATGGCGGAGGCCTGCATCATTTTAATTATTAAGAAGGGTAAGGATGAAGTAGAGGTTGAATCTTACTGCCCTATTTCATTATTAAACACGGACTGTAAGATTCTTACAAAGATTTGGGCCATACGTTTACAGAAAGTGATAGGTAGTGTGGTGGGGGGAAGAACAAAAGGGGTTTATTGAAGGTAGGAACATTTATAGTAATCTACAGAGAACATTTTTGAACATTCAAATGGAAGACAGGGACCCCCGCTCCATCCTGTCTTTAGATGCCAATAAAGCTTTTGACAGGGTGGAGTGGGGATTCCTTGAAGGGGTAATGGAGGAAATGCATATGGGCAAATTGGTTAATGAAGCAAAAATAACTATTTATAACTCCCCTAGAGCCAGGATTAAAATTAATGGTGAGGAATCAGAAAGTTTTGAGTTAAATAGAGGTACTAGAAAGGTGTGTCTACTCTCCCCCACCCTCTTTGCAATATTAATTTAACCCCTTGCCCATATTATTAGAGCAACAAAGAAATTTGAAGGATTTCGGGTTAATGGGGAATGGGAAAACATTTTTATTATACGCGGACAACGTGCTTCTTTTTGTGAAAAAAAATACTGTAGAGAAAATCCCGGGTATTGTGGCAATTTTGGAAGAATTTGGTAAATTATTGGGGTATAAAATTAATTGGGCAAAATCTGGGTTGTTGTCATTAGACGGAGAAATAAGATCACCAATAGAAAATATAGCAATACTGAACTCAAAAGATTCACTTGAATATTTGGGTATTAGAATTTAAAAAAATGTAGAGGATTCTAATAAATTACATTTATTACCAACACTTGATAAAATAGGGGCAAAGATTACTATTTGTAATAGGCTTCCAGTGAGTATGGCTGATCGTATAGCCTCATTAAAATTGTTATCTTGCCGATCCTTTTACATGTATTAAGAGCCTCCCCTATATGGATTAAGGATAAATACTTTAAGGGGCTGGAAAGGAAATTAAATGACCTTATATGGGGACGCAAGCATGTCAGAAAAAAGCAGAAATTTATTATGCCATTGATAAGGAAGTGAGTAATGGGGGTACCATATTTTCAATTGTATTGTCTAGCCGCACAATTTAACCTGTTAATTACAGAGGAAGGAACAATTAATACATTTATTGAGAGATTTTTTGAGAGGAAATAGTCAGTTTGGGAAATTTTAGAAGGTACGGATGAGGGAATTATAAAATGAAGCAAAACCCCTTTTCTAAAAAAAAATAAAAAAATCTGGTACCACACCAAGGGATGGGTTGGGGTATCGGGGAGCTTGAGTATAACTAGGATTTGGGATAACCGTCACTTTACTAAATTTTATAAATTAAGAGAATAAGTGAACTCGGAGGCCTTTGGGATTTACAGGGTTGGACATCTAGTGGAGGGAAAATAACTTATTCCGTGGGATATACTTAACTCTAAATATAAATTGGGTAAAGAGTGCAGGTACGCATATGCACAGATTCAAAATGCATTTAATTGCAACACTCACATTTAGAAAGGGAGGAGAGAAAGGGAACAAAAGACCAGCGCACCCTGTGCCGTTACCTCGTGGGGACAAGAGAAAATGGGGGTGGGAAGTTGCTCACCTTGTTGTGTCGCGCTGAGAGCGCGACACCGTTGTGGGCTTGGTATCGAAATGATGCGATCCGCGGCAGCCTGTATCCTTCCGTTTCTCGAGATAGTCGAGGCGGTTTTGTCAAGATGCGCGTTCTGTGCCCATGGCAGAGGTCACAGAATAGAAAATCAGATACTCATCTGGCGCTCGCAGGATCCGTCCAGGTGGTCAATCAGGTGAAAGACTACAGGTGTGGTAAAGAGTTCAGTCTTTATTGCTTCATAAAGGACAGACAACGCGTTTCGAGGGATCGCCCCTCTTCCTCAGGTCATGGAAGACATTTAGGAAGACAGGAACATCGGAGGTAGTGGATCCACTGAACCTGTATGGCAGATGACGCAGGTCGTACCAGGGAGCAGAGTCTAAGGTGCCACTGGTTTTCCCCAGAGCCCGCCGCAAAGTGGGATGGACTTGCTGAGGCAGGCGGCACCCAGATCGATACCCCTGGCACGACTCGACCACACAGGCGGCTGAGGAGATTCGAGGCACAGGAGGGATGTAGAAACTCGTTGTCAGGATAGCAGAAGGTCAGGGCAAGCGGCACTGGTGCGTAGTCGGGAACGTAGCAGGAGGTCAGAAGACAGGCGGCACAGAAGCAAGGTCAGGTCACAGAGTAAGGGGTCAGAAAAAAGGCAAGGCAAATCACAGTAACGCTTTCTCAATGGCACGAGGCATCAAAGATCCGGCAGGGAAGTGTGGGAGGAGCAGGAATTTATAAATGAATGACAGGTGCAAACTAATTATGGGTGCACTGGCCCTTTAAAGCTCCAGGAGACGGGGACATGTGCGCCGGAGCTGAGAAGCGGAAGAGGTGACAGAAGAGGACCGGGTGCGTCCCGCGATGCAAATCCGAGCCCCGCCAGCTGGTGGGGGAAGTGGGGCAATGCGCTCACGGACAGTAACCCCCCCCCCTTTGGTCTCCCCCTCTTTTTATGGTGCAGAAATTTCCTGAGAAGGTCATGGTCCAGGATATTCTCCTTCGGCTCCCAAGATCTTTCCCCTGGACCATAAACTTCCCAATCAACCAAGAAGAATTGTTTACCTCTCACGGTCTTGGAGGCAAGAATCTCTTTGACCTTGTAGACATCAGAAGAGCCGGAGACAGGCGTGGGGACTAGATTCTTCAGAGAAAACCGATTGATGACTAGAGGCTTGAGGAGGAAAACATGGAAAGAGTTAAGAATGCATAAAGTAGCAGGTAAACAAAATTTTTAGGAGACTGGATTACTTTTTTTGCAAAACCTGGAAGGGACCTAGAAAGCGAGGACCAAGCTTGTAGCATGGAACCCTGAACCGAATGTATTTAGAGGAAAGACAAACCTTGTCACAGGAGAAAAGGACGGAAGAGGTCTTCTACGCTTATCAGCCTGTGCCTTCATGCATGTGGAAGCTTGAGATAATGACTGTCGAGTTTGATGCCAGATGGAGGAAAAGTCACGGTCAAGGTCATCAACAGCAGGCACACCGGAAGAAACTGGAAGTTGAAGAGGAGGACGGAGATGGAGTCCGTAAACAACAAAGAAGGGTGAAGACCTCGTGGACTCGGGATCCTTATGATTATATGAGAATTCTGCCCAAGGAAGAAGGTCGACCCAATCATCTTGGCGAGCAGAGACAAAATGATGAAGAAAAGTCTCCAGAATTTGATTAACCCTCTCCAGCTGACAGTTAGACTGAGCGTGGTTGGCTGAGGAGAAGTCTAGTTTGATGTCTAGATGGGTACAGAGAGCTCTCCAGAATTTAGAAACAAACTAAATTCCCCGGTCCGAAACTATATGTTGTGGAAGACTATGTAGACGGAAGATTTGTAGCAAAAAGTACTTTTCCAGCTGTGGAGCAGATGGAAGACCAGGTAGAGGGATGAAATGAGCCATCTTGGAGAACCGATCGACCATGACCCAAATGACCGAGCTATTACAGGATGGTGGAAGATCAGTGATAAAATCCATAGTAATATGAGACCAGGGTGTCTCTGGAATGGGCAAAGGCTTTAAGAGTCCAGTAGGTTTCTTTTGAGGAGTCTTGTCTCAGGCACAAGTGATACAAGAACTAACAAAATTGGAGACATCACGTTCTAGTTGCGGCCACCAGTAGTGCAGAAAAATCTGAAGTAAAGTCTTACCTAATCCAGGATGACCTACCAACAAAGAAGAATTACCCCATTTCAGAACCTTGCGTCTCAATCTGGCGGGCACAAAGGATTTTCTAGGAGGAACTTGTTGAATATCGGCAGGAGCAGTGGAAATTAAGCGATCTGGAGGAATAATATGCCATGGAGGGGTTAAAGTGAATGGGACCAAGTAGTAATACCATGCACAACCTGAGGGAATTGTGGTGCTGTTTTTGGAAGTATTCATCTCGGGTTTTCTATTCCTGGATAACCCCTTTACCCATTTTACTGCTGATAGACTATATTCACACACAGTATTTTGGGATTCATTTTGGCTGCAAAACCTAAAAAAATAGTTTTGAGTACTATTGAAAAACTGCTTTATTTTACAGACTTTTTGGCCATTTCCTAAAAGCATCTAATATATATATATATATATATATATATATATATATATATATATATATCCAACATCAGAAAAATTGCTGAAATTTGAGATGACAATTTCTGTATTTTTTTTAATTTTTATTAAAAATTGCATTGGGGAGGGGCTAAAAATACAGGCCTGTGCACATTGGTGGAAATTTAGGAGAAAAGAGGCTTAAGTAAAAGAATGCTGGCCTAATGGTAGGTCCACTTTGCATTCCTGCCCCTGTGAATAATATCCCTTGCCATCCCCCTGAAAATGGGATGCTGATGTATACTGTGAACGGAAGCATCGGACCCCATTCACTTCTATTGACCTTTTGGGATGTTTGCGCCTTTGTAAAAGCGCAACAGCCCTTGTTTTTGGCTCCACTTAAAATAGCTGAAATGTCCCAAACTGATGCACTAGGTGACTCCGTTCAGCCATACAAGTGAATGAAGTTCGCTACTTCCATTAACAGTATTTGTCGGTATCCCGTTTTCCTTAGGATGCTGGCGAATATGGTTAAAGGGGACAGGAACACAATGTATATATCAACAATAAATAATAATGTTTACATTAAAAGCACAGAGTGATTTTCCCACTGACTTACATTATAAAGAAAAACGCATTGCAACGTATATGTTTTTTTTCAGTATACAGTAGCATAGTTGACTATGCTTTTGTATACAGCAGAATTTAATATAATGGAATGGAAACTGTGAAATGTAAACACAAAGTGCTGCGTTAACCCAGCCTAAGGCTATAAGCGCACGGTGGAATTTCACGGTGGGATTCTGTGGAAAGTTTGCCGAAATTTACTGCCCATTGATTTCAATGGGATTCTGCAGTCCTATTTAAACAACAGGATCTCTGAGGCAGGCATTCTGCAGTGGAAAGTTCTTTTTCAGTATTGCGCAAAAATATAAGCTCTGTCTGTCCATACTGACTTGCCATTTGTGACTATGGCGTTTTTGTCCATGAAATCTTGGCGTTCCTCTTCCATAGAAGTCTATGGGAGCAAAAATGCTATCAAAAACTCCATGTGAGTTTTGCGTTGGTGTCTTTTCAAAATCCTTGAGTCACATGATGAAAGAATCACATGACTTGTCATGATAAAAACACTGTTGAAAAATGGCAAACAAAAGAAACTGCAAAGACTAAAACCTTCTATTTTTGAAAAAAATAACGCCTCTAAAAACTGCATCTTGGATGTGCAAAATTAAGGGAAAGTTTTAGTTGGAGATTTTTTTCTGGCAGAAAAGAAAAAAAAAACAAGAAAAAAAAAAACACATGGAAACCTAGCCTTAGCATATTGTGGATTACCAATTTCCAGTTTTGATGAATAAAGTCAGCATGTTATTTTGTCTGTGTGTAAAAGATTTCCTAAGGCTGGAACTCCACTGAGGTTTTTTTTTGCAAAAACGCCATTAAAAACACCAATTTTCCCGCACGGCGTTTTTTCTGTGAAAAAACGCCACAGCCAGATGTTAGCTGCAAGTCAATAGTAAACTGCAAAATGCCAGATTCACTTGGAATTTTCCAGGAGTGATACCTGCAGTGATCTTTCCTTAACTACAAGTACTACTACTCCCAACATGGAGTACACTCTGCTCCATGCTGGGAGCTGTAGTACCTGCATTAATAGACAGATCACAGCGGGTGTCAGAAGTTAAACTCGCTGCGATCTGTCTATTAATGTGGGTACTACAGCTCCCAGCATGGAGCAGAGTGTACTCCATGTTGGGAGTAGTAGTGCCTGCTAAAGGACACATCACAGCAGGGGTCACTACTGACACCTGCTGTGACCGTCCTGTCTATAGCAGAGATGGAGCGGCTGTATACATCTTTTCCTCAGAGCTGTGATTGGCTGCAACCATCCAGCCAATCACAGCTCTGGGTGGGAAATATGAATGGCCAGTGATGTGAATAGAGCAGAGATGTGAACGCTGTATAGAGCCACATCTCTGCTATATTATGGACGATCGCATCGGGTGTCAGACCGACACCCGGGGCGATATGTCTATAGTACAGGTACTACTACTCCCAGCATGGAACAGTGTGTTCCATGCTGGGAGTAGTAGTACCACATAAAAAATGTGGGGAAAAAAGAGGAAAAGAGGAAAAAAAAAGTTAAACACACACACACACATTAATAAAAATTTTGTTATAAAAAATAAACAATTAGTTAAATACATTTTTACATCCCTACTGCATCTTTTTATAATTTTAATTTTAAATTTTTTTTTTTGGTACCCAACTATTTTGTAAAAAAGGGCCAAAAAGGCAAATTCCACACAAAGGTAAAAATGCCAGAAAAAACACCAGAAAAAAACGCCAAAACGCAGGGGAAAACGGTGGCAGTTTTTCTGGCGTTTTTTCTGGTGTTTTTAGGCCACAAAAAATCGCAGGGCAAAAATCTCAGTGCAGTCCTAGCCTAAGTGTGGTTTCAGTTTGCGTGACTTGCAACTTTTTAAAGTAAGTTGCACCCTGAAAATCTGCCTTGATGAATTCCTAATTACTAAAAAAAATACAGATACTGTAGGATAGAAGACTTTGAAAGGTTTACTAAATTAAATGTCCCAAAACATGCTCCCAAAATACACTGTGACAAAAAAATTTTTGACAAATTCCCACAAAAAGTCTTTTAAAACAATAGTAAATACCCCCACTGAATTTATTAGGCTGAATATATTCAATACATTCACTAATTTTCTTCATGTTTAGGGCAGGTTCACATTACAGAATCCGTGGCAGGAAAATTTCTAACATTTTACCTTCAGGCAACGGAATTTCTGACGGAAATTCTGAAGCAGAATTCTGGTCAGAAATTCTATAGTGCCAACCCGGCTTTACATTTATTTTGAGGGACTGAAAAGTGCCGACAGGTCTGCAAAATAAATGTACACATTCAAAAAATGAGCCGAACTTGTCACTGGCTTACTGTATTCACCCTATTCAATTTAACATTGCACTATATATTGGTGTTGCTTTTTGACAGGTTGCAGACACATATACCAGGGCAATGTGACATGAACCTATAGTAGGTTGTGTCAGACTTCACTCCCATCCAGCTGACCTCCATGAGATGAATTAATGATATCTAGAGACACCTGTGTCAGGCCGATCTCCTGTGTAGTCTGACCTATTTATTCTGCAGTCAGTGGAATAGGACTATGCCAAAGGAAGCTTGTCCTCAGGTAAGTGTGCACAACAGGGGGTTGGTTGGACTTTGTTACAAAGAGAAAGTCTATCAAAACCTGTGTAGAGGAAGAGTGGTGCAGTTGCCCATAGCAACTGATTAGACTGCTTTCATTTTTCCCAGGTCTTCAAAAAAAAAAAAAAAAAAAAATGGAAGTCTGGTTGCTGTGGGCAACTGCCACTATTCCTCTGCACAGGTTTTGATAAAGCCCAATCCTGAAGTCACTTAAGGACACCACAGGGGAGATTTATCAAAACCTGTGTAGAGGAAGAGTGGCAGTTGCCCATAGCAACCAGACTTCCTTCACCTAGTAAAACAGACCAAGGTTGCCCTCTGTTCACTCTGAGCTAGTTTTGCATTTGAGCAAAGTTTTTCAGGAGTTGCACTATAATGATAAATTTGGTGCAAGACAGTAAAAAAAAAATAAATAAATAAAAAAATATATATAACTTCTGGTTAACTGACTGTTACATCCTATAAATGGAAAGTAACTACAGCAAACTGTCAGAAGAAAGTTGTCTGCTGCTGAGGGATAGGATTTCTCAGCACATTGGGGGAGACTTATTAATCATGTGTAGAGGAAGAATGGTGCAGTTGCCTATAGCATACATTTTTCTGAATTTGCTTTTATTTAACCCCTTGGGGACTGAGCCAATTTTGACACATTCTAATTTTTAGTGGTAAATTTTTGTTACTTGCATAATTTTTGAAGCTCTCTTCTTGTAAAGAAAATACATGCCAAATTATATATTGTTTCACTTATACATTATGTCTACTTTATTAGAGATGAGTGAAGTAAGCAATTCGATTTCGTCACTAACTTCTCTGCTCGGCGTTTGCTGAATTTAGCCTGCATAAATGAGTTCAGCTTTCAGGATCTCCGGTGGGCTGGAGTCTCTCTAGGACTGTATTCACCTTTTCCAGCCCCCCCCCAGAGCACCTGAAAGCTGAACTCATTTATGCAGGATAAAGTCAGTCACCGCCGAGCCGCAAGGTTTGTGAAAAATCTAATCACTGTAACTTCACTCATCTCTATACTTTTATGTTGACATGTTTTTTACTTTTTTGAAGACGTTGGAGGGCCTCAAAGTTTCGCAGTAAATTTCCAATTTTTTTTTTTTTTTTTTTTTTTTTTTTTTTTTTTTTTACACACTAACATGTTCTTGTAGACCCATATTTATTTTTACAAGGGGTAAAGGGAGAGCCCCCAAAATTTGTAACTCAATTTCTTTTAAGTAAGAAAATACCTCACATGTGGCTGTAAAGTGCACTAGAGGGCTCAGAAAGGAAGGAGCGACAATGGGATTTTGGAGAGTGAATTTTGCTGAAATGGTTTCTGCAGGGCATGTCGCATTTAGGAAGCCCCTATGGTGCCAGAACAGCGAAAAACACCACATGGCATACTTTTTTGGAAACTACACCCCTTAAACTTAACAAGGGGTACATCGAGCATTTACACCCCACAGGTATTTGACGACTTTGTGTTGAAGTTTGTGTTCTAAAATGCTGAGGTTACTCCAAATTTTTCATCTTTACAAGGGGTAATAGGTGAAAATGTCCCCCGAAATTGTAACCCCATTTCTCTTGAGTAAGGAAATCTTGTATGTGGACAAAGTGCGCTTTGGGTGCACTACAATGTTCAGAAGGGGAGGTGCGACAATGGAATTTTGGAGAGAGTATTTGGTTGGAATAGAAGTCTGGGACCATGTGCGTTTTTACAAAGCCCCTGTGGACGTGCCAGACTAGTGGACCCACCCCTCACAGAATATAATGGGTGCAGTGAGAATTTACACCACACTGGTGTTTAACAGATCTTTTTAACAGTGGGATAAGCAAATGAGAATTTTTCACTTTCACGAACCACTGCATGGTGTAAATGTTATATTCCGTGAGGGGTGCATTTTCCAAAAAAATGGGGTCACGTGTGGTTATTTTGCGTTTGTCAGAACCGCTGTAAAATCAGCCACACCTGTGCAAATTGCCAGTTTATGCCTCAAATGTAGATAGTGCACTCACTCCTGAGTCATGCAGTGTGCCCGCAGAGCATTTTACATGCACATATGGGGTATTTCTGTACTTGGGAGAAATTGTGATATATAAAATTTTTTTTTTTTTTTTTTTTCACTAACATGCTGGTGTAGACCCCAACTTTACCTTTTCATAAGGGGTAAAAGACACAAAAAAAAATTGTAACACAATTTCTCCAGAGTATGAAAACCCGCCATATGTGGCCCTAAACTGTTGCCTTGAAATATGACAGGGCTCCGAAGTGAGAGCGCCATGTGCATTTAAGGCTTAAATTAGGGATTTTCATAGGGGTGTAGCTGGATGCAAGAGTTACACTTGCCTCCTCCACCAGAGTTACTGTATCAGTTTCCCCCAAACAGGGTGCCTCCAGCTGTTGCAAAACACCCAACATGCCTCGACAGTCCATGGCTGTCCAGCAATACTGGGAGTTATTTTGCAACAGCTGGAGGCTCAGGTTTGGAAAAACTGATGTACAAGATTTTTTATTTTTTTGGGTAAAATGACTGATGGCACAAAAAATAAGCCATCATATGTGTTTTTAGGTGCAAAATTGAAAGGGTTATGATTTTTAAAAGGTGAGGAGGAAAAATGAAATTGCCAAAAAAAATGGAAAAACCCTGCGTCCTTAAGGGGTTAAAATATAACCTTTTATTTAAATCCTATTAAAATGTATTCTACACAACAATGTGTAATGAGGCTATTATAGGTATTCTGTATGGTGTGCACGAAAAATAGCAAAAGAATATGCATCTTATTTAATAGAAGAGAACCTAAGGATGTATCTAGGTAGTGTATACAAAAATAACCTAAAGATCAATATAGGTAATGTATATAGTGAAGAATGCACCTCACAAAATCTGAGATGACTATTTTTAGTATAGTGTTAATGCATATAGACTGTTCTATACACTAATGAGCAATGGTCAGAATAAACACATGTATAAGTGCCACTAAAGAAACAAATAACATAAATGGTCACTTACGGTTTTGCAGGACAGGCACATGATGTAGCAGGAAACAGCAATATGGCAAATTCTAATAGAAAACAGTACATATGATAAGCCAATTAATTGGATGGAATTCAAGCATAGACCGTCCACTATAGGACCCTAGATCACCCTATCTGACCATATGATAAAGGACCTAATTATGATGCATCACCATTTACAGACTACAAAAAATGATAAAGTGGAATATAATGTGCTCAAAAAAATATACAAAAGGATAAAATCTATTAGCTTCCTCAACACATTTCCGCCAATTTATGATGGTATCAGGGTTCCTCAGGAGGGAGTCACAAATGCAGGAGTAGACACTATGCAGGGAAAAAGATATAGCATAAAATGTATAAGCGTATCCCCGTAGCCAAGGTGCACAGAGACCATGCATGGGAATTGGTTATGCAACAGCTGGAGGCACATTGATTGGGAATGGGAAACACTGAGTTAAGTAACAGACTACCGCAGTGTCTCCACACCAGTTTCCGAACGCAGTGCCTCCAGTTGTAGCAAAACTCCCAGCATGCCCAGACAGCCGAAGGGCATGTTGGGAGTTGTAGTTATGAAACAACTGGAGAACATCTTGGAGACCACAGTGTAGTGGTCTCCATTGTCCTTCCAGATGTTACAAAACTACAACTCCCAGCATGCCTGGACTGTCTGGGCATGCTGAGAGTTGTAGTTTGGCATCATCAGAAAGGACAGTGATCTCCAAACTGTGGCCCTCCAGATGTTGTAGTTTTGAAACTCCTAAAGCGGCAGTGAAGATGACTTTACAGCGATCTTCACTGCTGCAGCTGCCTCCACTTGCCTGCCGGCTCCGTGTCCTCAGTCCCAACGTGACGAAGGTACCTGCCGCCATCTTTCCCCCACATTCTGTCTGGGCTCCCAGAGCAGGGGATCTAAACTGTCAAATGCCGGACATTACCGATTGGTTTATTCCAGGCATTAACCCTTTAGACACCACAATCAAAGTTGCATGCCAGTTAGCTCAGCAGAGTCAATTGGGACATATGCAGCAAAATAGTGTCCCAATCATCTGAGCAGATGACAGGAGGGCCCTTATCTGCCTCCTAGCTATCGAATCGGCGCTCCGATGTCTTCAGCCAGTCACATATTATAAAAAAATGTTTTATATTTTCTCTGCTGTAGTTTTGTGGTGACATAATAGTACATTGTAATGACAATCGATGCACAAAAAGCCCTTTTATGGGTCTGTAGGCGCAAAAATTGAAGTTATGATTAAGAGTGGGGAGAAAAATAAAAGTACAAAAAATTGGCCTGGTCCTTAACTACCATGAACGTGTATACATGTCCATGTGCCATTAAGCAGGTATGGTGCGGGCTCCCAACTCAAGCCCACACCATGCCGGCCCCCAGCTGATTCTTGTAACTGGGGGCCAGCGTTAATAGCCGACAAGCAGCGGCTATTAACCCTTTAGATCGCTGCTGACAGCAGCGTCTAAAGGTACCTTTTAAAAACGCACATTAACCCCTTCTTTATTAAAAGTTCAAATCGCCCCCTTTTCCCAAATTCCATATAAAATATATAAACCTGTGTCGCCACGTGCGTAAATGTCTGAACTATAAAAATATAAGGTTAATTAAACCACATGGTCAATGGGGTGTACATGTAAAAAAAAAAAAAAAAAAAATTGCATATTCTTGGTCACTTTGAGCACTTTTTACAATTTTTTTTTTTTTAGGGTATACAAAGTCTGATCAAAACAATCATGGTACCGATAGAAACATCAGATCATGGTGCAAAAAAAATGAGGCCACATATGATCCCGTAAACAGAAGAAGAAAAAGTTATAGGGGTCAGATGACAACTTAAAACATACTCATTTTGGTGCATTTAGTTATTTATTGCCTTTTTTTTTTTTTTTTTTTTTTTTTTTAAGTAGTAAAATAAAGAACCTATATAAATTGGATATCATTGTAACCGTATGGACCTGCATAATAAATATATGGTGTCATTTTTACTGAAACGTGCACTGCATAGAATCAGAAGCCCCCCAAATTTACAAAATGGCTTTTTTTTTTTTTTTTTTTTTTCTGGGTTTGCTGTAAATTTTGTGGTGAAATGATTGATGTCCTTACAAAGTACAATTGGTGGTGCAAAGAAATAAGCCCTCATGAGTCAGTAGGTGCAAAATTGAAAGCGTTATTTTTTTTTTTTTCCCTCAACTTCTAAAAATCATGAGTGGAAAAACCCATGGTCCTTTAACCCCTTGGGGACGGAGCCCATTATGACCCTAAGGACGGGAGCATTTTTTGCAAATCTGACCACTGTCACTTTAAGCATTAAAAACTCGGGAATGCTTTTACTTATAAATTTGATTCCGAGATTGTTTTTTCGTGACATATTCTACTTTATGTTAGTGGTAAATTTTCGGAGATATTTGCATCCTTTCTTGGTGAAAAAGTTGAAAATGTCATGAAAAATTTGAAAATATAGCATTTTTCGAACTTTGAAGCTCTCTGCTTATAAGGAATATGGATATTCCAAGTAAATTTTATATATTGATTCACATATACAATATGTCTACTTTATGTTTGCATCATAAAATTGACAAGTTTTTACTTTTGGAAGACACCAGAGGGCTTCAAAGTTCAGCAGCAATTTTTCGCAAAATTTTCAAAATCGGAATTTTTCAGGGACCAGTTCAGGTTTGATGTGGATTTGAAGGGTCTTCTGGTTAGAAATACCCGAAAAATGACCCATTATAAAAACTGCACCCCTCAAAGTATTCAAAATGACATTCAGTAAGGGTGTTAACCCTTTAGGTGTTTCACAGGAATAGCAGCAAAGTGAAGGAGAAAATTCAAAATCTTCATTTTTTACACTGGCATGTTCTTGTAGACCCAGTTTTTGAATTTTTACAAGGGGTAAAAGGAAAAAAATCCTCTCAAAATTTGTAGCCCAATTTCTCTCGAGTAAGCACATACCTCATATGTCTATGTAAAGTGTTCGGCGGGCGCAGTAGAGGGCTCGGAAGCGAAGGAGCAACAATGGGATTTAGGAGAGTGAGTTTTTCTGAAATGGTTTTTGGGGGGCATGTCGCATTTAGGAAGCCCCTATGGTGCCAGGACAGCAAAAAAAAAAACACATCGCACACTATTATGGAAACGACACCCCTCAAGGAACGTAACAAGGGGTACAGTGAGCATTTACACCCCACTGGTGTTTGACAGATCTTTGGAACAGTGGGCTGTGCAAACAAAAATTTTATTTTTCATTTTCACGTACCACTGTCCCAAAAATCTGTCAGACCCCTGTGGGGCGTAAATGCTCACTGTACCCCTTATTACATTCCGTGAGGGGTGTAGTTTCCAAAATGGGGTCACATGTGGGTATTTATTTTTTGCATTTATGTCAGAACCGCTGTAAAATCAGCCACCCCTGTGCAAATCACCAATTTCGGCCTCAAATGTACATGGTGCACTCTCACTCCTGAGCCTTGTTATGCGCCCGCAGAGCATTTTACACCCATATATGGGGTATTTCCGTACTCAGGAGAAATTGCGTTACAAATTTTGGGGGTCTCTTTTTCCTTTTACCTCTTGTGAAAATAAAAAGTAAAGGGCAACACCAGCATGTTAGTGTAAAAAAAAAAAAAAATTTTTTACACTAACAGGCTGGTGTAGACCCCAACTTTTCCTTTTCATAAGGGGTAAAAGGAGAAACCCCCCCCCCCCAAAATTTGTAATGCAATTTCTCCTGATTACGGCGATACCCCATATGTGGCCCTAAACTGTTTCCTTGAAATACGACAGGGCTCCAAAGTGAGAGAGCACCATGCGCATTTGAGGACTAAATTAGGGATTGCATAGGGGTATTCTACGCCAGTGATTCCCAAACAGGGTGTCTCCAGCTGTTGCTAAACTCCCAGCATGCCTGGACAATCAGCAATGAAATGCTGGGAGTTGTAGTTTTGCAACAGCTGGAGGCTCCGTTTTGGAAACACTGCTGTACAATACGTTTTTCATTTTTATTGGGGGGGGGGGGGACAGTGTAAGGGGGTGTTTATGTAGTGTTTTACTCTTTATTATGTGGTAGTGTAGTGTTTTTAGGGTACATTCACACTGGCGGGTTACGGTGAGTTTCCCGCTAGGAATTTGCGCTGCGGCGAAAAATTTGCCGCAGCTCATACTTGAAGCAGGAAACTTGCTGTAAACCCGCCCGTGTGAATGTACCCTGTACGTTCACATGGGGGGGGGGGGGGGGGGCAAACCTCCAGCTGTTTCAAAACTACAACTCCCAGCATGCACGGTCCGTCAGTACATGCTGGGAGTTGTAGTTTTGCAACAGCTGGAGGCACACTGGTTGGAAAACCTTCAGTTAGGTTCTGTTACCTAACTCAGTATTTTCCAACCAGTGTGCCTCCAGCTGTTGTAAAACTACAATTCCCAGCATGTCTGATCACAGAAGGGCATGCTGGGAGATGTAGTTATGCAACAGCTGGAGGTACGCAACTACAACTCCCAGCATGCCCAGACAGCTTTTTTCTGTGTGGGCATGCTGGAATTTGTAGTTTTGCAACATCTGGAGTGCTACAATTTGGAGACCACTGAACAGTGATCTCCAAACTGTGGACCTCCAGATGTTGCAAAACTACAACTCCCAGCATGCCCAGACAGCAAACAGCCTGTGTGGGCATGCTAGGAGTAGTAGTTTTGCAAGATCTAGAGGGCAGTATAGAGATCACTGTGCAGTGGTCTCTAAACTGCAGACCTCCAGCTGTTGCAAAACTACAAATTCCAGCATGCCCACACAGCAAACAGCTGTCTGGGCATGCTGGGAGTTGTAGTTTTGCAACATCTGGAGGGCTACAGTCTAGAGACCACTATAGTGGTCTCAGACTGTAGCCCTCTAGATGTTGCTAGGCAACTACTCACCGGCTTCGGTCGCATCCGGGAGCCGTCCTCTTCTGCCGCCGCAGATCTCCGTCGCCGACCGCCGATCCCCGTTGCTCCGCTGCCTCCGGAGGGGTAAGTGGACTCCGGCGCTGCTCCTCTTCGTTTTCCCCGTTCTGCCCCGCCTATTGTGGGAGGGCAGGACGGGGAAAACGAAAGTAAACCCCTCCACCCCAGATCTGCTATTGGTGGTCGCGTCTAGACCACCAATAGCAGAGATAGGAGGGGTGGTAACTCTGCCACCTCACTCCTATCGCTTTAGGGGGATCGTGGGTGTCTTAGACACCCGCGATCCCCCTTCTATTCCGGGTCACCATAGACCCGTAATGACCCGGAATCGGCGCAAATCGCAAGTGTGAATTCACTTGCGATTTGCGCCGATCGCCGACGTGGGGGGGGGGGGGGCATTTGCACGGGGTGCCTGCTGATAGATATCAGCAGTCACCCCGGCGCGCGGCGGGGGCCGAAATTCCCACGGGCGTATGGATACGCCCTTCGTCCCCAACAGGTTAAAGGGGTTGTGCGCTGCCCTGACTTTCGGAGCTCCGCTCACAGCGTCCGGAAGTTCATTACTCCGAACGCTGTGTGCGGACTTCCGTGTTCGCCCGGCCCCCTCGTGCCGTCTCGTCCGCCCCCTCTACCAAAGTCTATGGGAAGGGGGCGTGACAGCGGTTGCACCCCCTACCCATAGACTTTCGTTGAGGGGGCGGGCGAGACGTCGCAGCCGCGAACACGGAAGCGCCCACACAGCGTTCGGAGTAATGAACTTCCAGACGCTGTGAGCGGAGCTCCGAAAGTCATGGCAGCGCACAACCCCTTTAAGGGGTTATGGTCAAAATGGCCCTTAGGGGGTCTAAATAGTATTGCAGTGCAAATCTTACTGCTTTTGTGTTTATATATTGCCAGTATGCTAAGAAGGGTATGCCAATGTATACACTTTTGGGCAGCAGTGGGTTAATTTTGTGGGGTATTTTGATGATTCCAAATTATCCCCCCCCCCCCCCCCCCATGTTTTCAAAGCTTAACATGGGGGAGACTTGTCAAAATCTGTGCAGAGAAAAAGTTGACTAGTTGCCCATAGCAACCAATCTTTTTTTTTTTTTTTTTTTTTCCAGGGGCCTTTTTTAAAATGAAAGTGACCTGAATTTTTATGAGCAACTGTACTATTCTTCTACACCGATTTTGATAAACTTCCACAGATTATTCTAATATATTTTGTGATGCAGATTTTGAAATTAATTATCCACTTAAGGACATTACTGCAACTTCACAAAGTAGAGTGCATGATGCTTTTCTAAGCTAGACTCTACCATATGAGTGGTGAGGTGACTTAAAGGGGTACTCCAGCTGCTCTATGCTCCACAGGAAGTTATTTTCTTTGTTTAAACGTCTGTCTACAGTGCTCTCTGCTGACACCTCTGCTCTGGACAGACCTCTCCTGCTCTGGACAGTTCCTGACATGGACAGAGGTGTCAGAGAGCACTGTGGTCAGACTAAAATTCAAAGAAAGAAAATAACTTCCTCTGGAACATACAGCAGCTAAGTACTGGAAGGGTTAAGATCTTTAAATAGAAGTTTCATGTACTACTGCCAGACATATAAATCAACATCCTGCAGAAAATGGGGTGCCAATGTATACTGTAACTGAGGACAGTGGTAGCCATTAATTTCAAAGGCAGACTTAACCCTTTTAAAGACACATGTATGCCCTGTGCCCACTTCCATTCTGTGATGCACGCCCAGGAGCTGAGCATGTGAGATGGTGGCTAATGCTTAACATCACTGTGGTGATGTTGGGCATTAACCCTTTAGACGCCACAATCAAAGTTGATCCTGGGTGCTGATCAGGACCACTGCTTTGATTTGGGTATTGTTGTAACTGCATGGATCTACAGAATAAAGAACACATCGCTTTTACTGAAAAGTGCACTGGGTAGAAGCAGAAGGCCCCAAAAGTTGCAAAATAACATGTTTTATTTTGTTCTTTTCGTTGCCGTAGACTTTGTAACGAAAATCAATCATCTCACCATGAAGTAAAATTGGTGGTGCAAAAAGTCCTTTTAAAATGTTGGGAGGGGGACAAAAGTGCAAAATAACTGACCCCTTAAAGGGTTAAAAGCAAGGACTGCTATGTTGTCCAGTCTGATTAAAATGGCAGATGCATCCCACGAATGGCATCCGCTATCCTTTTGTGGTGTCCCGGCACCGTATTTCATACTGTGCCTTGGTTATTAGTCCCCAAAGTCAGAGTCCCTAGGACTGACTTGGTCCGCTTCCCTAATTAGCACTTAGTCACCCCTTAGCAACTTGATAATTATAAATATTATCATTGTAAATGTGTATATTGTGTTACACACTTGTTTAGCGTTGCAGGACGTACGGGTCATGTGACTTGGTTCAGAACTCTATGGTATGTTGAAGGACCTTAGGTGGTTCTTAACTCACGTGTTCTCCCATAATGCCGTGTAACGGTGAGTGACAGTAGTTTTAGACCAATCCAAAACAACCCGCCCCTGCCCATATAAGGGAGCTGCGGCCATTGATCTCGCTCTTCTCTCTTGGGTTGCTGACTCTGATTGAGGTAGGACTTCCGCAACTTTCAAGTGTGTTTACTAGGCCCAAAGCCTTGCGGCCTCGGCCTATACCACAGCGGTTATATATTTATAATTCCCCACTACTCTCCACAAGATCACTGGACCTAAACGCACCCCTAAATCCAGCGGATCTATGCGACGGAATCTTCCTAAAGCTAAATTGAGCTTATCTGATCTCAACCAACTGTCAATCGCTGCTCAGCTACAAATAGACTTTATTATCTGAACTGTTATTGCTGTTGTCTGCTTCAGAAAATCTTCAGTAAAAGTTCCTGCAAGTTTCAGTTTACAGTGGTTGTGGGCAATCCATTTATTACGCATTCACCTTCTTAGGAAGGGTGGCGATAGGCCCAGCACCATTACAGTATTTAACCCCCACCCTGGCGTCACGAGTGACAAATGTTAACAGTGCCCTTTATAATCCAGGACAGCACCACACTTTGTTACAGTATACACTGGCATTCCATTATGCATATTGAAAATGTGTGAACATGTCCTTAATGCAGACTTCTCCACTTTCTCCAGCTCTTCCATTCCTCCTGTGTCAGAAAACCAAAGTAAATAATAATGAAGGAAGAAATTGCAGCCACAGTTGTCTTTATCACTATGCTAGTGAAGAAGCACAGGAAGCTGAGTAAGCTGAAAATAGAAAGGTTTGCTGCTAAATTGACAACCATACTATTTGCAAGGTATAAAACACATTGGTATGCAGAAAATCCATCAAAAGGACAAGCTTTTAGGTAAGCGGCTTTAAACGTATGCTTGAACTTTTGTGACCCTGCTTACAAAAGGACTTTGGGTCCTTGCCTGTGCCACCTCAGAGGGGGTATAGACTCAACACTCAGTGTAATGTGCCAGATTTTAAAACTGTTGGAGCCACTGTTAAATGTCTGTCCTAATGTAAAGTGGAACCAAGCTTTAAGCTAATTTTTTGATGACTTGGTGCACAAATGGAAACTTTGGTCCTGACGATGTAGATGTCTTTAGCCAAAAAAACTGATTTCCTCCCCGGTACTTCTCTTGAGCAGGGGTTAACACACACCCTCCATTCATCTCTATGGGAGAGCCAAAGCAATGTACATATGTCCAGCTCTCCCATCAATTCTAGCAACGTAACACAGGTAACTACTAAAGTATGCATAGACTCTACACAAGACACTTGTCAATGTATTGAATGTACTCAGTAGTTCTACCAGTTAATAGAAGTTACTGCTGATGTGACGTAACTATGGTTATATTCTTTATTTGAGAAGTAATTGCAGCTCAATACTCCCGAAATTTCTTCTGCGTTTTCTTCTCTCCCCACCTTTCAATGTGATGTACACGTTACTGTTTACATTTCACTCTTTCCTCTATAAATTGTAAAATCAGAATGCTTTTTTAATTGTCTGGTAAATGACTAATTTTCCCTCATACAATGTTTTGTATTTCTGAGCACTCTTCTGAGAAGCATGGAGGGAGCCTGTTGACCACTGCTTCATGCAAAGGTTGCCAGACTGGCCCAAAGTTATCAGTGACATCACTGAACCACACGCCTACCTACCTTTCCTCCTGCCAATGTTCTAATGTTTGTGTTAATCCAACATGAGTCTTTATGGCTGCAGTCCTAATATTTTATAACTGCAATCTTTCAGATGTATAAGAATTAATAAGTGTCAGTCAGTTGACTCTGTCTTGGAGCAGGCCTGTGCAGAAAGTGATATAGAATTTGAGGACCTTGGACTGCCAAAGGAAATGACCATATGGGTGGACCCATTTGAAGTGTGCTGCAGGTAAAAGTGTAGTGTAATTGTATGTATACAATGGGTTAAAACATAGCATAACTTAGAATTACTATTCCTGCACAGATATGGTGAGAAAAATAGCCCATTCACAATTGCAAGCTTTATGGGTAAGGACAACTGTAATGTGTCTAAAAGAATAAGCACAGCTGTAGAGAAGGCCACTTCTGACTATCACTCTGGGACATCATCAGATGAAGACACTAATTCTATAAAGGAACCAAAGACCATCCCTACTGTGAGCAATCCCAACAGTATCTACCAGGTACATATGAAGGTATGTGACTCTTCATTCCTGGCTTTGGGGGAGGTCGCAAAGAGTTATCATAAGAGGTCCATAGCATATATCACATGTGGTGCTTATGACCTTTTTACAGAGCAGGAAGTTGGCAATAGATGGGCATCCTTGCACCTGTACAGCAGTAGGTAGCAATACATAGTTTGTGTGCACATAACTTGAATGACTAACTGTAATCCTGGTTTGTCTCTTGCAGTGTACAGATTACAGCCAACCTACACAAACCTGGTCCCAATTTCCTCGGCGAAAGAACTACCCAAATGATGGGTATCAACAGCAACAGCCTGTGGGCTACTATCCTCAGCGCACAGCTTACAAACCTTACAGACCAGCTGCTACATTTTCAGGTCCTCGCATTGACCGCTATCACTGGGTAAACATAAGACGGTGACTAAGTTATTTTAGAAAAAATCCTCTGCACATTTTTTTTATACAATGTTTTTATGAAAAATAACTATTTATATTTTACATGTGTGTCTTGTGATGTTACTATACGCTGACATATTTGTTTTTAAAAAAATGAATAAATTAAGCAATTTTTAAATGTGTCGCGTTTCATAATATCAATGGTCTCTTTATATTGACCCATGGAAGATTCTGACATCCATACCTCTTTTGAAGTTTAACAGTACTGTAACTAGTGAAATCTTGCATGTCTTCCTCCATATACGTTTTTTTTTTTTTTTTTTTTTAAATCATGAAGAGAATTTTTTTGCAATTGCTTTCAGTATGAAACTGAATTTTCTAAGTGGCCACTAAGGGTCCTCTTGGGACACAACAGTCCTGCAGTGTCCAGTAAGGATAGACCTATTTCTAGTTTTCCATCATAAAGTGTGGTGTATTTTTAACAAGTAGTTAATTGTTTTACCAGCAAAGACTTTAAGTCTAACTATTTAATTACCTTGTTATACCTGCTATGCCTGGTAAAGCTGAAATTGTGCAGTGAAATGCTCTGCATGATGGTCCAATAAAGCCACTTCCCTTTACATGGTGATTCTGATCGGCATCGGCGAACTCCTGTAAACTTTTTTTTGAAGTGTTCCCTGTGTCTGCTGCTATTGAACGGGAAGGCTGCAGATCCAATCTTTGTTTTACCTTAGACACCTCCTACCATTGTCATGTATGGGTTGCACAACCTACTGTGGGGGGGCCCAGGTTGAGGAAAAAAAGTAATCCAATACTCAGATGTCCCATGCAGTGACTGCCTCCGCATTCTTCCTATCTAGTGCAGGCACCAATAAGTAACTTCATCAGCACCTCCACTGCATGGGGGGTGGAGGTCATGCCTTCTCTCTGTAGTCTGCAGATGCGGCTCACAAGAGGAAGCTTTAAGCTATATGCACTTACAGCTCAAAGCAGCACTCCCTTTCCTGTGGATCGGGGAAAGTGTCTAGGAAAGGTAGCGTTTATTGAAAAAATGATGAAGGAAAAAAAAAGCTTGTCATGCAAAAAAAAAAAAGCCCTTACAACTCGGCGTGGTGAGAAAGATGTTGCTGTGAAGAAAAAAGTTGCTAAAGTTATTACCACTTAGCCACATGTCATATTGGAAAAATGGGACCTGGTTGTTAGAGATGCTAAAACAGGCCACATCATAAGCGTGAATACCCAGAGTATCAACCTGTGAAAACACATGTGGTACGCCTCGGGGGGGGGTGTAGGGTAGTTGTGGTGTTGCGGTTCTGGATAATAAAGGGCGCTGTTAACCCTTGTCACTCGTGACGCCAGGGTGAGGGTTAAATACTGTAATGGTGCTAGGGCCTATCTCCCCCTTCCCAAGAGCGATAGGTGAGTGTGAAATGGATTGTCCACAACCACTGTTAAATGGAAACCTTGCAGGCACTTTTACTGAAGATTTTCTGAAGCGGGCAATAACAGTTCAGATAAGAGTCTATTTCTAGTTGATCAGCGATTGACAGTTGGTTGGGATCAGAAATTCAATTTAGCTTTTAGAAGATTCTGTAGCAGAGATCTGCTGGATTTAGGGGTGCATTTACGCCCAGTGATCTTGTGGGGAATTGTTGAAATATAACAGCTTTGGTATAGGCTGAGGCCTCAAGGCTTTGGCCTATTAAACGTACTTGAAAGTTGCAGAGGTCCTACCTCGTTCAGTGACAGCAACCCAAGAGAATAATGGCCGCAGCTGCCTTTATATGGGCAGGGGCTGGCCGTTTTGGATTGGTCCATAACTGACACTCACCCTTACATGGCATTGTGGGTGAACATGTGACACAAGAACCACCAAAGGTCCTTTAACATACCATAGAGTTCTGAGTAACTGGTCACATGACCTAAGGTCCTGCAACGCCAAACAAGTGAGTAATGCAATATACATATTTACAATGATTGTTATATTTAACTTACTAAGGGGTGACTAGGGGCTAACTAGGGAAGCGGACCCCAACAGTCCTAGGGACTCTGACTTTGGGCCCCCCCCCCCCCCCCAAACCAAGGCACAGTATGAAATACAGTGCCGGGATACCACACACAGGCCAGCTTGAACTTTCATGGTATAGATATTACAATCAGGAGCTTTACCACCTTATGTAGGAAGCAGAAGACTTTGAAATGCTCTACAGTACACATTAAAAACTTATTTTTGCTCAACACCAGCAGCACACAACAGTGCTGCAGCACAGTCGCAGTGTGCTAAACCCAAAATTGCACTCTCTGACTATTAAGAATGGACTTCTGGGCATGTATTATACCATCTACAGACTAGTATAACCAGCAGACCATCTGTTGTGGAACAAAGAGGGCAGAAAAAAATGCGCTACAGTAAGCTTAATAAAAACCCTATTGGAGTAAAACACCAGCCGGTGATTATTTTTGCCTGGCCTTTCACAGTATCTGGGCCCTTGACAGATTAACAGCTACAAAATAGTACACTACTTAGATGTACGTATGTGGTATGCACTTATGAGGGCAGAAAAATGCACTACAATATACTTAATGTATTTTTGCACAACACCAGCAGTACACAACAGTGCTGCAGCACACAGTCACTGTCAATGTATTAAACCCAAAAATTGCACTCTCTCAAACTATTAGGAATGGACTGCTATTATACCGTCTACAGACTAGTATAACCAGCAGACCATTTGTTGTGGAACAAAGACAGTTGTGCGGAAAACCTAGTATGTTTAAATGTATAAGGCAACACACAGCTCTCTGCCCCTCTGTTACACAATGCTGTAGAAAGTGACTGGGAGTTTAATGGATGCAGGAAAAAATTTCTGTGAAAAATGCACTGCTCTCTGTCCACCAGAAAACTGACGTGACTAGGTGAAACGCTGCTAGAAAAAACGTGTCTGTAACACACAGCACTGTCTGTCCCTATCAATCTTTCTGCAGTGAAAGGATGAAGTAAGCAAGAGTCCTTTCCCCATGTCCTCACATGTAGAGCCGCCACTTTAGATGCCCTGGAGACTGAACCGCACTAAATGGAGTTTAAAGAAGAGATTTGCGACGATATTCCCATTCTCTGTGAATCAAATTTTTCATAAAATTCGTAACTAATTTGTATTCGTCAGATTCGATTCGCTCATCTATAATTATAATACACATGATTCCATAATCAGGCCTTGGGCCTGACATTATTACATATTAACAATAATTTTTTATATTGCAAACAGAATCCACAGCATCTTACATTTTTGGGAATACAAATGAAGGCAAGTATCAGACGTTAAAATATAGACTAGAAGGAACAACCACATCAGGATTCATCCACCTCCTGCCACATCATGGCCAAAGAGCTATGTGGATACCAGTAGCCCCGTTTAGGAGATTGCGTAGGGTCCCAGCATTCGGACCCCCCGCGATCTATAACTCATCCCCTATACTTTGGATAGGGGATGTTTTTTTTTTTTTTTCTTTTTTTTTACTACTACACTATTACTTTAAAGGGGTATTCCAGGAAAACTCTTGATAGATATATATATATATATATATATATATCTATCTATCTATCTATCAACTGGCTCCAGAAAGTTAGATTTGTAAATTACTTCTATTAAAAAATCTTAATCCTTTCAATACTTATGAGCTTCTGAAGTTAAGGTTGTTCTTTTCTGTCTAAATCCTCTCTGATGACACCTGTCTCGGGAAACGCCCAGTTTAGAAGAGGTTTGCTATGGGAATTTGCTTCTAAACTGGGCGTTTCCCGAGACAAGTACTGAAATGATTAAGATTTTTTTAATAGAAGTAATTTACAAATCTGTTTAACTTTCTGGAGCCAGTTGATATATATATATATATATATATATATATGTTTTTTTTTTTTCCTGGAATACCCCTTAAATCTTAGGTGCAAAAACATCAAAATGTCAGGAGTAAGGGCCATGAGTCATTACAGGGTCTGACTGTCACACACAGCTTTCCCAGGCTCCTAAATGGCCATAAATGTATTAGTATTAAGCAGATCATGTGCAATTCAGAAGCCTGGAAAACCTGTTTGTAACCGACGGACCCTATTATGATGTCAGGATTATAAGAATGTTTATTTCTCTCACAAATAACTTTTGTTGCTCACTTGGTTTGTCATTCTGTGCTTTTGGAGGGGGGGGGGATGTGTCCTCAATCTACATGGCTCACCTTACTCCCTGAGTCTGCTTGTGCTGTGTCTCTTCATCCAATCACTGCAGGCTACGCTATAACCGTACTTCTCTGTTTTCATGCTGCAGTCTGTTAGGACAGAGGAGTTCTAGTCCCGCCTTCACTTACTGGACTTTGTCCCAGCCGATGCTTCAGCTTGGACAAAGATGATGCTGCAGCTGGACAGGATTGTTCTGGATGTTATGTGGACCCCTAGTAGTGTTTTTCATGATTCCTATTTAAAAATAAAATTTCTTATGAAGTAAGAAGAGAGAGGGGGTGTCTGGTGTAAGGCAGTGGAAGAGAGAGTAACTGGTAACTATAAAAGAAAGTATACTAAGTGATTGTCTGAACTAGTGATTGTGTGTCTGTCACACACAGCTTTCCCCTTTATACAAGAGTGTGAAGTATACAAGTGAGTGTAAGTATAAAAGGGAGAGGGACATAAAATGAAGGGACTTTAAATTCAGGGAGTTTAATTGAAATATTAGATTTTTTTTTTTTACTGTTAATTTTTGCAATCCCCAAATCCCTAGTATAGCCTTCATGTTGGAAAAGGCAGTCCAGTGTGCATCTTGTACAATGTATGCAATCCTTGAACAACAGTTTGAGGGTGCATATTGTACGAGTTGTTCATTTGGAAGCCCAGATCCTAGATCTAGAGGAGCAACTGGCAACACTGAGACACATTGACAACTTGGAGAGGAGTCTCCTGCTCACTGAGCAAGTACTCTCTGGGGTAGAGATAGGGGGAGGATAGTGGGACAGAGATGCAGGACAGTCACGCAGCTAGCTGGGTTACAGTTAGAAAAAGTTAATCCTGATCTGGCACTCCCCAACAAGTTTGCCCGGTTGGCAGATGAGGGGGATGCCATTTCAGAGCTAGCAGTACTGCAGCAGTACTCCGACTGCCAGGGGGTGTCTGCTCCAGTAAGGAGGGAGGAGAGCAGGGCAGGCCAGACAGGTACTAGTTGTGGCGGGACTCAATTATTGGGGGACAGACAGTTCAATCTGTCACAAAGACTGGGATCGTCGAACAGTGTGTTGTTTTCCTGGCGCTTGAGCACATCACGGATCGGGTTGACAGGTTGCTTGGTGGGGATGTAGAGGACCCAGCAGTCATGGTACATATTTGGCACCAATGATAAAGTAAGAGGTAGGTGGAGTGTCCTTAAAAATGATTTCAGGGACTTAGGCCACAAGCTTAAGGCAAGGACCACCATGGTGATATTTTCTGAAATATTACCTGTAGCACGAGCCCAACCAGAGAGGCAGTGGGAGATTAGGGAGGTAAACAAGTGGCTCAGAAGCTGGTGTAGGAAGGAGGGATTTGGGTTCATGTAGAACTGGGCCGACTTCGCTGTCGGATACCAGCTCTACCGTAGGGATGGGCTGCACCTCGATGGGGAGGGTGCAGCTGTGCTTGGGGAGAAGATGGCTAGAAGGGTGGAGGAGTGTTTAACCACTTAGGTACCCAGGGCGTACAGGTACGCCTTTGCTCACTGGTACTTAAGAACCCAGGGCATACCTGTACCCCCGTGTCAGAGTCTGCGACCGGACAGGGCTGACTGCTGATATCGATCAGCAGGCACCCAGCGCAAATGCCCAGGGGGTCATCAAACCTATCCATGTAGCCGATCGCCTCAAATCGCCGGTGATTTCACACGATTTGTGGCGATTCCGGTGATGTGGGTCAAGTGTGACTCGCTGACCCGGAGATACATGGGGATCGGGGGAGTAGAACATACCACCAATCACCTCCTGTATCTATGGGGAGGTGGCGATTTCAAACCCCCCCCCCCCCCAGGATCGCTGCTATTGGCTGGACGGGGAGGGGTTAATGACCTCTGTTTGCCACTCTGCCAGCTAACTGAGTTCAATCAGTGGGCAGAGCTGCAAGAAGGAGCCAGGGACCCCCCCTCTGCGAGAACGGAACCCCTCAGTGAAGAAGACACCCCCTTAGAGCAGGGAAAGAATACACTAAAGGGACAGGTAGGACTGTAAAAAAAAAGTTAATAAAAGTAAAAAAAAATAAAAATTCAGGGGTTCAGGGAGCTGCGATTTGCCCCCCCCCCCCTTTTTTTTGGGGGCCACATGTTTTTTTTTCTACCCCATATAATGGTGCATACGCTTTTTTTCTTGCCTCCAACTCCGAATCTGTCAGTTAGGACGAGGAAGATCCTAAATTCCTGTGTTCTACCTTGTCCTCCTCATCATCTAGTACTGATGATGAGTCCCCTGAACAGCAGCGGAGACGCTGCCAGACGAGGCCACGCACCCCCCATGAAAGTGACTCAGTGGCTGACACTAGTACGAGCGTCCATGCCGCTCGTACTAGGAATCCGACCCCCCAGACAAGTTTACCGGAGCCCCCTTATGGTGAACTTGTCTGGAGACCCCCAGAGGCTTATCAGCCTCAGATTCCTGAGTTTGTTGGCGACTCAGGAATCTGGATTGACACTGCTGGATTCACTGAAATTGACTATTTCAGTAATTTTTTCAGTGACAGCTTTGTCAATCTAATGTGGGAGCAGGCAAATCTGTACGCCCAGCAGTTCATCGCCCACCACCCAGATTCTTTTTTGGCCAGGTCCAATGAATGGTACGCTATTGAGGCAGAAGAAATGAGGACATTTTGGGGCCTCGTGCTGCATATGTGCCTGGTCAAAAAGCCCAGTGTCAGACAGTATTGGAGCATCCTATACCAGATCCTGCTTTACAGTATGGTCATGACATGGAAGCGGTTTGAAAATGCCTCCATTACACTGATAATGCAGCATGTCCACCCGGAAGTGATCCCGCCTATGACCGGCTTTACAAAGTGAGGCCGGTCATCGATCACTTTGGGGCCAAATTTTTGGAGGCCTACGTACCGCTCAGGGAGCTCTCGGTGGATGAGTCTCTTATCAGTTTTAAGGGGAGACTCATCTTCCGCCAGTATATTCCCTCGAAGCGAGCGCGGTATGGCGTGAAGCTCTACAAACTTTGTGAGAGTTCCTCCGGGTACACTTAAAGTTTAGAGTATATGAGGGACGAGATTCCCGTATTGAACCCCCAGAATGTCCCCCCACTCTGGGTGTTAGCGGAAAACTCGTTTGGGACCTTGTGCACCCATTGCTGGATAAGGGTTACCACCTTTACGTGGACAACTTTTATACCAGCCTCCCTCTGTTCACATTTCTTGCCGCCACATCCACGTCCGCTTGTGGGACCGTGTGAAAGAACCAGAGAGGCCTCCCTCTAAAATTTTGTTAAGAATCCTATGCCCAAGGGGGAGTACCATGCCCTTACCCATGAAAACCTGTTGCTGGTCAGGTATAAGGATAAGAGGGATGTCCTTATGCTGACCACAATTCATGGTAACGCAGCTCACCTGTTCCTGTGCAAGGTACCATAACACTGGTCCTCAAGCCCGATTGTATTCTGGACTACAATCAGTATATGCGCCGAGTTGATCTTTCCGATCAAGTCCTCAAGCGATATAACGCCATGCGGAAAACACGGGTATGGTACAAAAAAGTTGCGGTCTACTTGGTACAGGTTGCAATGTACAACTCTTTTGTACTGTCCCAGTACGCTGGCAACACAGGGACATACCTTCAGTTTCAAGAAGAAGTCCTAAAGGTCCTGATCTTTGGCGACCGGGAAAGAGCAGGCCGGAGTTCCCAAGGAACTGAAGTTATAGGTGCCAGGATCGTCTCAGGCCAACACTCTGCAGGTGAGGTCCCCCACACTGGAAATAAGGGACGATCCCTGAAAAATTGCAGAGTGTGTAACAGGAGGGGGATACGGAAGGACACCACTCAATGTTACAGTTGCCCCGATCATCCGGGCCTCTGCACTAAAAACTGCTTCAGGGAGTATCACACTTCCATGCAGTACTAAATGTTCCCTTTTCATTTTAATTTTCCATAATTTGACCCCAATGTACCAAGTCCAGAGTACATTCCAAGCTTTAACCCTATAAACCACTAAATTGCCCCCCAAAAATTGTCAATATCATCAGGGACTTTTACATGTTGCCTCAAATATGCAGCGCTCTCTTTCCACCTGAATGGTGTGCGCGTTTGAGGCAACAGGTTAGGGCTGGCCACACACATCACATTCCCAGAATGATGACTCAGAGCATAGGGTTTGGGGTGGGCATATTTTTTTAGTTTTGGCTATGCTCTGGGTCATCATTCTGGGAATATAACCTGTTTTATAATTTTATGTCCCACTGTACCACAGTTATTTACCCCATGTAATGCTCCTTGAGGGGGGGTCCCACTGTTCTGGCTCCATAGCCAGCTATACAGAAGCTCAAGGCCCCTGACTGCCCTCCTGCTCTTCTGTGACCGGTGTGCACCCGCAGAGCTGCTAATGTCCAGATATGAGGAATGTCCTCACTCCAAAGAAATGTATTTACAAATTTATGGTGACATTTTCTGCTATTACCACTTGTGAAAATGAAAAATGTGAGGTAACCCCAGCATTTTAGTGTTAAAAAATAATTTTTTTCCTTTTCACATCCCACTATAATGCACATTTATCAAACACCTGTGCGGTGTTAAGGCTCACTGTACCCCTTGTTATGTGCCTTGAGGGGTATAGTTTTCAAAATAGTATGCCATGTGTTTTTTATTTTTATTTTGCTGTTCTGGCACCATAGGGGCTTCCTAAATGCGACATGCCCCCAAAAAAACATTTCAGCAAAATTTGTTTTCCAAAAGCCAAACGTGACTCCTTCTCTTCTGAGCATTGTAGTGCGCCATCAGAGCTCTTGACATCCAAAAATGAGGTATTTCCATACTCAGAAGAGATGGGGTTACAAATTTTGGGGGGCATTTTCTTTTATTACCCTTTGTAAAAATGTAACATTTGGGTGAAAATCTGCATTTCAGTGAAAAAAAAATTAATTTACACATCCAACTTTAACGAAAAGTCGTCAAACACCTGTGGGATGTTAAGGCTCACTGTACCCCTTGTTACATGCCTTGAGGGGTGAAGTTTCCAAAATAGTATGCCATGTGTTTTTTGTTTTTTTTTGCTGTTCTGGCACCATAGGGGCTTCCTAAATGCGACATGCCCCCAAAAAAACATTTCAGCAAAATTTGCTTTCCAAAAGCCAAATGTGACGTTGACGTCCACAAATGGGGTATTTCCATACTCAGAAGAGATGGGATTACAAAATTTGGGGGGCATTTTCTTTTATTACCTCTTGTAAAAATGTAAAATTTGGGTAAAAACCATCATTGTAGGGAAAAAATTAATAAATAATTTACACATCCAACTTTAACGAAAAGTCTTCAAACACCTGTGGGGTGTTAAGGCTCAATGGACCCCTTGTTGCGTTCCTTGAGGGGTGTAGTTTTCAAAATAGTATGCCATGTGTTTTTTGCTGTTCTGGCACCATAGGGGCTTCTTAAATTTGACAAGCCCCCCAAAAACCAGTTCAGAAAAACTCACTCTCCAAAATCCCACTGTCGCTCTTTTCCTTCTGAGCCCTCTACTGCGTCCACAGGTATTTCCTTACTCAAGAGAAATTGGGTTACACATTTTAGGAAGATTTCTCTCCTTTTACCCCTTGTAAAAATTCAAAAATTGGGTCTACAAGAACATGCGAGTGTCAAAAATGAATATATTAAATTATCTCCTTCAAATTGTTGCTATTCCTGTGAAACACCTAAAGGGTTAAGAAACTTTTTGAAAGTCATTTTGAATACTTTAACCCCTTAAGGACTCAGGGTTTTTCCGTTTTTGCACTTTCGTTTTTTCCTCCTTATTTTTAAAAAAAATCATAACCCTTTCAATTTTCCACCTCAAAATCCATATTATGGCTTATTTTTTGCATCGCCAATTCTACTTTGCAGTGACATTAGTCATTTTACCCAAAAATGCACGGCGAAACGGAAAAAAAAATCATTTTGCAACAAAATCGGAAAAAAAACGCCATTTTGTAACTTTTGGGGGCTTCCGTTTCTACGCAGTGCATATTTCGGTAAAAATTACACCTTATCATTATTCTGTAGGTCCATACGGTTAAAATGATACCCTACTTATATAGGTTTGATTTTGTCGCACTTCTGGAAAAAATCATAACTACATGCAGGAAAATTTATACGTTTAAAAATGTCATCTTCTGACCCCTATAACTTTTTTATTTTTCCACGTACAGGGCGGTATGAGGACTCATTTTTTGCGCCGTGAACTGAAGTTTTTATCGGTATGATTTTTGTTTTGATCGGACTTTTTGATCACTTTTTATTCATTTTTTTAATGGTATAAAAAGTGACCAAAATACGCTTTTTTGGACTTTGGAATTTTTTTGCGCGTACGCCATTGACCGTGCGGTTTAATTAATGATATATTTTTATAGTTCGGACATTTACGCACGCGGCGATACCACATATGTTTATTGTAAAAATTTTTTACACTGTTTTATTTTTTTTATGGGAAAAGGGGGGTGATTCAAACTTTTATTAGGGAAGGGGTTAAATGACCTTTATTAACACTTTTTTTTTACATTTTTTTTGCAGTGTTATAGGTCCCATAGGGACCTATAGCACTGCACACACTGATCTCCTATGCTGATCACTGGCGTGTATGAACACGCCTGTGATCAGCATTATCGGCGCTTGATTGCTCCTGCCTGGATCTCAGGCACGGAGCAGTCATTTGTCGATCGGACACCGAGGAGGCAGGTAAGGGCCCTCCCGGTGTCCGGTCAGCTGTTCGGGACGCCGCGATTTCACTGCGGCGGTCCCGAACAGCCCGACTGAGCAGCCGGGTCACTTTCAGTTTCACTTTAGAAGCGGCGGTCAGCTTTGACCACCGCTTCTAAAGGGTTAATACCACACATGGCCGCGATCGGCGATGTGTGGTATTAGCCGCGGGTCCGGGCCGTTGATGAGCGGCGGGACCGACGCGATATGATGCAGGATCGCGGCACGATCCCGCTTCATATCGCGGGAGCCGGCGCAGGACGTAAATATACGTCCTGCGTCGTTAAGGGGTTAAGTAGTGTGGTTTTTATATATAATAATATAGAAGTGGTCCCTGAAAAATTGCGGTTTTGAACATTTTGTGAAAAAATGGAAAATTGCTGCTGAACTTTGAAGCCCTCTGATGTCTTCCAAAAGTAAAAACA
The DNA here is from genome assembly GCF_029499605.1 of Hyla sarda. Classification (NCBI taxonomy): domain Eukaryota; kingdom Metazoa; phylum Chordata; class Amphibia; order Anura; family Hylidae; genus Hyla; species Hyla sarda. The sequence continues at coordinate 83,206,714 of NC_079198.1, forward strand.
TGTCAACTTTATGATGCAAACATAAAGTAGACATATTGTATACGTGAATCAATATATATTTATTTGGAATATCCATTTTCCTTACAAGCAGAGAGCTTCAAAGTTAAAAACCTTCTAAATTTAAAAAATGTTCATCAAATTTTGAAATTTTTCACCAAGAAATGATGCAAGTATTGATGAAATTTTTCCACTAACATAAAGTAGAATATGTCACGAAAAAACTGTCTCGGAATCAGAATGAAAGGTAAAAGCATCCCAGAGTTATTAATGCTTAAAGTGACAGTGGTCAGATGTGCAAAAAAATGGCCGGGTCCTACAGTGAAAATGGGATTGGTCCTTAAGTTGAAAATGGGCTGGGTCCTTAAGGGGTTAAACTAGGGACTGGGGGGGGGGGACCTACAATGTAGAGTGGGAAGATAGTATAGAGAGAGGGGACTTATTAATGTACCTGGGGGTGGAACAGAGGGAAGGGTTAGAATAATTAATAGGGATGGGCTTCATAGGAAAAAAAAATAAAAACATACACCTTTGAATTGCATGTTGACTAATGCCAGAAGTCTGATAAATAGAACAGAGGAACTGGAGTGGTTGATGTCTGAGGAGAATTATGACATAGTGGATATAACAGAGACTTGGTTGGACGATAACTGTGACTGGGCGGTCAACATACAGGGTTATAGTCTATTCAGGCAGGATTGGACAAAATGGAAAGGGGGACAAGTTTGTCTTTATGGGAAATTGAGTCTGAAGGCCGCACTACAGGAGGATATATGGTAGGGAAACGATAATGTGGAGTCATTATGGGTATAAATATATTGAGATAAAAAAAAAATTCTGATAGGGGGTTTGCTATAAGCCATCAAACATAATGGAAGAGCCAGAAGATAAATTACTGAGGCAAATAAACAAGGCAGTGAATCAGACTGATGTGATAATAATGGGGGGACTTTAACTATCCTGATATAAACTGAGAGACCTCATAAAGGAAACAGGTTTCTGACTATAGCTAAAGACAATTATCTGTCCCAAAGGGTGCAGGGCCCGACCAGAGGGGGCGCCCTACTAGACTTAATATTAACCAACAGACCTGACAGAGTAACTAATGTGCAAGTAGAAGGACACCTAGGAAATAGTGTTCATAATATAATACAATATAACTTGTTCTTCAATAAGGGAATCTCTCAAGTGGCCACAAAAACAATGAGCTTTAGGAAGACAAGGATTGATCAACTCAGAGAGGCCCTTAACAATATAAATTGGGATAATGTCCTCAAAAACAGGAATACTGACACTAAATGGGAGACTTTTAAAAATATCTTAAATTCTCACTGTAAAATTTATTTACCTTATAGGAATATAAGGGTCAGAAATGTATGAATAAAAATGTTAAGGGAGCAATAAATGACAAAAATGAAGCATTTAAACTACTAAAATAGGATGGCAGTGAATAAGCATTAAAAAGATATAAAGAAAAATTAAAAAATATGTAAAAAACAGATAAAAGCCGCAAAAATAGAGACACAAAAACTCATTGCCAAAGAGAGTAAAATTAACCCCAAAATTATTTTTTAACTATATAAATAGCAAGACGGTTAAAAATGAAAGTGTTGGCTCTTTCAAAAATGATGAGGAAGAAATTATAAACGGGGATCAGGAAAAAGCAAATATATTAAACAAATTCTTCTTCACTGTATTCACTGAGGAAATTCAAATTCCAGGTGAAATACAGTGACATAAAGTAAACTCCCCAGTACAGTGCCGCCTACAAAAAATCAAATAAGACAAATCATCAGGTCCAGATGGCATTCACCATCGTGTTTTAAAGGAATTAAAGGGGTATTCCAGTCAAAAACTTTTTTTATATATATCAACTGGTTCCGGAAAGTTGAACAGATTTGTAAATTACTTCTATTAAAAAATCTTAATCCTTCCAATAGTTATTAGCTTCTGAAGTTTTCTGTCTAACTGCTCAATGATGATGTCACGTCCCGGGAGCTGTGCATGATGGGAGAATATCCCCATAGGAGCTGGACAGCTCCCGGGACGTGAGTCATCAGAAAGCAGTTAGACAGAAAACAGCAACTCAATTCAGAAGCTGATAACTATTGGAAGGATTAAGATTTTTTAATAGAAGTAATTTACAAATCTGTTTAACTTTCTGGAGTCAGTTGATATATAAAAAAAAGTTTTGGCCTGGAATACCCCTTTAAAGGGGTACTCCTCCCCTAGACATCTTATCCCCTATTCAAAGGATAGGGGATAAGATGTCGGATTGCTGGGGACCCCCGGGATCTCCGCTGCGGCCCCCCGCTATCATTACTGCACAGAGCAGACCCGCTCCGTGCGTAATGACCAGCGATACAGGGGGCGGAACATCGTGACATCACGGCTCAGCCCCTCGTGACGTCACGGCCTGCCCCCTTAATGCAAGTCTATTGGAGGGGGCATGATGGCCGCCACGCCCCCTCCCATAGACTTGTATTGAGGGGGTGGGCCATTATGTTACGAGGGGGCGGAGTCGTAATGTAACGATGCTCCGGCCACTGTATTGCTCGTCATTACGCACGGAGCGAGTCTGCTCTGTGCAGTAATAATAGCGTGGTACTGCAGCTGAGATCCCGGGGGTCCCTAGCAGCGGGACCATGGCGATCTGACATCTTATCCCCTAGGGGAGGAGTACCCCTTTAACCCCTACAGGACCCGTGACGTAACGTTACGTCATGATACCCTGGGTACATGTACGCCATGGGCAATTCCAGTCCCACCCGGGCAGGGATCGGACCGGGATGCCTGCTGAAATAATTCAGCAGGAATCCCGTGCAAACTCCCAGGGGGGGTCATCAGACCCCCCCCCCATGTCGGCGATAGCAGAAAATCGCAAGTGAATTCACACTTGCGATTTGCGCGATAGCGGGTCATTACGGGTCTATGGTGACCCGGAAGGGATAGGAGTGAGGTGGCAGGGAGCCATCCCTCCTATCCCTGCTATTGGTCATATAGACGAGACGACCAATAGCAGATCGGGGGTGGGGGGGGGGTTACTTTCAGTTTCCCCGTTCTGCCCACCCACCAGGCGGGGCAGGACGGGGAAACCGACAGGGACCGGCACCGAAGGTCACTTACCGATCTGCGGGCGGTGATGTCGTGCGGCTGGCTCCCTGGATCCTACAGAAGCTGGTGAGTTGCCTAGCAACATCTGGAGGGCTACAGTTTGAGACCACTATACAGTGGTCTCTAAATTGAAGCCCTCCAGATGTTGCAAAACTACAACTACCAGCATGCCCAGACAGCTGTTTGGGCATGCTGGGAGTTGTAGTTTTGTAACAGCTGGAGGTCTAAAATTTAGAGACCACTGCACAGTGATCTCCAAATTGTAGCCCTCTAGATCTTGCAAAGCTACAACTCCTAGCATGCCCACACAGCAGTTTGCTGTCTGGGCATGCTGGGATTTGTAGTTTTGCAACATCTGGAGGGCCACAGTTTGGAGATCACTGTGCAGTGGACTCTAAACTGTAACCCTCCAGATGTTGCACAACTGCAAACCCCAGCATGCCCAAATAGCAAACAGCTGTCTCTAGTTGCGCACCTCCAGCTGTTGCATAATTACATATCTCAGCATGCCCTTCGGTGATCAGTACATGCTGGGAGTTGTAGTTTTGCAACAGCTGGAGACACACTGGTTGGAAAATGCTGAGTTAGATAACAGAACCTAACTGAAGGATTTCCAACCAGTGTGCCTCCAGCTGTTGCAAAAGTACAACTCCCAGCATGCACGGTCTGTCAGTACATGCTGGGAGTTGTAGTTTTGAAACAGCTGAAGGTTTGCGCCCCTATGTGAATGTACAGGGTACATTCCCACTGGCAGGTTTACAGTAAGTTTCCTCCTTGAAGTTTGAGCTGCGGCAAATTTTTCGCCACAGCGCAAACTCCTAGCGGGAAACTCACCGTAACCCGCCAGTGCAAATGTACCCTAAAAACACTACACTAACACAAAATAAAGGGTAAAACACGACATATACACCCCCTTACATTGTCCCTCCAATAAAAATGAAAAACGTATTGTATGGCAGTGTTTCCAAAACAGAGCCTCCAGCTGTTGCAAAACAACAACTCCCAGCATTTCTGGACAGCCACTGACTGTCCAGGCATGCTGGGAGTTTAGCAACAGCTGGAGGCACCCTGTTTGGGAATCACTGGCGTAGAATACCCCTATGTCCACCCCTATGCAATCCCTAATTTAGTCCTCAAATGCGCATGGAGCTCTCTCACTTCAGAGCCCTGTCGTATTTCAAGGAAACTGTTTAGGGCCACATATGGGGTATTTCCGTACTCGGGAGAAATTGCACTACAAATTTTGGGGGTCTTTTTCTCCTTTTACCCCTTCTGAAAAGGAAAAGTTGGGGTCTACACCAGCCTGTTAGTGTAAAAAAAAAAAACCATTTACACTAACATGCTGGTGTTGCCCCATACTTTTTATTGAAAGGTGAAAGGAAAAAAAGACCCCCAAAATTTGTAACGCAATTTCTCCTGAGTACGGAAATACCCCATATGTGGGCGTAAAATACTCTGCGGGCGCACAACAAGGCTGAGGCGTGAGAGTGCACTATGTACATTTGAGGCCTAAATTGGTGATTTGCACAGGGGTGGGTGATTTTACAGCAGTTCTGACATAAATGCAAAATAAGAAATACCCCACATGTGACCCCATTTTGGAAACTACACCCCTCACGGAAGGTACCAAGGGGTAAAGTGCCCCTTAACACCCCACAGGTGTTTAATAAAAATTCCTCAAAGTTGGATGGAAAAATGAAAAAAAAAAAAAATGTTTCACTAAAATGCTGGTGCTATCCTAAATTTGTCATTTTCACAAAGGAAAATAGGAAAAAAGCCCCCCCAAATTTTTGACCCCATTTCTTCTGAGTAAGAACATACCCCATATGTAGATGTAAAGTGCTCTGTGGGCGAACTACAGGGCTCAGAAGAGAAGGAGCGCCATTGGGCTTTTGAAGAAAATTTCTCCGGAATTGAAGGCCACGTGTGTTTACAAAGCCCCCATAGTGCAAGAACAATGGACCCCCCCTCCACATGTGACCCCATTTTGGAAACTATATGCCTCACGTAATGTAATAAGGGGTACAGTGAGCATTTATGCCCCACAGGTCTCTGACAGATTTTTGGAACAGTGGTCCATGAAAATGAAAAATGTAATTTTTCATTTGCACAGCCCACTGGTTCCAAAGATCTGTCAAATACCAGTGGGGTGTAAATACTCACTGCACCCCTTATTAAATTCTGTGAGGGGTGTAGTTTTCAAAATAGGGTCACATGTGGGGGGTCCACTGTTCTGGCAGCACGGGGGACTTTGTAAACGCACATGGCCCCTGACTTCCATTCCCAAAAATTTTTTTCCCAAAAGCTCAATGGCGCTCCTTCTCTTCTGAGCATTGTAGTGCGCCAGCAGAGCACTTGACGTCCACACATGGAGTATTTCCATACTCAGAAGAGATGGGGTTACAAATTTTGGGGGGCATTTTGTCCTATTATCCCTTGTAAAAAATTTAAATTTGGACGTGCCTTGAGGGGTGTAGTTTCCAAAATAGTATGCCATATGTTTTTTTTTTTGCTGTATAGGCATCATAGGGGCTTCCTAAATGGGACATGCCCCCCAAAAACCATTTCAGCAAAATTTGCTTTTCAAAAGCCAAATGTGACTACTTCTCCTCTGAGCATTGTAGTTCGCCCGCAGAGCATTTTACGTCCTAACATGGGGTATTTACATACTCATTTTGTTCTATTATCCCTTAGCATTTTAGTGAAGAAAAAATAATTTACACATCCAACTTTAACAAAAAGTCATCAAACACCTGTGGGGTGTTTGTGGGGCTCACTGGACCCCTTGTTACGTGCCTTGAGGGGTGTAGTTTCCAAAATTGTATGCCATGTGTTTTTTTTTTGTGCTGTTCTGGCACCATAGGGGCTTCCTAAATGTGACATGCCCCCCAAAAACCGTTTCAGAAAAACTCACTCTCCAAAATCCCACTGTCGCTCCTTCCCTTCTGAGCCCTCTACTGTGCCCGCTGAACACTTGACATTCACATATGAGGTATTTTCTTACTCGAGAGAAATTGGGTTACACATTTTAGGAAGATTTCTCTCCTTTTACCCCTTCTAAAAATTCAATTACTGGGTCTACAAGAACATGCCAGTGTAAAAAAGGAAGATTTTGAATTTTCTCCTTCAATTTGCTGCCATTCCTGTAAAACACCTAAAGGGTTAACAAACCTTTCGAATGTCATTTTGAATACTTTGAAGGGTGCAGTTTTTATAATGGGGCCATTTGTGGGGTATTTCTAATATGAAGGCCCTTCAAATCCACTTCAAAACAGAACTGGTCCCTGAAAAATTTCGATTTTGAAAATTTTGTGAAAAATTGGAAAATTGCTGCAATACTTTGAAGCCCTCTGATGTTTTCCAAAAGTAAAAACATGTCGACTTTATGATGGAAACATAAAGTAGACATATTTTATATGTGAATCAATATATAATTTATTTGGAATATTCATTTTCCTTGTAAGCAGAGAGCTTCAAAGTTTTAAAAAAAATGCTAAATTTTCAATTTTTTCATCTAATTTTGGAATTTTTCACCAAGAAATAATGCAAATATCGACAAAATTTTACCACTAACATAAAGTAGAATGTGTCACGAAAAAACTATCTTGGAATCAGAATGAAAGGTAAAAGCATCCCAGAGCTATTAATGTTTAAAGTGACAGTGGTCAGATGTGCAAAAAATGGCCGGGTCCTACAGTGAAAATTGTCTGGGTCCTTAAGGGGTTAAGTAATGTAATAGACAGACCCCTATTTTTAATACTCAGGGACTCTATAGTAACAGGTACTGTTCCCCAGGACTGGCGCATGGCAAATGTGGTGCCAATAATTAAAAAGGGGTCAAAAGATTACCCCGGGAATAATAGACCTGTTAGTTTAACCTCCATTGTATGTAAATTGTTTGAGGGTTTTCTAAGAGATGCCATTTTGGAGTATCTTGATAAAAATAAATGTTTGACCCTATATCAGCATGGGTTTATGAGGGATCGGTCCTGTCAAGCTAACCAGATCAGCTACTATGAGGAGGTGAGCTCCAGACTGGACCAAGGGCAATCGCTGGATGTTGTATATCTGGATTTTTCCAAAGCATTTGATATGGTTCCACAAAAAAGGTTGGTGCATAAAATGAGGATGGGGCTGGGGGAAAATGTGTGCAAATGGGTAAGTACCTGGCTCAGTGATAGGAAATAGAGGGTGGTTATTATAGGGGTATTCCTGGCAAAACCTTTTTTTTATATATATCAACTGGCTCCGGAAAGTTAAACAGATTTCTAAATTACTTCTATAAAAAAAAATCTTAATCCTTCCAATAGTTATTAGCTTCTGAAGTTTTCTGTCTAACTGCTCAATGATAATGTCATGTCCTGAGACCTGTGCATGATGGGAGACTATCCCCATAGGAACTGCACAGCTCCCGGGACATGAGTCATCAGAGAGCAGTTAGACAGAAAACAACAACTCAACTTCAGAAGCTAATAACTATTGGAAGGATTAAGATTTTTTAATAGAAGTAATTTACAAATCTGTTTAACTTTCCGGAGCCAGTTGATATATATAAAAAAGTTTTGGCCTGGAATACTCCTTTAATGGTGCTTATTCTGATTGGGTGACTGTTACTAGTGGGGTACCACAGGTGTCAGTCTTGGGTCCTGTTCTATTTAATATATTTATTAAGGATCTTGTAGAAGGGTTGAATAGTAGAATAGTCATCTTTGCAGGTGATACTAAACTCTGTAAAGCAGTAAACACTATAGAGGACAGTGCACTTTTACAAATGGATGTGTATAGGTTGGGGATTTGGGCTGGGAAGTGGCAGATGAGGTTCAACACTGATAAATGTAAGGTAATGCACACATGGAGGAAAAATCCGGGCTGGGATTATGTATTAAATGGGGCCACACTTGGGACGACTGATGTGGAAAAGGACGTGGGAGTCTTAGTTAATAGTAAATTTAGCTGCTTTAGCTGCCAAGGCAAATAAAATCATGGGGTGCATCAATAAGGGCATAGATGCCCACGACAAGGAAATAATTCTACCACTGTACAAATTACTAGTCAGACCACACATAGAATACTGTGTACTGGGCACCAGTGTACAAGAAAGCTGCTCCTTTGAACACCAGGTGAGGGCGACTCCAATTTACTTTTTTGGGACACTGTGTGTACTTTACAGGACCCTGAAGAAACTCCTGTCCTCTACATAGACAGTGATTTACAGCAGTTCTTTCTTACTTTTATATGTAAGGACTTCTTACTTTATCTGTATTAGTTATCTACTTATTTTTCTTTAATTCTCACTTTTTCCTTTTTGGATGACCATTTGGGGCTTCAGAACCAGTTACATGGTTTCCATACGGTTATGGTTTTACCATACAATGGTTTCAACATACAATGGTTGTCTTGTAAAATGGTAAACTACAAGTCACAACATATCAAGGTAGTAATTCATGTTTGCACTTAAATTTTTTTCTCCTCACCCTCTAAGACTTATATGATGTGCTTTTTACGTGTGAGCAATTGTACTTTATAAGGACATCACTCATTTTTACCTCAAAATCTACAGCGAATACCAATTCTGCACAAAAAATAATATATTTTAAAGAAAATTTGAAGAAAAAACAAGATGTTTTCGTCATGAGGACCGTGGGAATAGATAATAATGAAAACATTCAATTGGCTCCTTCCCAGGTAGAGTTGCACTCACAGCACAGCACCTGTTTGGGCATATATAATAAAAAAGGTCAGCCTCCTTGTGGTCCCTCCGATATCTTTAAGTATCAACGGGAAATCAGCAAGCAGGAACAATCTGTAGTTGCACAGAAGATTGGGTGGCGCTTCTTCAAGTAGTAGATGAAAAGCCCGTTTGCAGAAAATAAAATCGGCTTTATTTGATACAGCACAACGCACTTTAGCATTTCCAGCCCAGACCATGTTCTTCATTAGACATCAACCTAAGAGAAGAAGATTGAGACGGGGCAGACAGACTTTTCCTTTACTTCCTGGATGTAAATGATGGCGGGATATGGGAGAACGGGGCAGCAAAAGTAATACATCTGTATTACAATAGGAATACCCATGTCCAAAGAGGGCAAAGGTTAGGAGTTTTTCCCTAACCAGATAACCCCTTTAAAAAGGTATATCCAGGAATAAACTGCACCACATGTTTGAAAGTGTTAAAGGGGTACTCCGCTGCTAGACATCTTATCCCCTATCCAAGGGATAGGGGATAAGATGTCTGATCACGGGTGTCCTTTTGCTGGGGGCCCAGCGATCTCTCCCAGTACCCGGCGTTCTAAACAAACGCTGTGTTCCTGCGGCAGTGTTCGTGACGTTCCAGATATCCATTTTGCTTTACTGTTATATTCTATAGTGACTTTACTGCCATCTAGATTTGGAGAATTTCTATAAGGATAAAGAATATTTGTGACTCTTCAAAGGTGCTGTAACACATAAATAAAATGTTCATTTGATCAATTTTGGAGTGTTGTGGACCATTCTTCTTTGTCCAGTCATTAGTTCCAGTGAAACACCTTAAAACCTTATGAGGATATGTTTAGTGTGTATATGTGTATATGGTGTATTCTTTTTCTCACTGCTAGTTGTGTAATTCTCACATAATTGAAAAGAGTTTTTATATGATATCCATGGCGTGTTAGACAAACACAATTGGCACAAACAGCCAAGTGCATGTCTATAGATATGATACTTTCTCAGTTTCAGGTTGCATTTTATGGTCACCTACATGCATATCATTTCACACGGCACACACCTCTATTGTAACAGACGTCTTGCACTACACAATGGATCACTGTTCACTTTGCGGGAACAATGCCCCTGAGCTGTAATGATTCTTTTTCCACAAATTTTAAGTTTGTATCAACAAAATACCCTGGTAAATCTAAGCTGGGAGCTTTTAGAAAAAATTATCTGATGCAATTAAAAACTAGGGCATCTTATACTGCTTATGGTGTACTTTAACCTTAAAAAGCTTTAACTCTTTCAACACTTCATTGCCTATATTTTAAGGCAAAATTCTATCCATTGAACTTTGTAGATGTAAAATCTGATTTTAGTTATCTAATAAATAATCTTTTTTGTAACATTGATACTGTGAAATTGTTAAAAATGTGTAATTTTGTATTGTTATAATAATAAGCATTATTTTAAAAAACGAAATTTTTTGACGTCACACCCGGCACTGGTACTTTGATTAATGCCCATGTGGCAGCAACGTCTCCTATAGACATTAATAGAAGGAGCTGCAAGCTTCCATGTTCACTGCCGCTGCCGGCCCAGAGATTTCGGGGACCCCTAAGATGTTTGCAGCAGAGTACCCCTTTAAGTAAACACATTGGATTGCATTGAGAATTATTCAAGACACAACTAAGACTTCCCATGCCACATACTCTAAAAATCTATCCCAGCTCAGAGCTGGCCTAGGTTTTAACTACAATTTGTACTGGCTACCAGGCGTAAATTGTAACAAACATTTTTTACGGTTTCCCAATGGCCATCAATGGGAATCTAGCATCAATGTTCCTTGAGTGCTCATGATCCTGCCTGTGCTTCACCTGTTGTCCTTCCTTGGGTTAGTTTCATAGGTGCTATCCACTGTATACCGGAAACACCTGAGAAAATCTGAGATTTTGCAAATGTTCTGACCAGTTGTCTATCACAATTTTGCATTTGTCAGACTCACTAGGATACATACACTTGCCCATTTTCCCAGCTTACTGTTTGATTGCTGCCTAATATCTCCTACCGCCTAAAAGGTGTCCGTGCCTGGTTTAAGTATATTCATATAGCAGTTTTAGTTGATACCTGTTAAGAAAAATTTTCCTTGTAGGAATATGATCCTTTCATGTTAAGTGTCTTTTGTCCTAAAAAAAAAAAAGATTAAATTACAGCTGATACTTGTCTGCTGTTACCCATTCATGTAAATAGACACTTTCTATCCTTCTAATGTGGCTTATAAATATCTTGATCACTAAACCTACAGATTTTAAGTGAAGATAAACACGGAGGTTTAACAATCGTTTTCTCTCTTGGTAAGAGATTCATCATATTCTGTGCATTTGTTCTTTTAATTTAGAAATATATTTATATATTTAAATTGATATGGCTAAATATAATGTGTTTCTTTTTTTTTTTTTTTTATATTCTGAATTGTGTGTATTCTAATTTGTGTCATTTTTCATGTTTTTGATTATACTTTTGCCATAAATACTTTTCTTTTTTTTTACATTACATTTTTTTCAACTAAACCATTCTACTTCTAATAATATCCCTTTTCTTATATAGTGCTAAAATATTACACAACAGTTTGATTTTTCCTATCTTAGACATATATATAAGAGGTACAGCTAATGTATTAAGAACACTATTCTGCTCCATCTGTATTCTATTAATATTACATCTAGTTATTCTTTGTCAGACAAGAAGAACACAATATATAGACAGCCAGCCTTTCACAACGTGCAAGTTCACACACAGACCTGGCGGTAAGATCTGGTGCACAGACTCAACCCATGGCTGTTTCACAGGTAAGCTAAAGGTAAAGTAAATCTTGTCCAGCATCCAGATTAAATAAAAGGAAGATGCCTTATTTCTTCAATTTAACAACATGAGCGTATGCAATAAAATGGAAATATAATGTACTGAACCACACCAACACACTTCCCATCTACATAGTATTCTCAGCCATGGCCATGATTAAGAATCCCATGGGGATTGGAAACTTGTCGTTGTTTTTTTTTTACATGATATTCCTACTTTTAATATGAAGAAATAAAGCTTCTTACTATGGAATCTGGATACTGGCTAGGATCTTCTCTGTCTTGGAATTATTCTAAAATTCTCTTTAGTACAATTTCCCTGATATTATCAAACAGGGCCACTGAAGCAAAGAACATGATATGTGCCAAATGTATTATGTGTTTTAGACATATATTTTACTGCTACTTAAATATTCTTAAAATATGTGTATAAAAAAATGTTGGTTGAAAGGCGTTATAAGATGTTTATTCACATCAATGGCCATTTTTATAGTGAGAAATATTGGTGTAGAAAAGGCAGAAAAGTGTCTGACATCTCACCAATTGTTTAATGAGACATAGACCGTTTTGGTAAATTTTGGTACAATGTACACCATCTGGTAAAATGCTGTATCTTTCCATTTTTTGATAAATCCCTTCCAGCGTATGAAAGTAAGTTTAGGCATGACTTATGGGTAATTGACATCATTACTGTACATAATTTTGTATTCACAGATTTTGAAGGGAAACCTTGGCATTATCCTACTCATATTCATGTGTTTGCAGCCCAGTACTTGCCAGTCATGCTCCTCAGCATTTAATCGACTACCCGGTAAAGTGAACCTTTTGCATCAGCTGCTAATGTGAACTGGATGTTTTTTAACCATCACTCACTTATTTTTCTTTATAGAAAACAGTGATATGATCGTTACATGTGGACCATCAAATATTCAGCTGTCCATCAATGTCTGCCCGGTATATTTTGCCAACTTCCTTCCAAATTTGCTTGCGCTGAATGGAAAACACAATCTGACTGAATGTATGGGGGTCATGGATAACTCAACAGAACCTCCAGTGTTGAAATTCACCCAGCAGCTTGATGATTCCAATAGCAATACTTGTGGAAATATCATTGAGGTGAGAAGTCATGGTATTAAAGTGAACCTGTGGCCAACCCCCCAAAAATGACATAGCTTTATCATCAAATAGCTTAGGGTAACTTTGAGACACCCTTCCTTTTCCAAGATATGTGGGCTTATAGTTTGTCTGACAATTTGGGGAATCATTCAGATGGGCGTACAGTCAGGGTGTGTGTTTGTTGTTTAATGAGGTGCATGTATGCCTAATAAACACCCGCTGACTGTACAATCCCAACCATTACCTGGTATTTACCCCCATTATTAAAATTAAGTTCACACCCATCTGCCTCATTCCTGAAATTGTCAGACAAAATATAAATCCTAATAATTCAGGAATGGAAGGGTGCCTTAATAAACTGTAAAATGATGTTTGATCAGGATGCCCTAAACTATCTTTGAGTTTGGTCACAAGTCCTCTTTAAGATGCCAGAAGACAATGTTTTGTCCTTTTCTTTCCCGGACAATGCTAAATTGGTTCCTCTAGTTTTTATGTAGCAGAGATAAATTTATCAATAGGATTTTGTTTTTGTTACCTGTGCTTATACCTAAAACTTCAAGTAAACGTACCCCATACATGCAATAAAGCCTGAAATGTCTGCTGCATTTGTATGCAAAAAATAACAAAATTACTCTACCTCCACAGATTATAAATGATGTTGGTACAGGTTATTTCAGTCAATATTCAAATGTCCAAACAGTGAGCATCTCTGGATTTGTGGACTCCTTGCCATTGACAGAAATGGGACTGGTGTCTTACAGCACAAACTTATACTATAACTTTTCATGCCATTACCCACTGCAGTACCTTATGAACAACACTGAGTTGCTTACGTAAGTATGTGTAAAGGCTTGGTTCTACTGATGTTTTGGGATCATCATGGATTTTCGAGTGATAAAGGGATTTGAACTCATTACTTACTCATTATCATGAATAGCATTAGATTTGTCATTCATTGGGGAATAGATATGGGGCTTCTAGCCTTATGCTTCTAGTGAAATGGCACCACCCTCTTCTCCAAATTGGGAAAATGAACATGCATTAACCATATATAGAGTGACAGGAGTGCCACTTGCATTAGACTTTAGCATTTCGAGCATCTGTCACAAACTGTTGAGCAGTACTGTCACCTATATCCTTCATAGTTTTAGTTACTGTTTTTCCTTGCCATACTTTTCTTCATATAAATAACCCTCAGTGATATGGGCATGCAAAGCCAAACATATATATGACACTAATAATAACTCATGTTTTTTAGGTATTAAAATTTTCTCTGAATACCTGTAAACTGAACTAGCGTTGTGGGTGTTAGAGAAAAACTACACATTATTTAAAATATTGTGGTGTGCCTCCTATCTCTAATATATTAAATAGACAGATGGGGAAGATTTCTGAAAACCTGTCCAGAGGAAAAGTAGCTGAGTTGCCCATAGCAACCAATCAGATCGATTCTTTCATTTTTTAAAAGGCCTCTGGAAAATGAAAGAAGTGATCTGATTGGTTGCTATGGACAACTCAGCGACTTTTTCCTCTGGACAGGTTTTCATAAATCTCCCCCATAGTGTGGTGCGACTTTTACTTGTGGGGCTCCACGTAACCCTTGGTCCAACGGTGAATGAAACTACAGATGTTTGCATTAGCTGGACCGGAGAAGTTTTCTTGTCCATTTATACAGTCTGTTGACATCAAGTACAACACTTTTGGCTAAAACTCATTAAAAACTCAAACAAACAATTGTTTTAAAGCTTGAGAAAATATGTTCCTTTTTTATCTCAGATCTCTTATTGCTTTTCCTTAGTTCTTTTGGAGCAGTGGCAGTTAACAACAATAATGGTAGCTTTCTCGGTACCCTGCGTATGCAGATTTTCACGGTATGTGTTATCAGTGGCCTTTTTTTTTTATGTTACTGCATTATACCATATGTAAATTTTATTATATTACTGTTTTATGTCAGTGTTTAGTTAGCGATATATTTTTTATTGCATTAGCAAAAACTAGATGTGACGCTGTTATGTAATGTGACGCTCCTATTATTAACATACAGTGGATCCCTCAACATACGATGGTAATTCGTTCCAAATGAACCATCGTTAGTTGAAACCATCATATGTTGAGGGATCCGTGCAATGATAAGTATAGGAAGTTATACTCACCTGTCCCCGCCACTCTGGACTGTCACCGATGCCCTGGATGTCGCCCTCCATCGCTGTCGAATTGTCCCTGGGGTGTCCCCGCTGCTCCAGAACGTCACTGCTGCCAGGGAAAGTTGCTTTTCATCACCGTCATCACGTCGCTGTGCACGCCGCTCCTATTGGATGACGGGGCGGCATGCACAGTGGCGTGATGACGGCGACTGCCATGCAGGGGATCCTGAAGAGGACGTTCTGGAGTGCCGGGAACAGGTAAGTGATCATCACCGCAGCACATGGGGCACCTTAAACGGCTATCCAGCGGCAGCTGAAGTAGTCTGCGCTGCCGGATAGCCATTTATGCGATGGCCCCGACATTCAAAAGCATTGCATCTTGATGCTGCCTTCAACATGCGATGGCCTCTGAGAGGCCATCGTATGTTGAAATTATCATATGTCAGGGCCATCGTAGGTCGGGGGGTCACTGTATTATTATTATTAGCTAAACATTGCACATATTTTAAATAAAGGATGAAAACTTCACCACAGAAACAACTACAAATGGCACCACCTTTCAACTGAAGAAGAAAATATATGTGCAAGTATCCAGTAATAACACAGCTATGAGGTACAGCATATGTCCTTGTGGGATACTAACATTTCTTGGTTATATCTATTTCAGGCACATTTGAGTGACTATTCCTGTGGAAGTGGCGGCCTTATTATGCTATGCCTAGTCTTCAAAAAAAATTTAATAGCTAAAGACCCTGGCACAGATTAATTCTTAGACCGTTTAAACTTTGATAAGACATTTTAAGAATGTGGCAAATTTTTCCATGGCTCAAGCTGTTTGATAAATCTGAAACATTATGTCTTGTCTCAGTTATGACTAATTAGTTTTGACTATTAGTTGTCTTAAACTGTGTCCGGATTTTCAACATTATTATGGTGCATATTGTCACATCTCAAGCCATGCTTGCCTGTAAAGTATCTTAAACCATAGTAATTGTGGTTTCAGTCATGTAAGACAGATTCTTGACACAAACTGTGATAATCCTGTTGCATTTGCAGTAGTAATTCTGGTTTAGGGTACGTTCACACGTACAGCATCCTGCGCACATTTGATACGCAGGATTTTCTGCTGCAGATTTCAATGTAAACCAAATGACTGAGCACAGCTTCTAATCTGCAGTTACAAATCCTGCGCATCAAATCTGCGCAGGATCCTGTACGTCTGAACACACCCTTAAAGAGGTTATCTATCTTAATTAATTTGTACAATAGAAGGCTTTCTCATCCCTTTCTTTTCTTTCAGTTTTAGCTACCTGAAGGTGGAAACCTTCAGTAATGTGTGGCAGACTGGTTTCTAAGGATGCACTTTGTGAAACCTTATTGAAAAGACTTTAGTTGTAAGGCGGTTTATCCTAAAAAAGTTAGAAACCAGCTTGTCAGTCATGATTGAGCAGATCATCTCAAATCTTGATTGAGAATGCCACTCTGAAGTTTTAAATAAACTTGCAGGAACAAGGACAGACTATATAAATGAATATCATCTTAATAGAATTTAAAAGGGTACTCCTGTTCTGAAAAACGTATCCCCTATCCACAGGGTAGGGATAAGTGTCTGATCGCGGGGAGTTCAACCGCTGCAACCCCCTGCAATCTCCAGCATGGCACTCTTGCTCTCCTAATGCACAGAACAGGGGTGGTCATGCCCCTTCCATACATCTTTATGAGATGCATGGAGGGGTCATGGCCACCCCCGCTCTGTGCACTAGGAGAGGCAGGGCACTGTGCAGGAGATCGAGGGGAGTCGCAGCGGTCAGACCCACCGCAATCAGACACTTATCCCCTATCCTGTGGATAGGGGATACGTTTTTCAGAACCCGACTGTAACTGTATTTACAAAGATATTAAAAATCTTCGGTTCCATGCTGTAAATACGTTTTCCTTTAAACATAACCAACAATGTTATTTGAGAAGTCAGCAAAAGTAAAAGCATACTAAAAAAAATCTTGTTTGGGAATTCATTTTAGTATTTCATTGGAATGACTTCTAGAAAACATACATCATATAAATAACTAATTAAGAATGTACAATTGCTTTTGATAACTTTTTCTTTGTGTTTCAGCTATGTTGTTCACCTGGATCAATGCTATGCTACACCCAACCCGGTTGTTACAAATGTGGTCAATGAAAGCTACCCCCTTATCTCAGGGTAATGTAATGCCAATTTTACATCCGGAATCAAAATATCCAAACTAGACTGCAGTAGCTGTTTTTCAAAGTTACTCCCTAATCTTGTATATATTTCCATCTTGATATATTACAGCTGTGTTGTACAAAACAGGACTACCATTATTTCAAACGGTCAAGGCTCAAATGCCAGATTTAGTTTCGAAGCATTCCGCTTTCTGCAGTACAATGGTCAGCAAACATCGTCAATATATCTGCACTGCTTCACCCGTCTCTGTCTATATGACCAATGTCCTGTAAGTGATCATCGATTAAACATGTGCTAAAGGGCTGCTAAGCTAAAGTCTGGGTTATCCAGATCTTCTGAACAATACTCAAAACATCTTTCAATTATGTTTATACTCATCATTGTCAGGCTGATTTAAGTATTTCTAACTGGGATTATTGGCATTCACCAAGGCCTTGGTATACACAAAGACTTTCAACAGAAGTTATTAATAAGGTCACTTCTATCACTCTCTTCTCCCCACTGTTCACCATTGCTCAATTTTGCATACACCAAAACCTTTTTAAAACAATCTTACATCTAGCAAATATCTACATGACAAGGATGTCTAAAAGACATTTGGTAAAATATCTGCCCACTTGATCTTGTTTTATCTCAAATCCAGTTCCAAAGACCTCTAGAAACATTTCCATAGATATTGATAACTCTCTTATAGATGATGCTCCTTTACTGCTCCTTTATTAAAAATGAAAGTTATCATAATTAACATTTTAAAAATATCCATACTTAACCTCTAGAAATGCACAGGCTCCAGAAAGAGGAGGGAGGCTAAAGCTAATACAGAGCCAGTGGTCGTTTCATTGGGACCCATCTACATGCGAGGTAAAGTGTCTAGTCTTTAGAGTAAGGTAAGCTGTGTGTAATAAAACTCTACATTATATTGGTTATCAATTCTTTTGCAGAGGCAGAGAATCAAGGGTCCAGTGTTTCTAGTGGTGGTAAGTTTGTGCTTTGTATCTTCTTACATTAAATTTTAAAATACATAAAAAAATAAGGTATAACTAAAGCTTTACAGCAAGGACATATGGCTAGTATCTAAAATAAATCTCCTGAAATGTTACTGCCTAAACCTTCTCACTGTTTTTTATGAACTATGTTGATACATTTTTTCATTGGATGATATACTTTAGAAAACAGAAATGTCCAGTGCAGTTCTTTAGATTAAAAGCTTATCTTTATTTGAGTCAATCAGACACATACAGAACATGGAGATACAAGTGACTGTGTGTAATGAAACTCTACATTATATTGGTTATCAACTCTTTTGCAGAGGCAGAGAATCAAGGGTCCAGTGTTTCTAGTGGTGGTAAGTATGTGCTTTGTATCTTCTTACATTCAATTTTAAAATACATAAAAAAAATATGGTGTAACTAAAGCTTTAAAGCAAGGACACATGGCTAGAATCTAAAAAAAAAGAGCAGGGAGTGCAGTGAGATAATACAATGTATAAGATAACGTTTGGTGAGGAGCAGAGCCCTTTCAGCATTAGTCCTAAAAGCTGTACACTTACTATAAAAAGCATAGGAAGCTGCCTGCAGATAAGGCATAGAAGAGAGACCCCTAGTGGCCAAAAGTATAAAATGAAAAAACTGGTATAAATATTAATATTTTTTAATGAAGATATATTACAATATGTCTTCATTAATGATTATGAACAACATATTAAAAGTTTTTGTTGATGACAGGTACTCTTTAAGAAAAAATATATAATAATAAAATACAAAAATGAATCTGTAATTAGTCTCTGCACTTTGTTAAAAACGTTTTTTTATTTTTTTATTTTTTTATTAAATACAGGAACAAGTGTTACTGTTGGTCTCATTATTGCCATCTTCCTCGGAATGTGGTTCTAAACTGTCTTCGGTGTCTCAGAAAATAGAAAAATATGAGTGCACAAACAATAAAATCATCATATATACATTTTAATGATTGCATACAATGGTTGAAGTCAATATAGAATGCTGATTGTAAGCAAAGCTTATATATTTTGTGAACACTGTGTAAATTGTATATATGATTCCTCATGTAATAAAGCCTAAATATTGCTAAAAATAAAAAAATAACTGTTTGCTTCATGCTTTCTTCTGCCAATGTTTAAAATACTGAGTTGACTGATGCACAGTATGATTGATCAATATAGTAAACTGTGTTATAAGTGGATTTGAGAATAGAAAAATAAAAAAATAAATAGTCACTGTCGTTTTAAACTTGAATGTGATATCCTTTGTTTTCTGTAACATCAAGAATTCTTACCCCAGAAAAAAAACCTAAAGCCTTGGCCCCTAGGTGTCTCACTTGTCTGCCGACTTCTGTTCACTGCTTATTGTTAGGCACAGTGTGTCTCTAGTAACAGAGAGACCAAGACACACACAGGACAAAACTTACATAGTATTATGTGCAAAACAAAGCCAGGGCTGTGTACCTACAATCTGTGAGCCTGTCTCTGTCTTTCATGAGATCCACATGTCCCTGAAAGATAAATCGAAGATTTCCTTTCATCATATAGCAGCTGCAGTTCAGTATTATAGTTTAACCCGTTCCTTGGTGTACTACTGCTGTTTTTATTTATTTTACAGTTTGCTCATGCAGTCCCTTGCACCAGTGCTTCAGCATTTCAAACCCACATTCCATTCATAGTACATCCATATGTAAATCCTCCTCCATCACAGTACAAGCTTGTTCAATCCAGTGTTCTTTCATCAGCATTATGTCATGGCCTGATATAGTAATAAGAAGTAAGAGTACTGCTGTATTGTCTTTGGTCAGACAAGTAATTGAAAGAAAGTGCCTGTGTGAGTACTACTGGCAAACAGTCCATATCTGGTACTGCTCTCTAAAAATGGAAAAAAAAGCTTCTGTAGATAAATAGCTTTTGTAGAGGGTTATTCTAACAAAACATGTTGGTTTTTAAAAGTCTTTTGAAACATTGTGTATTTTTTATTATATAAATATAACACATTCTTGGTTGGTATGTGCACCATGTTGTATCACCCGTCCTCTTATCACCCAAAAAAGAAAAAAAAAAAAGAAACAATTGTGGAAATTTACAACAACAATGGCAAAGCAAAAGTAAAGTGGTTACCTATAGCCGCCAATCAGATTAGTTATACAGAGACTTTTAAAATAAAAGTTGCACACTGATCCGATTTCCACTTATCACTAGTTTTAATGCAGGATTTCCACAACTTTATGCATCAATTACATCACACATTTTAATGCATTGTGTATCCGGCTGCTGCGATCTCCTGTAAGGGGCCCCGGTAGTCGGCAGTAAGATGGGGGTTTTCGTCCCCAGCATGATGTGGTGGCCAACATGCCCCCCCCCCCCCAATATATTCCATAGAGATACATGGAGGGCGTGTGTCAGCCACCGCTTCATGCAGGGATGGAACGCTCCCTTCATGCGGACTGCCAGTGCCTTGTACAGGAGATCGCAGGGGGTCCCAGCGGTCATACCCCCCACTATCTATAACTTATTCCCTATCCTTTGGATTATTAGGCACGACAGTATTCCTTTAAGGTTAGGGTTTAGGTAAAGTATTCTTGTCATTCTCCTGGTGCTCTCAAGAAATTTACAGGTTAATATACGGTACATTTTATATATGGTGATACACAGTGGTTATGCATTAATAATTAATGGTCTTGAAGATCTAATTATATTATATAAAAATATTATATATTGTGTAGCAAGAAAAAAAACGTTAGCATTAAGCTGGATGTTTCCCTTGAACGGCCTAGAAGGTGGTTTATGGTTATAGGAAGCAATTACAGAGGTTGTCCAGGACATCATTTTTTATATATGGTACTTTTAAGATAAAAAGTCACGATTACTTTATCTGATCCTACAGCTCCAAGTATTATGTCATCTGGTCTTCAATCTTTACAGTTTCTTCCTGCTTCCAACATGAGTTGTTTTAGCAGGATCTGCCTGGTCAGCCAATCACTGACTGAGGCCGGACAGCAATGCAGCCAATGATTGGCTTAGTGGGCAGTTCCCACTGAGGTGACTTGTCTCAGAAGCAGGAAGAAGCAGCATGTGAGGCCAGAAGTCAGACTGGGAGCTTGGTTAGATGAGTATCACTTATTTTTTTTTTTTTATGCACCACCAGCCATATATTAAAAAAATGTATGCGACACATAGCGACCATCATGATCGTAACAATTGTGCATACACAGTAACAGTAACTGAGATGGGTCTCCACCACCCAGTGAGGATTTATCCCATGCCTATTGATATGCCGTATTCTGCTCTATAGAAAATCAGTAACTGGTAATTTAGTGTTGTGTTCTTCTGGCTGATTGTTGTCCATAACCTGCTATTTATGGCATGAATGGCCAATTTACGGACAATTAGACCTTCTAAAAGGGTTTGTCTGTAAGGGTGCGTTCACACGGCCGTCTGTTCCCGTTTTTTTTTTTCCCCTTTAGGTTCCGTTGTTGCTGCTTGTAAATGGATTACAAACTGTTGTAAAATAATCCCATTGATGTACAAAACAAAGACAGGCGTCCTGCACTCGCCGCTCATGCTCTGGTCAGTCGGTTCCCATCTTGGGCTGCTCCTCCGGTAAGGTAATCAAGGTAGCGTTGGGCGCTCAGAGGCGACTGCCGGCGGTTTCATGCAAAGGTATGCGCTTCTTCCGGCCTCCTTAATGTCAATGGGATTTTTTTTACAATCCTTTCATATCCGTTTGCACCCGTCTACGCTCATTTTCGTTTCCTTTTTTTCGGAGAAAAGACGGTGCATGCAGTATTTTTCCTCCCATCAAAAAAGGAAGAAAAAACGGATACAGTAAATTTAACATTAAAGTCTATGGAAAACAGATGAGCCTTAAATGTCATCCGTTTGCATCCGTTTTTTCAAACAGTTTTTTGATCCGTTGTTACTTCTGAGCATGCTCAGAACAAAAAAAAAAGTATTTTTTTGGTTTATTAACTGAACAATCCGTTATTGTCCATTTTTTTTGTAAAGTCCGTTTTCATTTTTGACGGGAGAAGAATGGGATGGGTTTAGACGGCCGTGTGAATGCAGCCTAATACTATAATCTAAAAGACAAAAGACAGAAACGCTCCCTTGTGTGAAACCTTCAGCATAAATATTAAAAATAGGTGAGCCAAGGGTTAACTCACCTAAAACAGTTGTGCAAATTCCAGCACAACACGTATAGGCTTCACATTCCTCGTCACACTCAGGCCTGAAGAAGAAACCGATCCTGTTTCATAACGCATAGCATGTTTTAATAAAATAAGTTTTCATCATCATCACCCCTGGATCACCTTATTGGCAGCGCCTATTATCCTCCGTAGAGTTTGGAGTGGTATTGGAATCTAATACTATAATTTGGAAGTGTGCAGTTCTGATATAACATTACAGTTTGGGATATTTTACATCAGGGGTCCTCAAACTTTTTAAACAGGGGGCCAGTTCGCTGTCCCTCATACCGTTGGAGGGCTGGACTATAGTTAAAAAAACAAACAAAAAATACTATGAACAAATTCTTATGCACACTTATATATCTTATTAATGGACTACCCCATTAAGTACATAAGTACGCAGCACAATTCCCCCCCACATTAGGTTCACATTAGGTTGTAGTTCCCCCACATTAGGTTGGCAGTATAGTTCCCCCATATTAGGTCGTAGTTCCCCCACATTAGGTTGGCAATATAGTTCCCCCCACATTAGGTTGGCAGTAGAGATGAGCGAACTTTTCAAAAATTCGATTTGGCCGATTCGCCGAATTTTCCCGAATCTATATTAAAAAAGGCTACTTCTAGCCTACATACAGTCTCTATATGGGTATAGAACACTTTGCTGTGTCCTAAAACAGCACAGCACAGCCGCACAGCAGCACAATGACAGAGCCTGGTGGTGGCATCAGTGTCAGGAGACCATATAGTGACTGAATGACATAGTGTGGAGGTGTTGGCAGCATGAGGACACCATATAGTGGATGAATGGCACAGCATGGAGGTGCTGGCAGCATGAGGACACCATATAGTGGATGAATGGCACAGCGTGGAGGTGTTGGCAGCATGAGGACACCATATAGTGGCTGAATGGCACAGCGTGATGGTGTTGGCAGCATGAGGACTCCATATAGTGGCTGAATGGCACAGCGTGGAGGTGTTGGCAGCATGAGGACACCATATAGTGGCTGAATGGCACAGCGTGGAGGTGTTGGCAGCATGAGGACACCATATAGTGGCTGAATGACACAGCGTGGACATGTTGGCAGCAAGAGGAGACCATTTAGTGGCTGAATGGCACAGCGTGGAGTTGGCTGATGCACTATTACACCACACACCAGGGCTTCACAATTCCCCCCCAAAAAACAACACAATATATGAAATTTTTGACACAGATTTCTCATAGGTAGCAAAAATTAGAAATTTCCAGACCCAGGCCCCATCTCTGCGGCATCAGGAGCCCATATATTGCCTGTAGGACACAGCCTGGAGTTGGCTGATGCACCGGTACACACCCGGGCTTCACAATCCCCTCCTAAAAACAACAAAGTTTTAGAAATTTTTTAAAGAAATACCTTTGTGTAAGAACAAGCGCATATCCAACAGTTCACAAGACTCTATAATGCAGGACGGTGGACCACCCAAAGACATTCTTCTCAAAAATAATAAACCCTGGTCTCCAGAATTTCCACTACTGCCACACCACGCTGACTGCCAACCGTGCTACCGCCTTGCTGACTCAAGGGCAACCTGCAACTCTCTTCTCCCAATGATGAACCCCCCTTCTCCTGAGATCGAGCAATAACAGGTTTGTTATGCCCTCAGATGTCCGGGGCCGCAGGCGCGCTCCACTGAACGGATTAGGGTGTGTCCATCTTTTTTGGTAGCACCCGCAATCCAAAAATTTTAAATTCCCAGACCCAGGCCCCACCTCTGCGGCATCAGGAACCTATAGATTGCCTGAAAGACACAGCCTGGAGTTGGCTGATGCACGAGTACACACCCGGGCTTCACAATCCACCCCAAAAAAAACGCAAAATTTTATTGAAATTGTATGACAAAATACCTGTTTTTTAAAAACAAGTGCATATACAGCAGTTCAGAAGACTCTATAATGCAGGACGGTGGACCACCAAAAGACATTCTTCTCAAAAATAATAAATCACACAATGTTTGAAATTTTGAAATTTGGTTAAAAAAATTATTACATGTGTGTAAGCGCATCTCTCTCCAAAAGATCAGATCACAAAAGGATTCTAATCAGCAAAAATGATTAAGCAGAGTTAATCCCTCTCCATATATATATATATATATATATATATTTTTTTTTTTTCATTAAAAAATCACACGCAACAAGCGTTCTGTTGTGTAACGGTTAGCATTCTGCAAAATTCAATTTTATTACTGATAAAATTATCAGTAAATTTAACAATAACACTACCCAAGAGTGTTTAATTACCCCATACATTGCACCAGGAGCAGTCAGGAGTAGGCCTCAGCAGTACCCAAGAGGCTTTAATAAACCCCTACCTTGCCCGGTCAATTGCGAGATCGAGCAATAACAGGTGTGTTATGGCCTCAGATGTCCTGGGCCGCACTGGCGCTCCACTGAACGGATTAGCGTGTCTCTATCTTTCAAGGACTGGTGCGTGTTGCACGCTGAAACCAGTTCGTGATAGGGATCTGGGATTGCAATTCTTTAATCTTAAAACGAGGAATTACCAGTAAGTGAGGGTCATAAGCTGGCGTTGATTAAGTCCCTGCCCTTTGTACACACCGCCTGTCGCTATAAGCAATTGGATTAGTTAGTGAGTTGGTTAGTGAGGTCCTCAGATCGGCCCAGGCGGGGTAGGAGAAGGCCCTGGCAGAGCGCCGAGAATTTAACGATCATTTTTGAAATTTGCATTAAGCATGTATTTAGCTACTGCTAAACATCCAAAAATGTAAGGCCCAAGGCCAGAGGCACCAGGGAGGCAAATAGTTCCTGAAAGACACAGAATGAGTCTGGATCATGCATTTGCAGTACCCAAGAGGTTTTCATAACCCCTTACATTTAACCTCTTAAGGACCCAGGGCGTATGGATATGCCCTCACACCCTGGGCCTTAAGGACCCAGGGCGTATCCATACGCCCTGGCGTTTTCCGGTCTCTGCCGCGCGCCGGGCAGAGATCGGAACTGGATGCCTGCTGAAATCCTTCAGCAGGCATCCAGGGCAAACGCTGAGGGGGGCCATGTAGGCCCCCCATGTCGGCGATCGCCGCAAATCGCAAGGGAAATCGCCCTTGCGATCTGCGGCGATACCGGGCTGATCGGGTCTCTGGGACCCGACCGCCCGGTAATTTCGCATGATCCCGGCTGTCACAGACAGCCAGGACCATGCTAACGTATAGGAGCGAGGTGGCAAGCCTGCCACCTCCTCCTATACCCTGCGATCTGTCGGTTAGTTAACCGACCAATCGCAGGAGGGGGGGGGGGGCGGTTACTTCCTCCAGTCCTGCCCGGCCCCTGAAAGTCCGGAGAGGACGGGAGGAAGACCGGAGGACGCGGCGGGGGACGGGGGAGTGCTGGGGACCGGCCCCGGTACTTACCTCGTCCCTGAAGACCCGGATCCTGGCGGCGGAGACGGCGGCGGCGGCGACAGGTGAGTAGATCTTCAGCCGCGGTCGGGCCCTTTACAGCAATGCACGTCGCCGTAAAGCGACATGCATTGCTGTAATGGGACCCTGTAAACTACAACTCCCAGCATGCCCAGACAGCCCTTGACGTCTGGGCATGCTGGGAGTTGCAGTTTTGCAACATCTGGAGGTCCACAGTTTGGAGACCACTGTGTCCTTCCAGATGTTGCAAAACTACACATCCTCAGCATGCCCTTACTGTCCAGGCATGCTGGGAGTTGTAGTTCTGTAACATCTGGCCCTTCAGATGTTGCAGAACTACAACTCCCAGCATGCCTGGACAGTTTTGGCATACTGGGAGTTGTAGTTTTGCAACATCTGGAAGGGCACAGATTGGGAACCACTGTATTAGTGGTCTGCAAACTGTAGTCCTCCAGATGTTGCAAACTACAACTCCAAGCATGCTGGGAGTTGTAGTTCGGCAACATCTGGCTCTAAAGATGTTGCCAACTACTACTCCCAGCATGCTTGAGAATGTTTGGGAGTTGTGGTTTTGCAACAACTGGAGGCACACTGGTTGGGAAACATTGTCTGTTTCCTAACTCAGTGTTTCCCAACCCGTGTGCCTCCAGCTGTTGCAAAACTATAACTACCAGCATGCACTGATAGACTGTGCATGCTGGGAGTTGTAGTTTTGCAACAGCTGGAGGTCCCCCCCTGTGAATGTACAGGGTACATTCACATGGGCAGGGGCTTACAGTGAGTATCAGGCTGCAAGTTTGCGATGCAGCAAATTTTGCGCGGCAGCTCAAACTCGCTGTAACCCCCCGCCCATGTGACTGTACCCTAAAAACACTACACTACACTACACTAACACAAAATAAAATAAAAAGTAAAAAACACTATTTATACACATACCCCTACACAGTCCCCCTCCCCAATAAAAATGAAAAACGTCTGGTACGCCACTGTTTTCAAAATGGAGCCTCCAGCTGTTGCAAAACAACAACTCCCAGTATTGCTGAACAGCTGTTGACTGTCCAAGCATGCTGGGAGTTTTGCAACAGCTGGAGGCACCCTGTTTGGGAATCACTGGCATAGAATACCCCTATGTCCACCCCTATGCAAATCCCTAATTCAGGCCTCAAATGCGCATGGCGCTCTCACTTTGGAGCCCTGTCGTATTTCAAGGCAACAGTTTAGGGCCACATATGGGGTATCGCCATACTCGGGAGAAATATCCTAACAAATTTTGGGGGGCTTTTTCTCCTTTCACCCCTTATGAAAATGTGAAGTTGGGGTCTACACCAGCATGTTAGTGTAAAAAAATAAATTTTTTACACTAACATGCTGGTGTTGCCCTATACTTTTCATTTTGACAAGAGGTAAAAGGGAAAAAAAAAAAAAAATTTGTAATGCAATTTCTCCCAAGTACGGAGATACCCCATATGTAGGCGTAAAGTGCTCTGGGGGCGCACAACAAGGCCCAGAAGGGAGAGTGCACCATGTACATTTGAGGTGATTTGCACAGGGGTGGCTGATTGTTACAGCAGTTTTGACAAACGCAAAAAAAACAAAACCCCACATGTGACCCCATTTTGAAAACTACACCCCTCACGGAATGTAATGAGGGGTGCAGTGAGAATTTACACCCCACTGGTGTCTGACAGATCTTTGGAACAGTGGGCTGTGCAAATAAAAAATGTTGTACAGACCACTGTTCCAAAGATCTGACAGACACCAGTGGGGGTAAATTCTCACTGTACCCCTTGTTACGTTCCTCAAGGGGTCTAGTTTCCAAAATGGTATGCCATGTGGGGGTTATTTTGCTGTCCTGGCACCATAGGGGCTTCCTAAATGCGACATCCCCCCCCCCCCGAGCA
This sequence comes from Hyla sarda, assembly GCF_029499605.1. Lineage (NCBI taxonomy): Eukaryota > Metazoa > Chordata > Amphibia > Anura > Hylidae > Hyla > Hyla sarda. The sequence continues at coordinate 83,234,351 of NC_079198.1, forward strand.
AAATTTGCTCTCAAAAAGCCAAATATGACTCCTTCTCTTCTGAGCATTGTAGTTCGCTCGTAGTGCACTTCAGGTCAACTTATGGGGTACCTCCATATTCAGAAGAGATGGGGTTTCAAATTTTGGGGGGTATTTTTTGCTATTAACCCTTGCAAAAATGTGAAATTTTGGGGAGAAACACCCATTTTAATGAATTTTTTTTTTTTTTTTTACGTATGCAAAAGTCGTGAAACCCGTGTGGGGTATTAAGGCTCACTTAATTCCTTGTTACGTTCCTCAAGGGGTCTAGTTTCCAAAATGGTATGCCATGTGGGTATTTTTTGCTGTCCTGGCACCATAGGGGCTTCCTATATGGGACATGCCCCCGAGCAAAATTTGCTCTCAAAAAGCCAAATATGACTCCTTCTCTTCTGAGCATTGTAGTTCGCCTGTAGTGCACTTCAGGTCAACTTATGGGGTACCTCCATACTCAGAAGAGATGGGGTTACAAATTTTGGGGGGTATTTTCTGCTATTGACCCTTGCAAAAATGTGAAATTTGGGGGGAAACACACATTTTAGTGAAATTTTATTTTATTTTTTTACATATGCAAAATTCGTTAAACACATGTGGGGTATTAAGGCTCACTTAAATCCTTGTTACGTTCCTCAAGGGGTCTTGTTTCCAAAATGGTATGGCATGTGTTTTTTTTGCTGTTCTGGCACCATAGGGGCTTCCTAAATGCAACATGCCCCCCAAAAACCATTTCAGAATAACGTACTCTCCAAAATCCCCTTGTCGCTCCTTCGGTTCTGAGCCCTCTACTGCGCCCACCGAACACTTTACATAGACATATGAGTTATGTGCTTACTCGAGAAAAATTGGGCTACAAATATAAGTATACATTTTCTCCTTTTACCCCTCGTAAAAATTCAAAAATTGGGTCTACAAAAACATGCGAGTGTAAAAAATGAAGATTGTGAATTTTCTCCTTCACTTTCCTGCTATTCCTGTGAAACCCCTAAAGGGTTAAAAGGCTGACCGAATATCATTTTGTATACTTTGGGGGGTGCAGTTTTTATAATGGGGTCATTTGTGGGGTATTTCTAATATGAAGACCCTTCAAATCCACTTCAAACCTGAACTGGTCCCTGAAAAATTGGAAAATTGCTGCTGAACTTTGAAGCCCTCTGGTGTCTTCCAAAAGTAAAAACTTGTCAATTTTATGATGCCAACATAAAGTAGACATATTGTATATGTGAAAAAAAAATTAAAATATTTTGAATATCCATTTTCCTTACAAACAGAGAGCTTCAAAGTTAGAAAAATGCAAAATGTTCAAATTTTTCCTAAAATTTTCAAATTTTTCACCAAGAAAGGATGCAAGTTACAATTTTTTTTTACCACTATGTTAAAGTAGAATATGTCATGAAAAAACAATCTCGGAATCAGAATGATAACTAAAAGCATTCCAGAGTTATTAATGTTTAAAGTGACAGTGGTCAGATGTTCAAAAAATGGCCGGGTCCTAAGGTGTAAAATGGCTGGGTCCTTAAGAGGTTAAAGATCAATGTTTACATTTGCATTAAGCATGTATTTAGCTACTGCTAAACTTCAAAAAATTATAGGCCCACGGCCCAGGCACCAGGGAGGCAAGTAGTTTGTGAAAGACACAGAATGAGTCTGGAGCAGTCATTCGCAGTACCCAAGAGGGTTTCATAACCCCTTACATTTAAAGATCAATGTTTACATTTGCATTAAGCATGTATTAAGCTACTGCTAAACTTCAAAAAATTATAGGCCCAAGGCCAGAAGCATCAGTTTTCCCCATATTAGGAGCATAGTTGTCCCCCAGATTAGGCAGCATAGATGTCACCCAGATTAGGCAGCATACATGTCCCCCAGATTAGGAGCATAGTTGTCCCCCAGATAAGGAGCATAGTTGTCCCCCAGATTAGGCAGCATAGATGTCCCCCAGATTAGGCAGCATAGATGTCCCCCAGATTAGGCAGCATAGATGTCCTCCAGATTAGGAGCATACTTGTCCCCCAGAGTAGGCAGCATAGATGTCCCCCAGATTAGGAGCATACTTGTCCCCCAGATTAGGCAGCATAGATGTCCACCAGATTAGGCTTAGTTGTCCCCCAGATTAGGAGCATAGTTGTCCCCCAGATAAGGAGCATAGTTGTCCCCCAGATTAGGCAGCATAGATGTCACCCTGATTAGGCAGCATAGATGTCCCCCAGATTAGGCAGCATAGATGTCCCCCAGATTAGGAGCATAGTTGTCCCCCAGATTAGGCAGCATAGATGTCACCCAGATTAGGCAGCATAGATGTCCCCCACATTAGGAGCATACTTGTCCCCCAGATTAGGCAGCATAGATGTCCACCAGATTAGGCAGCATAGATGTCACCCAGATTAGGCAGCATATATGCCCCCCAGATTAGGCAGCATATTTGTCCCCCAGATTAGGAGCATAGTTGTCCCCCAGATAAGGAGCATAGTTGTCCCCCAGATTAGGCAGCATAGATGTCCCCCAGATTAGGCAGCATAGATGTCCCCCAAATTAGGCAGCATAGATGTCCCCCAGATTAGGAGCATATTTGTCCCCCAGAGTAGGCAGCATAGATGTCCCCCAGATTAGGAGCATACTTGTCCCCCAGATTAGGCAGCATAGATGTCCACCAGATTAGGCTTAGTTGTCCCCCAGATTAGGAGCATAGTTGTCCCCCAGATAAGGAGCATAGTTGTCCCCCAGATTAGGCAGCATAGATGTCACCCTGATTAGGCAGCATAGATGTCCCCCAGATTAGGCAGCATAGATGTCTCCCAGATTAGGAGCATAGTTGTCCCCCAGATTAGGCAGCATAGATGTCACCCAGATTAGGCAGCATACATGTCCCCCACATTAGGAGCATACTTGTCCCCCAGATTAGGCAGCATAGATGTCCACCAGATTAGGCAGCATAGATGTCACCCAGATTAGGCAGCATAGATGCCCCCCAGATTAGGCATCATATATGTCCCCCAGATTAGGAGCATAGTTGTCCCCCAGATTAGGCAGCATAGATGTCACCCAGATTAGGCAGCATAGATGTCCCCCACATTATGAGCATACTTGTCCCCCAGATTAGGCAGCATAGATGTCCACCAGATTAGGCAGCATAGATGTCACCCAGATTAGGCAGCATAGATGTCCCCCAGATTAGGAGCATATTTGTCCCCCAGAGTAGGCAGCATAGATGTCCCCCAGATTAGGAGCATACTTGTCCCCCAGATTAGGCACATAGGTGTCCACCAGATTAGGAGCTTAGTTGTCCCCCAGATTAGGAGCATAGTTGTCCCCCAGATAAGGAGCATTGTTGTCCCCCAGATTAGGCAGCATAGATGTCACCCAGATTAGGCCGCATAGATGTCCCACAGATTAGGCAGCATAGTTGTCCCCCAATCCGTATGTGGCAAGCGTGCCGTACAATGCCCAGGTCTGCCCCAGAGGGTTTCATAACCAAGCACAATAGAGAAAATTTTGTTGTAGGAGCATGGTCAATCTACTCAGACCCATCTGTCATTGGTGGCTGGAAATCCTGGCTGATCCATTCCTGATTCATCTTGACAAACGTCAGTCTCTTCACATTTTTAGTGGACAGACGAGTTCGCCTTGGGATGACTATGGCCCCGGCCGCACTAAACACCCGCTCTGATGGCACACTACTGGCCGGGCAGGACAGCTTTTCCAGGGCAAACTCCGCTAGTTGCGGCCATAAATCGAGTTTGGCTGCCCAGAAGTCCAGCGGATCTTCAACGTTTGTTGGCAGGGTCATGTTGAGGTAAGCCACCACCTGCTGGTTCAGGTCCTGCTCCATGTCCACCTGCTGCTGATGAGTAGCTTCACTGTGCGGCTGAAGGAAGCTACTCATCAGCGACTGTAGACTCAGGCTGCTGCTGATTGAGCCGGTACTGCTCCTGCCACCCCTCCCCTCCCCAGCAGCCGTGGCAGTGGAAGGTGAGCGCAGAGGGCCCCCCGAGTCAGACCTGCGAGTGGATGGACCATGTGGCCGATAGGCATCGGCCAACCGACTACGTAGAAGCTCCCTAAAGTAGGTCAGTTTGTCCTCCCTCTCAGTGGGTGTAAAAAAGGCAAGGACGTCTTGCAAATGGGGTGAAGACTTGATGAACTTCTTGACAACCAGATTCAACACATGTGCCATGCAGGGCGAATGGTTCACACTTCCTTGTCGCAGCGCGGCCACAATGTTCTTCCCATTGTCGGTCACCATGGTTCCCATTTCCAGATTTCGTGGAGTAAGCCATACTCGGATTTCTTCCATAATGAACTTTAGCAGTTCCTCCCCTGTGTGACTCCGTTCGCCAAGGCAAACCATGTGAAGGACGGCTTGACACCGCTGTGCCCTACACACGTGGTATGATGAAGGGCCACCGAGATTTGGACATGCAGTGGAGGCCGAGGACACGGGGGAGAAGGAGGAAGAGGAGGGGGCGCACACTGTAAAAGGACCAACTGCCTGGGAGCGAGAGCATGGAGGAGGAAGCGGTGTGACCTGACCAAGTTGCTGTTGTGGCTGTGCAGGAACAACATTTACCCAGTGGGCCGTAAAAGACATGTATTGTCCCTGCCCGTAGTTACAGCTCCACACGTCGGTGCTGCCGTGCACTTTTGAACACACCGACAGGCTCAAGGATTGGCCCACCTTCTCTTGTACAAACTTATGCAGGGCTGGTACTGCCTTCTTCTCAAAGAAATGACGGCTTGGGACTCTCCACCTCGGCTCGGCACAAGCCATCAATTCCCTGAAAGCTGCAGAGTCCACCAGTTGGAAAGGGAGGGACTGCAACACCAGCAACTTGGACAGGAGCACATTCAACTTCTGCGCCGTTGGATGAGTGGGCGCATATTGTTCTCTCTTGGACATAGCTTCGCTGATCGATTGTTGGCGGAATGGCTGACTATGAGCGGAAGAAGCAGGAGCGGAAGAAGGAGGGTTTGACACAATGCTCCCTTCGGCTGAGGTGGTGGAGCCTTGGCTGGATGACTGAGGGAGCGGATGGCCACTGGGTGATGCGTCAGGCTGGACCACTACATCGGAGCCACGGTTATCCCAGGCCGCTTTATGGTGGCGCAGGGCCGTGGTGCCGAATTTGGGACCCTGGCCACGCTTCACTTTCTGCCGACAGATTTTGCATGTGACTACGCTAAGGTCCTCCGGATTCTTTATGAAGAACAACCACACCAGAGTAGCTGATTTTCCCACCTGCAGTCCGCACTATTTCACTGCTATTGGCGCCGTCTCCAGGAACCCCTGTTCCACTACCTCCCTGAATGGTAGCTTGCCGCGAAGCAGGTGGTCTCCCCCTGGCACGTTTGGCTCCTGAATTTCCACTACTGCCACCACCACGCTGATTGCCAACCATGCTACCGCCTTGCTGCCTCATAGATAAAGAGCAAATCTCTTCTCCTGATGATGATGAAACCCCGGCTTCTGCACCCGGCTCCCAATTGCGATTGGCTTCATCATCATCAAAAGATGTGTGCACGTCACTGATGTCCTCCTCGTGTTCCACAACAGTGTCTGCCTCAGGACCCTGAACAATTGAAACACCGCCTCCCACGTCACTCTCCGCATCACTACTTGCCCGCCTTATGGAGCAAGCGTCGCATGTCTCCTCACATTCTTGGCTGCCCATTAGCTGCTGACTGTCCTCTATTACATAGTTCCTCACTAAATAGTGGAGCTGAACCCAAAGCATGAGATACTTCTTTGGGAGAGGGAACAGCATAGGACAAAGGCAATGGGATTACGGGGACTGCTCCCGGGCCATGCCAACTGAGGGTTGTGTCTGAGGAACCCACCGACTCTTGACTGGGGGTGTCAGATGTCGCTTGTGATGATGGGGATGAGTGTGCAAACCAATTGACGAGGAGAGATGTGTCGACGACACGACCGCTGGGTGTTAACGGGAGCTTAGGCCTATTGCTGCGACTCCTGCTGCCACTCGCCCCAAGTCTGCTGTCAACTCTGCCTGATGTATGTAGGCCTCTGCCCCTTCTCTGTGCACTTCCTGGCACTTCCCTGCCTGACATACTTAGTGCGTTTATGAGGGTTTAGAACAGCAGCAGGCGATTACTTATGGCTGTCCTTTCAAAGTATATAGGCCCTAGACAGAATAACAGTTACTAAATAGTACACTCCTTTGTTGTATGTATGCCCTTTGCAATGATGAGCGCACTGGTATGCGTATTTCTATGCAGAAAAAACACTTTTTGTTGTTGTATACACCAGCTGGTGTATACTAATGTGTGGAATAGCACTGAATTTAGCACAGAGACAGAAATACAGGTACTAAATAGTACACTACTTGGTTGTATGTATGCCCTTCGCAATGATGAGCGCACTGTTAAGCGTAATTGTGCGCAGGAAAAACTTTTTTTTTCTTTAATACATGCAGGTGTATAACGTGTGGTATAACACTGAATTTAGCACAGACACAGAAAAAAAAGGTGGTATATGGTACGCTATTTGCTTGTATGTAGGCCCTTTGCAATGATAAGGCCACTGAAAAAGCGTATTTGTATGCAGGAAAACCTTTTTTTTCCTTTAATACACCGGCAGGTGTATAACGTGTGGTATAACACTTAATTTAGCACAGAGACAGAAAAAAGGTAGTATATGGTACGCTATTTGCTTGTATGTAGGCCCTTTGCAATGATAAGGCCACTGAAAAAGCGTATTTGTACTCTGGAAAAACTTTTTTTCCTCTTTAATACACCGGCAGGTGTATAACGTTTAGTATAACACTGAATTTAGCACAGAGACAGAGTAACAGGTAAAAAAATGGTAAAAAGGCATTAAAGTCCACACTAATATGACTTATTTCTGAACAGCAGCAGGACCCAACTGGGCAGCACCACAGTTTTTTTTTTTTTTTTTACAGGGATTAAACCCTAAATTGCACTCTGTCACACAATTGTGAGAATCAGATTTGTGGAGCAACAGAAAAAACTCAATTGGGCTGAAAAAAGAGGAGATTAGATGCTCCATACAGGTAAAACAGCTGTGAGATCTATGACGCAGGTGACTGCTATGCAGCACCTCTATGCCTGCTATATTGAGTGAGGAGAATACGAGGTTTTGCTAGAATCGTTCTCAGTCAGAACTGCAGCAACACTGTGCCCTGTATCTTTCCCTAATGCTGATGTCACCGCTACTCGTAGCGGTCGGATGCTGTATAACGCCGTTGTATGCGATCAGCACACAGACGTGCAGTCACTTCCTTTCCCTATCTCGTGCAAAGGAGAAATGACCAGAGTTAATATGGCCGCCGATTATATAGGGCTGTTACATCACAGGGGTCAGTGAACACTGATAGGCTGCATCTCAACATGTGATTCAGGGTCAGCCCATCTACCTTCATTCCCGCCGCTGTTTCCCGCCCTCCCATAATCCCCTCCCGCAGGTACGCACATGTGGATCCGCCATCTTAGGTCTCCAATAGCCTGGAACGCTGTAAAATGGAGTTTAATGAAGCGATTTGTGCGATAGAATCGCGGCGATATTCACATTCGTTGCCAATCGAATTTTTCATGAAATTCGTAACGAATTTCTAGTTGGCAGTATAGTTCCCCCACATTAGGTTGGCAGTATAGTTCACCCACATTAGGTCGTAGTTCCCCACATTAGGTTGGCAGTATAGTTCCCCCACATTAGGTCGTAGTTCCACCACATTAGGTTGGCAGTATAGTTCCCCCACATTAGGTTGGCAGTATAGTTCCCCCCACATTAGGTTAGTAGTACAGTTCCCCCACATTAGGTTGGCAGTATAGTTCCCCCCACATTAAGATGGCAGTATAGTTCCCCCCCGCATTAGGTTGGCAGTATAGTTCCCTCACATTAGGTTGGCAGTATAGTTCCCCCACATTAGGTTGGCAGTATACAGTGGGGATCAAAAGTTTGGGCACCCCAGGTAAAACATTTTATAAATGTGCATAAAGAAGCCAAGGAAAGATGGAAAAATCTCCTAAAGGCATCAAATTACAGATTAGACATTCTTATAATATGTCAACAAAAGTTAGATTTTATTTCCATCATATAGTGATGGGACGTGCTTTCCTCTTAGGGCTCACTATTCTTTTTTGAGGGCGTCTAGGTATACTTTACCCATATGGTATTTGAGATATTCGACTAGATAGAGTCCTTGCGGAGTGATAGCCCATAAGGGTATAGGCAGGTTTGGTCTGATCAGCGTCTCATGTAGTTAATCTATTTTTGTATGCGTGATTTAGTTATTTTTAGTGTTGGGTTTGTAATCACCTGGATACCCATATCTAAATAATAATAAAAATATATACAACCCTATAGAATAATTGTTTGATGGGATTCACTATTTTCACTTGTAAGAACTTTTACACTATTCACTTGATCCACCCTTTAATTATATATATATATATATATATATTTTTTTTTTTTTTTATTTATTTATTTATTTATTTATTTTTTCTTTACAATTACCATGATTTACATTATATTATGCACTATACACATTTGAAATATTATACATTTTTTTGTTTTTATCATATGCACTTCACATAGCTCACTATTGTTATCAAGGGTTTCTATACATTGTGAAAATTCTTTTGGATAATTGGTAATTGAACTTACTTTATTACGTGTTTATTTTCTTATGTTTTATTATTATGATTAAGTATGGTGGGGATATTTCATTTATTACTTTTTCACATGTTTATATGATTCGGAATACTGTTTAGGCGCTTAGCGCATGCGCCGAGGGACACGATCCGTGATGTTGTGATCTTGTTACATTCTTGATCACTTGAGCGGTCTCTAATTACTTTTCCGGCACTTAGCACATGCGCCGAGGGACGCGCTCTGTGAGGCTGTGATCATGTGATATTCTTGATCATGTCAACGGTCTCTAATTACCATCCCTGCGCTCAGCACTTGTGCCGAAGGACGCGCTCCGTGATGTTGTGACCATGTGACACAGCTTTTGATCGTGTGAGCGGTCCCTGGGTATTGTTCCGGCGCATGCGCCCACAGCTACGTGGCCAGGCAACAGCCTGTATCACATAGCCGGGTGCGGCGCCTATGTCAGAACATGACGGGCACAGCATATGCACATACACCGGCCAGTGCTTTGACATGCGCTGTGAGGGGCCCGCCAAACCAGTGTCCACCATGATGCACACCTGACAGGTATTTTTTTCAGTTATGGGGGTATATATGGTTCCACTTTGCCGCATAAACACTACACCCCTGAGGAAGTCACATCGGTGACGGAACTCGTGGGGTCCTTTCTGTGTGGACATTGGCTGATTGAGCTATTTTACCTCCTTCCTCCGTCTGGGGTCTGCCTTTCCAGTTATTGCATTTAATTTTTTTGATGGTTTGATTTTGTGTTTATTTTTCCCTCTATGCCTGCTCTTTACATTTGCATTATTCATATTTGGATTTAGGGGTTATTATGCACATTGGATTTGTTCACTCCTCAACTGTCATTTATCTTGTTATTATCATTTTGTTGTGAGTGTAAGGAGGAACTTAGATTTAAACCCATGTCCTGTGGTGGCCACTATTGGCCCCACTGTTGTAGTTGTAACGCCGAGCGCTCCGGGTCCCTGCTTCTCCCCGGAGCGCTCGCGGCGTTCTCCTGCCTGCAGCGCCCCGGTCAGACCCGCTGACCGGGAGCGCTGCATTATCTCTGCCTGCGGGGATGCGATCCGCGTAGCGGGACGTGCCCGCTCGTGGGTCGCATCCCAATCCACTCACCTGTCCCGTTCCCCGGCTGTCACGTCCCGGCGCGCGACCCAGCTCTCTAGGGCGCGCGCGCGCCGGCTCTCTGAAATTTAAAGGGCCAGTGCACCACTAATTGGTGCCTGGCCCAATCAGTTGTAATCACTTCCCATTCCTATAAAAACCCACTTCCCCTTCCTGTCCTCGCCGGATCTTGTTGCCTTAGTGCCCTGAGAAAGTGTTTTGTGTATCCCAAGCCTGTGTATCCAGACCCTTGCCCTGACTACGACCCTTTGCTGCCTGCCCTGACCTTCTGCCACGTCCGACCTTGCTCTTGCCTTGTCCCTGTGTACCGTGCCTGTCTCAGCTGTCAGTGGGGTTGAGTCGCTATCGGGTGGAACGACCTGGGAGTTACCTGCCGCTGCAAGTCCATCCCGCTTTGGTGAAAACCAGTAACCCCTTAGATTCCGTTCCCCTGGTACGGCCCACGCCATCACCTCACTGACACAGAGGATCCACCTCCAGTGTCCTCGCCGCATACCAGTCCGGATCCTGACAGTAGTGTGACTCTTTGGAGCTTTTTTAAGTGTTTTTAACATTGTGTTGTCCCACATCATTTATTTTGATTGTTGTTATAATAAAGCTATTTATTTTTTTAATAATTGTCTAGGGTGTGTATCCTTTTATGGCATTTCAGTCTGGTTGCTTTTGTCGTTCTTAGGGTTTTGTATGCCGGATAGCACACCCCCTTGATATCTTATGGCATTAGCTTGAGCCCCCTTCTCTTTAAGTGGAACATTTGCAAAGTTCAAATGCTGATTTTTGTGGTGAGAACGTAGAAGAGGTTTTATTCTGATGACCCTTCCATGAAGACCATATTTGTGAAAGTATCTCTTTATAGTGGAATAGTGTACCACAACTCCAGTGTCTGCCAGATCTTTCTGGAGGGATTGTGCAGTCAAACCTGGGTTTTGAATAGTTTTTCTCACAATCCTGCGAGCTGCTCTGTCTGATATTTTTCTTGGTCTTCCAGATCTTACTTTAACTTCCACTGTTCCTGATGACTGCCATTTCTTAATTACATTCCGAACAAAGGATATTGACATCTGAAAATGTTTTGCTATCTTCTTATAGCCTTCTCCAGCTTTGTGAGAGTCAACTATTTCCAGTTTCAGATTTTTAGACAACTGTTTAGAAGAACCCATGGTGATGATTGTTGGGGCAAGGTCAGATGAGTCTGGGCATTTAAAACCTTTAAGATTGACATCACCTGGTCTTCCCAGATGATGATTGAGAACAATCCATGACACTGGCAGGTCTCAGCTCTGCAAATGGGGCAGTGCATGCTATAAATTCTGCCGGGTGCCCAAACCTTTGTAGACGCCATTTTTTTGTTTTCTGTTATTTTGAAAGTGTAAATGATGGAAATAAAATCTAACTTTTGTTGACATATTATAAGAATGTCTAATCTGTAATTTGATGCCTTTTTTGGAGATTTTTCCATCTTTCCTTGGCTTCTTTATGCACATTAATACAAATTTTTACCTGGGGTGCCCACACTGGGATGTCCTTAGGCAGCGGCGGCAGACGGGCCGGATAAATGTCCTCGGCGGGTCGCATGTGGCCCACGGGCCGTAGTTTGAGGACACCTGTTTTACATTGTGCATTGAATTGTGACTCTGAATGTGAATATAGTGAAACCTCTACAAAAGACAACATCTTTGAGAAGACCACCACCTGATCCAGACCAGATTTTGTGTGACGTAGAAGACCACCTTTCAGTGCAATTTTGCTTTTTTTTTTTTTTTACTGTTCATTGTATATAAGGACTGTAAGATCATTAACAACATCTGTATTCTGAATGTTAAACTGTAACTAGAAGGGAAAATTCACGTGCAGCAGATTTATTGCAGACATTTCTATGATTAAAAACACCAGTCAACACTACTGACACTTATAATAAAGCATTTTATGATAACGTTGTTGTACTGATTCTGAATATGTTATTAGTTTTAACTAGCTTGGCTCTTAACCTCTTGAGGACGTAGGGCGTATGCATACGCCCTGCATCCCAAGTCCTTAACCCCTTAAGGACCGGAGGTTTTTCCGTTTTTGCATTTTCGTTTTTTGCTCCTTGCCTTTAAAAAATCATAACTCTTTCAAATTTACACCTAAAAATCCATATGATGGCTTATTTTTTGCGCCACCAATTCTACTTTGTAATGACGTCAGTCATTTTGCCCAAAAATCTATGGTGAAGCGGGAAAAAAAATCATTGTGCGACAAAATTTAAAAAAAAACGCTGTTTTGTAACTTTTGGGGGCTTCCGTTTCTACGTAGTACATTTTTCGGTAAAAATGACACCTGATATGTATTCTGTAGGTCCATACGATTAAAATGATACCCTACTTATATAGGTTTGATTTTGTCGGACTTCTGGAAAAAATCATAACTACATGCAGGAAAATTAATACGTTTAAAATTGTCATCTTCTGACCCCTATAACTTTTTTATTTTTCCGTGTATGGGGCGGTATGAAGTTTTTAACGGTACCATTTTTGCATTGATAGGACTTATTGATCGCTTTTTATTCATTTTTTCATGATATAAAAAGTGACCAAAAATGCACTATTTTGGACTTTGGAATTTTTTTGCGCGCACGCCATTGACCGTGCGGTTTAATTAACGATATATTTTTATAATTCGGACATTTCCGCACGCGGCGATACCATTTATGTTTATTTTTATTTTTATTTACACTGTGTTTTTTCTTTTATGGGAAAAGGGGGGTGATTCAAACTTTTAATAGGGAAGGGGTTAAATGATGTTTATTCACTTTTTTTTTGCACTTTTTTTTTGCAGTGTTATAGGTCCCATAGGGACCTATAACACTGCACACACTGATCTTTTACATTGATCACTGGTTTCTCATAAGAAACCAGTGATCGATGATTCTGCCGCATGACTGCTCATGCCTGGATCTCAGGCACTGAGCTGTCATTCGGCGATCGGACAGCGAGGAGGCAGGTAGGGGCCCTCCCGCTGTCCTGTCAGCTGTTCGGGATGCCGCGATTTCACCGCGGCTATCCCGAACAGCCCACTGAGCTAGCCGGCATGCTTTCGGTTTCACTTTAGACGCGGCGTTCAACTTTGAACGCCGCGTCTAAAGGGTTAATAGCGCGCGGCACAGCGATCAATGCCGCGCGCTATTAGCCACGGGTCCCGGCCGTTGTTAGAGGCCGGGCCCGAACCGTTGTTAGAGCGGGGCCGCGCGCGCCGGGACAGAACAGACGGAGAGCGAGTCAGGTAGGGGAGCCGGGGTGCGTATCGCGAGCGGGCGTTACCCGCATCGCGAATCGCATCCCGGCTGGCAGCGGAATCGCAGCGCCCCGGGTCAGAGGACGTGACCGGAGCGCTGCCGCGGGGAGAGTGAAGCGAGCGCTCCGGGGAGGAGCGGGGACCCGGAGCGCTCGGCGTAACAGTACCCCCCCCCTTGGGTCTCCCCCTCTTCTTAGAGCCTGAGAACCTGAGGAGCAGACTTTTGTCAAGGATGTTGTCCTCAGGTTCCCAGGATCTCTCTTCAGGACCACAACCCTCCCAGTCCACTAAAAAAAAATTTTTCCCTCTGACCTTTTTGGCAGCTAAAATTTCTTTGACCGAGAAGATGTCCGAGGAGCCGGAAACAGGAGTGGGAGGAACAGATTTGGGAGAAAAACGGTTGAGGATGAGTGGTTTGAGAAGAGAGACGTGAAAGGCATTAGGGATACGAAGAGAGGGAGGAAGAAGAAGTTTATAAGAGACAGGATTAATTTGACACAAAATTTTGAAAGGACCAAGATAGCGTGGTCCCAACTTGTAGCTAGGGACACGGAAGCGGACATATTTAGCGGAGAGCCATACCTTGTCTCCAGGGGAAAAAACGGGGGGAGCTCTTCTTTTCTTATCCGCGAACTTCTTCATGCGTGATGAAGCCTGTAAGAGAGAATTTTGGGTCTCTCTCCATATGATGGAAAGGTCACGAGAAATTTCATCCACAGCGGGCAGACCAGAGGGCAAGGGGGTAGGGAGGGGGGGAAGAGGGTGACGGCCGTACACCACGAAAAATGGGGATTTGGAGGAAGACTCAGAGACCCTGAAGTTATACGAGAATTCGGCCCATGGGAGGAGATCTGCCCAGTCATCCTGGCGGGAGGAAACAAAATGTCGCAAATAATCACCCAAGATCTGGTTAATCCTTTCTACTTGTCCATTGGACTGGGGATGATATGCAGAAGAAAAATTTAATTTAATCTTGAGTTGTTTACAGAGAGCCCTCCAGAATTTAGACACGAATTGGACGCCTCTATCCGAGACAATCTGCGTAGGCAACCCGTGAAGACGAAAAATGTGTACAAAAAATTGTTTAGCCAACTGAGGCGCAGAAGGAAGACCAGGAAGAGGGATGAAATGTGCCATTTTGGAGAATCGATCAACGACCACCCAAATAACAGTGTTGCCACGGGAAGGGGGTAAATCAGTAATAAAATCCATACCAATCAGAGACCAAGGCTGTTCGGGGACAGGCAGAGGATGAAGAAAACCAGCGGGCTTCTGGCGAGGAGTCTTATCCCGGGCACAGATAGTGCAGGCTCGCACAAAGTCCCCAACATCCGTCTCCAGAGTCGGCCACCAATAGAAGCGGGAGATGAGTTGCACAGATTTCTTGATACCCGCATGACCTGCGAGATGGGAGGAGTGACCCCATTTGAGGATTCCGAGGCGTTGGCGAGGAGAAACAAAGGTCTTTCCTGGAGGAGTCTGCCTGATGGAGGCAGGAGAAGTGGAGATCAGGCAGTCAGGTGGAATGATGTGTTGCGGAGAGAGTTCAACTTCTGAGGCATCCGAGGAACGAGAGAGAGCATCGGCCCTAATGTTCTTATCGGCAGGACGAAAGTGAATCTCAAAATTAAATCGGGCAAAGAACAGAGACCACCGGGCCTGGCGAGGATTCAGCCGTTGGGCAGACTGGAGGTAGGAGAGGTTCTTGTGGTCGGTGTAGATAATAACAGGAGAACTTGATCCCTCCAGCAGATGCCTCCATTCCTCAAGTGCTAATTTAATGGCTAGAAGCTCTCGATCCCCGATGGAGTAGTTCCTGTCCGCTGGAGAGAAGGTCCTAGAGAAAAAACCACAAGTGACAGCATGCCCGGAAGAATTTTTTTGTAAAAGAACAGCTCCAGCTCCCACTGAGGAGGCATCAACCTCCAATAGGAAGGGTTTGGAAGGGTCAGGTCTGGAGAGGACGGGAGCCGAAGAAAAGGCAGACTTGAGTCGTTTAAAGGCGTCTTCTGCTTGAGGAGGCCAGGACTTGGGATCAGCATTTTTTTTGGTTAAAGCCACGATAGGAGCCACAATGGTAGAAAAATGAGGAATAAATTGCCTGTAATAATTGGCGAACCCCAAAAAGCGTTGGATAGCACGGAGTCCGGAGGGGCGTGGCCAATCTAAGACGGCAGAGAGTTTGTCTGGATCCATCTGTAGTCCCTGGCCAGAGACCAAATATCCTAGAAAAGGAAGAGATTGGCATTCAAACAGACATTTCTCAATTTTGGCATAGAGTTGGTTGTCACGAAGTCTCTGAAGAACCATACGGACATGCTGGCGGTGTTCTTCTAGATTGGCAGAAAAAATTAGGATATCGTCCAGATATACAACAACACAGGAGTATAACAGATCACGAAAAATTTCATTGACAAAGTCTTGGAAGACGGCAGGGGCGTTGCACAGTCCAAAGGGCATGACCAGATACTCAAAGTGTCCATCTCTGGTGTTAAATGCCGTTTTCCACTCGTCCCCCTCTCTGATGCGGATGAGGTTATAGGCGCCTCTTAAGTCCAATTTAGTGAAGATGTGGGCTCCTTGGAGGCGATCAAAGAGTTCAGAGATGAGGGGTAAGGGGTAGCGGTTCTTAACCGTGATTTTATTAAGACCGCGGTAGTCAATGCAAGGACGTAGGGAGCCATCTTTTTTGGACACAAAGAAAAATCCGGCTCCGGCAGGAGAGGAGGATTTACGGATAAAGCCCTTTTTTAGATTCTCCTGGACGTATTCGGACATGGCAAGAGTCTCTGGGGCAGAGAGAGGATAAATTCTGCCCCGGGGTGGAGTAGTGCCCGGGAGGAGGTCGATAGGGCAATCATAAGGCCTGTGAGGAGGTAGAGTCTCAGCTTGTTTTTTGCAGAAAACATCCGCGAAGTCCATATAGGCCTTAGGGAGACCGGTTACTGGAGGAACCACAGAGTTACGGCAAGGGTTACTGGGAACCGGTTTTAGACAGTTCTTGGAACAAGAGGACCCCCAACTCTTGATCTCCCCAGTGGACCAATCCAGGATAGGGGAATGAAGTTGAAGCCAGGGAAGTCCAAGGAGAATTTCCGAGGTGCAATTGGGGAGGACCAAAAGTTCAATCCTCTCATGATGAGATCCGATGCTCATAAGAAGGGGCTCCGTGCGGAAACGTATGGTACAGTCCAATCTTTCATTATTTACACAATTGATGTAGAGGGGTCTGGCGAGACTGGTCACCGGGATGTTGAACCTTTTGACGAGAGAGGCCAAAATAAAATTTCCTGCAGATCCAGAGTCCAAGAAGGCCACTGTAGAGAAGGAGAAGGCAGAGGCAGACATCCGCACAGGCACAGTAAGACGTGGAGAAGCAGAGTAGACATCAAGGACTGTCTCACCTTTGTGCGGAGTCAGCGTACGTCTTTCCAGGCGAGGAGGACGGATAGGACAATCTCTCAGGAAGTGTTCGGTACTAGCACAGTACAGGCAGAGGTTCTCCATACGGCGTCGTGTCCTCTCCTGAGGTGTCAGGCGAGACCGGTCGACCTGCATAGCCTCCACGGCGGGAGGCACAGGAACAGATTGCAGGGGACCAGAGGAGAGAGGAGCCGAGGAGAAGAAACGCCTCGTGCGAACAGAGTCCATATCTTGGCGGAGTTCCTGACGCCTTTCGGAAAAACGCATGTCAATGCGAGTGGCTAGGTGAATAAGTTCATGAAGATTAGCAGGAATTTCTCGTGCGGCCAGAACATCTTTAATGTTGCTGGATAGGCCTTTTTTGAAGGTCGCGCAGAGGGCCTCATTATTCCAGGACAATTCTGAAGCAAGAGTACGGAATTGTACGGCATACTCGCCAACGGAAGAATTACCCTGGACCAGGTTCAACAGGGCAGTCTCAGCAGAAGAGGCTCGGGCAGGTTCCTCAAAGACACTTCGGATTTCCGAGAAGAAGGAGTGTACAGAGGCAGTGACGGGGTCATTGCGGTCCCAGAGCGGTGTGGCCCATGACAGGGCTTTTCCGGACAGAAGGCTGACTACGAAAGCCACCTTAGACCTTTCAGTGGGAAACAGGTCCGACATCATCTCCAGATGCAGGGAACATTGGGAAAGAAAGCCACGGCAAAACTTAGAGTCCCCATCAAATTTATCCGGCAAGGATAAGCGTATCCCAGGAGCGGCCACTCGCTGCGGAGGAGGTGCAGGAGCTGGCGGAGGAGATGACTGCTGAAGCTGTGGTAGTAACTGTTGTAGCATAACGGTCAGTTGAGACAGCTGTTGGCCTTGTTGCGCTATCTGTTGTGACTGCTGGGCGACCACCGTGGTGAGGTCAGCGACAACTGGCAGAGGAACTTCAGCGGGATCCATGGCCGGATCTACTGTCACGATGCCGGCTGGCAGGTAGTGGATCCTCTGTGCCAGAGAGGGATTGGCGTGGACCGTGCTAGTGGACCGGTTCTAAGCCACTACTGGTTTTCACCAGAGCCCGCCGCAAAGCGGGATGGTCTTGCTGCAGCGGTAGTGACCAGGTCGTATCCACTAGCAACGGCTCACCTCTCTGGCTGCTGAAGATAGGCGCGGTACAAGGGAGTAGGCAAAAGCAAGGTCGGACGTAGCAGAAGGTCGGGGCAGGCAGCAAGGATCGTAGTCAGGGGCAACGGCAGAAGGTCTGGAAACACAGGCAAGGAACACACAAGGAACGCTTTCACTGGCACTAAGGCAACAAGATCCGGCAAGGGAGTGCAGGGGAAGTGAGGTGATATAGGGAAGTGCACAGGTGAATACAATAATTGGAACCACTGCGCCAATCAGCGGCGCAGTGGCCCTTTAAATCGCAGAGACCCGGCGCGCGCGCGCCCTAGGGAGCGGGGCCGCGCGCGCCGGGACAGAACAGACGGAGAGCGAGTCAGGTAGGGGAGCCGGGGTGCGCATCGCGAGCGGGCGTTACCCGCATCGCGAATCGCATCCCGGCTGGCAGCGGAATCGCAGCGCCCCGGGTCAGAGGACGTGACCGGAGCGCTGCCGCGAGGAGAGTGAAGCGAGCGCTCCGGGGAGGAGCGGGGACCCGGAGCGCTCGGCGTAACAGTTGCTATTGATGAGTCTCTCATCAGCTTTAAGGGGAGACTCAGCTTCTGGCAATACATCCCTACCAAGCGAGCACGGTATGGCGTGAAGATGTATAAACTTTGCGAGAGTACCTCAGGGTACACTTGCAAGTTTATGGTGTATGAGGGATGAGATTCCCGCATTCAACCCCCAGATTGTTCCCCCACTCTGGGTGTTAGCGGAAAAATCGTTTGGGGCCTTTTGCACCCATTGCTAGATAAAGGTTACCACCTTTATGTGGATAACTTTTATACTAGTATCCCTCTCTTCACATCCCTCGCCACTAGATCCACGCTCACTTGTGGGACAGTCCGGAAGAATCAAAGAGGCCTTCCTTCCTATCCCCTGCAGACTTCTATCCCCCAGGGTGAGTCCCGTGCCTTTTCTCATGACAACCTGTTGCTGGTCAGGTATAAGGACAAGAGGGATGTCCTTATGCTCACCACTATTCATGGGAACGGCGGCACCCCTGTCCCTGTGCGAGGTACCATGGGACCGGTCCTCAAGCACGATTGTATTCTGGACTACAATCGGTATATGGGGGGAGTTGATCTTTCTGATCAAGTCCTCAAACCATATAATGCCATGCGGAAAACACGGATTTGGTACAAAAAAGTTGCGGTCTACATGGTACAGGTTGCCATGTACAATGCTTTTGTACTGTCCCAGTACGCTGGCAATACAGGGACATTCCTGCAGTTTCAAGAGGAAGTTCTAAAGACCCTCATCTTTGGTGACCGGGTCAGAGCACCTCTGGAACTGTGGGCCCCCGGATCGTCCCCGGCCAACACTTTCCAGGTGAGGTCCCCCACACTGGAAAGAAGGGACGATCTCAGAAAAAATGCAGAGTGTGTCGCAAGAGGGGGATTCGTAAGGACACCACCACTCAATGCGACACTTCCCCCGATCATCCGGGCCTCTGCATTAAGGATTGCTTCAGGGAGTATCACACCTCCATGAAGTACTACATTTTTTATCCTTTCACCTGATTTTCATTCCCCAGAATTCAATTCCAATGTACCAGTCCAGAGTACATTGTCTTCCAAATTTTTTAACCAAAACACCCCCCCGCCCAAAAGAAAATCCCAAAACCTCTTTCCCAATACCCCTGTTATCTTTTTTTTCCCACCCAAAAAATGGGTCATGGGACACAGAGTCAACAGCATTGGGGGTTTGCAGTTGCCTCAAATGCGCAGCGCTCTCTCTTCACCTGAGCGGGGTGTGCATTTGAGGTAACAGGTTAGGGATGGCCACACACATCACATTCCCAGAATGAGGATTCAGAGCATAGGGTTTGGGGTGGGCATAATTTTTACTTTCGGCTATACTCTGGGTCATCATTCTGAGAATTAGCATATCAGTATTAAAATTGCAATTTCCCCCCCCCCCCCCCCCCATAGTACACTTCATCCATTCCTGGAAAATAGATTTAGGGAACACCCGTCTGTTACAAATGTTCACTTCACTCCTGTACACCTTCCCTAGGGGGTGTCCTGTTTGTAATATTCTCACATGTGGGTGTTCCTTTCTTGTATTTTCCTCTGAATGTATGTAACTGTTAGGTCCGTAACAAACATCGGCCTCAAATGCGAAGAGTTCTCGCTCATGAGCTCTGTCGTATTTCCAGGCGACAATTCGGAGTCACATGTTAGTTCCCAGAAAGATGAAGCAGAGCATAGGTTGAAAAAAGCTACCCTTCATCCATTCCTTGAAAATAAATTTAGGAAACACCCGTGCATTTAAAATGTTCTCTTTAGCCGTATACCCATTCCTTAGTGTGGGTACTTTCTGTAATGGTGTCACATGAGGGTGTTTCATTTTTGTATTTTCCTCTGAATGTATGTAACAGTCAGCTACTGATATGCCATAGGCCTCAAATGCAAACAGACCTCTATGACTTCTGAGCCTTGTTGTGTGCCCGCCCAACACGTTACCCCATATGTGGATGTGTTTCCCTCAACCATTGCAGTGCAAAGCACCACTTTAGTCCTCAAATCTCATCAGTGCTGTCTCACTCCTAAGCCCTGTTTTGCACCCGCATAGTGCTTTACCGCCATATATGGGGTATATTCTTATTCTGCAGAAATTGGGCTGCAAGTGGAGCTTTTTTTCTCTTACTACTTGTGAAACTAAAAAAATTTTGGTTAATACCAGCAATTTAGTATTAAAAATCAAATTTTTCACTTTTATGGCCCACTTTTCAAATAACCTGTGAGGTATAAGTACTCACTGTACCCCTTGTTACGTTCCTGGAGGGGTCTAGTTTCCAAAATGGTGTCACATGTGGGGGGTTTCTGCTGTTCTGGCTCCATGGGAGGTTTGATAATGTACATGACCCCGACTTCAATTTCAGCAAAAATCTCTCTTCAAAAAACCAATGGCGCTCCTTCTCTTCTGAGACCTGTAGTGCGCCAGCAGAACACTTAACGTCCACATATGGGGCATTTTCATAATCGGGAGAAATTGGGCTTAAAATTTTGGGGTCCATTTTCTCCTATTACACCATGTGAAAATGAAAAATTTGGAGTAACACCATCATTTAAGTGTTAAAAATAAAATTTTTCACTTTCACAGCCCACTGTTCAAAAAACCTGTGGGGTGTAAGTACTCACTGTAACCTTGTTACATTCCTGGAGGGGTCTACTTTCCAAAATCGTGTCACATGTGGGGGTGTCTGCTGTTCTGGTATCATGGGAGGTTTGAAAATGTACATGACCCCGACTTCAATTTCAGCAAAATTCTCTCTTCAAAAGTCCAATGGCGCTCCTTCTGTTCTCAGACCTGTAGTACGCCAGCAGAGCACTTAACATCCACATATGGGGCATTTTCTTAACCCCTTAAGGACTCAAGCCCATTTGGACCTTAAGGACTAAGACAATTACATTTTTACGTTTTCGTTTTTTCCTCCTCCCCTTCAAAAAATCATAACTCTTTTATATTTTCATCCACAGACTAGTATGAGGGCTTGTTTTTTGCGCGACCAGTTTTACATTGTAATGCCATCACTCACTTTACCATAAAATGTATGGCGCAACCAAAAAAATACTATTTGTGTGGGGAAATTAAAATGAAAACAGCAATTTTGTTAATTTTGGAAGGTTTTGTTTTCACGCCGTACAATTTATGGTAAAAATGACATGTGTTTTTTATTCTCTGGGTCAATACGACTAAAATGATACCCATTATAACATACTTTTCTATTACTGTTGCGCTTAAAAAAAATCATAAACTTTTTCACCAAATTAGTACATTTAAACTCCCCCTATTTTGAAGACCTATAACTTTTTAATTTTTCCGTATAAGAGGTGGTATGAGGGCTCATTTTTTATTAATTTTTTTGGAATAAAATGTTATAAAAACAGCTATTTTGGACTTTTTTTTTTTTACGTTCACGCCATTGACCATACGGGATCATTTACATTTTATTTTACTAGTTCGGATATTTACGCACGCGGCGATACCAAATATGTATATAAAATGATTGTTTTACACTTTTTGGGGGGTAAAATAGGGAAAATGGGACAATTTACGTTTTTATTGGGGGAGGGGGCTTTTTCTAATTTTTTTTTTACTTAATTTTTTAACTTTTTTAACTTTTATTTTTACACTCTTATAGTCCCCATAGGGGACTATTTATAGCAAACATTTGATTGCTAATGCTGTTCATTGCTATGTATAGGACTCAGCACTGATCAGCATTATCGGTCATCTGCTCTGGTCTGTGGGAAGGCAGATCAGAGCAGAAGACTCCCGGAAGGCAGCGGAGCCAGGTGAGGGGACCTCCGTCTGCCGTGCAGGATGATCGGATCGCCGCGGCAGTGCTGCGGGCGATCCAATCATCCTGTTAAGTGACCGCGATGCTGCAGATGCCGTGATCTGTATTGATCTCAGCATCTGAGGGGTTAATGGCGGACAAATGGGAGAAATTCGGCTTCAAATTTTGGGGTCCATTTTCTCCTATTACCTTTTGTGAAAATGAAAAATTTGGGGTAACACCATCAATTTAGAGTAAAAAATAAAATTTTCCATTTTCACGTCCAACTTCAACGCAAAGTCGTCAAACACCTGTGAGGTGTTAAGGCTCACTATACCCCTTGTTACGCTCCTTGAGGGGTTTAGTTTCCAAAATAGTATGCCATGTGGTTATTTTTTTGCTGTTCTGGCACCCTGGGGGCTTCCTAAATGCAACATGGCCCCCAAAAACCATGGCAGCAAAATTTGTTTTAAAAAATCTCACAGTTGCTCTTTCCCTCTTGAGTCATGTTGTGAGCCCACAGAGCGCTTTTTGCCAAAACATGAGGCATTTCCGTACTCGAGAGAAATTGGGTTACCATTTTTTTTTCACCTAATACCACTTTTAAAAATGAACAAAATGGGGCTACAAGAACATGTTAATGTAAAAAATGCAGATTTAGATTTTTCTCCTCTACTTTGCTGCTATTCTTGTGAAACTCCTAAAGGGTTTACAAACTTTCTGAATGTCATTTTGAATATTTTGAGTGGTGTAGTTTCTATAATGGGGTCATTTAGGGGTATTTTTCACAGAAAGGCACCACAAATCCACTTCAAACTTAACTGGTCCCTGAAAAATTCTGATTTTGAAATTTTCATGAAAATTTTGAAAATCTCTGCCATACTTTGAAGCCCTCTGATTGTTTCCAAAAGTAAAAACATGTCAACTTTATGATGTCAACATAAAGTAGACATATTGTATTTGTGAATCAATATAAAAAAAATTTTGAATATCAATTTTCCTCACAAGCAAAGAGTTTCAAAGTTAGAAAAATGCTGAATTTTCAAAATGTTCATGAAATTTTGGGATTTTTCACCAAGAAAGGATGCAAGTAACGACGAAAATTCACCACTAACATAAAGTAGAATATGTCACGAAAAAACAATCTCAGAATCAGAATAATCGGTAAAAGCATCTTAGAGTTATTAATGCTTAAAGTGACAGTGGTCAGAATTGCAAAAAATGGCTCCGTCCTTAAGGTGAAAATGAGCTGCGTCCTTAAGGGGTTAAAGGGGTTATCCACCATAAGGTGATTTTAGTACATACCTGCCAGACAGTAATGGACATGCTTAGGAAGGATGTGTGCTCATGCCCTCTCCCATAGACTTGCATTGAGGGGGCGGGGCATGATGTCATGAGGGGGCAGGGCTATGCTGACATGAGCTCCTGGCGCCGGCTGCAGAGTTTGGAACAGTTTTTTCCAAACGCTGAGAAGCAGAGTACCACTTTAAGTTCTCCCGCATGCTCCCAAATCTGGCACAGGTGCACTGATATATTTACACAAAGCTAGTTTTAAAGTTTTTGCACATGCGCGTGATTCTCTGCCATTGCGGTATTTTGTTCCGGCGCACCGGGATTACGGAGTTAGGTGACGTGGATTCCACAGGTATTATAAACTCTGTATGTTGCGTTGTCATAGGTGAGCTCACCTGTGACGTGCAGAATACGTCTACAGAATTGGTAGCTTGTTACCTGGCTGTCAATTGGATGCACAATTAGGCGCTTAGGTGTGACATCATTATTCTGTATATACAGGGTGGGCCATTTATATGGATACACCTTAATAAAATGGGAATGGTTGGTGATATTAACTTCCTGTTTGTGGCACATTAGTATATGTGAGGGGGGAAACTTTTCAAGATGGGTGGTGACCATGGCGGCCATTTTGAATCCAACTTTTGTTTTTTAAATGGGAAGAGGGTCATGTGACACATCAAACTCATTGGGAATTTCACAAGAAAAAAAATGATGTGCTTGGTTTTAACGTAACTTTATTCTTTCATGAGTTATTTACAAGTTTCTGACCACTTGACAAATGTGTTCAATGTGCTGCCCATTGTGTTGGATTGTCAATGCAACCCTCTTCTCCCACTCTTCACACACTGATAGCAACACCGCAGGAGAAATGCTACCACAGGCTTCCAGTATCCTTAGTTTCAGGTGCTGCACATCTCGTATCTTCACAGCATAGACAATTGGCTTCAGATGACCCCAAAGATAAAAGTCTAAGTAGGTCAGATCAGGAGACCTTGGGGGCCATTCAACTGGCCCACGACGACCAATCCACTTTCCAGGAAACTGTTCATCTAGGAATGCTCGGAATGCTCTGATCCAGTAAGATGGTGCACCACCACATTATGGGTGTCAGGTCTGAGCATTCCTAGATGAACAGTTTCCTGGAAAGTGGATTGGTCGTCATGGGCCAGTTGAATGGCCCCCAAGCAAGGTCTCCCGATCTGACCCCCTTAGACTTTTATCTTTGGGGTCATCTGAAGGCAATTGTCTATGCTGTGAAGATACGAGATGTGCAGCACCTGAAACTAGGGATACTGGAAGCCTGTGCTAGCATTTCTCCTGCGGTGCTGCTATCAGTGTGTGAAGAGTGGGAGAAGAGGGTTGCATTGACAATCCAACACAATGGGCAGCACATTGAACACATTTTGTAAGTGGTCAGAAACTTGTAAATAACTCATGAAAGAATAAAGTTAGGTTAAAACCAAGCACATCATTGTTTTTCTGGTGTTTCCCAATACATTTGATGTGTCACATGACCATCACATGACTGTGCATGCGCGCTGCGACTCTCACATTGCACTGTGTCTGCTCGTAGCGTATTGCCGCTCCGAGCAGGCACGTGTAAAGCCACCATGCAGGGGTCCTTCAGCGGCGGATCTGCAGCGTAAAATATGCTATGGGTCCGCTCGTGTGAACATACCCTTATAGGGATAACGGTACCCCAGGCATTGCCCTTTCCAGTAACCAGCACTTACTGTACCCTTCTACAACAAAATTTGTCGCATTTAAAGATAACCTCATAAACAACCACACATATTTGGAAGTTCCTACCATACTCACTTTTGGAAACAACATGATAATATGTAATATATATATATATATATATATATATATATATATATATATATATATACTGTATGTGTGATGTTTAAGATGTATACCTAAGACCTACAATTGTAATTAATACAACTAGCGACAAGTTGAGCAAACAAGTGTGTGTGCGAAGCCCTAGCCTAGTAGAATACATGCACAAATACAGTAAAAAAAAGTAACCAAACCTGAAAATCTACCAACCATACTCATAAATGATATACAGCATATTGCCAAAGCGATTAAGAGTGGTTTTTTTTTTGTGACAATATTTTCTATTAAAAAAATCTTAACCCTTCCAGTACTAATCAGCAGCTATATACTACAGAGGAAGTTCTTTTCTTTTTGAACTGCTCTCTGCCGACACTTCTGTCCATGTCAAGAACTGTCAAGAGCAGGATAGGTTTGTTATGGGGATTTACTCCTTCTCTGGACAGTTCCTAAAATGGACAGAGGTGTCAGCAGAGAGCACTTGTGGTCAGACAGAAAGGAAGTTCAAAAAGAAAAGAACTTCCTCTGTAGTAAACAGCAACTCATAAGTACTGGAAGGGTTAAGATTTTTAAATAGAAGTAATTTACAAATTTGTTTAACTTTCTGGCACCAGTTGTTTAAAAAACATTTTTTTTCCCCAGTGGAGTACTCCTTTAAGGCAAAAGTCAAAACAAAATAATAATAATAATAATAATTAAATAAAAAAAATGTAATAAAAAAACCCCATTGCAAGTGGCCCATTTACTGTAGTGTTATGTTTTTGTGCTATTTTCCCATAATTCTAATTCTGTTCTTTAGTCATAAATTCTCAAATATTATTTTGAAATCGTCAGCTAAAGGATGACATTTTATTATACAGGATAGCTTAACATTTACCATGTTCTTATTTCCAGGTTGCTGACGTATATAATTTCTGATATAACAATATAGAAAATACTATATTCTGTTATTCTGTAACAATATACTTGGAGGATGCTAATGAACATTCTCCCACCTCATACTGTCTACTGTAATGTCCCAAATTCTTTCAGAGAAACTGATATCCTTTGATTAAGTATTGGCCATTGTATCCAAAATGGGATTCAGTGACAATGAAATATATACCACTCTCAGCCCTGTAGTCAGAAATGTATTCCTTTCCCAAAAATATCAGTTTCCCAGCATTTTAGTATAAATGCTTCCGACATGGTTGTCTACCATATATCCTTCAAGGATTCTCTGCAGGTAAGACTGCTCACTTGCTTTTACATTTTAAGAGATAATTTCTACAGGCGTTACACAGGACATTTTTTTAATTTCTTGACAGCAGTGTACATTTAGTTTGCATCCTTTTATTGGAATATTCACATTGCAGTGCTTTCTAGCTGTGGCTTTACAAAGATGCCTAAACAATTAGAGCAAAAAACATCAAATTATTTCTGTAGCGTCTTTTCACAAGAATTGAAAAAATTATGACAAGTTTGATGAGTTTTGGTTAGGACATATTGTTATTCTTAACCCCTTAAGGACTGAGCCCTTTTTCGCAATTCTGACCACCGTCACTTTACGCATTAATAACTCTAAAACGCTTTTACCGAATATTCTGATTCTGAGAATGTTTTTTCGTGACATATTCTACTTTATTTTGGTGGTAATTTTTCGTTGTTACTTTTTTTGTCCTTTTTTGGTGAAAAGTCCAAAAATGTCATTAAAATTTTGAAAATTTAGCATTTTTCTAACTTTGAAGCTCTCTACATGTAAGGAAAATGGATATTCCAAAAACATTTTATTTGTATTCACAAATACAATATGTCCACTTTATGTTGGCATCATAAAATGGACATATTTTTGCTTTTTGAAAAAATTAGAGGGCTTCAAAGTAGAGCAGCAATTTTCAAAAATTTCATGAAAATTGCAAAATCTGAAGGGACAGATGTTACAGAACTACAACTCCCAGCATTCCTGGGCAGTCTAGGCATGCTGAGAGTTGTAGTTTGGCAACACCTGGAGGGCTAATGTTTGGGCACCACTGTAACAGTGGTCTCCAAACTGTGACCCTCCAGATGTTGCAAAACTACAACTCCCAGCATGCCCAGACAGCCTTTGGCTGTCTGGGCATGCTGGGAGTTGCAGTTCGACCTTCCTAGTGGTTGCCACAGTAAAGATCGCTTTACTGCAACTTTACTTTCCTCTTCCCTACCTGCGCCGTGATCTCCGCTAATGTCTCCGACGATTGCCGGTCCCCACGCCATCTTCTTTGCAGGTACCCTGCCTCCATCTTCTCCCCTCATTCTGCCCGACATCCAGGGGTGGGCAGAACGGGGGGTTTCCATGGCAACCCACTGTCCTGCGCTGCCATTGGCCAGAATTCATTTCTGACTAATGGTTGGGGATAGGAGGAGATCGCACCACTGCGACCTCGCTCCTATCCCTCAGGATGATGGGGACTGTCACTGACAGCTCCGATCATCCCTATTTTCCAGGTGATCGGGTCACCAGAGACCCGATCAGCCCGGAATAGCAGAAAATCGCATGTCTGAATTGACATGCGATTTTCTGCGATCGCCGACATGGGGGGGGGGTCTCAGGACCCCCCTCGGCGATGTGCCGGGATGACTGCTGAATGATTCCAGCAGGAATCCCGGTCCGCAACCGGATAGTGGCGGGGACCAGAATTCCCACGGGCGTATGCATACGCCTACATCCTTAAAGACTCGGGATGCAGGGCCTATGCATACGCCCCAAGTCCTGAAGAGGTTAAAGGGGTACTCCAGTGGAAACTTTTTTTTTTTATCAACTGGTGCCAGAAAGTTAAACAGATTTGAAAATTACTTCTGTATAAAATCTTAATCCTTCCAGTACTTATCAGCTGCTGTATGCTCCACAGGAAGTTGTTTTTCTTTCTGGAATTATTTTCTGTCTGACCACAGTGCTCTCTGCTGACACCTCTATCCATGGCAGGAACTGTCCAGAGTATAAGCAAATCCCCATAGCAAACCTCACCTGCTCTGGACAGTTGCTGATACGGACAGAAGTGTCAGCAGAGAGCACTGTGGTCAGACTGAAATTTACTCAAAAAAGAAATACAACTTCCTGTGGAGCATACAGCAGCTGATAAGTAATAGAAGGATTAAGATTTTTAAATAGAAGTAATTTACAAATCTGTTTAACTTTCTGGCATCAGTTGATTTTCCTTTAATGAACTTTACCAATACAAAATGCATTATCTATTGCTAGAGTTCCCAGCAATGAGAATTATTTGTATGGGTACCTAAACCCCCAATTCTTCCTTACTATCATATGCATAGTGAAAAGGGGTTCTATGGAATAGGTGTTAAAAATGCATGCAACTGTTTGGAAGAAATAAGGCACTTAAATCTTCCTAGTGTTTGATAGCCCACTATAATTTGAGGTAGGTGATAAATATTGTCAGTGCACATACCCTTTTAAATGGGCACTGTCAGATACAAAAACTTTTGATATGTTGTAAAGTATGCAAAACCAATAGGTTTGTTTTACAATTGCTTTCATTAGAAAATCTTCAGTATTTCATACTGAAAAAGCTAGTCAAACAACTGCCCCCCCTGCCTGCTTGGACACATACTAGTCCTGCTGTGTCCATGCATCATCACCTATGTCATGGACACACTTTCCTGATTGACAGCTGTGAGCGCAGGGCTCACTGCTGGAGGAAAAATCCTCCCACTGTCAGCTTGTGTCCCACTACTGTCAGCGAGGACAAGCTGGGAGTTGTAGTTTTGCTAATGCTAGGGGAGATGTGAGCAGACAGCATACTGAGGGAGGGGGCGGAGACCTGCACAGTAAGGCCACACCCCCTCCCTTTGAGAGGAATTCAGACTAGTGAGCTATATTATAAGTGTAATAAAAAAATAAATAAAGGTGCTAGACACATAAAAATCACATGTACATGGTCAGGATTAGGTACTTAGTGATATATTAAAAAAGATGTTTTTTTGTTGGATCTGACAGGTACGCTTTAAGTCAGCTGGTGTTTTACCTTTCCCATTTTTTCTTTCCCTTTTCATTCCAGAATAAATGTACAGATCTATTTAATTCTAGAATGAATGTACAGAACTGATGTATTTCTGCTGTATGTTCTTTGATATCTGAGCCCTTCAGAAGGTTCTATAGTGAATTTAATCTTGGTATGACTACTCTAATAATCAGTTATTTTTCTTTTCTTGTAGTTATAATGGGTGCACTTGTTCTTCTTCTGCTTGGTTTAGCCAGTCAGCAATGTCTTGGAATAACCTTAAACTGCTCAACCCTTTATAACCGATATCCAGGTTTGTTTCGCTTCCTCCTACAATACACTGAATATTTTATGGAAATCATTGTTTTCCTTTCAAATGTTACTATTGAATTGTAACTGTAATATTTTCTCTCCATAAGTGGACAGTGATATTATGGTAAATTGTGGTCCATCAACAATTGTCTTGACCATCAATGCATGTCCAGTTCAATTTGCTGAGTTTGACCCTACTACCTTGGCTCTCAATGGAAAGCAAGGCACAAATGATTGCATTGGAGCCCTGGATACTACAGTTGATCCCCCAGTCGTAACATTTGTCTTCCCAATAAATGACACAACAGGAAATCCATGTGGGAACAGCATTATGGCAAGTATTAAAAAGCATGACATCTGTACAGTACTTTCTTTTACTTTACCTACCAGTTTATCATGTATGTATAATCACGTGTGTTATAATAAAAATTACCAGTTACCAATTACACATTACTGAAAATTATTCTCTTTTGTTTTTAGCATATTCCAGGCACCTTCTCACTGAGCTACAGCTGCAATCCAGCCATGGACTACAGCTGTCACTCTTGTTAAAACAGTTTTTTCTGGTCAATAGAAGCAAGGGGTTAAAAGTGGTACTCTGGTGGAAAACAAAAATTTTTTAATCAACTGGTGCCAGAAAGTTAAACAGATTTGTAAATTACTTCTATTTAGAAACCTTAATCTTTCCAGTACTTATTAGCTGCTGTATGCGCCACAGGGAGTTCTCTCTGCTGACACCTTTGTCCATGCCAGGAACTGTCCAGAGGACAAGCAAATCTCCATAACAAACCTCTCCTGCTCTGGACAGTTCCTGATACGGACAAAGGTGTCAGCAGAGAGCACAAAAGTACTTTGCGGCCCGCACCAGAGATCTGGAATTTGTGTTGCCCGATGCCCGGGACATGCAGTTCGGCAAACACTGCTACATGGGACTTGGTGCACATATGACGTGGGCAACCAGTCTTTCCCCGTCACTAAACTGCTACTTACACCTGCCTGCGGGGACTTCCTGATGTCATCGCAAGTGCCGCGCATGGACGCCGACATCCTGCGCAGTGCATGCGATGACATCACTTATAGTGCACACCTCCACCAGGAAGTCCCTGCAGGCTAAGGCTACCTAATGTAGGGAAACTGTGCTACGGCTACCTAATGTGGGGAATCTGTTCTAAGGCTACCTAATGTGGGGAATCTGTGATAAGGCTATCTAATTTGGGGAAACTGTGCTACGGCTACCTAATGTGGAGAATCTGTGCTACGACTACCTAATGTGGGGAATCTGTGCTACGGCTACCGAATGTGGGGAAACTGTGCTAAGGCTACCTAATGTGGGGAAACTGTGCTACGGTTACCTAATGTGGGGAAACTGTACTAAGGCTATCTAATGTGGGGAAACTATGCTACCTAATGTGGGGAAACTGATACCTTCCTAATGTGGGGAAACTGCTGCCTACCTAATGCTCCCCCCCCCCAACAGTAGCACCCCACCATCATCCATCAGCTCATGCTATTACCACAGGGGTGTAGGGGGAATGGGGGGGTTGCTGGTGGATGATGAGGGTGCTACTGCTGGTGTTGCTGGTGGATTATGAGGGGCGCATAATGGGGGCATTATATGTGAGGGGCGCATGATGGGGGCATTATATGTGAGGGGAACATGCGGCCCAGCCTCATCCAGCCGCTACTTCCAGTGACCCCAAGATAATTTGAGTTTGAGACCCCTATAACACAACTTCCTGTGGAGCATACAGTAGTTGATAAGTTCTGGAAGTGTAAAGATTGTTAAATAGAAGTAATTTACAATTCTGTTTAACTTTCTGGCACCAGTTGATTTTAAATAACTTTTTTTCCAGCTTTAAAGGGAACAACCACATTGTTTAAGTATTTCCCTTCTTTACTCCTTTTAGTAGTTTGAACCAGTGTTAAACTATTTATGTAATGTTTATTGTGACTAGGAGCTATCTTTAATTGCTGTTTACTAATAACTTTAAGTCATTGTACTAAATGTATGACTTAAATATCTTGATTCTTTTTAGATTGAGGATAGTGCAGGATCTGGAATATTCCAATCCTTCTCGCAAGTCCAAACAGTAGTCATCTCGGGTTATGTGAACTCCCCGAATATAACCGAATCTTCATTAATTTCCTATACTACAAACTTAAATTACAATTTCTCCTGCCATTACCCACTACAGTACATGCTCAACAACACTCAAATTTTGACGTGAGTATATTAATTTTTTTCAGCACAGATGAGCTGGGATGTCCTAATGAAGGAAAGTTGAGGGGTGCAAGTAAACCCCATATTCCCCACCCTAATCCTCCAATTAGGGGGATTGGAAGGAAATTAGAGAGTCAGATTTTCCTCCAGCAGAGCTTAGAAACCCTACTTTTCATATCTTCTTAAAATCTACTGAACGAAAAATCATGGGCAACTAAATTAGTACCAGATCTTCCAGCTAACTTTTCTTCATTAGTACAGTACATCTTGTAAATATCTTGTGAGAGATTCTGGTGACAGATTTAAAAACGAATCTCTAATTTAGAATTGCTGAATTGTAAGTAAGCATTCAAAACATTATGTATGTATGTATGTATATTATTTGTTGAAATCACTTTAAAAATAACCTGTATTATTTTAAGAACTAGCAAAGTAGTATTAGGGTGCAGTCACACCATGATTTGGCAAACGGTCATTGGATCCGAAGGGTAAATGTAAAAAACGACCACTGCCATATCCCTGCCTGACCTGCGCTGCATCCTATAATGAGCCGAACGGATTCAGATAGTGACACCGGTTGGCTCATTTTTTAACCGTATCAGTTTTATTGCCAGACTAAAAACCGTGGAATATCGCGGTTTTCAGTCTGGCAATTTAAACTGATTTGGTTCGGCTCATATAAATGAATGACTCTGTTCGGCTCATATAAATGAATGGGATGTGGCATGGGCCTGTATTGCTAAATCATATTGTGAATGTAGCCTTGCTAGCATTACATTTATATGTAGGGTATCATTATATTATTTTTTTATTTGTAAGCAAAATATGACTTTTTTACTTAATTTAGGCATGTTACCAGATTTTTACCTTTTCATTTTATCAACAAAGTAATTTAAGAAAATATGTAAATTCAAGTTAAGTGTAAGTGATAATAACAATATTGTTTTTATTGTCAGGTCATCAGCAACTGTTGCTATCAACACAAATAATGGAAGCTTCATCAGCACCTTGAGTATGCAGTTATTCACTGTGAGTGGCCAAACACATTTTAGTCCATTTTGGTCCCTATGGTTGTTCAAACTGGCAATACATGATCAATGGGAAGGTCCCTATACACTTTACATTACAGTCAGCTGAGATCACTGCTGCCTCCAGGTCTGGTTGACTCTTTACATTACAGTCGACTGAGATTCCTGCTGCCCCCAAGTCTGGTCGACTGCATTGTGGCCTCCTAACTCTCCACCGACAGATAATGTTGGTAAAGAGCAAGCTCTGAATGTTGGATTTTCACCACCTGACCCTTTTGCTCTTGGAGAAATAAGCCAGCGTCAGAGCGGTCTGGTTGCAACCTACCCCTCACCTTAGGCAACACATGAACATTTGGCCGGGCAGAATGTTCATGTGTATGGGGACGGCAGGAGAGATTACTTTTGTTCAGCAACTCTTGAAAATGTATGGGCACCTTTTATGGGCGACGAGTAAACAATCTTTCTGGGGACATTCTTTCCTGAAAGATCTGTTGTTTGACAATCATCCAAAAATATCAAACATGGCCGACTTCTTTCCAGGCAAGGATTGTCTGTCACCAGTTTGCTAAAATGCTTGTTCATTGTTAAAGTCCAACCAACTTACATTCATTTTGTTTGAAATTGTTATCAACTTTAATTTAACTTATATACAGTAGGTAACTTAAAGGACTTTTCTGACTTCATACTCCATACTCACCTTTCCCAGTGCAGCACTGACGCTCCACCCCATGTTTACTCCACCCCCAACCCTGAGAATGCTCTCCCCTTGCTTTGCTGATGATGTGCTGTTTGGGCAATATGGGAACAGGCACATAGCTCGTATCTGCATCATCCAATGACATGAATTATAAGTTATATTCCAGTATATGCATGCCATCATGATAAATATACAAGATGTACAGTAGTACTTGAATTAAATAAGTCAATAAGTATTCTCTTACAGGATGCCAATTTGTCCATTCCCCTGCAATCGAATGGTACCGCTCTTCCACTGAAAAAGAATGTTTATGTTCAAGTGACAGCTACTAACCTCACTGCCAAGTAAGCAGCCCTTATGGTTTGTACTTCATCAAAATTGTAATGGACCATATTAATAAGATGTTGTTCATTGTCTTAAAGGGTTACTCTGCCCCTAGACATCTTATTCCCTATCCAAAGGATAGGGGATAAGATGTCTGATCGCAGGGGTCCCTCAGCTGTGCATTGAGGGGGTGTGGTGTGACATCATGAGGGGCGTGGTCATGATGTCACGACCCCTGCAGCCTGCTCCAAGTGTTCGGAATTAAATGTTCCGAACACTGGGGCAGCAGAGTACCCATTTAACTTAGCTGGTACATTTTTTTTTACCTTTATGCATGACCAGAAAGTTTTGTGCATCCAGTTCTACTATTCCAGTTCTACTCTTCCCTCCTGGAACATACTTTTGTGCTTCTTTTTCAATTTTTAACAAGTTGGAGTTGTTTGGGCCTTTGGGGGGGATCCCTTTGCTGATTGTCAACCCTCCAATTAAATAAGTGCTACAGTCAATAAAGTATGGCCCTTTTATCAGAAGGTGCCCCATAGCAGCCAAATAAATTGTCACCATGCATACACTCTTGATTTGAAGTATATAATACAGTATAACTGATTTTATTTTGTAAACACTCAGTATTTAAGTCATGTAATAGAACAGTTTCCATTTCTTCTTCTTAGCTTTAATGTTCATCTGGATGAATGCTTTGCTACCCCATCACCCCTGGTGACAACTGAATCTGGAAGCAAGTTCTCTCTGTTATCAGGGTATGCATTTAAAAATGAATACATTAAAACCAGCCAATAATAGTGTGATAATAATGCATGTAATAATTATGATCTTTAAATGTCCTGTCTCTGCTCAGGTGTGATGTTACGAATAAGACTACACTACTGTCCAATGGTCTTGGAAAATCAGCTCAGTTTGCATTTGAGACCTTCCGTTTCTTGCAACACAGTAGTCAAACAACTTCTACCATCTTCCTCCACTGTGCCGTAAGACTTTGTCAGCCCCAAACTTGTATACTGCTGCAACAGGTAGGTTCAATGCTATATATATATATATATATATATATATATATATATACAAATGTGTGGAGGTTTAGTGCTCTAGTTTTGAATACTCTGCTTTACACAACAACTTTGTGTTCTGCTGCATAAGTCGTGACTAGTGAGTACTATTGGTGGTGTAATATTACCATTACTATGAAATCTGTATTTTAATAATTTAATAACATAGAAAAAGTTTTCAATGAAGGTCATTGATTAAATATATGCTACAGGTTTTGATCCTGTATATCTAAAAGTACTTTTATACCCGGTAATAGTAAGATCGGTTGCCTCATTATTGTTTTTTTTTTTTTGCTTTAGTTCTCAGTTTCCTGATGTTCTTAGTTTTCATAACCACTAGTTCAAAAACGACTTGTGAAAAACACATCTTTGCCATTACCACTATGGGAAATTGTAAATGGATAGACTTCACATTTATTTTCTTAAGTTCTTCATATTTGTATCACTTTACTCTGCTATGTACATTTTCAACATTATAGATTATTATACAGTATTAAGCTTTATAAACTGGAAATCAGTCTGCAGCCTTGTATATATGCTCATTGGAATTTCTGAGATATATATATATATATTAGTAGTTTTTTACAGTGAGTTAGGTAAATATACAGTCTAAGTGTATAGTCATTTTGGCATGTACAGTACAGTTTAGTATACACAACAAACTGAGCTCTAAATTGTGTTCTTTATGCACAAACAGGCATGTAACAGTGGGCTTACTACACCCGCAATAGCAAGGAGGAGGAGAGCAGTGGATGCAGGAGCTACTGAAGGAACTACAGAAAGTGTTACAGTGTCTTCTGGACCTATATATACCAGAGAAGGAGGTAGGATATGTGTAGATGCATCTGTCTATGTCTCTCTCTTTCATTCTTCACACACACAAAAGAAAACCATGCAGCACACAATCAAAATACACAATCTCAGCCAACATGAACTTGATCAAATTCCTTTTAAATATAGTAGAAGATAGATAGGTATGAGATAGATAGATAGATAGATACTGCAGAATATCTATCTATCTACAAGAGCTTTTAGGACACCCCACCAGTGGAACTTACCCAAACTGTTCCCACAAATCTGAAAATAAACAATTGTTGAAATGTTGTGGTACGCTGAAGCATTAAAGGGGTACTCCACTGTTAGATATCTTATCTTCTATCCAAAGGATAGGGGATAAGATGTCTGATCACGGAGAGCCCACTGCTGGGGACCCCCGCCATCCCCCCTGCAGCAGCCTGGTACCTCAGCAGCCCGGAGCTAAGTTTTCTCTGAGGCTGATGACGGACGGTGCAGGGGATGGGGCATCGTGATGTCATGGCCTGCCCCTCTTGATGTCATGCCCTTCCCCTCGTGATGTCATGCCCCACCCCCTCAATACAAGTCTATGGGAGGGGGCGGGCGTGATGCCCCTTCCATAGACTTGCATTGAGGAGGCGGACGTGACGTCAAAAGGGGGCGGGGCCACGACATCACCCCGTCCCCTGCACCGTCCGTCATCAGCCTCGGAGAAAACTTAGCTCCGGGCTGCTGAGGTACCAGGCTGCTGTAGGGGGGGATCGTGGGGGTCCCCAGCGGTGGGATCTCCATGATCAGACATCTTAAAAGGGTTGTGCGCTGCCTTGCAGTTCGGAGCTCTGCTCACAGCGTCCGGAAGTTCATTACTACGAACGCTGTGTGCGGGCTTCCGTGTTCGCAGCCGTTGAGGGAGCGGGCGAGACGTCACGCCCTCCCCCCCTCGTGACGTCTCGCCCGCTCCCTCAATGAAAGTCTATGGGAAGGGGGCGCGACCACTGTCACGAGGGGGCGGGTGAGACGTCACGAAGGGGCCAGGCGTGACGTCACGCCCGGCGGCTGCGAACACGGAAGCCCGCACACAGCGTTCGGAGTAATGAACTTCTGGACGCTGTGAGCGGAGCTCCGAACTGCAGGGCAGCCCACAACCCCTTTAACCCCTATCCTTTGGGGATAAGATGCCTAACAGCGGAGTACCCCTTTAAAGGGTTATTGCCATTAAAAACAAATTTTGACATAAGCAAACTCTAAAAAAATATATATAAAATGCTATACTTTTCATTCATGTAGAAAATTCATGTATAAAATAGAACACCCAGGTGCATTGAGTTCTAGTATTGTTTCTCCTCCCAGTGCACAAAACAGTATTGTGTACTGGGAGGAGAAACGAGACTAGAAGTCAGTGCACATTTGGGACTATGCACCTTAGAAGATATGCAATAATATTGAAGTGTTAAGAAAACACATAATCATGAATGGGAGTAGTGCCAATATGCTTGCTTATGGACTAGTGCTATACTGGGGATTGTGTGCAATTATGTCTGTAGACCAATTGGTGCAATAAATGGGATATGTGCAATTTATGACAATATTTGCACCTCAGATAAAGCAATACAGGAAGCTACCATATATATATATATATATATATATATATATATATATATATATATATATTGAACTGGTGCAATAATTGGGACATTGTGCAATTGTGACTATACAGGCATGTTGTACGCTGCTCAAAATAGCAGGCAAGGACACATGCAAGAAATTGTATTCCGTTCACTCACTGGCTTAATGAACTATAATTCTTCATCCTGAGCCTAAGTATGAAGCCTGACATCACAATACAGACTGTACATGGGGTACTGGTGGCAGCCGTTGTTATGTTTTAAGTGTGCAATATTTTAAGAGTAATAGAAGTGATGTTTTAAAGGTTCCCTTGAAATAAGCTCTATTATACTTTTTAAGAGACCTCACACAATTAAACAGGTGCGATAGCGCTCTGCAGAGGAATATATATATATATCTTTGTATATCTCCTAATATTTTCATATTTTGTAGAATCCACAGTCGTCAGCTCAAGTCAAACAAGTAGGTGTATTTATATATTATATGTTTCTATAATTTTGTTTTGTTTATTAGTCATAACTATAACTATAGACTCGTAGTTGTGAGCAACTGATAAATTTCTTTTTTGGCAGCATTTCATTTATCCTGAATTATTCATGTTTTCATGAATTACCATATTTTAAATAACCTATAGGTAGAGTAAATTTATAACACATTATTGTATTATATATAGATCCTATAGGGAGATTTATTAAACCTTGTGCAGAGGAACAGAGAGCTGTTGCCCATTGCAACCAATGAGAAAAATGCTATTTAAAAATGAAAGCCGGAGTCTGATTGGTTGCTATGGGCAACTGCTCCACTGTTCCTCTGCACAGGTTTTAATAAATCATTCTATGTGGCCTTTTTTCTGTGATTTATTTAATAAATCTTCCGCTATATTTGGGGAAGGGTCCAAAGCTTCATACAACACTTCTGAACATAGGCTATAACTAAACATGGATTGTAATTAAAGCAACAGGGTCAACTTCCCAGGGACTTTGTCATATGGAATTATTTTTTGGTTTCTTCAAGTTCCTTTTAGACAATCCCAGCACCATGACATATTGTTACATGACCTGCGACAATAAATATAATCTGATATATCAGAGCATTATTTTCCTGCTTGTGCTGCAAACAAAAAGTATGGTGGTGTAGAAAAAACTGTGCCCTTCCTGGCCATGACTTGTGCTGCATCTCAGCTCCATTGAAGTAAATGGGGCAGAGCTTCAATACCTCTACAACTTGTGGACAGAGGTGCTGCTGATGGTGGAAGATAGTAAGTAGCCTGCTTTCCAACTCGTTAAAAGGGGTACTCCAGTAAATTTAAAACATTTAACCCCTTACCAGTATGCCCTTGGTCTTTGGTGCTTAAAGGGGTTATCCAGGAATAGAAAAACAGAGCTACTTTCAAAAAATGCTCCCCGTCTGTCTCCAGGTTGGGTGTGGTTCTGCAGCTCAGTTCCATTGAAGTAAATGGAGCCAAGTGGTAAAACTACAAACCATTCTGGAGACAGACGTGGAGCTGTTTTTGAAAGAAATAAGCTGTGTTTTTCTATTCCTGGATAACCCCTTTGAGAACCGAGGGAATAGTTGTACGCCCTGGTCCCGTTACCAGTGTTTGAAGCGTGCTCACAAGCTGAGGATGCTTAAAACCCGGTGGGTCCCGACTGCTATCAGCAGCCAGGACCCACGGTTGGTTAATGCCAGGCATTAACGATCGGGCCGATGCCTGGCATTAACCTTTTAGATCCTCTGCTGCTCCAGGAAGCTTCAGGTGGCTGGAGCAGCAGAGCACCAATAACACTGAAAATTAGCTTTGTCCTTAAGGGGTATCTTACTTTTCCTGCTCAAGCGCTGATGCTGCAAACAGAGAACTCTATTCCTGGTGTCCAGTGCTTTCGGGTTTGGTGATGTCATCAGCAGCCACAGTGATATTCCGCCTCTAGTATACAGACAAAGAATAAGTCAGCCAGCACTTTAGTTGATACCAAACTATTATATGGACCTGGCCTACAGGTGTAAGCTACTAGGCTAGATATACAGCAACAGAAGAATGCAGCAGCACACTGCCAGCACAAAGATATAGATGAAACATGAATATGCAGTTAAAACATGGAGAGCTATACAGCTATGGTGTAATAGATGCAAATGTGAAACTATGAAATAGTGAGGCACTTAGCTCGCAAATTTGTCTCCGCCGGCGGTCAAATATTATCGCGGTGGGACGGTCCAAGCTATTCGACCGCCGGCGGAGACAAATTTGCGAGCTAAGTGCCTCACTATTTCATAGTTTCACATTTGCATCTATTACCCCATAGCTGTATAGCTCTCCATGTTTTAACTGCATATTCATGTTTCATCTATATCTTTGTGCTGGCAGTGTGCTGCTGCATTCTTCTGTTGCCGCCTCTAGTATAGATATTACCTCTAGTAGTGCTTATAGGCTATTGAAACCAATATTCGGCATGTTAAAGTCCAACATGTGTCCTCCAATAGTGAGAGAGTTCTCATGAACATTAGATTGTCATCAAATTCTGTTGTCATCGTTCACATTGGGTTCTGTTGACATTTGTCTAAATTTTATCTAAGGTATAAATCATATGATGGCTACTGGAAGAAGACCCCGATAAATATTTTTTCTAATGGTCTCCACCAACCTTGTTTTGGTCCTTGCTTTACTGTGCTACTGGCAAAATGTGGTCTGCACAGTGATCAGAAGCCATTAGGAACCACTTATCATTCTGGTAGCCAGTTGGCACAGCATTCCTTCATTCATAGCACCCCCACCCCCTTTATTCTGCCCATATTTATTAAACCATTCACAACAATAAGGAATAATCTTTGATTTATCTCTTCTAGGTGTATCTGAAGTAAATCAGCTTCAAGGGACATTAATAGGACTCATTGTTGGAATCATCATTGCCGCTCTGTTGGGGGTTGCCCTTGCTATTATCAGTGTGATTGTCTATAAAATGTACCGATTCCGGAACCATAATGAAAAGAATGGTGTGGACAACTTCACCTTCACTGGGAAATAAGCACTTTTTGTACTGACATGCTGCAGAGCTCTTTATTCACTTTAATTGATACAATGAATTTCTATAATATATAAATTTAGATGCACTACATCCACACTTTTCATCTGGTGTGGAACTTGTAGTCTTCTGCAGGCATCCCCCATTGTATGCATTTTATGCTGGGGATTGCCCTTAGCAACAGACCACAAGTGCAGGATCTGCTCCCCCGGCATAAATGCACAACTGCATTTGGGGTTGAGCATTTCCTGCCATTAGAAACCACATTTTTTTCTTGTTTTTCAATGAATTTCTATGTATTATAATCTATCATAATGTTGCAATTTATAAAGAGTAGTAGTGTTGATTTATTTGTGATATGTTAGAAATTACATATCAATCTAAATTTATTTTTGTGATTGCTTGTAAAATAAAAAAGTAATTTAAATTTCATGAAATAACCAAGTGTTGAATCATAATTACGGACAATATGGCCTGTGTTAAAGTAAACCTTCAGTTGCTCATACATTTAATGTGTAGGTACTAATACAAGGCTCTTGGGGCGTGGTGTGACATCACTAGGGGGCGTGTCACGATGGTACGTCCCTGTCTCGGAGGCAGCGCCCGGCACAGAATGCCCAGCGGCAGGACCCCTGCAATCATACATCTTATCCCCTATCCTTTGGAGAATATCCAGAATACCCCTGTAAGCATTATACTCTTTCCATTGGAAGAAGTGCTGAGCCCTCCGAAGCAGGATACAATCTTCTTAACCACTCTTCATTATTGCAAATAGATAATACAAGATAATGGATATAATCGATAAACCCCTTCATGGCTCTAGATACCATAGATTCTAAGTATTATCTGTCAAATCATGAGTTATGGAGTGCATGTAGAAAGTAGGTAAAATATGTATTATGATGGGGGGGCATGTTCCATTTCCAACTATAGGCAGCAACACACTTGGAAGTCAATGACAGGTTTTGATGCTTTGTAAACAAACAAAAAAGGTTAACTCATTGCAATCAGAGATCTTTAAAGCAGTTGGAGAAAAGCATCAGTATCAGTACAATATACTGTATTATTAATGCCACTTCTTAAATAGCACTTTCTTCAGAGGAACCAGGTGTTCCTCTGCCTTCATACCACCAAGTATGGATTTAGATCTCAATACGATATATCCTAATACTTTAATTGTACAATAATAAAAACAACAATGCTAGTGACTCCACACGTATCGAGGTTCACTCCTTTGTTAAGAATACATACAGTGGGGATCAAAAGTTTGGCCACACCAGGTAAAAATTTGCATTAATGGGCATAAAGAAGCCAAGGAAAGATGGAAAATCTCCAAAAGGCAGCAAATTACAGATTAGACATTCTTATAATATGTCAACAAAAGTTGATTTTATTTCCATCATTTACACTTTCAAAATAACAGAAAACAAAAAAATGGTGTCTGCAAAAGTTTGGGCACCCTGCAGAGTTAATATCTTGTACTGCCCCCTTTGGCAAGTATCACAGCTTGTAAACGCTTTTTGTAGCCAGCCAAGAGTCTTTCAATTCTTGTTTGAGGTATCTTTGCCCATTCTTCCTAACAAAAGTCCTCCAGTTCTTTGAGATTTCTGGGCTGTCTGTCATGCACTGCTCTTTTAAGGTCTATCCATAGATTTTCAATTATGTTGAGGTCAGGAGATTGTGAAGGCCATGGCAAAACCTTCAGTTTACGCCTCTTGATGTAATCCCCTGTGGATTTCAAGGTGCATTTAGGATGATTATACATTTGTAGAAGCCATCCTCTCTTTAACTTCAGCTTTTTCACAGATTGCATCAAGTTAGAATCCAAAATTTGCTGAAATATTATTGAATCCATTTTTCCTTCTACTCGTGAGATGTTCCCTGTACCACTGGCTGCAATACAACTCCAAAGCATGATTGATTCACCCCCATGCTTAACAGTTGGACAGAGGTTCTTTTCATTAAATTCTGTACCTTTGCTCATTCCGGCCAAAAAGTTCAATTTTAACCTCATCGGTCCACAGAACTTGTTTCCAAAATGCATCAGGCTTGTCTATATGTTCATTTGCAAATTTCAAACGCTGATTTTTGTGGTGAGGACGTAGAAGAGGTTTTCTTCTGATGACTCTTCCATGAAGACCATATTTGTACAAGTATCTCTTTATAGTGGAATAGTGTACCACAACTCCAAATTCTGCAGGGTGCCCAAACTTTTGCAGACGCCATTTTTTTTGTTTTCTGTTATTTTGAAAGTGTAAATGATGGAAATAAAATCTAACTTTTGTTGACATATTTTAAGAATGTCTAATCTGTAATTTAATGCCTTTTAGAGATTTTCCCATCTTTCCTTGGCTTCTTTATGCACATTAATACAAATTTTTACCTAGGGTGCCCAAACTTTTCATCCCCACTGTGTACACCTATAGATACAAGTTCAAATAACATACCAGAGCTGCATGTCCACCCGCCTCTTTTCCTCCACTGCTGACACAAGATATGGGGGAGATTTATCAGAACCTGTGCAGATGTGCAGTTGCCCA
Organism: Hyla sarda; assembly: GCF_029499605.1. NCBI lineage: Eukaryota > Metazoa > Chordata > Amphibia > Anura > Hylidae > Hyla > Hyla sarda. The sequence continues at coordinate 83,277,010 of NC_079198.1, forward strand.
TAGCAACCGATCAGATAGCATCTTTCATTTTTTAAAACCCTGAAAAATAATAGAAAAAAACTTGGGAGCGGCTACAGTTCACTTTCAAAATGTCAAAGACCTTCCAAAAAATGACTAAAATCCAGCACTTACACTTTGTGAGTGGCCCGATCCTGACCACTCACATAATATTCCAGCGTTTTGGAATTATCAGATCCTCACGGTTGTCGCTACACTTTCCTCTGGTGGAGAATTTCCCTCTCCACCCGATTTTAATCAAGACTGAAAAAAGAAAAAGCAAGGAGCAGACACACCTATTCACACAGCAACTTCTCAGGTTTTTAAATAACAAGTGCCTTCATAGACTTACTTCACCGTGGGGAGCTGATGTCGATCAAGCTTCTTTTTGTCAGAGTTCCTCCGATTTCAAAGGTCTTGCTTTTTTCCAATATGAATCTTATCACAGGTATCGTGTTTCCTCCTTTTATCGAATCAGCACGAACCCAAAGCTTGCGATGAAAAGTACATTTATTTGATAAAATACACAATAGACATCCGACACATTGCAGAGTTACCTAATTCCTCAGGGATTCCCTGTCTAACTTTATTTCAAAACTTATAATTTACAGTCTTACCACATGCCATCTGGTAAAGACCCTTTAGTGTTATTTTAAATATACAATTTTTTTTTTTTTACCTATGATGAAAATTACAGGCCTCTCTCATCTTTCTAAGTGGGAGAACTTGCACAATTTAAAAGCAAAATGTCCAGCGCGAATATGAAGGAACTGGATGTTTATTCCAATAGCCAAAAAGACAAGGAGAACATGACAAGGTGACGCGTTTCGGTCCTAAGGCTGGACCTTAGTCATACACTAGTATACAGTGAGTACAAACCTTATATAGGTGGCCCCTCAAACAACGACCAGTAATCCGGCCGCATCTGAATAGGGTCCTCCTCCTCTTTCCGTGATGTGGGGGTGATAGGTAAAACCCGGAGAAAAAATAAGAAGGTGAGGAGGAAAAAGCGGAGACAAAGAAGGAACCAAGGGAAAAAATAGAAAAAAGAGAGAAGAGAAGATAAAAAACGGGGAAGAAAAGGAAAGAAAAAAGGGGGAAAAAAGAAAGAAAGAGAAAAAGAAGAAAAGGAAAGGAAAAGAAAGGAGAAAAGGAATGAGGACCATGGGTAATCACCCTCACGTAACAGAAAAAGGTTACAATCTTAGACAATACAGAAATATATAAAAACAGTAAATGTTTATTACATGTAAGTGAAATATTTTAAAAAGGTCAATAATAAAACACATAATCATATTCTAAGACTGCTCCCCAAAGGGAGAGAAAAGATGAAAGGAATGAGCTATGTTTGAGGTTTCATATGGAAAAAAATGTTAAGCGATAAACAGTAGATTAGATGGTATTAATATTTTTTGTATAATAAATAAAAAAAATTTTTATAAGAAGATACATAATGTAATAATATAATATATACCAATCACTTTCTCACAAGAGAAAGAATACTGTATCCTATGAAACCATAACATAGATACTCTTACAGGATCAGCAAGTATCCTAATTTATCTGGGACACTGAAACCGGCCAAGGAAAAGGGGAGAAAAACTGGGGGGAGGGACGGGGGAAAAAAAGAGGAAAGAAAGCCTATAATAGAATGGTCATGGGCATCCTGATTGAGAGGAACAAAGGAAAATTAAAGAAGAATAACAACACCAATTTGATGGAGAGAGCAAAAATAGATCAAAACATAAATATAAACTTAAATATGGGGTACCCATATAGATGCACAAATAGGTGTTATGTTAAGGCGAGCAGGAGGAACAAAGCTAGATGAATCTCAACCAAAATGCCTAATAGTGGAGAATGGTGTCCATCCTTTTATTAAGGCCCCGAGGGACGCGACTGTCCAATCTCAAAATCCAATAGACCTCTCGGTCCAGGAGTTTGAGCTTGACATTGCCACCCCTCACAGGTGGGCTAACTCGTTCCAACCCCTGTAGCATAAGGGATGACGTATTCCCGGCATGTACCTCGGCTATGTGCCTGGAGACCATAGAGATATGTCTTGAATTAAAATGGGGTATATCCGAGATGTGTTTTCGGATACGGACTTTCAGAGGAGTAGAAGTGCACCCCACATATTGGAGATTACAGTCTCTGCAGGTAAGGACATAGACAACGTACGGTGTGTTGCAATTAATATATGCATTAATTTTATGGGTATCGCCCGTAGTAGTCGAAACCACCGAATCTGAATTCTGCATAAAACCGCAACACACGCACCTGTTATGTCCACACCTGTAGGACCCTGTATAACGTAGCCAGGTTGGCTGTGATTTCTGCTGTGTAGAAAATAAACTGGGTGAAATGCTCTGACCGATAGTCGGGGCCCTTCTAGATATACATTTATATCCTGCAGGGAACACCCCTTGAAAGGCAGGATCACATAAAACAATGGGCATGTATTTGTGTATGATGTTACAGATCCGTTTGTATTCAAGACTGTACTTGGTGCAGAAGACCACCGGAGAATCGGGGGTCTTCTGGATACCTCGTATCTTGTTGCAAAAGGGAGAAATCAACAACGCCCTATTCTTATTCGAGGCAATGTTGATACCCCTCTCTATATCCCGAGACTGATACCCACGGGCTTGGAGACGAGAAGAGATTTCACATATCTCCCGTCTGAAATCGGGGTCGGCCGAACAGTTTCTGCGGGCTCTCACCATTTCACCCGTGGGCAAGTTGCGAGTTACATGTGATGGGTGGCAAGAGGACGCGTGTAATATTGAATTTACTGCAGTTTTTTAACGATATGTAGCAGTTTTCACACAGCATCTCTCATTGTCACCCACCAAATGCAAGTCAAGAAAATTTACCATGGATACCTCATAATTAAGAGTGAACCTCAAGTTAAGAGAATTCTCATTGATGTACGTGCAGAAATCCGGTATGGCCGCCACATCAAAACTCCAGATGATAAGAATATCATCTATGTAGCGGCCATACCAGACTATGGACGACAAAAATGGGTTGGATGGGGAGAAGATTGTCCCCCTCTCCCACCAGCACATGTAAATGTTGGCGAGAGAGGGGGAGAACTTCGCCCCCATAGACGCTCCCGTCACCTGCAAGAAGAAATGATGATCAAACATAAAAAAATTGTGGTGTAACAGGTAGTCCACTGCCTGTACAATATACTCTCGTACTGTATGGGAATAATCAGAGTATGTGATAAGGAACCATGTCAAAGCCTGAAGAGCCAGAGAGTGGGGGATAACAGAATATAATGAGACAACATCAGTTGCAATCCATCGGTATGAATCTCTCCACTCTATCTGGTTCATCATGTGTAGAACATGGCCTGTGTCCTTGATGTATCCCGGCATATGTGCAATCAAAGGCTGCAGGGAAGCATCAACCCAAGCGCAAAGGCAAACTTGCACAATTTGTGACTGACTAAATACTTTTTTCCCCCATTGTATACCGTATTTATCGGCGTATAACACGCACTTTTTAAGCTAAAATTTTTAGCCTAAAGTCTGTGTGCGTGTTATACGCCGATACCCCCCCAGGAAAGGCAGGGGGAGAGAGGCCGCCGCTGCCCGCTTCTCTCCCCCTGCCTTTCCTGGGGTCTAGAGCGCTGCTGTCGGCCCTTTTCACCCCCTGGTTATCGGCCCCGCTGCCCGTTCTGTCCCCCTGACTATCGGTGCCGGCGCCGATAGCCAGGGGGAGAGAAGCGGCGCTGACAGCCAGGGGGAGAGAAGGGGCAGCGGCAACCATTGCCGGCGCCGCTGCCCCGTTGCCTCCCCCATCCCCGGTGGCATAATTACCTGAGTCGGGTCCGCGCTGCTCCAGGCCTCCGTCGTTGCTATGCGCTGAACGGCGCGGCGCATGACGTCAGAGCGCCGCGCCGTGCATAGCAACGATGCTGGTCCCCAGCGTCGTTGCTATGCACGGCGCGGCGCTCTGACGTCATGCGCTGCGCCGTTCAGCGCATAGCAACGACGAAGGCCTGGAGCAGCGGAGCCGAGCAGCGCGGACCCGACTCAGGCCTGGAGCAGCGCGGACCCGGCTCAGGTAATTATGCCACCGGGGATGGGGGGAGGCAACGGGGCAGCGGCGCCGGCAATGGGTGCCGCTGCCCCTTCTCTCCCCCTGGCTGTCGGCGCCGCTTCTCTCCCCCTGGCTATTGGCGCCGGCACCGATAGTCAGGGGGACAAAACGGGCAGCGGCGCCGATAACCAGGGGGTGAAAGGGCCGACAGCAGCGCTCTAGACCCCAGGAAAGGCAGGGGGAGAGAAGCGGGCAGCGACGGCCTCTCTCCCCCTGCCTTTCCTGGGGGTATATCGGGGTATACACGTGCACACACGCACCCTCATTTTATCATGGATATTTGGGTAAAAAACTTTTTTTACCCAAATATCCTTGGTAAAATGAGGGTGCGTGTTATAGGCCGGTGCGTGGTATACCCCGATAAATATGGTATTTAAAAAAATACTCCCCCACAATTGTTGTTACCATTTTATTTATTTAAAAAAAAAAAAAGCTGGTCATCAACATGGTCTTTGAATCCGACATAATACACCACATAAACGTTTCTGAAACTATAAGAAAACAGAAACACAAAAAAATGGGTTAGTATAGGGGAGTGCCAATAAAGTGCATAAAGTAGTGTTTCCCAAACAGGGAGCCTTCGACTGTTGCTAAACTACAACCCCCAGAATTTCCAGATAGCCAGATGCTGTCTGGGAAAGCTGAGAGTTGTAGTTTGGCAACAGCTGGAGGGCAGAGGTAGTGGGGATGTATTGTAGTTGCGGGGACTGCGGCTCTGTTTTTGGAGGCTGGAGGGAGGGGGAGTGGGAGGATAATGTTATGTAATTGTGCATTTAAAATACTATGGCCCTGAGAACACTGCTATGTAAATTCAGATTCACCGCTGGATGCCCTCATTGGTCCCCACCAATTGGCCAGTGAAAGAATCCGGCGGGGAATATAAACTTACAGTGCTGTGAATTAATATACCCCGCCAGAAGCTCTCTTTGGTCAATCAGTGGCAACCAATTAGGGCTTCTGCCGGGGAATATGTATTTACAGAGCAGGACTTTCAAATTGCGAACATCACTGGCCGGCTAGGGAGCAGAGCAAAGCATGCTGCCCGCTTCCCTGGCTTCTCAGGAGTGATACCCGATGCCATCAGTCCCTCAGCCCCTGTACTACTACTACCATAATGGAACAGAATATGTTTCATGTTGGGGTAGCGCAAGTGCTGAGGGAAAAATACAGTACTTAAGAAGAAAAAATAAAAGTACAATTAGTAACATCATTATTACACATTAAAAAATAATACATTACAAAAACAAATTAATACATTACACATAAAAAGTCATACATGTTCATATTGTTAATATTGTCCGTGGCTATCAATTCCCAATGTTAAAAACCACATGGCGCTTTCATGGCACCGGTTTAGTCCCTACTAGAAGGATGGGGGAGTGTGCTGGCTGGGAAAGGTGCTAGAATGTTGGGGCTGAAAAGGGAGCCATGGGGGTCCACGCAAGGTGGATGGGGCTAGAAAGTTGGATGTGATGGCTAGAAAGGGCATCAGGCGGGTCCGCACAAGGAGGTTGGGTTGTGTGTGGGCTGAGGGAGCTTGTGTGCCTTGGTGGACCAATAAGATAACTATCGAGGAGTTGAATTCAGTGTGGGCGAAAAAATGCTTAACAACCCATCCTGCAGACATAAATGTATGATAAAAGATTTAATGATTTTAAATTTAATTTATTAAAATATATCTCTCAAGACCAGTCCCACTGTTGCATACAATGTATCATTGTAAGGATTTTCTAATGTATCCCCCTTCCTGTTTACGGTGGCGTGTCTCCTGTTAATACGCTTTTACAAGTTGGAGTTGCAAGCTGTAGAGGAGCAATCTGGATGACATACTTTACAAATCAGAAGTGACAGGTTCAAGGTCTCCTCAAGGGTTATAAAGAAAAATTGTTATTTATATTTTGGACATTAGTAGAACAGAGTATAACATAGCTTAAACAGTTGTTATAAAATAAAGAACTGCCTGTGGTGTGGACAACAAATGCAAAGTAAGACAATTACTGTAAATTTAAATCCACTTCCAATTAGAAAACTATTTTTTTATTTTTAAAATATCATTATACAGTGGGTCATAATAGAGGAATATTCTGCTGATCTATATATCCTAATTAGATGATAAAAAAAATAACAAATAGGGAAATAGACACCAATAAGATTTTGAATAAATATATACAAACGATGATGTAAATATATACTGAAGGTGTCAATACCAAAAACAGTCACTAGATGGTAGTGTGGGTCAAAAGATATACAACTCTGTATAAATAAATTAGAGGATTTCTATGATGGTCCTAGCGGGGGTCACCTGTGCCAGAAAGGACAAAAGTAAGAGGCCTAGGGGAATGGGGTTGAAAAGGGTCCCAGGCATGTCCATGCCAGGGAGAGGAGGCAGTGTGCAGGTTGCTGGGCAGGTAAGGAACATGTTCATTCTGAGTTTGGGTTGAGTCTGGGGCCCGGAATATCTGCAGCAGAACATATGCCGTGGAAATTCCATACTGTGATTGATGCAACAGAATCTCATTTGAAGCAATTGGAGGCTGCTACACTGGATTTTTCACAGCCGAACTCTGGAGTGAAGTTCTGGTTAGAAAATGCTACGTGTGAATGGGCCCTTATCTTTTATTTATATATACATTATTATAGCAAAATCTAGTGGCTGTTCTTATCTACTATTACTTATAGACTTAAAACACCTCCATCTTTACACAGAAAACTCTACAACTGTAGAGATACCGTACTAGCTACTGCTCTTCACTGCAGAAACTTGGGTGTCTACAATAAGAACCGAGCTGGAAACTGCATTTAAATTTTTATATGCTTTGCGAGCTTCTGAGACTCTAAATTCTTATTTGATTTTATCACAAAAAAATAGCACTTGTGAACCTCAATATGGGAAGAATGTCCGAGGAAAATGACAGGAAACCATAGAGACCCTTAGGGCCAAGAAACAAAAATCAGAAATAGAAAAATATTTGCAAAAAAGTCAGCTCATTCCGGCCTCTCTAAAATGACATCTGCACTAAGACAGCTCATAGCCTCAGCAGACAACGAGAGCGCAGCCGGATTCTCTGATGCAGGCCATCGCTCTAGAAGTTTTATGCAGAAATTGATGGCTCCTATCCTTAAAACATACCTGTCATATCCCACAAAAAAGTAATATGTTACTCAGTACCTAATCCTGCACATTAGATACCTATCATTTTATGTGCCTAGCACCTATATTTCTCAGAGATACCTTCTCTCTCTTCTCTTGCTCACTTATTTGTCATTCTGTGCTCTGGAGAAGGCGTGTGCCTGCTGCAGGCTGAAATGACAGGAGTGAGCACAGAGGAGTGCTAGTACCACCCTAACTTACTGAACTTTGGCCAAGCCTGTGGACAAAGATGATGCTGCAGCCAGACAGGATTGTGTTCTGGATGGTATAGGGTTTTTTTTTTTTTTTTAAATCATGGGTTCTATAAAGAGGAAATGAAATTAGAAAGGCTAATGTTTTGCCAAGATGCACAGCATATAAAAAGTTCTTGAATCTGACCATTTAAAGACCTCTCGGAGATCCAAGCAGACATTCACCAAATCTAGAAAACCTAGAAATGTGACAAAATGTGACAAAATGTGGCAATATCGATCCCTGATCGGATGCAATTCCCCTAGCTAGATGACTTGCCATATTTACCTTATTCTGAGATGTGATCTGTAAAGCCCAAGTTCTAGTTTCCAAGAGCTTGAAAAGAGAAACAATGATACCTGGACATGCAGTTTGGTCCCTGGGTAAAGTTCCTATCTGGTGTTATAGGGGGGGTATTTATCAATTTTGTCTGTTGACAGTTTCTTTTTACCCTTTTTTTTTCACTTTGGTTTTCGTGGACATGCACCAGATTTATCATTTGGTGCAAGTTGTTAGTAATTTTGGCTCAAATGTTGAAATCAGCTGTTCACAGCGCCTTTTACACAGAACTTACCACCACAGAGGACGCGTATTTTACCCTGTAGAGCAGCCATTTTGGAGTCCCTCCTGCAGTATATCAGCAAGCGACGTGAGTTATTTTCTTTTGTGGCGTTTATATCCACCATGTGAAATGGATTTTATTTTCAACTTGGGTAGTTTTTTATTTTTTTTGTTACTTTAGTGCAGTGGTCTTCAACCTGCGGACCTCCAGATGTTGCAAAACTACAATTCCCAGCATGCCCGGACAGCCGTTGGCTGTCCGAGCATGCTGGGAGTTGTAGTTTTGCAACATCTGGAGGTCCGCAGGTTGGAGACCACTGCTTTAGTGCTTACCTTTCCTGAACCTGTGTGGCCATTTCCAATGCTGGCTCAACGGAGGGTGAAGGTTCCTCAGAGACAACTATGTCGCAGGATAGTATTGAGCAGCCCTGGAGGCGTCGCTGCTTTCACAAAAATATTTTTTTAATGTATTTTGACACCTTTACATTTTCTGACATTGCTAAGTGTGTTTTCCATGTGCAAAATTTCTTGGCGCCGATTTGCGCCCAAAAAATGGGATTTGCGCCAAAATTGCACCAAAGATCGATTGGCGCAAATGATGAATTACTGACTAAAGTTAAAATCACACACAGGACCGTGTGATTTTGAGAAAGTTCTAAAAATGACAGTGGAGGAGATGCGCCAAACGTTGGCGCAAAAAGACACTGCGCCAAAGTATTGCGCCAAAGTTACGTTTAAAAAAAAGACACATAAATCCTTTGATAAATATCCCCCATAGTGTGTTTCCAAACACACTTTGTTTTTCCTGTTGAAAATGGCTTGCTAGGACTTATGTTTGCATATACACTGTCTATGACTATGAAGGTTTATCTATTTATTTTTCCTTTACTATGTTTCTAGTTATGCAGTGCATTTACAAGTGCCTCCTTTTTGTTGCAACAATTATTTAGTAAATACCGGTCTTGTGTATGAGTTACTGATGAATGGTATTGCCCTCCCCCAATCACTTTAGGGCAACGTTACTTCACTTTTCAGATGTTTAAAGGACAACTGCAGCGGACCCCCCCCCGATCTCCCTAACGGGGCGCCGCCATTAGCGCTCATAGTGAGCGCCTCGTCGCGTAGCGTCGACCTAGAGGTCGACGGTGACGCCCCGTCTCCTTCCCGTCCCCATACAGTTCTATGGGGGAGCCGGGGAGGCATGAACACTGCCTACCCGCCTCTCCCATAGAGATGCATGGAGGAGGCGTGCCGGCCGCAACGTCATGCTGCGGCAGGCACGCCCCCTGCACGGGAGAGCCACGGCACAGCCGCGGCCCCGTACAGGAGATCGTGGGGGGTACCAGTGGTCGGACCCCCCGCGATCAAACACTTATCTCCTATCTTGTAGAGAGGGGATAAGTGTATATTGCGCTGCAGTTGTCCTTTAAGCCTACCTAGCTCTCTTCTCTCCCTGTCCATTGCTTGCGTATGGGACTATTTTCCATTTTCTGCAATTGTATATGTTGTGTTTGGTTGTTAATTCTGCATTAATAAGATACTTTGAGATAATTTGTCCCTCATCCCCACCGTCAACAGTATGGGAGGTGGGGATGAGGGACACATTTATTTCTCTTTGGTCTGTACAAAAGAAAATCAGATCTGCCAAATTGAACTTATTGGGGGAGATGTGCAGAGGAAGAGTGGTGCCTTTGCATATAGCAACCAATCAGAGAGCTTCTTTCATTTACAGATAAATGAAGGGATGCCGCACTCACCAATTCCATAGAACTTCTACTTTATTCTTCTGTATTCATACTTACAAAAACGGGAACAAGTATAAAAAGACAACGGGGGTGTACAGAGGCTTTCGTGCCTGCCAGCACTTTGTCAGCCCTTGGTGCCTTCTTTCATTTACACCACTAAACTGCACCACTCTTTTTCTCCAGGGTTTGATAAAAAAAATCTTAGCTCTAGAAACAATTCACAAAAAATTGAAAGGGGCATTGATTATGACAGAATTGTCCATTTTGCACAACTAAAATAAAAATGTACTTTACGTTCACTCAGCTAAAGCACTTCTAATGGCAAAGTTTATATATTTTCTCCATGGCGACAAATCTTCCAAATTGATGTCTGCAATTCTTCTGTAGCCTTTGTATACCTTCTGTTTGAGCAATTCTACATAGAGCAGTAAACACTGATTGCACAACTACACCTACTCAAAAATAGGAAAAAATATAAAAAAAATTATTTGGAAGAGGACAGGAGCCCGTTTGAAATTCTCTTAACTTATGAAACCAAAGGAAAGGGGGGGGGGGGGGGTGCTACCAGATTTTTATGTGTATTATACTGCATCAATAGGTAAATGTATTGTGGAACTTCAATACCATAAGAATTGTAAACTATGGGTGCATAGACTACATGCTTTGGCTCCATCTCAATCTTAGGGGGGTTCTGGATGGATAAAATTGACCTTATAAGAGAAAGAACCCTACCATTGTTTAATACTCTATGGTGTGGTATCTTGACCAAATATAAACTGGTAGATATACCCGGTCCCCTAACTCCATTAGTAGATAACAGCTCTGTTTCTATCTTTGCAGATGACACCAAGCTTTGTAGCACGGTCTATAGAGGATGTGTATAGGTTACAAGATGTCTTGGATAGACTAAGTGTCTGGGCATCCACTTGGCAAATGAGGTTCAACGTGGATAAATGTAAAGTTATGCATCTGGGTACAAATAACCTGCATGCATCGTATGTCTTAGGGGGGATTAAACTGTCAGAGTCACTGGTAGAGAAGGATCTGGGTGTACTTGTAGATCACAGACTAGCATGCAATGTCAGGCTGCTGCTTCCAAAGCCGGCAGGATATTGTCATGTATCAAAAGAGGCATGTACTCAAGGGACAGGGACATAATACTCCCCCTTTATAAAGCATTGGTACGGCCTCACCTGGAATATGCTGTTCAGTTTTGGGCACCTGTCCATAAAAGGGACACTGCGGAGTTGGAAAGGGTGCAGAGACGTGCGACTAAACTAATATGGGGCATGAAACATCTTAGCTATGAGGAGCGATTAAAGGAGTTACAATTGTTTAGTCTTGAGAAGAGACGTTTAAGGGGGGATATGATAAATGTATATAAGTATATTAATGGCCCATACAAAAAATATGGAGAAAAACTGTTCCAGGTTAAACCCCCCCCCCCCCAAAGGACGAGGGGGCACTCCCTCCGTCTGGAGAAGAAAAAGTTTAGTCTCAAGGGGCGACACGCCTTCTTTACCAAAAGAACTGTGAACTTATGGAACGGTCTACCTCAGGAACTGGTCACAGCAGGAACAATTAATAGCTTTAAAACAGGTTTAGATACATTCCTGGAACAAAATAACATTAATGCTTATGCAGAATTATAAAACTACATCCCTTTCCCTTATCCCCTTACACCCTTCCCTTCAATTCCCTGGTTGGACTTGATGGACGTATGTCTTTTTTCAACCATACTAACTATGTAACTAACTATGTAACTATAATAGAGCATTACCAAGCTCCTTAAATAAAGGACACTTGTTCTCCTTATTAAAGGCACTCTTACCTAGGACATTGTAGGTTCAAATGGTTTTAATGTCCCAAAGGGAGCTTGGATGCAATATTTCCAGTTGAGAAGTGCTATAAATTCATTACATAAGATAGAATTTTTTTTTTTTTAAAGAGAGGTAAACTTGAGTCCTATTTAACACCCTTCAAAGAACTATGCACGATTGCAAAAACCCTAAGCATCTCCTTTCGAGGATTTACAATATATGCATAGGGGGGAAAGCAATGAGGGATATATCCATCCTCTACAGCCAAAATGGTTGAAAGATATTGGTACAACTATAGCAGATGATGAATGGAGGAAGACATATATTCTAACACATAAAATGTCCATTTCAACTCAAATACAGAAGTTAAATTACAAAATAATAACACAATGGTATCTTACTTCAGAAAAATCAATAGATACTACCTGTTGACCTCCCCATTTTGCTCGAGGTGTAATGCTATTATAGGAGACATGCTGCATATCTTGTGGGGATGTAAGGGGGTCCTTTACCTCTAGAATTAGGTTTTTGATATATATAATTATGTAACGAGATAACAGATTCAGCCCTCACCAGCAACAGCTTTACTCTCAATACTTCTGTAATCTATAAAGGATGTTAAGAGGGATATTATAAGATTCTATTTAATAGCAGTTAGAAAAATTATAGCCAGAACATGGAAATCTGTGATATTTTTCCTTTTTCTTTCATTCTTACTTTTTTCATTATTATTTCTCAATTCCCAATAATGCATAATTGGGTTGGATGATCCAGTAGAATGACTATATTGAAGGTGTTTGATGGGAATTATATGCTTATCTACTGGCCTTAGTAGAATGGGCATTGGGATACGGGAAGTGTTGTCATTGGAAATGTAATAATGACTTTTTTTTTTTGTATTGATTTCTTTTGATGTATGCAATTCTTCTGTAGCCTTCATACACACAGGAGGAGCTGGCTTCGGCACAGCTAAGTCAATGCAATCCGGTACTGCTGCGACTCATGCAGCCAGCGAACACAGGTGTCAGTGGGAGTAAGTCGATGCTTGTAAGACTGCTAGTGTTGCTAGGTGGTGCTACACGCAATCTGTACAGTCCACAGTATTCATCCACATGATTAGAAAGGAGCACTCACCTCCAACTTTACAACACAAATGCTTCTTTATTTACTCACGTAAACTGGACACAGCGGGGTGGCAGACAAGTGGAACAAACAGGGAGGGGGGGATATCTCATATCTGAGTAGTTAGTTCTTGTAGATCTACATCTGACTGTAACATGTACCAATTCTGTAAAACAACTTTTCTGATAGTGTTATTCATTGAGATGTTTCTAAAAGAAAAAACTGATCTGTTAGGTTATTTCTTTTTTGGAGTTTTTAGTAAATCATAGCGGGAAATATTTTCTACTTTACGTCTAGCTTCCTTCACAACTTTTCTAGGGTATCCCCTTTCTACGATTCTTTTTTCTAACTCATCAGCCTGAGATCTAAACGTATCTTCGTTGTTGTTTAGTCGTTTCATGCGAATGAGCCAACAAGGGTTACAGTGAGTACTTACACCTCACAGGTTTTTTGAACAGTGGGCTGCAAAAGTGACACTAAAATGATGGTGTTACTCGAATATGTGGATGTTAAGTGCTCTGCTGGCACACTACAGGTCTCAGAACAGAAGGAGCGCCATTGGACTTTTGGAGAGAGAATTTTGCTGAAATTGAAGTTGAGGGCCATGTGCATTTTGGAAACCTTAGAGGGCGGAAGCTTCACAATCGAGCAAAACATATGTTGGGGTCGGTACACATACTGGTAAGACCTGTTTACTTGCATTAGACTCCGGGACTTTATTAATTATACTCATTAGTTCTTTGCACTATGTACCTTATTTAATTAAAATATTTATATTATATAATTTATATATGAACTGTTGGATACTTTGTAATACATAATATTAAGGGTCTAGAGTATCATGAATTCATGATGACCTTGTTCTTACCTGAACTGTACTTTCCTTCTGTGACTGTTATCTTTAGTGCTATGTAATGTATGGATTATAAGTTTTTTTTAATATTATTGTATATAATAAAGCTTGGAATATTAAAGATTTTGGTAGTAGAGCCTAATTTTGGGGTATATCACTATATGTAACACTACACCTGAGGGTGTTGATTGGTGGGACTGGTTTCCCACTTTGTTATTTTTGGTGTATACCCCTCCAGGAGTACTTACACTTCACATGTTTTTTGAACAGCTGGCCGTAAAAGTGAAGGCATTCATTTTTAACACTGAATTGCTGGTATTAACCCCTTAAGGAAATGTCATTTCGTAACTTTTGGGGGCTTCCGTTTCTACGCAGTGGATTTTTTGGTAAAAATGACACCTTATCTTTATTTTGTAGGTCTATACGGTTAAAATGATACCCTACTTATATGGGTTTGATTTTGTCGTACTTCTGAAAAAAATCATAACTACATGCAGGAAAATGTATACGTTTAAAATTGTCATCTTCTGACCCCTATAACTTTTAAATTTTTCCGCATACGGACCGGTATGAGGGCTAATTTTTTGCGCCGTGTTCTGAAGTTTTTAGTAAAATTTTTGCATTGATCGGACTTTTTGATCGCTTTTTATTAATTTTTTCATGATATAAAAAGTGACCAAAAATACACAATTTTAGATTTATTTTTTTTGCGCATACGCCATTGACCATGCGGTTTAATTAACAATGTATTTTTATAGTTCAGACATTTACGCATGCGGCGATACCACATATGTTTATATTTATTTACACTTTTTTTTTTTTTATGGGAAAAGGGGGGTGATTCAAACTTTTATTAAGGATGGGGTTAAATTACCTTTGTTAACTTTTTTTTTTAACTTTGAAATTGAAATTTTACTACTGATATGCCAATTATTTTCCCAGAATGATGACCCAGAGTATAGCGAAAAGTAAAAATGATGCCCGCCCCAAACCCTATTGTAACACTCACGTTTCTGAAGACAGGAACTCCGGTGTATGTGGATCCGCTGGACCTGTGTGGCAGATGACTTGGACCGTACCAGGGAGCGGAGTCTAAGGTACCGCTGGTCTTCACCAGAGCCCGCCGTAAAGCAGGATGTGCTTGCTGCTGCAGGCGACACCCAGGTTGCAACCCCTGGCATGGCTTGACCACACAGGTGGCTGAGGAAATGCGAAGCACAGGAGGGATGAGACAACTCGTAGTCAGGATAGCTGTAGGTCAGGGCAGGTGGCACAGTTGCGAAGTTGGGATATAGCAGAAATTCAGCAGGCAGGCGGCAGAAAAGCAAGGTCAAGTGACAAGAGCAGGAGATCTGGTACATGGCAAGGCAATACTATGGAACTTGGGATGAAGAAAAAGAGCAAGGTCCAGCTCCCAGGAAAAACGAATAAAATTCAAAATTTTTAATCAAGCCATTAAAAGTTGAGTGAACAAAAATGGAGGGAGGGAAATAAAATCATAGCAGAAATGCTGACGCCTTTCGGACCATATAGTCCTTAATCATGGACTACATGCATCCTATATATACCATGGGTAAGTATCTACTGAATTAAACTGTTAGTTAGGGAACGCCTATTCGTGTCGGAAGTTCCGGGAGTGAGATCGTGACGTGACTTAATAGATACACTTCCGACACGAATAGGCGTTCCCTAACTAACAGTTTAATTCAGTAGATACTTACTCATGGTATATATAGGATGCATGTAGTCCACTGTAACATGCCATGATTAAGGACTATATGGTCCGAAACGCGTCGGCGTTTCTGCTATGATTTTATTTCCCTCCCTCCATTTTTGTTCACTCAACTTCTAATGGCTTGAATTAAAATTTAGAATTTTATTCATTTTTCCTGGGAGCTGGGCCTTGCTCTTTTTCTTCATCCCAAGTCTTCACTCCAAACATGCGGTTGGATGTTGTCCGTGCTTCCTATCTACACTTGAAGTCCTCCTCTTCTCAAGAACTTATATGGTGGTGAGCTGGTTTTCCTCTTTCAATACTATGGAACGCTTTCACTAGGCACAAGGTAACAAAGATCCGGCAGAGAACTGAGGAGGGTGGAGGAATTTATCAACAAGACACAGGTGGTTACACTAATGAGCATACTGGCCCTTTAAATCTTAAAGCTCCAGGACACGCACACCCTAAGGGATGGGGACACACGCGCCGGAGCAGAGAGGGGGAAGCAGAGGCAAGGGAAACACCTGGAGAGTGACGGACTAGGGCTCACATGCAGGTGCGTCCCGCAATGGGAGCCCAAGCCCCATCGGCAGCAGAAGGTAAGGGGACCATGCGCTCACGGCCAGCGTGTGAGGCCGGAGCGCATAGCGTAACAGTACCCCCCCCTTTGGTCTCCCCCTCCTTTTACGAGAGAGGAAACTCCTGAGAAGGTCACGGTCCAGGATATTCTCCTCAGGTTCCCAAGATCTCTCCTCAGGACTGTAACCCTCCCAGTCGATCAAAAAAAATTGTTTACCCCTCACAGTTTTAGCAGAAAGAATCTGTTTAACTTTGTAGACATCAGATGAGCCGGAGACAGGTGTTGGGACAGGATTCTCCTGAGAAAACCGGTTTACGACAAGAGGCTTGAGAAGCGAGACATGGAAGGAATTGGGAACACGTAATGTAGAAGGTAGACAGAGTTTGTAGGAGACAGGATTGATCTTTTGTAGCATCTGGAAGGGACCAAGGTAGCGGGGACCGAGCTTGTAACAGGGGATCTTGAAGCAGATGTATTTGGATGAAAGCCACACCATGTCACCAGGAGAGAAGGACGGAGGAGGTCTTCTACCTTTATCTGCTTGCGCCTTCATGCGTGAAGAAGCCTGGGAGAATGACTGTCGGGTCTGTTGCCAGATGCTGGAGAAGTCACGGACCAGCTCATCAACAGCAGGCAAACCGGAGGAGACTGGGAGAGGAAGAGGACAACAAAAAAGGGAGATGACCTCGTGGACTCGGATTCCTTAAGATTATATGAAAATTCAGCCCAGGGGAGAAGGTTGACCCAATCATCTTGGCGACCTGAAACAACATGCCGAAGATAAGTCTCAAGGATTTAATTGACCCTTTCCACCTGACCGTTTGACTGAGGGTCGTAGGCCGAGGAGAAGTCCAGATTGATGTCCAGAGGGTTACAAAGGGCTCGCCAGAACTTAGAGACAAACTGCACACCTCGATCTGAAACGATATGCTGTGGAAGACCATGTAAATGAAATACTTGCGACAAGAAGTACTTCGCCAGCTGCAGAGCAGAAGGAAGACCTGGTAGAGGAATGAAATGAGCCATCTTGGAAAACCGATCTACCATGACCCAGATGACCGTGTTATTATGAGAAGGTGGCAAATCAGTGATGAAATCCATGGCGATATGGGACCTGGGAGTCTCTGGAATGGGTAAAGGCTTTAAGAGTCCTGCACGTCTTTGCCGAGGAGTTTTGTCACGGGCACAAGTTACACAGGACCGAACAAAATCAGAAACATCACGTTCAAGATGGGGCCACCAGTAGTGCCGGGAAATAAGAAGAAGGGTCTTGCGTATTCAAGGATGTCCTGCTGTCAAGGACCTTGCGTCTCAATCTGGTGGATGAACTTGCTGAATCTCGGCAGGAGCAGCAGGAATCAAGCGGTCAGGAGGAATAATATGCTTAGGTGTGGGGTCCAAACCAATGACGTCAGGGGACCTGGAGAGTGCATCAGCCCTGATGTTCTTGTCTGCAGGACGGAAGTGAATGAAGAAGTTGAATCAGGAAAAGAACAGTGACCATCTTGCCTAGCGGGGGTTCAAACGCTGAGCAGACTGAAGGTATATGAGATTCTTATGATCGGAGTAGATGCTGACCGGATGAGAAGAACCTTCCAATAAATGTTGCCATTCCTCCAAAGCTAGCTTAATAGCGAGGAGTTCACGATCTCCAATGGAGTAATTCCTCTCAGCAGGAGAGAAAGTCTTGGAGAAGAACCCACAAGTTACACTCTTGCCCTTGGCGTTTCTCTGTGTGAGAACGGCACCTGCTCCAATAGATGAGGCATCAACCTCCAACACAAAGGGCCTCTCTGGATCAGGTCTTGTAAGCACAGGAGCAAAGGCAAATGCAGACTTTAAACGGGAGAAGACCTCTTCAGCCTCTCGAGGCCAAGACTTAGGATTGGATGCCTTTTTAGTGAGTGCCACAATAGGAGCAACCAAGGATGAAAAATGTGGGATAAACTGACGATAATAGTTAGCGAATCCCAGAAAGCGTTGAATTGCACGTAGGCCCGAGGGACGAGGCCAATCCAAAACTGCAGACAACTTATCTAGATCCATCTGCAAGCCCTGATGAGAGACAATGTATCCAAGAAACGGAAGACTAGACTTTTCGAACAGGCATTTCTGAAGAACCAGACGAACATGGGCACGATGCTCCTCTAAGTTGGAAGAGAAGATCATGATGTCATCTAGGTATACGACAACACAGGTGTAAAGAAGATCACGGAAGATATCATTGACGAACTCCTGGAAAACGGCTGGAGCATTGCAGAGACCAAAAGGCATAACAAGATACTCAAAATGTCCGTCACGAGTATTGAAGGCCATTTTCCATTCATCTCCCTTGCGGATACGAATGAGGTTATACGCACCGCGTAAATCCAGCTTGGAGAAGACCTTGGCACCACGTAAACGGTCAAAAAGTTCTGAGATAAGAGGTAGAGGGTAACGGTTCTTGACCGGGATTTTGTTAAGTCCCCTGTAGTCAATGCATGGACGTAGTGAGCCATCCTTCTTCACAATTTTGACAGGATGGTCCCCAGCGAATTATTTCTCCAGTTCTCCAGTCCAGTTGCGGGGAATGGCGTTGCAGCCAAAGAAGACCAAGAAAAATCTCAGAAGTACAGTGTGGCAGAACATAGAATTCAATATTTTCTTTATGCGATACTCTTTTCTTTATGCAATACTCTCCCATGACCAGAGATTCAGTACGGAAGTGAACATTACAGTCCAGATTTTGTCCATTTACGGAGGAGATGAACAAGGGCTTGGCAAGCCGAGAAAGGGGAAGATGATACTTGTGGACTAAAGCCGCATCAATAAAGTCACCTGCTGATCCAGAATCCAAAAATGCTGTAGCGCTGAAGGAAGACTTGGCTGAAGCGAAGACTTGTACAGGAATAGTTAAGCATGGAGAGGTAGTATTCACACCCAGTGACGTCTATCGCACATACTCTAGGTGCGGGCGAACAGTACAGTCCTTGAGAAAGTGCTCCGGGCTAGCACAGTACAAACACAAATACTCATTGCGTCGTTGTGACCTCTCCTGCTGCGTAAGACAAGGAAGATCTCCTTGTATAACCTCTTTGGCAAGAGGCGCAAGAGACAGAAGAGGTGGACGTTGGGACACAGGTGTCAGACGGGCAGATTCCCTCTCAAAGCGCAATTCCTCCTGTCTTTCGGCAAAACGCACATCAATGCGTGTGGCCAGGTGGATAAGTTCAGTCAAAGAAAATGGAGGATCTCGTGCTGCAAGGGCATCTTTAATCCTGCTTGACAGTCCTTTTTTAAATGTGGCACACAAGGCCTCTTCATTCCAGGCCAGTTCAGAGGCAAGAATGCGGAACTGTAATGCGTAGTCACCAACGGTAGAATTTCCTTGACAGAGATTCAGCAACGCCGTCTCAGCTGAAGAGGCACGTGCGGGTTCCTCAAAGACACTGCAAAATTCTGCCAAGAATGGCGACAAATTGGAGGATACTGGATCACCACGGTCCCAAAGGGGTGTAGCCCAAGGCAGGGCTTTTCCAGAAAGTAGACTAATGACAAAGGCCACCTTACTACATTCAGTCAAAAACAGTTCAGACATGAGCTCCAAATGCATGGAGCACTGTGTAACAAAGCCTCTGCATGACTTGGAATCCCCATCATACTTGGAAGGCAAAGGTAGGTGCAGCTGGGAGCCAGGAGACACTGCAGGAGCTGGAGGTGGGAGTGGGTCAGTTTGTGGTGCCTGCTGCTGTTGCAAGGCCAAAAGCTGTTGCATCATGGCTGCAAGTTGAGAAAATTGCTGCGCCTGTAGGGACAACTGCTGTGAGTGATGTATCACAATGGAGAAAAGATCCGCAACTTCAGGCAGGGGTTCCTCAGTGGGATCCATGGCCGGATCTTACTGTAACACTCATGTTTCTGAAGACAGGAACTCCGGTGTATGTGGATCCGCTGGACCTGTGTGGCAGATGACTCTGATCGTACCAGGGAGCGGAGTCTAAGGTGCCGCTGGTCTTCACCAGAGCCCACCGCAAAGCAGGATGGGCTTGCTGCTGCAGGCGACACCCAGGTCGCTACCCCTGGCACGGCTCGACCACACAGGCGGCTGAGGAGATGCGAAGCACAGGAGGGATGAGACAACTCGTAGTCAGAATAGCTGTAGGTCAGGGCAGGCGGCACAGTTGCGAAGTCGGGACGTAGCAGAAGTTCAGTAGGCAGGCGGCAGAGAAGCAAGGTCAAGTCACAAGAGCAGGAGATCTGGTACACGGCAAGGCAATACTATGGAACATTTTCACTAGGCACAAGGCAACAAAGATCCGGCAGAGAACTGAGGAGGGTGGAGGAATTTAAATCTTAAAGCTCCAGGACCCGCACGCCCTAAGAGATGGGGACACACGGAGCAGAGAGGCAGAGGCAGGGGAAACACCTGGAGAGTGACAGACTGGGGCTCGGATGCGGGTGCGTCCCGCAATGCTAGTCCCAGCCCCGTCGACAGCAGAAGGTAAGGGGACCATGCGCTCATGGCCAGCGTGTGAGGCCGGAGCGCATAGCGTAACACCTATGATCTGAATCATCATTCTATGAATGTGATGTGTGTGGCTGTCCCTATTCTGTTACCTCAAATGCGCACCCCACTCAGGTGGGGAGAGAGTGATTTCCACTTGAGGCAACTGCAAACCCCCAATGCTGTTGACTCTGTGTCCCATGACCCATTTTTTTTTTTTGGGGGGGGGGGGGGAATATTATCAGCTGTATTGGGAAAGAGTTTTTTTTTATGGGGGGTTGTTTGGTTTTAAAATTGGAAGACAATGTACTCTGGACTAGTACATTGGAGTATAATTATGGGGAATTAAAATTGAAGCAGTTTTTAATGCAGAGGCCTGTATTATCGGGGCAAGTGTCCCATTGAGTGGTGGTGTCCTTCTGAATCCCCCTCCTGTGACCCACTCTGCTCACTCTGGGATGGTCCCTTCTTTCCAGTGTGGGGGACCTCACCTGAAAAATGTTTGCCGGGGACGATCCGGGATAACTGAAGTTCCAGAGGTGCTCTGACCCGCTCCTTGGCGGTCACCAAAGATGAGGGCCTTTAGAACTTCCTCTTGGAACTCCAGGAATGTCCCTGTGTTGCCAGCATACTGGGACAGTACAAAAGAGTGATACATGGCAACCTGTACCATGTAGACTGTGACTTTTTTGTACCATGTCAGTGTTTTCCGCATTGCATCATATGGCTTGAGGACTTGATCAGAGAGATCAACTCCCCCCATATACTGATTGTAGTCCAGAATACAATTGGGCTTGAGGACCGGTCCCATGGTACCTCGCACAGAGACAGGGGTGCTGCCGTTCCCATTAATTGTGGACAGCATAAGGACATACCTCTTATCCATATACCAGACCAGCAACAGGTTTGCATGGGAAATGGCACCGGACTCACCCCGGGGGATAGGAGCGCGTAGAGGATGGGGCGGAAGGCCTCTTGATTCTTCCGGACTGACCCACAAGCGACCGTGGATCTGGCGGCAAGGGATGTGAAGAGAGGGATACTAGTGTAAAAGTTATCTATGTAAAGGTGGTAACCTTTATCTAGCAATGGGTGCAAAAGGCCCCAAATGATTTTCCCACTAACACCCAGAGTGGGGGAACATTCTGGGGGTTCAATACGGGAATCTTGTCCCTCATACACAATAAACTTGCAAGTGTACCCTGAGGTACTCTCGCAAAGTTTATACATCTTCAAACCACACCACGCTCACTTGGTTGGGATGTATTGCCAGAAGCTGAGTCTCCCCTTAAAGCTGATGAGATACACCGTGATGCCAGTTCTTTTTTAAACATTGGGGTCTTTGGATTCATAGTCCACATTATGTACCCCTGATCTCTACCCCATAGTCGCCCTTCCTCTACTTCGCTTTCCTCTTCTCTTCTCTTACTTTCTATACTCCTTTTCTATTTGTGTTTTCTGGGAAGTCCACATCAATAGCAGAAGTTAATTGAGTGAGAATTTGTTATATACTATATATTACCTCACTTATCTATTGGTTTCAAGTTCTCTTCTTATAATATCCCCCAGCTCCACCTAAACGCCATGATCGACTGCGGAAGATGAGGACATATGCATACCTATTTGTTTTGCTGAATATTTAGTGACCATACCAAATGGACTGTGACCAACGTTTGGATTCTCTCCCAGTTGGGACAATGTGTGTCCCTGTTATTGTATCACTGTTATAAGTGTTTTGTTTTTTCCCCTCCGCGGTTTTTATCTGTGGAAGCTTCATTTTTCTTGTATTCTCTACCGTGCCTTTTGTTTTATTATGTAAAACTCAATAAAACTTTGAAAAAAAAAAAGCTGATGAGAGACTCATCAATAGCGACCTACTTTCCAGGGACATAGGCCTTCTAAAATTTGGCCCCGAAGTGGTTGATGACCGGCATAATGCAAACATTTCCAAATGGCCTCAAACCGGGTCATGGCCATAATGTAGAGGTCTGGTAGAGGACGTCCCCGCTCCAGTACTGCCTGACACTGGGTTTTTTAACTAGGCCCATATGCAGAATGAGTCCCCAAAAGGTCCTCATTTTGGCTGCACTGATGGGGAACCAGCCACCGGGCCTAGCTAAAAATGAGCCCGGGTTTGCAGCGACGAACTGTTGGGCATACAGGTTTGTCTGGTCAATCATCAGATTGACAAAGTCGTCATTGAAAAAAAACTGAAATAGTCCATTTCAGTGAACCCGACAATGTCAATCTTGATTCCTGAGTCGCCAACAAACTCAGGAATCACAGGCTCGTGGTCCGCTGGCTGAGTCCAGACAAGTTCACCGGTACCAGGCACCAGTAAACTTGGCTTGGGGATTTGACATGTATGAGCGCCAGGGGGACTCATACTAGCATGGGGGTCAGGGGCAGAGGAGGTTTGCGGCCTTGCACGCCACCAACTCCACCGCCTTGGTGGCTCATCATCAGAACTAGATGATGAGGAGGACAAGGAAATAAGGAAGGTGGGGTGTTCCTCGTCCCCTGTGGCGCTTTCAGTGTCGGAGGCAAGAATGGCATATGCCTCCTCCGCTGAAAATGCCCTGCGGGCCATTTCCCTACTCTAATGGGGGTGAAGTGTATATATGTGGGGGAAAACTTTATTGGTGTGTGTACTGAGTGTGGTGTGGTGCGAGATTTCCTACCCTAACTTGCCCAAAACTATTAACTAACCCGCCCTAAGAACAAAAATATAAAAATATAAAATAAAACTAAAAACTAAAAAAAAGGAAAAAGAAACTTTAAAAAACTTCCAGCGCAAAAAAACCCTGCGCCAAATAAAATCACACTGATTAGCGCTTGGTGGCAGCAGGGAGTGCAAAAGTCAGTGGGGGGTCTGGCCACTCAGCCCAGAACAGTGGCTGGTGGCACGTCCACAGACCCCCACACACACAAAAAAAAAACCAATAAAATAAAAAGGCGATTAAAACCCCCAAAAAAGCACCCGCCTGAAATCACTGACAGCGGTGGGGCAGGCTGCACACAGAGGTACAGTCTGTCCACACAGCACAGGCCTGCTACTGGTGGCACGGACCGCCTATAGGTGCAAAAAATAAAATAAAAAAGACACTTTAATCAACGAAAAAGCGCCTTCACTACAAAAAAAACTCTGATCAGTACTATGGGACTGATCAGCGGCAGGTGGTCTTCAGCTAACGGTGGGTGACTGCTCTTTTATAGCTAAGAGTGCCCGGCCACATTTAGCCAAAAAAAAGGTCTGCGCCCTGCGTGAACCAGTTGGGCTGGGGTCATGCAGCTAAAGGGGCTGTGGACCTGCAGACACCTACAGATGGTACGCTAAAAAAAAAGGTCTGCGTCCCAAAAAAATGCTGGGGGCAGACTGCAGCGACCCTGTAGGGCAAGGGTCAAGCAGCTAAAGTTGCTATGGACCCACGGACACCTTCAGATGGTACACCCCAAAAAATATAAATATATAATTTATTCTATTATTTACCACCTATAAACTGTCCCTGCCTAACCTAAAGCTGTTCCTAATTGCTAAAAGTGCTGAAAAGCACTTTTTTTCTTCTGAGGGGAGAGATGGCTGCACGGGGCTCCGTCCTGCACACCAGATCTCTGGAGAATAGTGGGCAGACTGGAGCAACATACTCCTTCACCCACCCCCATACTGCCGTGATTGGTGCAGTCACTATGGCCGCCCAATCATAGCTGTATTGGGGGGTGGCAACACTGCCACCCCCAGTACAGTACGGATGATGATTGGTGGTGTATATTACACCACTGATCATCATCCTTATCCGGGTCATCGGGTCACACGTGACCCAGATGACCCGGAATCGCCGCAGATCGCCGGTTTGTATTTACCGGCAATGTGCGGCGATCACCGATATGGGGAACCCTCAGGATCCCCCTCGGCACCGTGCCGGGATGCCTGCTAAATGATTTCAGCAGGCATCTGGCTCCGATCCCTGCCCGGTGAGAGGTAGGGAACAGAATCACAGCAAATCTAGTCTGAATTGACCTCGGGACCTCCCTCGACGATATGCTGGGATGCCTGCTGAACGATTTCAGCAGGCATCCCGGTCCCGGACCGGTGAGCGGCGGGGACCGGAGAAACATACGGTGTACCTGTACGTCCTGAGTCCTTAAGGATTCAGAAATGTACGCGTCTGCCCTGCGTCCTTAAGTGGTTAAACAGGGTAAAGCTACCCAAAAACAACGTCACCTCATTACCGATCCTTCTGCTGACAAACAATAGAGAATGGCATCACATGCAGGCGATCAGGTTTCTATAAAGGCTTTATCTAATTCCAATTCAAGAGGTCTCTAAGTTACCTCATAGACCCTCGGCCCCAGAGGAAGTATACCATAAGCAGGCAGCTAAGGCCTCTTCCCAGAGAAAGCCTACCTCCTTCTCTACTAGGCCCTCATAGACCCTTGGCCCCAGAGGAAGTATACCATAAGCGGGCAGCTAAGGCCTCTTCCCAGAGAAAGCCTACCTCCTTCTCTACTAGGCCCTCATAGACCCTCAGCCCCAAAGGATGTATACCATAAGTAGGCAGCTGAGGCCTCTTCCCAGAGAAAGCCTACCTCCTTCTCTACTAGGCCCTCATAGACCCTTGGCCCCAGAGGAAGTATACTATAAGCGGGCAGCTAAGGCCTCTTCCCAGAGAAAGCCTACCTCCTTCCGTACTAGGCCCTTAGAGAACCTCAGCCCCAGAGGAAGTATACCATAAGCGGGCATCTAAGGCCTCTTCCAAAGAGAAAGCCTACCTCCTTCCCTAATTCACCTGTTCATTCCTCCTCTCATAAGGCTGATATTTCGGACCCAGATGACGAATTACACAATATGAGGACATTTCTGAGGAAGGAGATGATATATTGGGTGACGAATCCTCTGGTCCTCTCATTCTGGATAGTTCGAGGAATCCATACTTTGACCCGGGTGAGAATAAACACCCATGGTCAGGGGAATGGATTCCCCATCCCAACTTTCAAAGTTTGTTAGCCTGTGGGTTCAGAAATCTCTTGACAAAACGACCAGGAACAAATTAAAATTGGAGTGCCCTAGATCCTATTGATCTATCTACTCATAAAGGTTGAGCACAATGTGCTTAATGCATGTTTGGAAATGCCAATGCCTCTATATGTATGGAGCAGAAGCAATCCATTCTAATGAAACTGGATCCGCAATTAATCCATTTGGCATCTTCAGACTCTACCCCATCTGCTGATAATTATCTGTTTGGGGACTCATACATTGAAGAAATAAACAAATACGTCAGACAACCATACAGAGGCCTTACCCCACCTAGACCAGATAACTTCTCTTTACCACAGGTTTCTTATCAACCAACCCCCTTCTTTCCACGCATAGGGCGTCCATGGAGGGCTAGGGGCCATAGAGGCTTCCCACAATTGAGAACCCCTACAGGTAAGTGTTCCTCCATATTCTTCTCAAATACCTGTAGGAGAGAGAATAGCACATTTTTTCCATGTCTGGTCCACGATAACTTCAGACACTTGGATTTTGAACACGGTTCAAGGATATCAAATAGAATTTATTTGTCCCACTGTTCAAACTCAAGTACCTCAACCATTGATATTTTCAAAATCAGATCACAACCTCATTCAAATAAAAATCAAGGAACTATGTTCCAAAGGTGCCATAATTCCAGTATCCTTCAATACTCCAGGTTTTGTAAGCAATTTATTATTGGTGAAAAAGAAAGACAGAGGTCACAGACCAGTCATCAACTTAAAAAATGTAAACAATTTTGTCCTTTACCATCATTTCAAGAAAGAGGGAATACATCTTTTACGAGATCTATTATTACAAAATGACTGGCTAGCCAAGATCGATCTCAAAGATGCCTATTTCATGGTGGCTATGTACCCTATGTCTCTACCAAACCTCCTGTTTTTATGGGAATGTCAAAGTGGCAATTCACCAGCCTGCCATTCGGTCAATCCTCAGCCCCTTGGTGCTTTACAAAATTATTGAAACCAGTAATCGCCATCTTTAAATTTCATTCATCATCACATACATTGGACACTAACCTTACTTACCAATCTTGGATTTCTAATCAATCTCGAGAAGTCAGTTCTCGAACCTTCAAAAAAAAGTGGAATTTTTAGTATTTCTGGTCAATACTCAATCAGCCATTTCCCTCAAAAAATTAAAAATACTTCCCTGAAGAAATTAAAAATAATTTTGAGTTCAATACGATCCCTTTTGAACAAACAATACGTGTTCCTACGAGCCATTGCTTGTATTGTAGGATTACTTTTTGCTTCCATTCAAGCAATCTTCCCAGCACCTCTTGACTACAGGGCACTTCAAGGCTTTAGTTATTCAGATAAGATATCCCTTACTGAAGATACCAGAAGAAGAACTTCTATGGTGGCTTCATCATATCCAGGCTTGGAACGGCAAAGCCAACTTCAGTGCAGTTCTGGATATGATCATAGAATCGAATGCCAGTGGTCTTGATTGGGGTGCTCCCTGCAGTTACCTTTCCACAGGAGGAAAATTATCTGAAGAAGAATCCCTTC
This sequence comes from Hyla sarda, assembly GCF_029499605.1. NCBI lineage: Eukaryota > Metazoa > Chordata > Amphibia > Anura > Hylidae > Hyla > Hyla sarda. The sequence continues at coordinate 83,303,935 of NC_079198.1, forward strand.
TTCATATTAAATGTTTAGAACTTTTGGTGGGTTCTTTTGCCCTCAAGAGTTTTGCCAAAGACAAGTCACATTGTTGTAGTCTACTGCGGATGGACAACATTCCTGTGGTACAATTCATCTACTAGTAGGTACCAAATCGAAAATATTAGCCAATATCGCAAAATATTGTTGGCACTTTTGTCTGAATCAAAACAGTATTTTGAAAACAGAATACCTCCCAGGTTTGCCCAACTCAATAGCGGACTGGAACTCTTGTTTCATAATCCACAACAGCGATTGGAGACTAGATCCTCTTGTTTTCAATCAACTCAATTCTCTCTGGGGTCCCCTTCATCTAGACTTGTTCACAACCTATCTGAATCACCAACTTCCACGATTCTTCAGTTGGTGTCCTGACCCAGAATCTCTCGGCACAGATACATTACTTTAACTTTGTCCATAAGAGACCCTTTATGCATTTCCACCATTTGCATTAATTCCGAGAATTCTCCTATTACCAGGACAAGTTGTCCTGATAACCCCTCTTTGGCCGACCCAATCTTGGTTGCCTCAGATTCTGGGAATGTCTATAGATTTTCCTTGCATCATACCAATACATCAATCCATCCTATTAGATATTTCAGGGAATCCACACCCTCTGATTTTGTCAGACCAATTGTCTCTAGTAGCCTGGTTCATCTCAGGTCATCAGAACTGGATTTCGATCTTTCACAATCAGCTAGAGATATCCTCTCAGACGCATGGGCTCCAGGTACCAGATCAGCTTACAGGAAATTTGGTCTAAATAGTGCATACAACGGGATTTGGATCCCATACATGCATCTATAACTCAAGTCATAAATTTCCTTTCAGATGTGTATTTTGATGTGGCTAAAGCTATCATACTATTAATGTATATCGTTCAGCCATCTCTCTTTACCATGCACCAGTGCACGCTTTACCTTAACCTCTTCAGGACGCAGGGCATATGGATACGCCCTGCATTCCGAGTCCTTAAGGACGCAGGGCGTATCCATGCGCCCGTGGGAAATCCGGTCCCCACCGCAAGCCGGTTGGGAACCGGAGCCAGATGCCTGCTGAAATCGTTCAGCAGGCATCTCGGCATATCGCCCAGCGGGGTCATCATGACCCCCCATGTCCACGATCGCAGCACATCGCTCATCAATTCAGACGAGCCATGTGCTGCGATTCCGTTCCCCACCGCTCGCCGGGCGGGGATCGGAGTCGGATGTCTGCTGATTTCAGCAGACATCCCGGCAGTGTGCCGGAGGAGGTCCGGAGGACCTCCTATACCGGCGATCGCTGCAGGACGCCGGTAACTACTTACCGGCGTTCTGCAGCGGTTCCGCGTCATCAGGGTCACGTGTGACCCTGTGACCCGGATATAGATGGTGACTGGTGGTGTAATATACACCACCAATCACCATCCGTGCTGTACTGGGGGCTGGCATTGTGGCCAATCCCCTCAGTACAGTTGTGATTGGATGGCCACACCAATCACAGTGTAATGGGAGGGGATGGTGGGGGCTAGGAGCATGTTGTTCCGTTCTGCCCGCCATTTCACAGAGATCTGGTGAGCAGGACGGAGCTCAGTGCTGCCCACCATCCCCTCACTGTAAAAAAAAGGTGCCCCTTGCCCCCATTCTGTGGCCCCTTGGCACAGAAATCCCCAGGGATAGCTTTAGATTTAGATAGGGACAGGTTAGGGTTAAAAAAAAAAAAAAGTTTAAAAAAAAAATTTCTGCGTACCTCAGTGAGTGTCCGTGGGTCCGTAGCACCTTTAGCTGCATGACCCCGGCCCTGCTGGGTCGCTGCGGTCTGCCGCCAGCCTTTTTTATTTTTATTTTCTAAGCGTGTGTGCGGACCCTCTTAGTTATAAAAGAACGGTCCACCACCGTTTGTTAAAGCCCACCCGCCGCTGATCAGTCCCGTAGTACTGATCAGCATTTTTTTTGTGGTGCCGGCGCTTTTTTTCCGCGTTTTCTAGCTCTTTTTGGCACCCATAGGCGGTCCGTGCCACCAGTAGCAGGCGTGTACTGTGTGGCCGGACCTAACCTGTGTGTGCGGCGTGCCTCACCGCTGTCAGTGATTTATCACTGATCAGCGTTTTTTTTTTTTTGTGGTAAAGGCACTTTTGTGGTAAAGGCATTTTTTTTTTTTGCACCCATAGGTGGTCCATGCCACCAGTAGCAGGCGTGTACCTGTGTGTGCAGCCTATCCCATCACTGATCAGCATTTTTTTTGGGTTCAGGCGGGTGCATTTTTTCGGGGTTAACCGTTTTTTTATTTAATTTTTCGGGTTTTTTGTGTGGGGGTCTGTGTACAAATCACCAGCCACTGTTCTGGGCTGAGTGGCCGGACCCCCCCCACTGACTTCTGCGCCCCCTGCCGCCACAAGCGCTAATCAGTGCGCACACCACTGATTAGATAAACGCTTTTTTTGGCGCAGGGCTTTTTTGCGCTAGAAGTCCCTTTTAAAAAAAATTTAAAAAAAGGCCCCTTTTTATTTTTTTTCTGTTAGGGCGGGTTAGTTTAGTTAGGTTAGGTTAGGGAGGGTTAGGGCGGGTTATAGGGAGGTAGTCTCGCACCACACCACACACAGCACATACACCAATAAAATTTCCCCCCCACACACCCATATCCCCATTAGAGTAGGGAAATGGCCCGCAGAGTGTTTTCGGCGGAGGAGGCAAATGACATAATTGCCTCCGACACCAAGAGCGGCTCAGAGGACGATGAAGACCCCACCTTCCTTATTTCATCGTCCTCCTCATCATCTAGTTCTGATGATGAGCCACCAAGGTGGCGGAGATGCCGCCGTGCGGCGCCACAAACCTCCTCTGTCCTTGACCCTGTGCCCCATGCTAGTATGAGTCCTCCTGGCGCTCATACTAGTGAAGCCCCCCTGCCAAGGTCACTGGTACCTGGTATGTGCCCATGATTCCTGAGTTTGTTGGCGACTCAGGAATCAAGATTAACATCGCCGGGTTCACTGAAAAGGACTTTTTCGGTCATTTTTTCAGTGATGACTTTGTTAATCTAATGGTTACACAGACGAATCTGTATGCCCTACAGTTCGTCGCCGCTAACCCAGGCTCACTTTTAGCTAGACCCGGCGGCTGGACTTCAGTGTCAGGCAATATTGGAGTGGGGACATTTTCTACCAGACCCCGCTCTACAATATGGCCATGACACGTCCCCGGTTCGAGGCCATTCGGAGATGTTTGCATTATTGCTGATAATGCGGCATGTCCCCCCCCCGAACTGATCCTGCGTATGACCGCCTGTATAAAATCAGGCCGGTCATCAATCCCTTCGGGGCCAGATTTTGGGAGGCCTATGTCCCTGGAAGGGAGGTCGCTATTGATGAGTCTCTCATCAGATTTAAGGGGAGACTCAGCTTCCGGCAATACATCCCTACCAAGCGAGCGCGGTATGGCGTGAAGATGTATAGTGTACGCAAGTTTATGGTGTATGAGGGACGAGATTCCCGCATTGAACCCCCAGATTGTTCCCCCACTCTGGGTGTTAGCGGGAAAATCGTTAGGGGCCTTTTGAACCCATTGCTAGATAAAGGTTACCACCTTTACGTGGATAACTTTCATACTAGAATCCCTCTCTTCACATCCCTCGCCGCCAGATCCACGGTCACTTGTGGGACAGTCCGGAAGAACCAAAGAGGCCTTCCTTCCTATCCCTTGCAGACTCCTATCCCCCGGGGTGAGTCCGGTGCCTTTTCCCATGAGAACCTGTTGTTGGTCCGGTATAAGGACAAGAGGGATGCCCTTATGCTCACCACTATTCATGGGAACGGCAGCACCCCTGTCCCTGTGCGAGGTACTGTGGGACTGGTCCTCAAGCCCGATTGTATTCTGGACTACAATCGGTATATGGGGGGAGTTGATCTTTCTGATCAAGTCCTCAAGCCATATAACGCCATGCGGAAAACAAAGGTATGGTACAAAAAAGTTGCGGTCTACATGGTACAGGTTGCCATGTACAGCGCTTTTGTACTGTACAAGTACGCTGGCAACACAGGGACATACCTGCAGTTCCAAGAGGAAGTTCTAAAGGCCCTCATCTATGGTGACCGCCAAAGAGCGGGTCAGAGCACCTCTGGAATTGTGGGCGCCCGGATCGTCCCTGGCCAACACTTTCCAGGTGTGATCCCCCACACAGGAAAGAAGGGACGATCTCAGAAGAAATGCAGAGTTTGTCGCAAGAGGGGGATTCAGAAGGACACCACCACTCAATGCGACACTTGCCCCGATCATCCGGGCCTCTGCATAGGCTGCTTCAGGGAGTATCACACTTCCATGGAGTACTAAATTTTCCATCCTTTGCCCCAATTTTCATTCCCCAAAATTCGACTCCAATGTACCAGTCCAGAGTACATTGTCTCCCCCCCCCGAAAAAAAATAAACATTTTTCCCAATACCCCCAATATCTTTTTTATTTCTCCCCCCTAAAAAATGGGTCATGTGACACAGAGTCAACAGCATTGGAGGTTTGCAGTTGCCTCAAATGCGCAACGCTCTCTCCCCACCTGAGCGGGTTGCGCATTTGAGGTAACAGAATAGGGACGGCCCCACACATCCCCTTCCCAGAATGATGATTCAGAGTATAGGGTTTGGGGCGGGCATCATTTTTACTTTTGGCTGTACTCTGGATCATCATTTTGGGAAAATAATTGGCATATCAGTAAAATTTCAATTTTCTTCCCCCCATAGTACACTTCATCCATTCCTGGAAAATAAATGAAGGGAACACCCGTCTGTTCCAAATCTCCACTTCACCCTATACACCTTCCCTAGGGGGTGTACTGTTTGTAATAATCTCACATGTGGGTGTTCCTTTCTTTTATTTTCCTCTGAATGTATGTAACGGTTATGTCCGTAACAAACATCCGCCTTAAATGCGAAGAGTTCTTGCTGAGCTCTGTCGTATTTCCAGGCGACAATTCGGAGTCACATGTTAGTTGTTTCCAGAAAAATTAAGCAGAGCATAGGTTGAAAATTGCAATTTTCCAAAGCTACCCTTCATCCATTCCTGGAAAATAAATTTAGGAAACACCTGTGCGTTCAAAATGTCCTCTTTACCCCTATACCCATTCCTCAGGGTGGGTACTTTCTGTAATGGTGTCACATGTGGGTGTTTCATTTTTGTATTTTCCTCGGAATGTATGTAACCGTCAGCTACTGATATGCCATAGGCCACAAATACAGAGTGACCTCTATGACTTCTGAGCCTTGTTGTGCGCCCGCCCAGCATGTTACCCCATATGAAGATGTATTTTTATAGTCAGGGGGAAAAGCCCTCCAAAATTTGTAACCCAATTCCTCATATTACCCCTTGTGAAAATGTAAAAAAATGGGTAACTTTTCACCCCCATATGGGGTGTTTTCTGAATCGGGAGAAATTGGGCTTCAAATTTTGGGGGGTATTTTCTGCTTTAACCCTTTGTAAAAATTTTACATTTTTGGGAAACCAAGCATTTTAGGTAAAAATTTTTTTTACATATGCAAAAGTCGTGAAACCCCTGTGGGGTATTAAGGTTCACTTTACCCCTTGTTACGTTCCCCAAGTGGTCTAGTTTCCAAAATGTGATGCAATGTGTTTTTTTTTTTTGCTGTCCTGGCACCATAGGGGCTTCCTAAATGCGGCATGCCCCCAGAGCAAAATTTGCTTCCAAATGCCAAATGTGACTCCTTCTCTTCTGAGACCTGTAGTGCTCTTTTCACCCCCATATGGGGTGTTTTCTGAATCGGGAGACATTGGGCTTCAAATTTTGTGGGGTATTTTCTGCTTTAACCCTTTGTAAAAGTGTAAAATTTTTTACAAACCCATCGTTTGTCGAATCCATCGTATGTTGAGGGATCCGTGCAGTGTAAAGTATAGGAAGCTGTACTCACCTGTCCCCGTCGCTCTGGACCAGGTCCTCACCGCTCCCGATGCTGTCCCAGGGGCTCCCGATGCTGTCCCGCTGCTCCGGTGTCGTCTTCGCGATCCTCCGGTGTCTTGCGCATCTTCTGCAGGGTCCGGGCCTCGCTTTCCGGTGACGTTATTACGCTACTGCGCCGGCGCGGCGTGCGTAGTGACGTAATAACGACGCCGGAAAGCAAGGCCCGGACCCTGGAGAAGATGCGCAAGACACCGGAGGATCGCGAAGTGGACCCGGAGCAGCGGGAATAGGTGAGCCAGGGATGCTTAAACTGCTATCCGACAGCAGCTTAAGCATTTTGCGCTGTCGGATAGCAGTTAATGCGATGGCCCCGACATATAAAAGCATCGTATGTCGATGCTGACATCGACATGCGATGGCCTATGAGAGGCCATCGTATGTCGATTTTATCATATGTCGGGGCCATCGTAGGTCGGGGGGTTACTGTATATATATATTTTTACATATGCAAAAGTCGTGAAACCCCTGTGGGGTATTAAGGTTCACTTTACCCCTTGTTACGTTCCCCAAGGGGTCTAGTTTCCAAAATGGTATGCCATGGTTTATTTTTTTGCTGTCCTGGCACCATAGGGGCTTCCTAAATGCGGCATGCCCCCAGAGCAAAATTTGCTTCCAAAAAGCCAAATGTGACTCCTTCTCTTCTGAGACCTGTAGTGCGCTGAATCTGGAGAAATTGGGCTTCAAATTTTCTGGGGTTTTTTCTGCTTTAACCCTTGGTAAAATGTTACATTTTTGAGAAACCAAGCATTTTAGGTAAAAAATATATAATATATATTTTTTTTACATATGCAAAAGTCGTGAAACCTCTGTGGGGTATTAAGGTTCACTTTACCCCTTGTTACGTTCCCCAAGGGGTCTAGTTTCCAAAATGGTATGCCATGTGGTTGTTTTTTTTTTTTTTGCTGTCCTGGCACCATAGGGGCCTCCTAAATGCGGCATGCCCCCAGAGCAAAATTTGCTTCCAAAAGCCAAATGTGACTACTCCTCTTCTGAGACCTGTAGTGTGCCAGCAGAGCACTTTTCACCCCCATATGGGGTGTTTTCTGAATCGGGAGAAATTGAGCTTCAAATTTTGGGGGGTATTTTCTGCTATTACCCTTTTTAAAAATGTAAAATTTTTGGGAAGACAAGCATTTTAGGTGAAACCTTTTTTTTTTTTTTTTTTACATTTGCAAAAGTCATGAAACACCTGTGGGGTATAAAGGCTCACTTTACCCCTTGTTACATTCCCCGAGGGGTTTAGTTTCCAAAATGGTATGCCATGTGTTTTTTTTTTTTGCTGTTTTGACACCCTAGGGGCTTCCTAAAGGTGACATGTCCCCCAAAAACCATTTCAGAAAAATGTTCTCTCCAAAATCCCCTTGTCGCTCCTTCCCTTCTGAGCCCTCTACTGCGCCTGCCGAACAATTTACATAGACATATGAGGTATGTGCTTACTAGAGAGAAATTGGGCTACAAATATAAGTATACATTTTCTCCTTTTACCCATTGCAAAAATTCAAAAATTGGGTCTACAAGAACATGCGAGTGTAAAAAATGAAGATTTTGAATTTTCTCCTTCATTTTGCTGCTATTCCTGTGAAACACCTAAATGGTTAAAACGCTGACTGAATGTCATTTTGAATACTTTGGGGGTGTAGTTTTTATAATGGGGTCATTTGTGGGGTATTTCTAATATGAAGACCCTTCAAATCCACTTCAAAACTGAACTGATCCCTGAAAAATATCGAGTTTGAAAATTTTGTGAAAAATTGGAAAATTGCTGCTGAACTTTGAAGCCCTCTGGTGTCTTCCAAAAGTAAAAACACGTCAATTTTATGATGCAAACATAAAGTAGAGATATTGTATATGTGATCCAAAAAAATATATATATTTTGAATATCCATTTTCCTTACAAGCAGAGAGCTTCAAAGTTAGAAAAATGCAAAATTTTCATTTTTTTCATCAAATTTGGGGATTTTTCCACCAAGAAAGCATGCAAGTTACCACTAAATTTAAAGTAGAATATGTCACGAAAAAACAATCTCAGAATCAGAATGATAAGTAAAAGCATTCCAGAGTTATTAATGTTTAAAGTGACAGTGGTCAGAATTGCAAAAAAGGGCTCAGTCCTTAAAGTGAAAAAGGGCTCAGTCCTTAAGGGGTTAAGGAAAACACCCTGTAATGTGCAAGTTATTGAAAGGTATTAAATATAGAAGACCCCCTGCTCCTAGATATCAATCTACTTGGGATGTCACGGTAGTCTTAAATTTGATCCATTCATGGGGAGATAATGATCCCATAGGATTAAAATTACTATCTTATAAACTCACAATGTTATCATGTCTCATTTCTTCTTAGAGTTTCAGACATTAGAGATATTTCTCAAAGACAATTTCCCCTCAAAGAGTTATACTTTTCCATAATTAAACAAACTAAGACTAACCTTTGGATGTTTATTTATCCAGCTTTTCCTCATCAAGAAAATGTATCCTTATTACTTGAAATCTTACGAGCTAAAAACCAACACTCTTAGGAGGCTCTTTGGCAAATATATTGAAAGCTGCTTAATGGTCATCAGAATCCACATTCAAAACTTCTTATTTTAGACCCACACATTTCTATGTCTTTATTTTAACTTTAGATTTATGACTGTATATATTTTCATTAATGTAAAAGCTTTAAACAAGCATAATGTGAGTCTCCTGTCTTGTTATAAAATTGGAGATTTTCCTACCCTTGGTGACGGAAAATATAGATTTTATTAAAGACAGGAGAGCATTATCCATCCCATGTACCCGACCCTATCTATTTACGATTTTTGTTTGTTTTCTTTCAGTCTAAACAAATTACAACTCTGGGTTTCCGGTTATTCCTTCTAATATAATGGATCAATTATCCTTAAGTTGACCTGCAATTGGTTCCAGTTCCATTCATTCTGTTTTCAACACGAGAACTTCAACTTTATATTATTTCCATCTACCACTTCATCAAAGAAAGAGGAGGGGCTTCACCTGAGGGGTCCTTATAGTCACCTGGACTGTACCATTACTGATTAAATACTGGACTTAATGTACTGCTTCAACTTTTTTCTTGTTAACTGTTTATTAACTCTTTGTTTGCTGGTATCAATTCAGTAAAGAAAGAATTTAGCATAATGCTCGTCTCTTGTCTTTAATAAAATCTATATTTTCCGTCACCATGGGTAGGAAAATCTCCAATTGTACAACTAAACCTACTTTCCTATGAAAGATGTAACCTGGCATTATATTCTATATGTTGACTGTTGCAAATAAAAGGTTATTTGATGAAAAAATTTGTTTTCTCCAGACAATATGTGAAACACAGCTCTCTTCTCTTGCCGTTCCTAAATCCAGGCTGCTTTAGGGTTAAAAAAAAGCATGCATTTTGGTTACAAAGCTGTGACAATTTAAATATCTTAATTTTTTGGCACAAAATGCTGGTTTTTCTTCTATCCTTGTACTATATAGTTTCACATGGCTACAATCAAGTTATATAAAACATGCATTTAGGTAGAAAACTTTGCAAATGTAATAATGTTTGTGCAGATCTCATGACAGGGGAGAGGGAGTGTGGAAGAGAGGAGCTCATCATACTCTAGGGGAAACGCCCCTAGCCTCACAGAGAAATTCAGAAATAATACATAGATCAAAAGGTATTTTACATATTAACACATGCATATTATTATGCATACAGGTCTTAGGGCACATTACTACACTGATTTTTTTTCTTACTAATGACAGAAATGCTTTAACAACTTTACTAAGCTTCTTGTGCAGTTCCAATGTAATACAGGTGCTTTGGCACAGCTTGGAATGTTACAGCTATTTTAGCCAGTTGAAGGATTATTTGATCACTGACCCTTTAAATGTTGGTTTTCAGCAGCTTTACTGAATTTAGTAATATCTGTGGTGTTTCTTAGCATGTGAACGTGTAATGCAGATGTGAATGTTCTCATGTTCTTCTCAGTCCAAAATTACTGGAACTACTGATGAGGATCTTCATAGGTTGGCTTATTGTGGTGCAATATGTAGACTTTCCCTTTCTCACACAACTTTGGTCTGCAGCATGATACTCAGAAAAGACATATGCAATAACATAACCCAGTTACTATAGTTAATCTGCTAACAGATGTGGTGCAGGATGCCATGCCTATGCCATTGTGGCCCAGATGCAACTGTGACTGATATAGCTATGCCACTGTCCTATTTTGGGCGGGACTGCACAGCTTCTACTCATTGAAAAAATGGAATCAATAGCTGTGTGGCACATATCTATATATATAAAACTCTATGTGTGTGAGTGTGTGTGTGTATGTATGTATGTATGTTCCACAAAAACGTCCAAATGGCTAGAGATATTAACATGAAACTTGGCACACATGTTACTTATATGTCAACAACAAACATAGGATAGGTGATTTAACCCTTACTCACCCCCATTTGCCAGGGGCGGGGTTTATGTTTAAAGTCCCATACAAGTCAATGCGAAATATATGTTACTGCATAACTTCCAAACGGCTGGAGATATTTCGATAAAACTTGGTCACATGTTACTTATATGTCCACTTAAAATAAAGGATAGTTAATTGAACCTTTAACTACCCCCATTTGTGAGGGTCGGGGTTTTTGTTTAAAGTCCCATGCAAATCAATGGGAAATGTATGTTCCCACATAACTTCCGTACGGCTGGAGATATTTCAATACCTGGTACACATATTACAGGTTGGGATAGGAGGTCGGGATAAGAGGTCGGGATAGGAGGTCGGGATAGGAGGACGGGATAGGAGGTTGAGATAGGAGGTCAGGATAGGAGGACGGGATAGGAGCTCGGGATAGGAGGTCGAGATAGGAGGTTCGAGATAGGAGGCCGAGATAGGAGGTCGAGATAGGAGGTCGAGATAGGAGGACGGGATAGGAGGACGGGTTAGGAGGACGGGATAGGAGGTAGGGATAGGAGGTCGAGATAGAAGGACTGGATAGGAGGACGAGATAGGAGGTCAGGATAGGAAGTCGGAATAGGAGGTCGGGATAGGAGGTCGGGATAGGAGGTCGAGATAGGAAGACTGGATAAGAGGACGGGATAGGAGGTCGGGATAGGAGGACGGGACATGGGGTTGGGATATGACAACAATATATGAGGACGGGTTATGAAGTCAAAAGCTTCCTCCTTTGTTTATTTTCCTCCCCAACAAGGATTAGGAAGGAAAAACCGGGCAACGCCGGGTACTCAGCTAATATATATATAAACCAGATCCTGGTAAATTGTCTCTTTAGTGGAGACCGATGTGAACCTAGCCTTACCAATTCGACATCTAAACCCCTGATCAAGGCTCCTTTCTCCTTATTTCTGAGTTATTTTAATTGGCTTGTCAATAAAGTGATTGGGGTCATTTACTGATCTGACCTTTTTCTTGGGTTTTGCACCCAAATTGTATAGCACGATTCGTGCGGCAGTATTTCTGGCCAAAAAACCCTACCAACTCTTCCTTTTACTCAGAAAATCTGAAAAGGGGCGTGTTTACGAAAAAAGGGACGTGGCTGACAAAAAGATGCAGGTGTGTTCCCAACCTCTTTTAAGAATCTCAACAACTTATGTAATATTCCCACATAAAATGTGGTGGATTTGTGCTGTGGAAAACCCGACAAATCAGAGCAGTTTAAAAAAAACAAATCATAGGGAAAAATCTGCAACTTGGTTAATACCATGGGAGAATCCCTTTGAGAAATAAAAAAACACTAAGACAACTACACTACACTATTAGTAAATCAGCGCCATTGTCTTATAGAATCCTAAACTTCAAATCTGCAGCACATCCTTTGTGTGCAAATTCAACCTTAGGGAGCACTAGTGGACAAAGATTGTGGGGACTGATAATGGGGAAGAGGGCCAAGGTGGATACAGACCTTAGAATAGCACTATAGGGGCACATGTGGGATATCCTATTGGTGTTTGGGAAGGAAACAACTATCCTGGACTGAGCTTTGCAGGATTTGGAACTGATGATAACTCACTGTTACAAACAGAGGAGAGAGGAGCAGGGAGGGTGCAGCAGCAGCATTCAGTTAGGGAGACTGTGTGCAAAGGAAAATATCAGTATGGGAAGTGCTGCGGTTACCTCCTCACAATTGTATCTACCCTCTCATCCATAACAGCCATGTCCCCATACACTACCATCCCTGCACACCATCATTGTCATTGTTCCTCATACCTGCAGAAAAAGGGCACCTAAAGGAGGAGACATTAACCCCTTCATGACCCAGCCCATTTTCACCTTCAGGACCTGGGCATTTTTTGAAAATCTGACCACTGTCACTTTAAACATTAATAACTCTGGAATGCTTTTACTTATCATTCTGATTCCAAGATTGTTTTTTCGTGACATATTCTACTTTATGTTATTGGTAAAATTTCACTGATATTTGCATCCTTTCTTGGTAAAACATCTAAAAATTTCATGAAAATTTAGAAAATTTTGCATTTTTCTAACTTTGAAAGTCTCTGTTTGAAAGGAAAATGGATATTCCAAATAAATTACATATTGATTCACATATAAAATATGTCTACTTTGTGTTTGCATAAAAAAATTGACAAGTTTTTACTTTTGGAAGACACCAGAGGGCTTCAAAGTTCCGCAGCAATTTTCCAATTTTTCTCAAGATTTTCAAAATCGTAATTTTTCAGGGCCCAGTTCAGGTTGGAAGTGGATTTTAAGGGTCTTCATATTAGAAATACCCCATAAATGACCCCATTGTAAAAACTGCACCTCCCAAAGTATTCAAAATGACATTCAGTAAGTGTTTTAACCCTTTAGGTGTTTCACAAGAATAGCAGCAAAGTGAAGGAGAAAATTCAAAATCTTTTTTTTTTTTACACTCGCATGTTCTTGTAGACCCAATTTTTGAATTTTTACAAGGGGTAAAAGGAGAGAAATCACCCTAAAATTTGTAACCCAATTTCTCTCGAATAAGGAAATACCTCATATGCGTATGTGAAGTGTTCGACGGGCGCAGTAGAGGGCTCAGAAGGGAAGGAGCGACCATGGGATTTTGGAGAGTGAGTTTTTCCGAAAGGGTTTTTGGGGGGCATGTCCCATTTAGGAAGCCCCTATGGTGCCAGAACAGTGGACCCCCCCCACATGTGACCCCATTTTGGAAACTATACCCCTCATGGAATTTAATAAGGGGTGCAGTGAGCATTTACACCCCACTGGCGTTTGACAGATATTTGAAACAGTGCACTGTGCAAATGAAAAAATTTTATTTTTCATTTTCACAGACCACTGTTCCAAAAATCTGTCATACACCAGTTGGGTGTAAATGCTCACTGCACCCCTTATTACATTCCGTGAGGGGTGTAGTTTCCAAAATGGGGTCAAATATGGATATTTATTGTTTTGCGTTTGTCAGAACTGCTGTAACAATCAGCCACCCCTGTGCAAATCACCTCAAATGTACATGGTGCACTCTCCCTTCTGGGCCTTGTTGTGCGCCCCCAGAGCACTTTGCGCCCACATATGGGGTACCTCCGTACTCGGGAGAAAATGCATTACAAATTTAGAGGGTCTTTTTTCCCCTTTTACCTCTTGTGAAAATGAAAAGTATAGGGCAACACCAGCATGTCAGTGTAAAAAATTTATTTTTTTACACTAACATGCTGGTGTAGACCCCAACTTCACCTTTTCATAAGGGGTTAAAGAAGAAAAAGCCCCCCAAAATTTGTAAGGCAATTTCTCCCGAGTACGGCGATATCCCATATGTGTCCCAAAACTGTTGCCCTGAAATACGACAGGGCTCCAAAGTGAGAGAGCGCCATGCGCATTTGAGGCCTGAATTAGGGATTTGCATAGGGGTGGACATAGGGGTATTCTATGCCAATGATTCCCAAACAGGGTGCCTCCAGCTGTTGCAAAACTCCCAGCATGCCTGGACAGTCAATGGCTGTCCGGCAATACTGGGAGTTATTATTTTGCAACAGCTGGAGGCTCCGTTTTGGAAACAGTAGCGTACCAGATGTTTTTCATTTTTTTGGGGGAGGGGGGGCTGTGTAGGGGTATGTGTATATGTAGTGTTTTTTACTTTTTATTTTAGGTTAGTGTTAGTGTTAGTGTAGTGTAGTGTTTTTAGGGTACAGTCACATGGGCAGAGGTTCACAGCAAGTTTGCCGCTGGGAGTTTGAGCTGCAGCGCAAAATTTGCGCCATCTCAAACTTGCAGCACTCACTGTAAACCTCCGCCCATGTGAGTGTACCCTGTACATTGACTTTGGGGGGAGGGGGCAAAAATCCAGCTGTTGCAAACTCCGAGCATGCTCTTTGGCTGTCCGTGCATGCTGGGAGTTGTAGTTTTGCAACAGCTGGAGGCACACTGGTTTGGAAACACTAAGTTAAGTAATAAACTTTCAAGTGTTTTGCAACCAAACTTAGTGTTTCCAAACCAGTGTGCCTCCAGCTGTTGCAAAACTACAACTCCCAGCATGCATGGTCTGTCAGTGCATGCTGGGAGTTATAGTTTTGCAACAATTGCAACAGCTGGAGGCACTGAAGTAGGAAATGGACAATGTTTCCCAACTAGTGTGCCTCCAGTTGTTGCAAAACTACAACTCCCAGCATGCCCAGACTGCCCAGGCATGCTGGAAGTTGTAGTTCGGCAATATCTGAAGGATCAGATGTTGCCGAACTACAACTTCCAGCATGCTTGGGCAGTCTGGGCATGCTGGGAGTTGTAGTTTTGCAACATCTGGAGGTCCACAGTTTGGAGACCACTGTATAATGGTCTCCAATCTGTGCTCTTCCAGATGTTAGAGAACTACAACTCCCAGCATGCCTGGACAGACTGAGCATGCTGAGATTTGTAGTTTTGCAACATCTGGAAGAGCACAGATTGGAGACCATTATACAGTGGTCTCCAAACGGTGGACCTCCAGATGTTGCAAAACTACAACTCCCAGCATGCCCAGAAAGCCAAAGGCTGTCTGGGCATGCTGGGAGTTGCCGTTTTGAAACTCCCAGAGGCAGCAGTGAGATTGCTTTACGGCGATCTCACTGCTGCCAATGAAGATGCCGCACTGCTGCTGGAAACTCACCTCCGGGACGCAGCGCCGCCGGGACCGACTGGAGGACGCCGGGACCACTCGGGAAACCGCATGGCCGGGTAAGTGACGCCTGGGGACGGGTCAGGGACACTTAGCAGAGCGGTGTGTGTCCCGATCCCCGTGATCGGGACTCACACACCGCGCTGCTAAGTATTCTGATAGCGAAACGCTGCTATCAGCTAGTCAGATTTGACCAGCTGATAGCAGCGATCGCTGGGGGGGGGGGGGGGGGGGACGAAACCCCCCGTGGTCGCATGGTAAGATGGCTGGCTATCAGTGATAGCCACCATCTTACCGGGCGCTGCAGGATGCCGCGAGTAGCGGCAAAAATGTTCATGACGTACCTGTATGTCATGGGTCGGGAACACCTTGCCATCCATGACGTACAGGTATGTCATAGGTCGGGAAGGGGTTAAAAGGGCAGGGGCTCAAGCCCCCTTTCTACATAAGGTGTGCACGTCCCTGATCCTAGTGCTATTACTATAGGTAATAAACATTTTATATACACTTATATTATGTTTAAAGAGAATCTGACAGCAGCATCACTCATACAAAGCTGAATATACAAGGAATTAACGGTTGACAAATGCAGTTATCTTAAGAAGAACTGTGGCATGCTTCATTAGATGCTGTATTTCAGTATTTCTGGCATTGGGGTTTCTCAATGAAATTTCCCACTCAGCCCATCATTGGTCGCAGCAGTGATTGGCTGATTGAACATGTGCTGACCTCACTTTCTTAAGTTCTGCACAGCAGGTCCCGGTGGTCTGTATGGCAGTGGTGGGGTTGCGAAAAAGGTAAGTATAGGTTACTTTTCAATTAAGCACCTGCCTGGGCAAAGTTCTAAAAAAATAATCCACAGAATACTCTTTTAAGATGTAGATTAGGGTTCTTTCATGGATAGATAACATGAGACTTTTTCTAACATGACATTGTAGCCAAAATCACTACTGTATTAAATACAGTAATATCTTCAGATCTGTTTTTTATCACAACATGCAAATGGGACAGCTAGTGTGAAGCACTTACATAAAATGGAAAATAAAACAAGAGTAGTGGCACTATGTGAATATCTTATCAATGGTAAAGTAGAAAAAAAGACAGAACACAAAAACGGTGCCTAGTGTATTATCCTTAGCAACGTAAACGGAACTAGTTGTCAGGGATACCGATGCATCTAGTGGTTGGCTGCTCACCTCAAAGAGATAGGACATGCGCCTATCACCCCAAACAAAAGCTGGGGTACCATAGAGTCAGAATGCTGCTGAAGCCAGGAGGCCACAGGAAGCAGGAGAACACCCAGTCCTGGAGACAATGAAGAAGGAGACAAGAAAAGAAGACCTATTAACCCAGGCACTGCGGATTCTTGACCTTAAAAGTGGAATGAGGCAGAAGTATATGGTATAAGGTCCCTGGCAGGACCACTTTTATTAATTTAATAAAAATAACAAAAATGGATGATGTGATTCGAGGGAAATACCCCTTACGTTAGATCAGCATACAATGATACCAAACACAGTGAGGTTTAAATGTTGTGTAAAATGGCACCAAATAAATTGGGAGGGGCAACAAGTGTAAACAATAGTAAACAGGAAGTTTAGACAAATATAATAAAACCATAAAATGTATTACATGACATTTTCCAAAACCTGAATAGGGGGAAAGGGAACAAAGAAATAAGTGTTAATGCAAAATTGTATAAATAATATCGCTTCAAAAAATGTGGGGAGTCTCATGTCAGCAGCGTGTGCTTCAAGCGCTACGATCGTGATCAGTACTTTCTGTATCCAGGACGCATTTCTGGGGGCGTGGCCCACATGACCTGTGCTGGCCAATGAACCTTCTCAACCCGATGTCAGACTTCTCGAGGCTCCGGAGAGTAGGACGCCTCACCATGGTATTTTGTTACATGACCAGAGTTCCAGACAATCACACATCCGGACATATGGCCCCAGATGCAGCCAGGAGATATAGTATCCTTGCACAATATTTATAATTAAATGCAAAATGTCAGAGGTAAGTATATAGGTAAATGAGTAAGGAATAGAAGAATGTTATATGGAGAAAAGTAATGCATAACATAAACAATAGTATTTTCCATAAAGCTATTAAAAGATATCCAGACAAGACAGTATACAGGGCACCAACTACATATACAGGGTGCACTACATAAAATATTTAGCAAAAGTCAAGTATCCCCAATTGTCTTCACATGACACATCAATTGGGAAATATATAGTCTCCAACACAAGGTGGCTATATAAAAAAATATGTGATGCAGGATTGGGGCTCACCCATTATAGAAATATAACTAATGGTAACCGAAATGGAAAGAAAAATAATAAAATAGTAAGGATTTTATTGCTAAATATATCATATACAAATGATATATTTTGTCAGGACTTTATAGGACTTTAGGACCTGACAAAGAAGGGTGCGATCCCATGGAAATGCATTGTCCATTTGTGTATGATATATTTGACAATAAAAGCCTTACTATTTGAACAATTTTCTGTCTGTTTCAGTTACCATTATTTAGGGTTTGTTCACACAAGCAGATGCCCAGCGCGTATTACGGTGTGGATCTGCCTCTGAAGGACCGCTGTATACTGCCTTTACAGGTGCCTGCTCGGAGCCGCAATCTGCCGGTACGAACAGACACACTGCGATGTGCGAGTCGCCACATGCATGCGCAGCATACTCGCACATCGC
Source organism: Hyla sarda (assembly GCF_029499605.1). Taxonomy (NCBI): domain Eukaryota; kingdom Metazoa; phylum Chordata; class Amphibia; order Anura; family Hylidae; genus Hyla; species Hyla sarda. Next base: position 83,321,701 of record NC_079198.1, read on the forward strand.
GGCAGCTCTCGGCCTAGCTCAGGGAGCAGAGGGAGTGTCCGCGATGCGTGCGAGTACACCGCGCATGCGCGGTAACTCGCACACCGTAGCAGTGTGTCTGCTCGTTGCGGCCTATTGCCGCTCCGAGCAGGCACATCTAAAGGCACCCTGTAGGGGTCCTTCAGCAGCGGATCTGCAGCGTAAAATACGCTGTGGATCCGCTCGTCTGAACGTACCCTTATACAGTATTTGTACAACAGGAATGCACCGTTCCTGCACCACATTTTGCTTCTTGCCAAAATACTACCTTTTCTCTATGTTTAACAACCAGACCTGCGATTGAGGAGATGGGATTGATGTCAGTGCCCCCCCCCCCCCCATAAATCACTACATACAGTTTAAGTTTAAGGCTTTTTACAGTGTTGTGCTGACAGCACAACAAAAAAGGGGAACACGCCACTACCTAGTCATTCACCTGTTGTTACCTAGGATACGTCACATGTCCCAGCATTTTTTATTCCTTTTTTTCTTATTCATATGCACTCATTTGTAACTCATTTATGGCTTTATAATGTCTTTAATTTAATTGTATCAAACTTAAAAATGTCTGTCAGTTCACATGCCATTTAATGTTGTACCAGATGAGAAGTACAAAATCATTTTACATATTTTATGCATGCTTACTGATTCATTTGTTGTGCCTAAGTGCTCCAAAACAAATCTGCATGAAAAGGACATGACTTACATAAAAGACATGTAAAATGCAGAGAAAACGGCCGAAAAAATGCTAACAGAAATGCTTTATACGGCTAAAGTAACAAAAACTGGGAATTAATTGTTTTAAAGCATTGATGTGTTCAGGAGGAGCCATCACAACATCCGTCACTCTGATCCTGCAAGGGTCATAGATACAGCCTTCTTCCAGGTTACTCTTCACCATGCCACATCCTGGAGGCACCCAAGCAGAGTCATATCCATGTTCATGCCAGGTGAGCTGTAATGGGTGACCTTGATGATCAATCTTTTTAACCCTTCCCACCTTTACAGAAAGCTTCAAAACTACTTTCTGATTTATCTGATTTAGTGGATATCTTAAAGCCTTCTGTACATCTCTACTAACATAGACACCTCTTCCCAACATCCCATTTTCAGAAACTCGAAATCCACCTGAGATGATACTATAAGCTGCATTAACACTTGTCCCATGATACATGGTATAGAACCTTCTTCCAGGATATTTTTGTGCCATTTTCTCAAAAGGAATTTAAGTGAGGTATGATGACCTGCAAGATAGAAAGATAATTCTATTGTATTATTATGCAGCAAGATGGAAGAATCATCAATTCCATAGATCACTGCTCATGTTACAAAGGCGACCAAGTCAAGATAAAGCTGTAGCTCTATCAGTGCTTGTAGCAGGTAACAACTGATTACTGAGGTCCACAGTAGTAGAAGCCCATAATAGTCGGAACTGCAACTTTCAACTTTTTCTAGAAAACCTGCAATTTTTTTTTTAACTCAAATTCATATTTTTTTTTTTTTGACAAATCTGTTTTTAAGTTTTCCAAAGAACATAGCATTGCAAATAGAGGGCAAGGCATTCTTCAGCCTTATCCAGTGGGAAGGGTAAAAGAGATCGCCTTGTCGTTCATCTGACTGGCAAAATAGAATCCAAAGGGGACAAAATGAACAAAAGGGAATCATGCGTATTATTTGTCCTCTTATATTACCCCTCTATCCTGCAGATCTTTCTCAATTTAAATAGCTATTGGTGGCAGGTAGAAGGGATTTTTAGCCATTGAAGTGAGACAAATAATTTTGCTGTGAAGAATAGGAGAGCTGAGAGGCAGTTCTTTGAAGGTATGAATTCCTTAGATGGGATTGCTAACATGATGGTAGCAAGAGACAGCTTGATTTTTGTTTCCACATCTTGCCAAAAATTCTGTAAAGCCGGGAAATGCCACCAAATATGTGAGAAGGTGCCGGTCATGTCATTGTATCTCCACCAGTTATTGGTCGATGCTAAGCCTCTTTTTAAAGTAAATCAGGTGTCCGGTACCATCTTGTGAGCAATTTGTAATGGCTCTCTTGTAGTGTCTTGCATCTAGATAATCTAAAAGAATGTTGAAGGATATTTATACATGCACTATGAATGATTGAGAACTAGATACATTTCCCAAGCTCTTAGAAAGGTGGGGGTGTTGGGTGCTAACTCTTTCAAAAGAGGCATCATATAACAAGAAATGGGGTGTTTCTTCATAGCCCTGGAAACCAGCATGGGTTCCAACCATGTTTGCTCTGTGGGAGTGCAAGAAGGTGGTACAAATCTCATGAATGGATACCAAGTAGAAGAAATTAAGGGGGTGTGTATGGCACCAAAGACTGCACTGCTACTTCTAAAAGAAGACTTTTCTGCTTTAACAAAATACCCAAATAAATGTCCTGAAAAGTAGACCACATTTAATCTCTGTGGAATATAAGATGATAGACAAAGTCCAGAAGAAGAGAGACAGGCATAATTGGAGGAAGGGCAATAGGGTGTTTTGTGGTATTAGTGTATGCTAGGTATGTCTTAAGAGAGCCTCTGACAAAGGGGTTATGTATAGTGGCAAGTTGTCGTGTATTGGGGAACCAGAGAAGCTTGGTTCTATCTGGGGCAATTGGGTAAGTTCAAGTTCAGAACCGTGCAATATGCTCTTTGCAGAGACAACCTTTGCCCATCTCTGGAGATGGATGGCCTTGTGAAGAGTGGCAATATCCGGCAGGCCCAGGCCCTCATCTAGCCTCCTTTGTAGGAGTAATCTGTTTGTAGGATGTGGACATTTTACAATTGATTCTGAAGGAACCAGAATTTATAGCCAATGCCTCATGACCAAAGCTGCTTTAGAGACATTATAAAATCCGAAAGCTTTTAAAAATTGTTCCATATTTTCTTCTTTAGGGTATGTTCACATGGCACATTTTCAGCAATTACACAGAAATTCTGTTTAGCAAAGAATTGCAGAATTCGTGCCAAAGTTTCAGCAGAATTTCTGTGTTCCCAAAATATAAAACAGATCTTATATTTCTGTGAAATTCAGAATTTTTCCGCAGCAGAATGCCTGCTGTGGAATTACGCTGTATGAATGGGACAGCAGAATGCCTTTGATAGTAGAATTTACAGCGGAATTCCTTCACAGAATTCTGCACAGAAATGTCACCAAGTGAACAGAAAGTGAACCTTAACAGCAAAGCTCTTTATAACCAAAGCAGTAGCAGCAATATATGACCATTTACAGTAAATAGAATATGTGGCTCCCTTTAGCTTGTAGCAGCCTGTGTATATACAGACTGACATACTAATACATACTTTTGTCATATCTGAGATCATTATCTACTTAGGACTCCTCCGCAGCCTCCATTTACTTTTTTAATATACACTATATATATATATATATATATATATATATATATATATATATATATAAATTTTATATGCATATATTTGTCTATATACTTATATTACGCTTGTAATTTTTACATAATATATATATATATATATATATATATATATATATATATATATATACCTTTTAACTCAGCTGATTAATTCCATTCTGTCCTTGTGTGTATTGTATTTTTTAAAATAACATTGACTGAAATAAAATATTTTTATACTATCTATGTATATATTTATTTTTTACCTCTAGTTTGGGGTTACCTCTATATATAGTGTGCTTATAGGTGAATAAATAGAATATGTGTAAGAGTGTTGAGAGAGGTATTAAGCATAGAAAGGAAGAGACACATTGTCATATCATACAGCATTAGAAAGAATACTTTCACCAACAGTCACCAAACCAGCAGACTGCAGAGATATTGAGAGAAAATTAACCGCAGTCAATTTGAAGAGTATCACTGCTGACCCACACATCACAAGTAGACAGGAAAGCAAGCGTACCTTTCAGTGTAGAGTGTGAAGTAATGGCCTTCATTGTGGAACTTGAACTTTTTGGCCTTGGACCAGAAAGGCATTTTAGATAAAGAGTCGCTAAAGGGATTTCCATCTGTACAGGCAACCACAATGGTATGTCCAGGGTCGATTTCCTGGAGGTCCCAGGCATGGGCGAGGTCAGATGGAGTATGGATCATGATCTGTTTACCGTCCTTCAAGACTGGCAAGCCAAAAGGATACATAAAGCTATAGGGCACTTTGAGATCACGTAGCTGTAGCATTTTGGATCCACTCCTTCTTTAGGCTAAAAATATTGCCCAAAATACTAAGTGTGAACCCAGCCTAAATTCTTCCTTTATGTTTCCCATACCTTTTGAATGCAATTCCGGCAGAACAACTGCCATAAAAACTTCAATTGTTTTTCATGAAAAACTTTGTTTGTGAAACCCTACTTAACATAATAATCAAGTGCATTTTACCCACCTGGTTCTGTGGTATAGAAACATAAAAAAACACTATTTAGCTCTGGTTACTGCTGCTGGGTCTTGAGATTCAAGATCTCAGGTCTAAAAAAAGACAATAAATAGAAGTCAAGCTAATACACCAAACCTCCAAGTTAAAGGGGTACTCCGGTGAAAACCTTTTTTCTTTTAAATCAACTGGTGGCAGAAAGTTAAACATATTTGTAAATTACTTCTATTAAAAAATCTTAATCCTTCCTGTACTTATTAGCTTCTGAATACTAGAGAGGAAATTCTTTTCTTTTTGGAATGCTCTCTGATGACATCACGAGCACAGTTCTCTCTGCTGACGTTATTATAATAATAATAATAACGCTTTATTTATTGTTGTCCTTAGTGGGATTTGAACCTAAGTCCCCAACACTGCAAGGCAGCAGTGCTAACCACTGAGCCACCATGCTGCCCTTAGCATACGTCTGCTATGCACGGTTGTTAAAATGGACAGAGATGTCAGCAGAGAGCACTGTGCTCAAGATGTCATCAGTGTTCCAAAAAGAAAGGAATTTCCTCTGTAGCATTCAGCAGCTAATAAGTACTGGAGGGATTAAGATTTTTTAATAGAAGTAATTTACAAATATGTTTAACTTTCTGCCACCAGTTGATTTAAAAGAAAAAAGGTTTTCACCGGAGTACCCCTTTAAAGTACATGCAATAAACTGCTACACATCTCAAACATGTTAAAAACTATCTTATGGCAAAACAATTACTTTATTCCTAGAAAATACATACTAGACAAGCATTTAAGACACAATATAACATGTTAAAGCACTTGAAAAAAATAACATAACAACTCTATAGCTCACAATAAGAGCTAAAGTAGAACAAGGCAGGACTGATGACAGAAAGGTACACCAATATGCATAAAATATCCAGAAAATAATGCATAGCAAAGGGAGTATTTATTGCTACTGTTGGGTCTATAATATTCTGATATATTGATCGCTATATCTATACTCAAATGCTATATGCTAATGCAATATTGTAGAAGAATTTTAGTTTTTTTTTTATACAAAACATTTCATCTAATCGCTTTGCCTGTAACTAAGATTAACCTTGGAATGGAGACTTTGAATATAGGATGTCTGGACATTGGATTTCGTGGAAAGATGAAGAAATCTCAAGCTAGAACTCTCACAAGATAAAGACTTATGCTACGCCACAAATAACTAATCAGCATATAGAATGACGCATAGTTTATCCTTCAACCCTATACTCAAAATATTATCTGTTTGTGCCTCTGGACCGAGACCTTGTCATGGCACCATTCAGGATGTCATTGTGATGTCATAATTCATCCTCTTACTTTGCACAATGTTAAAACCAGCTGTTTCTAACTCTTTTGGGAGCAGCAGAGCTTCCTGCTAAGAAAGAGTGTATACCAACATATCCTGTGTGGTGTATATCTTTTTGTGTCGACACTTGGCAAAGAATATAGCAGCACAGTCAATCACATTTGATAGCCCCCACTCTGTCAATCCTTATCAGTTGGTGCCGTAACTCCTTGCCGAAACCGAGGGAGGGTGAAATTGTTCCCAGGACCACACTCGCGGGAAGACCAAGTCTGGGGGAGCGACAGCTTTAACCATCCAGAGGAATCTCGGGCTGCTCAAAGGGCTTGATAAACCATACAGAACACGGTAAGTCTGCTGATTTCATAAATCTGTAGTTCTTATCAGTGTTTATTGAGTGGCTCTGAGAAGCCAAACAGATGGTCTTGTCGAACCTCTAAGACAAATCCTAGCGGCAGGGTATTTTACCGCTGTGTGGTCTAATTTGTGAGTTCTTGCAGCATTGTTGCTCGACTGTGGCTGGTTAGTAAATCTTAGATTAGAGGCAAATAGGGAGTTAAAATCTGCCTGTGAGATTTTTATGCAGCCTTGTGTAAACAATAACCCCCCCCCCCCCCTTTTTTTTCTTTGGCTCATATTGTGTAAACGCTTGTCACAAGCGCACAAGGCCATGTTTTTCAAAACATGTGAAATGCACTGTTAATAAGGTTTCTTACGGTAGGGAACACCTGACATGACATTCTAGAATACAGAGAATGTTGTGTAAGGATTTTAATTTTGATTTTTGACATTAAAAAAAAAATCTGCTCAGTGGAATACGGTCAAGGAAAAAAAAAGTGCTGTAGATTTTTTTTTTGGGAGATTTTTATTATTATTATTATCTCTGGTATTAGGGGTGCATTTGATATCTTTTCCGCGTATGTTGAACTCCTAATAGCTGAATTGAGAGAGAGAGATGTGTTGTGTCACTCAGAGTAGCCGTATCAGATGACAGCGATGAACTGCCTGAGGGGCAATACCAGCCAGTATCAAGGCATAACTATTGTGTTAAGCACTGCTGTCAGACAGTCCAGTATCCTCTCTATCGTATTTTTGATAACTTTTTAGTGGCCTGCTGATTATATATCAGTTCAGTGTACGAGTACCAGAGATTAGCATCAGGAGGCAAACTTTGGTTGACAAATGCACACTATTTTGTTACTGTTGGATACCAATTTTTGTATGGCCAGTCCACTGAGAGATTTTGTTAATAGAGTAATTTGCAACCCTCACTCAACCTGAGACTTAAAAGGCTTTAAAACTGTTCAATTCCTGCACTGGTTAACTTTAAAGGGTACAATATGAGCAGTTTGCAAGCTCCCTTCCTCCCTGGGTGTGAGGAGCCATGTGATAATGATGATGATTCTAACTGTTGGGTGTGTGACCAGCAAAACCTGCCCTCAGCAGAGAACTGTGTTTCTTGTAGCCAAGCCCTGCCCTTAACTGATCCTCCATGTACTCTCAAAATAGTCCCCACCCAAAATGTCTCCGCCCCACTATATCCCATGTTACCTCCTTCCAGTGGCAGCCATGTTGCTACTCCCACAGGCGAAGCAAGCAGCCATCTTGAAACACGCCGAAATATGGATCCAGCTGCTTCCTCTTCCTGTAATGGCAGTACACCCAAGCAGCACTTACCAGTTGCTGGAAGGTTTCCAAATGAAACTTCCTCTAGTGCTGAAGCACTTGATCTCTTTCCAGGTATGACTCAGGATAGGAGTTACCCAAGTCAAACCTAAACACTCCCGGATCAGCCTTCACCGGAAAGCACTGTATTTCATTATACTAATCATTGCTGTGCCTCTCCTAGAAATCAGACCTCTGTACCCAGTGAAGACAGCCCTCTAGCCCAAGATGAACCCATGCACAGTATCAGTCTCCTGTCACTGATCCTCATCATCATCAGTCCCCAGGAAAGATTCCACTTTCACCTGTCAATACAATCACACCTACTGTGGTGCAATTTCTTGTTCCTCCCAATACCTCCAACAGTAACATGTACCAAATCATTAGATCAAGTATGGTGTTTAAATCTTTTCAACCGGCCCTTGGAACAAAGATCTGGAATAACACCCTACTCCGGATTGGCATGGGTTCCATGGAAACCCAACAAGTGCAGGCTATAGTAAACCCTGCAAATCCATATCTTCAGAATAAATATGGCTTTGCTGCTGCCTTAGTGCAGGCAGGGGGGAATAGTATACAGCATGACTCTGTTCTGTTGGTACTACAACAAGGGCCCATTTCAACCTCCCAACTGGCCATTACAGGTGCTGGGACACTGCCTTGCAACATGATAATACATGTTGTTGGTCCCAGATATTCATCTGCCCAACATGATGCCTGCATAAGGCAGCTTCAGTCCACAACGTTCTTGATCTAGCTGGAGAGAAGGAAATTTCCTCTCTGGCCATTCCACCCATCAGTTCTGGACTCTTTGGATTTCCTCCTAATATCTGTGCCAATGCAATAGTGTCCAGTATTGAGAATCACAAGCCAATAACAACATTGCAAGAAATCAGGCTTATCTCAAAAGCATCCGAAACAGTCCAAGCTCTGGTGGATGCTGTCAACTTGTTCAAGAAACCTCACCTCTTGGGTAAACACCCAATGCCACATGATGATTCAGATAACCTGCAACATGGATTACCCAGATCCACGCCATCTAAACTCTTGCCCATACAGCCCGATGATTCCAGAGATCTCCTGCTTAGTTTGGGTGAATCCAATCCGCCGCAAACGATGTCAATACCACTTACCTATGGTGGGGGAAATAAAGGGTCTGAGAAACCTATTTCAGAAACTCTATATAAATATGTTCCATTTACCTCGGTGCAAGTAAATAATCTTGTAGCCCAACTACCTGACCCAGAGAAACAGCCAATACCTTTCTACAGAAGAATTAAGCAAATTCAACAAACCTATTCATCAGTATGGAAAGATTTATACAATCTAGTCTCTATCAGAACTGGAGACGCCTTCTGGCCTATCATTTCCGCCAGCCTTGATAGTTCTGCTATTATGGATGAGGAGACATACTCTTCTGGAATAGAATTCTGCCAACAACTACAAGTCAGAGACAGACTAGCTTCAAGCTCCACTAATTTCTCTGATGCCTTTCAGGAACCTACGGAATCAGCTGAAAAGTTTTTCTCCAGACTACATAATCTGTTCCAAGATCAAGGTTATGACCTAGGAACATAACAAAAAGTCAATGGAAATGGAAAACCAGCTCACCACCATATGAGTTCTTGAGAAGAGAAGGATTTCAAATGTAGGTAGGAAGCACGGACAACATCCAACCGCACGTTTGGAGTGAAGACTTGGGATGAAGAAAGAGGGCAGGGTCCAGCTCCCAGGAAAACGGATAAAATGCAAAATTTTCATTCAAGCCATTAAAATTGAGTGAACAAAAATATTATTTTTAAACATCTTCCTGTCCTTTATGAGAATCAAACTTTGTCTCAAATTTTGCAAGATGGTGTAAAATGTGTAGCAAAAAGAGGTTGTACATTATCGAATAGATTATGTCCTAGTGATTATTCTACAATACGTTGCACTGAAAGTCACACATGGCTTCATTCAATAGGAAATTACAAATGTTTCAAAACAGATGTAGTTTATGCCCTCTCATGCATAAATCAGACACTTTTATATCCACAGCAACAAAACAATCCTATCACATGTCCTCTTTTATAAATTGCAATTCAACACACATTATCTATTCAGCTATATGCACAATTTGTAACCTTCAATATATCGGCTGTACTACCAGAAAATTGAAACGCCGTATATATGAACAGCTTCATGCAACCACCACTATAGGAAGAGGCATGTCAGGTCTGTCCAGACACATTATGGAGGTCCATCAAGGGGACAATACATGTATATCTATTATGGGCATAGAAAAAGTGACACGTCCCAAGCGAGGTGGAGATTGGCATCATAAAGTTTTGATGCGTGAAGCATTTTGGATCTTGAGATTACAGTCGCGCATCCCTCTGGGACTCAATTATCGTCAAGATCTATATTATTTCTACTAGTCATTCTACAATTTTGTGGTTATCTTCCAGTTATATTTTTTTATAAAATTTTTGGCAATTATATACATTTATTTTGGTATCTTTCGGTTCATATATTTTCTATTTTTCCATGCTTCCTGTGCGTTTTTTCCATTCCTTAACCATATACAGATATGCCACACCTATTTTGGTCATGTATACATATATTTTCATCTGGCATATGGTTTTTAGGCATGGTTATGCAATGCTGTTATTTATATCATTTTTGCATTATTTTTTGTATCGTATTTTTTGCATTAATCTTCGCATCCTCGGTTTTATGCATTTGTGTATTTACTTTATATTTTTGTACATTTTTGTTCAAATTCTTTATTCAGTGCTGTAGTATGACCATTATTGTGATTTTTTGATCTACGTTGTAATATATATCCGTTGTTCTTCTACATACCTAGTTGCTAATATACAAGTTATGGTTACATTTAGACTTTGCGGTTTTTCATCTACATACCGCTTTCTTCATTACTTACACTTATATTGTTGATTTTCTTGTATAGGTTTTTTCTTTTTCTTTTTGATGTTAATACAAATGAACATGCCGTAGGTTATATGTATACATACCACCACGGACGTTTCTCTATATATTAGAGACGAGTTGGTTGCCATGTGATACATCACTGTGCAGCACCGAGCTGGTTAATTCTTTCCAGCCTTTCCACAGGTGTATCTATCAAGTCACGTCACTATCTCACTCCCGGAACCTCCGTCACGAATAGGCATTTCCTAGCCAACTGTTTAATTCAGTAGATACTTACTCATGGTATATATAGGATGCATGTAGTCCACTGTAACATGCCATGATTAAGGACTATATGGTCCGAAACGCGTCAGCGTTTCTGCTATGATTTTATTTCCCTCCTCTATTTTTGTTCACTCAATTTTAATGGCTTGAATTAAAATTTTGCATTTTATCCGTTTTCCTGGGAGCTGGACCCTGCCCTCTTTCTTCATCCTATGATCTAGGAAGCAACTTCCATAAGACACTCTTCATTAGCACCTTTGTTACTGGCCTCCATGATGCTACCAAGGAGAGGCTTATGGACACTAGGCCTGAATATGTGACACTTGAACCAAACCAGCTCTTACTCATTGTCAGAGCTATTGAAAAACAAATTGAAGTGGCACCTACTAAGAAGATCTGTCAAAATGCACCGATGATGCTTAATGCTACAGCACAATACCCAGTTCAGAAATATGTCCCTCAGTTCCAAACTGTTCCTGCTCGGTACCATGCTCTGAATTATCCCCCTCGAAGATCACCCATCAGAAAGATCATCTGCTACAGATGTGGGAAAATCAGAGATGTCCTGCAAAACTGCAGAACCAGACTTCCTCCTTCCGACTACTGAATGAATTCAGCCACTGTAAGGCCAATGATGTCACAAAACCGTCGTCATAATATCGACCGACAACAATCTGGACCTCTCTCTCTGGACACCCAAACCACTCCAGGATAAATTAACAATGAAGACCTGACAACAGAATAACTCAAGAGAATCCAGCTAATCACGTCTCATATAGAAATTGTCAAAAATCTGGATCTGAGAATTACTCCTGAAACTTAAAGCCACCAATAAAAATGAGGATGATGGGACTTTACTTCAATACGTCGATGACCTTCTACTCTGTGCCACATCACAAGATGAGTGTGCCACAACTTCACTGGATCTACTATCTTTCTTTCTTCAATCAATTGCAAGGTGTTCCTTGGAAAAGTTTAATGGACACAACAAGAAGTTGTCTTCCTACAGAAGACGTGAATCTCTCAAGGTGCTAAATGCCTCACAGAAGACAGGAAGCAAGCCATACAAGAGATTCCTGTACCTACAACTGTCAAGCAACTACAGGTTTTTCTTGGTATGATCATTTACTGCCGACAATGGATTCCAGATGCCTCAGCACTGATGCAACCTCTGCATGATGCCATTCAAGCTATGACTCTGAAGCAACAACTTTCATGGGAAGCCATACAGTGTTTGAACCGCCTACAAGACCTTATCATTTCCGCTCCAGCACTTGGCATCCCGAACTGTGAACTACCGTTATATCTGTTTCTCTCTGAAAACAAAGGGCCATGCCTCTGGAGTCCTTGCACAAAAAAAAAAAAAAAACATGGAGACAAATTGAAACCTTTGGGATACTACTCATGTAGACTAGATCCTGTTGCACAAACAACACCCACCTGACTTTGAATTGTGATAGCTGCTAAAGAATTTTTGGACAAGACTTTGGTCATTATTGTTTGACATTCTATCATTATCCTTGCTCTGCATGACCTGAAAGCTATTCTAACGTAATGTCAAATAAATCTACTTTCTCTACAAAGACAAGTGAGACTTCAATGCTCTCTCTTACTCCTGGAAAATGTCACTCTTCAAAGATGCACAATCCTCAATCCAGCTACCAGTTTACTCTCTACACAGACGGGTCCAGATATGCTGATGAAAGTGGCAACTTTCACATAGAATACTCAGTGGTTAGCCCATTAGAAGTTTCTGCGAGCAAGACTACTCCCTTTCCGTGTTTCAGCACAAGAAGCAGAACTTATTGCCCTAGCTGAAGCCTGCCGCATTTTGGAAGGACAAACCGCCAACATCTACATGGACTCTGCCTATGAGCATGGAGTGGCGCTGGACTTCAGATTAAAATGAGCCTTGAGGGGGTACATGACTGCAAGTTGAACTCCTGTAAGGAATTTTGAAACTGTCAGGACCCTGATTGAAGTCTTAAAATTGCCTAAACAAGTGTCGATCATCAAAGTCAAAACGCACGGAAGATTGGACTCTGAAGAAGCCAAAGGAAATTTCTTGGCAGACCAGGCAGTTAAAGAAACTGCAATACCACCCCTTGCTCGGGAGGAATCAGGGGTATATGTAGTGACAAGAAGATAGAAGAAAGGATCAGAAGAACCAGAAGAGGAAAAGGAGAACCCCGGACTCAAGACACTGAAACGGTTACAGACTCAAGCCTCGAACAAGGGAAAGAGAAAATGAGAGCTGAAATCAGTGAATTAGACAGCCTATGAGAAAAAGCAAACAAGATTTGTCTTCCCCAAGCCCTTTACCCGGGGGTGACTCAATGGGCTCATGGAGTCACCCAGAGAGGAAAAAACCAAATGATCACTTCTATCAACAAAATCTACCTTGCACCAGGAATAACAACACCAGTTGAATAATATGTCAAGGGATGTGACATTTGCAACACCTGCAACCCTGGATGAACAGAAGTTACTCAGAAGAAACACTTGACCAAACCTTGCTTGACCACATGCAACTGCCTAAAATTGGAAAGTTTGAGTACATGCGAATAGCAGTGGACATTTTCTCAGGATGACCAGAAGCCTACCCAGTCACTGATATTGCAGCAAAGACTACTGTAAGGAAACTACTAACAGAGCTGGTATGCAGATTTGAAGTCCCTGAAGTAATTGAAAGCGACCAAGGACCAGCTTTCATTGCGGATATTACAAGAGAATTTTGGAAGATGGTGGGAACAGACCTCGGGCCCCATACTACATATCATCCCGGAACAATGGAAAAGCTGAACGACTAAATGGCATCCTAAAGAACAAAATCCTAAAGGCCAGTAAAGAACTGTCCTTTCCATGGCCAGAAATGCTGCCCATAGTCTTGTACTCTGTTAGAAACACACCCCAACACCCCGACAGCCAACAGGTCTAACCCCATATGAAACACTTTTTGGGAGAGGGGGGTCCCTAAGCTAGGATGTTATTACCCACAGTACCTTCAGTGCAGGAAATTATAGTCTGGTAAAGTTTGTTATTGCATTGTGTAATGAGCTGAAAGTAACACATGTTGCAGTTTTATTCTTCCATTCCAGATCCAGACACTGAGCAAGGAAGTCACAATCCGCAGTCCAGAGAGTTTGTCCTCGTGGAAAGATACATGAGGGGGCTGCTGAAACCTAGATTTGAAGGTCCTTATCAGGTTCTACTGACAACTCTAACTTTGGTGAAACTGGAAGGAGAATCAACATGGATACGCCTCACACTGCAAGAGGGTTCCTACACCGTGCTCCTAATACATATCCTTTTCCTGTATAAGTGGAGTGCAAACCCAGCAACTCAATCCGGCTCCACCACACTACTTGACTGACTCGATAATGACCCAAGAGTTGCATCCCACGTCTTGATAACTCTCCAGTGCCCAAGTGACTACTTTTAAATTTGACTACTGTGACATAGTGAATTGTCCCGAGGTGCCAAAACAATGTCTTATGTATGGGGATGACAATTTAATATACACATGTGTGACGGATGACTACTGGGGGAACAACTGTGACTATTGGAGAGCAGTGGCATGGAACACAGGGACTGACTGGGACTATAGACCACAGAGTGCCAACAGAATCTCTACTACAGAGAATGACAATTGAATGTTGTGTAGTCCCCTATGTAAATAGAGGCTGCACTATAGAGGCTGCATTTCAAACAGGAACAATGTATGTGGATATTGAACCTACTATTTCAGCTTATCTGAACCTAATTGATACATCAGACCCAAACATGACCAAAAGAATTCCACCCATGAGAACAATTATCCTGTATGCCAATGGTGCAAGTGCATACCCAGCAGAGTAGGGTAAACATAGAAGTCCCAGGTAAAGGATTAGTCTGACTACAAAGGGGGGCGGTTCGCAAGGGGCTGCTTGTCTCAATTCAGTGAAGCATCCCATACTCGTTTTTTATTTTTCTCTTGCCTGAACTTGGGACTATTAGGCAGAACGCACCATAGGGAAAGATGGAGGAAAACAAAAGTTCTTAGGGGGGAATTGTTGGGTCTATAATATTCTGATATATTGATCGCTATATCTATACTCATATGCCTTTGCTAAATGCTATATGCTAATGCAATATTGTAGAAGAATTTTTGTTTTCCTTAATACAAAAATTTCATCTTATTGCTTTGCCTGTAACTAAGATTAACCTTGGAATAGAGACTTTGAATATAGGTCGTCTGGACATTGGATTTCGTGGAAAGATGAAGAAATCTCAAGCTAGAACTCTCACAAGATAAAGACTTGTGCTACGCCACAAATAACTAATCAGCATATAGAATGACGTATAGTTTATCCTTCAACCCTATACTCAGAATGTTATCTGCTTGTGCCTCTGGACCGAGACCTTGTCATGGCACCATTCAGGAGTAGAAAAGACACAACATCTGATGAGCAGAGAACTTTTGCCAAGAAATTAATGGACACTAGATATGCTAAAATATACGGACACAATATTTGAACAACCAATCGGAATGTAATATGCTAATTGTGATGTCATAATTCATCCTCCTACTTTGCACAATGTTAAAACCAGCTGTTTCTTCCTGAATTAGAGAGAGAACTCTTTTGGGAGCAGCAGAGCTTCCTGCAAAGAAAGAGTGTGTACCAACATATCCTGTGTGGTGTATATCTTTTTGTGTCGACACTTGGCAAGGTATATAGCAACACAGTCAATCACATTTGATAGCCCCCACTTGGTCAATCCTTATCACTACCACCTCAATAATCCTGTATAATTTGCTCAATAGGGAGCTGAATCCCCACACCTATCATCCTATATCATAACTTCATTATGGGTTAGATATAAAGAAGTCAACCAAAAAGTGGAGAAATTATTTATTAGGGGAGATTATTAAAGAATAAAGAAAACACAACATTGTCACTTTCAAAAATTTGTTCAGACTCCCACTGATCATTGAATAAGCCAGGAGAAGCATGCAGCTGAGTGCTTTAATCCCAAGCCCCCTGCCCCCCGACTCACAAAGCATAACTTCTTGCTGTAGGAGACAGGCTCCACAGATTTACAGTGGAAAAGGTAGAGAGTGGGGAGTGAAGGGCCAAACCGTGCATGTCTCCCAGCTCATTCTAACAAATTGGTGTAGGTCTAAATGCCCTGACCCATCACAACCTGTGTTACATGTCAAGAGCATTTTAAAGTAAGAGACACGCTTTAAATATGTGATTAAGAATAATAATAATTATATAATAATAAGTCATTACAGTATAAAGGAATCTCCAAAACCTTTTGTGGAAATTGCACTCCCAATAAGAAATAACAGAAAAAGTGAAAAACAATAGCACAACCAAAAAATTTAGAAACCTTTGCTGTATTGCAGGTCCATCTTTGGGTCCACAGGAACACAAAGGTTTTTCTAACCAAGCCAAATATATCTAAAGTTCAACAAAAGAAATAAGGATAATTTAAACTTCCTTAGTAAATAGTTAAAAGGTTTGCAAATTGACATTAAAGGGTTATTGTCATTTATATCAAATATTGGCATGCCACACAGACACAGGTCTCAGTGCTGAGCTAACCACTTGACTCTCTGCAGGAGACGGGCCCCATAGACTTACAATGGAGCCTGAATCCTGCTATTAGATGGATTGAGGGATGAGCCGGGGAGTGAAGTGCACAGCCAGCATTATATAGAGATCATTGGGGGTCTCAGCACATACCCCAACCTATTAAAACTTTTAACATGTTTGTGTGACACATCAAAATGTTTTTTTATTATAATTGATAGTAAAACTTTAACTATCTGACATTACATTTTCCAAACACTGTGATCCTATAACAAGTTATATAATAAGTAACAAATCTATAAAAAAAAAAAAAACAACTATATATTTTACAAAAAAACTACAAAAACAAAAGAACAAAAACTCACAGAGTATACTTACCATGCATTAGTAGTCTCTTGTTTCTGTGGTATTCTGACTCTAAACAGCTTTTTAGATCTATACTGTTTCAGGGGAGGAGTGACCATTTAATATGGAAAAGAAAAAAAAAAGAAAAATGCTTTCTTTCTCTTTCGATCCTGAGTCATAAGCCACATTCTAAAGTTTTGTGGGTACTTTACTAAAACAAGACTGTCAGCTGATGTGTTTTTTTTTCACATCTCTTTATAAATTTTAACAGTTTGTACAGAAATGCAACGGGGCATACTGCTCATAATCAACATCAACAAAGGGACCGAAAAGGCATGACCGAACACAAAAGCGGAAGTTCAGACCAAGGCATCTGAGTACACCCCCCACCCCAGCTCCCACCTTCCCTCCACACAATTCCCATCGAACCCCCCCCCCCCCATTCAGGCAGGAAGTCAAAGCAATCAGAACAGAACCTCAGTTACAATAACAAAATAAACATGCAGGTGAGGAATACGGTCTCAGAACATCGAGGTCTCCCCAGTAAGCACAAAAGTAGTAGAGAATTATCTGTTGGGAGATGGCAGACGTAAACGCCCCAATGAGCCAGAGATCGCTCTAGTAAAATACCAAGAGGTGGAAGCAAAAGGGTCCATCAAGGAGGCAATTTCATAATCATCTAGAAACCATAGTATAAAGGTTTTCCATTTAAAAAAAAAAGGATTTGGATGACTTCTCTTTGGTACGTAAAATCTCAAGCCTATCCATATGCATATACTTCTTAACCTGGTCTACAACTTCTCTTGTTGTGGGCATCTCAGCTCCCAGCCAGTGCGTCAACAGGCACCGTTTGGCTACCAAAAGAAACACATGCAGGAGCAAGGTAAGGCGGGTACCCTCAGGGGCGATATGTAAGATTATCATAGTGGGAATAATCTGTAGCATCACCCCAAGCCTGTCCGAGAGCAAGGCAAAAAGATCAGTCCAAAAACGGGTAGAGAGAGGGCAGGTCAGCAGGCCGTGGAGCAGATCAGTCCAGAACGTCCCACAGTTGGAGCAATGCTCCAACCTGTCAGGTCTGTCAGGTGCCCGTGGCAGAGAAAAACCATATGTAGCATGATGGATAATTCGAAAATGTGTCTCCCTCCACCCCTCGTTAGTGACTGCTTTCCACACTTTGACCCAACCCTCTAGGATGGGGACCACTAGATCCGACAATTGTAGTTTCTCTTCCCAATAACGGAACAAAGATTGGGCCACCCCCGTGCTACCTTTACGGATGATATGTCTGTAAAGTCGAGAGAGGGAATGGAAAGGAGAAGAGGAAGAAATAAAGTTGTCAAAAGAAGTAGTCACCCCCTTCATAGTCAAGTCGGTCAGTCGTAGTCGAAGGAACGTCACCAGTTGGGTATAGGGAAGGAAGTGTCCATCAGGCAAGTGGAATTGCTCGCTAATCTCCCTGAAGGAAAGATATCTGCGTTCAGTAGGATGAAATAACTGGCCAGCCGTAAGGATGCCCACCTCCCGAACAGCCTATTTTCCTGACCCTAGGGAAATTCTGGGAGAGACCATAACGGCATGTGCTTAGACAAGGAAAAGGGTAATCCCATCAGATCCCTGCAATGCTTCCAAGCAATTATGGTGTCTCGGAAGAGTAGTGAACCACGTAAGTAGTGGGGAATGGAGGTGAACTTCGTATGGAGCAACCTACCCAGCGACCATGGAGCAGCAATACCCGACTCCAGGCGGTTATTGGAGAAACTATCACCACCTCTCAGCCAGTCAATAGAGTGTCTGAAGAGGCAAGCCAAATTATAGTGTTTGACATCAGGAAAGTTAACGCCTCCCTGCTCTTTGGGAAGCTTAAGCTTGCTGAGTGCTATGCGAGGTCGTTTGTTGTTCCAGATTAACTTGGTATAGGCAGAGTTCAAACATTTGATATCCGTTGAGCGTAGCAACACCAGAATCATTTGCAGTGGGTATAGTAATTTAGAGAAATTTAGCATCTTGATTAAATGGCATCTGGCTAAGAAGGGCAAGGGGAGGGATGACCACCTGCGTAGTTGCTCAGCAAGTCTACGAAGTAATGGATTGAAGTTCATGGAGTAGAGAGAGGAGGGAGTCCTCCCCACCCAGGTTCCTAGGTATTTAAAAGAGGATCTAGTAACTGAAACCGGTGAGGCCAACGTCAGCCTCCCCCTTGGGAGACAAGTCCAAGAGCACACTCTTAGAGGTATCCACAGTGAAGCATGAGACCTTACCAAAGTCGGAGAGATATCTGAACACCGTAGAGAGAGATATCTGAGAGATATCTGATCCCCGGCCTCCGCCAGCCTGCGTGACAGGGACTCTATGGCAATATCGAAAAGGAGGGGCGACAAAGGACACCCCTGCCGCGTACCTCTCAGTATTGGGAAGGGGGCCGAGAGGAACCCGGGGATGTGGATACGCTCCCTAGGGCAACTGTATAGATTTTGGAGGTACGCTAAAAAGGAACCATCAAACCCCATTCTCCGGAGGACTGCCCATAACCAGTTCCAGCCTACCTGGTCAAAGGCCTTTTCGGCGTCAATGGAGACCATGGCAGGGGAAGGGTGGCTGTGAGGGTTTCGGTGTACATCTTCCAACACAGCCACCACCTTGCGGATGTGTGTAACTGCAGACCTCCCCCCTATAAAGCCCACCTGGTGGGGCGAGATAAGCCGGGGCATAAAAGTGGCGAGGCGGTTGGCCATAATCTTTGCGAGCAATTTCAGATCCACATCGAGCAGCGAGATGGGTCTATATCCCCCAGGAGACAATAGATCCTTCCCAGGTTTGGGTATGACTTATATATACGCTGTGTTAGACACAGGGGGTATGGTAAGTTAAGTAAGAATTAAATAAGTTGAGCAATGTGGGTGTGACTTCCCTCGCCAAGATCTTATAGAAGTCCCCCGAGAACCCATCGGGTCCCGGGGCCTTACTAGCCTGCAAACCTTTGATCACCCCTTCCAGCTCATCCGACAGGACTGGAGCATTCAAATAGTCCCTGTCTTCCCCAGACAAAGTCGGGAGAAGTCCCTGCGGGAGCCAGGAGGAGAAATCATCCTCCCAAGCCTCAGAGGGCGAGTAGAGGTCGGAATAGAAGGTAGCTAGAATATCCACTAACCGCTTGGGTTCCCTATGCACGACCCCCTCCCTATCCTTGAGTGCCGCAATCGTGGTCGAAGGTAAGGCTCCCTTCGCAAACCTAGCCAATAAACGACCTGATTTATTGCGAAACCAAAAAAGAGAGGCCTCCAGGTGGGACCTTTTCACGTTCTCCCTCCTCTCAATCCATCCATCGTAGGAGGCCTTGGCAGTGACCCATGCACTCCTAGACATCTCAGACGGGTTGGCACCACCACCCCCAGTTAAGTCAAGATTTTCCTCTTCAGAGAGGAGGTATAGGCTAGGATATGGCCCTGCAGAACAGCCTTGGCAGTGTCCCAATATAACTGGGGATTAGAGACATGATCAGCGTTATCCGTGCTATATTCTAGCCACCACCCTTTGAGCAGCACTTGGAAGTCCTCATCTCTGGCCAAACTGGAGCGAAACTTCCACAGGAAGTCCGAGCCCCTAGGGATAGTATCATTCAGGGAGATGAGCAACGGGGCATGGTCAGAAATCACCATATCAGAGAAGGATACACAATCCAGTTTGGGGAGTAGAGAGTCCGTCAGAAAACAGTAGTTTAGTCGAGACCATGAGTCGTGAGAATGCGAGTAATGGCTAAAGTCACGGTCGTCAGATTGAGTGCGCCGCCAAGAGTCCGTCAGTCCCAGTCCTGTCGTCCAAGGAAGTAGTAAAGCGTCAGAGGGTCTAGGAGGGGGGGGGGGCATCTGTTACTCCTTCAGTCTTCCCTACAGTCCATGACCATATTAAAGTCCCCTGCTATCAATTTCCCGCAAGGTCCGTCAGAAGCAAGCGTCCCAGTCAGTTCCCCAAGAAACACGTCCTGACCCGAGTTGGGGCCATACACATTTACCACTATGAAGTCCTCCCTAGCAGTCTTGACGTGTACAGAGCAAATCCGACCCGCAGTATCAGAAGAAGTGGAGAGAATCTCACATTGTAGGGACTTGTGAAAAAGAGTCAACACACCTGCCTTCCGGTCGACTGCTGGAGAGCCTTCCACTCTGCCCACCCACCACTTTTTCGTTCGAATAAAGTCAGCCTCCTCCAGATGCATCTCCTGTAGGAGAGCAATGTCAGGAGATAAACGTTTAAGATGCCTAAGTACCATGTTGCGCTTGTGGGGAGACCTCAGACCTTTAACGTTCCACGAGACTATTTTCATAATGCAACCAACAGAGCATAGTTATCAAGAAGTTCCTGAATAGTGAAGTCCCAACAACCCGAACCCTGCCCACCCTGCCAGTCAAAGCGGTCCCTGTTCCGCACCCGTTCCTCCAGTCGATCGCCTCTGGTCGGATTCGGGGTGCCACCCCGGCGGAGACCGGGTTGAGAAACTGCGGAGGAGGCTCCACGCGGAGATCGTGGAGAACGATCCCGCTGGGGGGAAGATTTCATGGCCTCCTCCAGAGCACCAGCAGCGTCCTCAGGGGTGCGATAAGGGCCCATGGAGCCATCAGGGAAGAAAACTCGCAGGAGAGCCGGGTAAAGCAACGCGAACTGGATGCCCTTGCGATGTATGGTGGTACACAGGGGGGAGAACAGTTTCCTCTTGCGGGACACTTTGGCAGAAAAGTCCCCAAATATCAGGAGTTTCACTCCGTCTATCAGCAGGTCCTCACGCCGGCGTCTGAAGGCCTGCAGGATCGCCATTTTGTCTTGAAAATCCAGGTATTTTGTGATAACCTGCCTAGGGCGGTTGCGGTGTTGCAGATTCGGCGGCACAGTCGGGTCAGGGTCACTCCTCAAATCGGGTCCCAATCTGTGCGCCTTTTCAACCTTGCAGGGCCGGGGCAGTCCCAACAGCTTAGGGAGAGTGTACTCACAGAGGTGCAGGAGGTCCGTAGCAGGAACCGGTTCCGGAACTCCGAATATCCGGAGGTTGTTTCTCCTGGAGCGGTTCTCGAGGTCTTCGACCTTATCCCAGAGTCTCTTGCACTCTCCCTCCAGCCCGGAAAGCTTAGAAGACAGTTGGGCCTCACGGTCGTCAATGGCACCCACCCGATTCTTCACTGCAGTGAGGCGCCCAGCATGCTGAGTCACCATGGCCTGCAGGTCACGCATTGCGGCCTCCATAGTGGCCACTATAGACTCCTGGACTCTTGGGACGATTCGGTCCCCAGGGCTACATAGTCGATGCCCGAGACCTCCGGTCTAACTTCTCCGCTTGTAGCGCTAGACACCGAGAGAGTGGGGGAGCCAGCCCTGCTTGACGCAGGCGAGGAGGCCATGCTGGAATGGCCGGAGTGGCCGCGGGAAGTCTGTCTCGCGTCCTGCTGCTTTTGGGTCTTCTTGTCACTATTCCCCATCGGGATAAGGAACCGTTCCTTCCACTAACCAAACACCCAGGGGGAGGAAGCCACGGGATGCAATTTTTGCAGGTATATGGGGTTTAGGCTGATCCCGAGGTAAGGAGCCGGTGTGCCGCACGTCTTCACAGCATGGCGCCGGAACCGGAAGTAGCTGATGTGTTTTAATGAAGACAAGGAAGCAACAGATGTGAACATACTTGAATATGTCTTAAAGTCATGTCATGCTAACCTTACCTGTGCAGACACCAATACTATTCAGAGTATAGTATAGTTGTGTTATTTGGTGCTTGTTTAAAAAAAATACAGACTATTCTACTAACTAATTCGAAATTACAAACCTGTTCATATTTTAGGCAATAAATAATACACATGTATTCTCAATGCAGTAAAGACCCCAAGGTGGAGTAATGTTTCTGATGCCCATGTTAGAGTGTTACTTACGGGACTAAAGAGAGAAGTATGTCATTACCTGAATGTGACCAAGAGCATGTACGCCCTTCCACCTGGTACTTAACGCATTGGGGTGTATATGTACGCCCTTGAGCGTTTACTATCTCTGAAACAAAAGCAGGAGCTTCATAGACTGTGAGTGATGGCTGCTATCAGCAGCCATGGACTCATGGTCAATGATGGACTTCAGCGATCTCATCAATGTCAGTCATTAACCCCTTCAGTGCCGTGATTAGTAGCAATCAAGGGCACTTAACAGCATCAATGGCAGTCCCCCTGTTCGATGGGCAACTCCGCAACCTAATCCCAGCTTGTGCTATGGTGATTTGCTGAAGGGGTTTTCCTAGGCAGCCTTTATCAGTAGATCGCAATAGCATAGCATTATTTAGTGTTAACAATCTAATGATTGCACATAAAGGTCCCCAATGGGGAAAGTGTAGGTAGAAAATGTTTATTTTAAATGTATAAAAGCCCCCATCCATATAAATTAAAGGTATACTCTGGGCTAAAACATTTTGTCCCCTATCCAAAGGATAGGGGATAAGATGTCTGATCGCGGGGGGCCCGCTGCTGAGACCCCCCGTGATCTCCCTGCAGCACCCGCATTCTATGCGGGTGCTGAATCTCCAGTTTCGAGAAACCTCCGGGTTTCCTTTGGATAGGGGATAAAAAGTTGTTGCCCGGAATACCTCTTTAAAATCCCTCCCTTTCCTATTTTCCAAAAAAGAAAGCAAATCTCTGCATGCATAATTGTCTGAAATATTAAAATATAGCATTGTGGATCCCAGACAGTGAATGGTGTAAATGCAAAACAATAGTATAGTCCAGTGTTTCTCAAGCACGGTCCTCAAGTCCCCCCCAACAGGTCATGTTTTCTGGATTTCCTGTGGTGATTTAACTGTGGTGAAGCCTAATTCACTGACAAGAATTATATCACCTGTGAAAAAATAAGGAAATCCAGAAAACATGACCTGTTGGGGGTACTAGAGGACAGTGCTTGAGAAACACTGGTATAGTCCAAAATTGCCGATCACATCCCAACACAAATGTATTACTGATAAAAACTACAGGTCACAGTGCAAAAACATGTGCACTTTGTTTTACAATACATTTTATGGTAAAATAAAAGGTGCCACACAAAAATCAAGCCCTCCTATGTCTCTGTGGATGGATATTTTGCTTTTAGAAGGAAAGGAGAGGAGGAAAAAAAACAAAAATGCAAACATTTAAATTGGTTGCATTCTTAAGGGGTTAAAAGAGAAGCTGCGGGCCATTTTGACATGCATTCCTGGAATAATATTTCAGAGTGGCAAAAAAGAGAAGTGTTCAGTGAGGCTACTTTTCCATATCTGGGCCATGGTAAACATGATGAAGAGTAAGAGGGAGGTTAGTGGCATGTAGGCTCTTTTTACTCCACAATTTGGGTCCCTATTTGTCAAAATTTCTGGGTAATCTGGTGTATATGGAAAAACTATCAATAGACATTTACAATTCCTTTTGTATAGGATAGGGCTTAAAAAAAAAACATACACTCCAAGGAGTACTTTTAAACATGGCAGTCTATTTATGATGGCATCTATTATAGCTATATGTCAGAGATTACAGTATATGTTGGTGACGGCTCATATCTGATCGCTAGGTGTCCTGCTCGGTCTCCCAGGCGTCCATATCAAGTACAGGGAGCTGTAGAATAGGATTTTACAATACAGGCTTCCCGAACGGATATAAAAGATTAAAAGCCTTAGAAGCCTTTTTTGGGAAAAATTGAATGTTATCTTTATTCTGTTGGTCTTTACAATTACAATTATACCAAACTTATATAGGTTTCCTTTTTTTAATTATAACTTTTTGTAAGAATTTTTTTTTTTACATCGCCCTTGGTTTCAGAGTGCTATGCATATTATAAGGGATAAATGATTAAGATGCAAATACAATTAACATGGAACAGTAAATGACAGACTAATATAAAGAAAGAGATGGCCCTGCCCACAGGTCATTGTTTTTCCATATACAGCACTGTGTGAAGACTAATTTCTTCAGCCATGATCTGAATTTTAATTGGTACCATTTTTTTTAATGGAATCTTTTGATAACTTTTTATAAAAAAAAATTCTGGTGTATGAACTCGCCAAAAAAGAGTAATTTATGACTTTTTACGTTCACGCTATTGATATTGATATTTTCATTAACAGTATAGATTAATAATTTAGACATTTATAGATGAATAATTCGGACATTTTCGCATGTGGCGCTGCCACATATTTATAAGTTTATTTTTGTTTACATAGTTTTTTTATTGGAAAAATGGGAAAAGGGGAGTGATTCAAACTTTTAATAGGGAAGGGAGATTATTCACATTTAGTAAAAAAAAATTCTTCACAGATTTTTAGTCCCCATAGGGGACTATTACATGCAATCTTTCTGTGTCATAGCACAGCATTGATCAGTGTTTTTGTCGCTCCATTACTACAGGCTGCTGAGGCTGCCGGAAGTGTTAGAGCACTGATCAGACAGGACTGAGCTAGACCACTGCTGCTAGACCGCGATTTTGCAGCAGTGGTCTCATCAACTTCCTGACCTAAATGGCAATGGATTTTTTCCAGTTTTAAACACTGATCAACTTTGATCATGGCGTCTAAATGGTTAATGCCAGGCATCGGCTTGATTGGCGATGACCGGTATTAGCCATGTGTCCTAGCCATCGGTCCCAACTTTAATCACTGTACGTCACTGGATGTTACTGTAATTACTTGCATAGTATACCAATCCTGTATACATTTAGTACGTACCACCATATGGGCGCTGAATCAGGGAATGCTGGTCTATATACAGTGGTTTTATTCAGTAACAGTGTATTAGTCATTGAATGTGTGATGGCAATGTGTATTATTGGTTTGATGGTATTATTTGTATTGTTTCTGATCCTGTGATACGAAAACACAACTTGAAAGAAATGGAAAAATAATTTTCGGGTAAGTAGTAGAAAAAGACAAAAGATAGCAATGAATGCATCTAGAGAGTGTATTACAGAGGGATTACAAACCAAACCATACTTAACTAAATTAATTAAACACAAGACACAGGTTAGAGTTGTGGGTAAAAATCTGCCAAGGCATCTTTATTGAAGGTCAAAACTTTAAACCAATATATTATATTTAATAAAATACATTGTAACAATTCATTAAAATCATCAAAAAATTAATTGGCCGAATCACAAGCTCAAACCAATATTGACCAATTGGTCCCCTGAAACAGCATGAGGCCAGTCATCCTACAGCAAGGCTGGCTCAACTGTATGGTATTTCAGTCATTGCCTGGTTATTCAAGTTCAAAATATCGATATTGATTTCTGATGTTTATATTGCATCCTTTGTGTAGAGGCCGGTTACACAACCTTTTAAGGCCACGTGCCTTTATGAAAAACCTTTCAAAGCTGGCATAAATGTATACATTGTGAGTGTGACATAATTAATAAAAATATTATTTGTTCGATGATCTAAGAGCAAAGCTCTAAAAATGTTCACTATGGAGGAGATTTATCAAAACCTGCCCGGAGGAAAAGTTGCTGAGTTGCCCATAGCAACCAATCAGATCAATTCTTTCATTTTGCAGAGGCCTTGTTAAAAAGGAAACTCAGCAACTTCTCCCCGTATATGAACCAAGGAATAATTATTTTCTTGCTCCCAGTCCTACACCACCATCAAATCAAACTGCCTAGTGGAATTACTTGGTGACATCACTGTAACTTGTACATGGGCCTCTGCAGCCAAACACTGTCCACATTCTTTTGCACTGAGGCTTTTGATTGGCTCCAATGGCCCCTTGCACCCACAGCGTGTGGCTGAAATCAAGGGAAGGGATGAGTATATATATTTTTTCCTTTTTCCTGCCTGATCTTCTGTTGTGATTTCTTTATATTAAAAATTTGCTTTGCCTATGACTTGTCCTCTAAAATGGTGAGGAAACATCAGGTCCAGGTTTGTACCTGCACACAGAGCCGGAGTTAGGGGGGGCAACCTGGGCCCCCGTCCAAAAGAGGACCCCATGAACATATTTACATCCATACTCACAAAACTGGATTTTGATGCAATTTGTGCTAAATTGCAATAAAATTGTTGCGATTTTGAGCAAATCGCAGCAAACTACAGTCAGGGCCAGATTTGCCATTTTCCAGGCCCTGGCAGGGCCGATTACAACCCCATCTGGAAGCAGCTATGGGACCCATGGCCGCACTTACATCCCTATGCTCTACGGCCACAGGCTGGTTTAGACCTGCAGGAGCATGTTGATGACATCACAGGTCTGACCCAGGCAGCAGGATGTAATCTCTTCTTCATTGCATCCTCTGTGTTGGATCTCAGAGGTCACCAGCGTGCTCCCCCTGTCTCATAGGCTGCAGGTCTAAACCAGCCTGTGCAGTCTGTGGGGGGACACGAAAAAGAGAGGAGTGCTGAGAGAGCCCACAGAGCAAGAGGGAGATGACAACTCTTCTCCCTCTGCTCTTTACAAGTTAACCAGTGCTATCATCCTGTCAGCTAACACAGGCACTGCTGAGGAGGAAGGAGGTGTGAGGACACCAACTACCCACATTCCCCACATTACATGCAGTACAGTTCCCCACATTAGGGGCAGTACAGTTCCCCCACATTAGGTGCACTATAGTTCCCCCACATTAGGTGCACTATAGTTCCCCCACATTAGGTGCAGTATAGTTCCCCCACATTAGGTGCAGTATAGTTCCCCCACATTAGGTGCAGTATAGTTCCCCACATTAGGTGCAGTATAGTTCCCCCACATTAGGTGCAGTACAGTTCCCCCACAGACATACAGCCTTCAGCCATATACAGTGTATGATTGGAGGCTGTATGCCTGTCTACTGCCCCAGTGTTCCGACCACCACTCCTCCGGTCCGGGGTCACGATCTACTGCTATGGCCTATGGGCCATAGCAGTAGGTCCCGAAACCAGAAAGGAGCGGTGGTCGGAACACTTAAGATGACGTGCTGGTGAGTGGTGACTTACTATGTACGCGTCCTCCTCGCTGCTCCGCTCTTCTATGGGCCCACGCATTGGATGTCAGTGACGTCCCTGCGTGCACTACCTCCCGGTGGCCCCTGCGTTTTTAAAGTTAACGCGGGGCCGCAGAGAGGTAACAAGGACATCCTTGTGTCCTGAAAAGATTTTTCAAGACACAGGGATGTCCCGAATGTGACGGGGGCCCCCTGCGGGCACAGGGCCCGGAGCTGGTGCTCCATAAGCACCAATGATGATCCGGCCCTGAACAGAAGAAAGGATGGGGGGGGGCTGACATAGGGAGCAGTGTATAGTTACACCTTAGAAATGGGGAGTGGGGGTATGATTTAATATTTTAACCCCCTAAGGACACAGCCAGGTTTCATTTTTGTGTTTTCCTCCTCATCTTCTAAGAGTCCTAACTCTTATATTTCCATCCACAGACCCATATGAAATTAGTTTTTTTGGGGGCAACCAAATAAAATGTACAGAGAACTCCCAAAAAATATTATTTTGTGGGGAAATTAAAAAGAATACATCAATTTTGCAGCTTTTGGGGGGTATACTTTTTAAGCAGTACACTTTACATTAAAAAGTCCATATTGTCTATATTCTGTAAGTCAATACAATTAAAATGATACCCATGATTACATGCTTTACTATTATTGTACTGATTTTTTTTAAAAACTCAAACTTTTTAACAAAATCAGTATGTAAAATTGCCCAATTCTGTTAAAACTCTTAACACACACCTGAAAGAATGCTAACAAAAATGCTCCATAAGGCTAAATTAAACCACTTTTGAGGTTCATTTTGAAGCATACTTTTGAGCCTCAAAACACACTGTGAACACAGCTTCATAATTGGAGATCACTGCTTTAGGCTAAAGTGGAAATATGTTGCATAGTTTTTAGATTTTGTAAAAGCTAGACAATGCAGTTGGTGTTATTAAAGATGTACAACTCTTGGTACATGATTTCCCTTTATAGCAAGGTCCTAATAGACTGATTTTTTTCAGTGCACATTTAATCTCCTGACAATTCTTTCACCTCAATGTCTTGAAATTAATTGTTTTAAAGCATTGATGTGTTCAGGAGGAGCACTCACAACATCCGTCACTCTGATCCTGCAAGGGTCATAGATACAGTCTTCTTCCAGGTTACTCGGCACCATGCCACATCCTGGAGGCACCCAAGCAGAGTCATATCCATGTTCATGCCAGGTGAGCTGTAATGGGTGACATTGATGATCAATCTTTTTAACCCTTCCCACCTTTACAGAAAGCTTCAAAACTACTTTCGGGTTCATCTCATTTAGTGGATATCTTAAAGCCTTCTGTGCATCTCTACTAACATAGACACCTCTCCCCAACATCCCATTTTCAGAAACTCGAAATCCACCTGAGATGATACTATAAGCTGCATTAACATTTGTCCCATGATACATGGTATAGAACCTTCTTCCAGGATATTTTTGTGCCATTTTTTCAAAAGGAACTTAAGTGAGGTATGATGACCTGCAATATAGAAAGATAATTCTATTGTGTTAATATGCAGCAAGATGGAAGAATCATCAATTCCATAGATCACTGCTCATGTTACAAAGGTGACCAAGTCAAGATAAAGCTTGAATGGGCACTCTCATTAAACATGATTTTTAATATTTGATTCCTTATGCCAAATAAATAACTTTTGCAATTGGCTTCCATTAATTACAAAAAAAATGTTTTATGTTACTTTTTCTGCTGTATACTTCTGGTAACCAGGGGTCTCCCTTCTTGGCCAGAACACATTCTGTCTGGTCAAAATCTCAGATTTTGGTCTCCTGCTTGTAATGGCATGAGACCAAACTCAGGAAGTGTTTCTCTGCGCTGAGCTTGATTGACACTGAAATCTGCACAGACTAAAAGATGCAAAGAGCCGCACTGAAAGCAGCACACACTAAAAGCTGAACAGAGCCTCACTGAAAGATACACAGACTTAAAGCTGCTGCACAGAGCTTGAGGTCTTCTATTCATCACAGCACTGGTCACAGGTACATTTTAATGCTTTTAGCAAGTAACAACTGATTACTGAGGTCCACATAGAACTGTAACTTTCAGTTATTGTTTGGGAGGCTGCAATGTTTTTTGACAAATCAGTTTTTCTTACTTGTTCCAAAGAACAGAGGTTGGGTACATTTCTCCACCCAGTAGTAATAGGATTAACATGTATAGAAGTTTTACAATAAGTAATACATACAATCCAACATAATACATAAATAACACTCTAAAAAATAGCAGAGGGGGGGGGGGAGAGGGCGAAGGGTTACATGGCAAATAGGGGAAACACGTCCTTCAGGGGAAGGAGTGAAAGAGATCACCTCATCATGCATCTGATAATTTGTATCTGGCAGTTCTCTTGTAATGTCATGCCACTAGATCATTTAGAAGAATGTTGAAGGATACAGACTTGCCTGTTTCTGAGAGATTGAGACCTAGGCATGTTTCCCATGCTCTCAGAAAAGTAGGGATGTCAGGTGCTAACTCTTTTAAAAGAGACATCATATTTCAAGAAAGAAGATGTTTCCTTGCAGCCCTGGAAACCAGCTCTGTGGGAGTGCAAGAAGGTTGTACATATCCTGTAAATGGATACCAAGTGGAGGAAGTTGAAAGGGTGTGGAAGGCACCAAAGACTGCACTACAACTTCTGAAGGAATACTTTTTTGCTTTAAATGGGCACTGTCAGATACAATACGTTATATGTAATATGTTATAAAGCATGCAAAAACAATATGTTTTGCCATGCTTTCATCAGAAATTTTCAGTATTTCATACTGGAAAAGACAGTAAAAAACTGGCCACTAGGGATCCCCCTGCCTTCTGGGACACATACCCGTCCCTGCAGTGTCCAGTGGTCATCGACATGTCATGGACACCATGAGTGATTGCCAGGGCTGCAGGCAGGTCCAGAGCTGCTGTGCTCTCTGTGAGTCAGAGCAGAATGAGGGATGGGGAGGAGTCATCACAGTGAGGAGAAGAGAGGGACACGCCCCATGCCTCTGCATTGACAGAAACCTTACCGAGCAATAACTGCAAGTAAATAAAGATAATTCTTAGAAAAATACATAAATTAAAGAAACACATAAATTAGATGTACATGATCAGGATGAGGTACTGAGCAACATATAACAGTTTTTTTGTTTTTTTTTGGAGGGGTGTATCTGACAGGTACGCTTTAAGAAAATACCCAAAGAAATGACCACATTGAGTCTCCGCAGAATATAAGTCCAGAGGAAGAGACCAAGGAATAACTGGAGAAAGGGTAATAGGGTGCTTTGAGGTATTAGTGTATGCTAGGTATGCCTTGAAAAAGCCTCTGAGAAGGGGGTTGTGTAAAGTGGCAAGTTGTTGTGTATTGGGTAGCAGAGAAGCTTGGCTCCATCTAGTAAAAACTGGGTAAGTTCAAGTTCAGAACCTTGCACTATACTGTTTGTACAGACAATCCCTACCCATCTCTTGAGGGGGATGGCCTTGTGCAGAGAGGCAATGTCCCCAGGCCCTCATCCGCCCTCCTCTGTAGGAGTAATCTGTTTGTAGAATGGGGTCATTCCACAATTAACTATTAAGGAACTATAAATTTTATAGCTAATGCCTCATGCCCAAAGCTGTCTTGGAGACTTTAAAAACTAATCCTAGAGCGATTAAGAAATATACCATACTGAGAAAGTGTTTTTCTTTTCTTTCTCCTTTAGGCATAACGTGCACTTTAACTTCTCCATAGCCAATAGCAGTAACAGCAAAATATGGTCATTTATCAAACAATAGTAAATAGAATATATCTTAGATTAATACAGGGACTAGAAGGGGGGTTGGGTAAAAGGGGGTATGAATTGTCCCAAATGTTGAGGTATTGTCAGGTGTAGAAAGGAAGAGACACATGGTCAAACAGTGTAAGAAAGAATACTTTGAAACAGTCACCAAACCAGCAGAGCACCGAAATCAACCCAAGAAAATTAGAAGATCAGAAAATCACTGTTGACCCACACATCACAGACAGACAGGCAAGCTAGAAAATATTTGGGAGAAAATATTTGGGTGTAGAATTCCCCATCAGGTGGTATCAGAAGTAATGGCCTTCATTGTGGATTTGCCAGCTTTAGGAGACTTGAACTTTTTGGCCTTGGATCAGGAAGGCATAGTTAAAAAGTTGGTAAAGTGGTTTCCATCAGTACAGACAGCAACAATGGTATGTCGATTCCCTGGAGGTCCTTCAAGACCGACAAGCCAAAAGGATACATCCAGCCATATGGCACTTTAAGATTAAGTCAATTTAGCAGCAGTGGCTTTAGCAGTTTTAGACTCACTCCTTGCTTTGGCTTAAATATTGACCAAAATACTACATGTGAACCCAGAACCCAACGTTCTTCCTTTATATTTCCCATACCTTTTAAATGTAATTGTGGCTTTGGCTCAAGAAACTGAATGGAATCTAAAAAAAAAATGTAAAAAAATTAAAAACTTTGTTTGTGAAACCCTGCTAAACATAATAATCAAGTGCATCACACAAGAAAGTTTTTACTCACCTGGTCCTGCTGTATAGCAAAGTAAGAAAAACACTATTTAGTTCTGGTAACTGCTGCTGATTCTTGCTATACAAGATCTTAGGTCTAAAAAAGACAATGCATATAAATCAAGCTAATACACCAAACCTCCAAGTACATGCAGTAACATCTACATGTCATAAAGAGGCATTATCATTTTATGGAAGCCCAGAGACACACACACATATATATATATATATATGGGGAAAAAATTATTTCTAGAAAACACATACTACATAAGGATTTAAGGCATAACATGTAAAAGAACTTAAAAAATTATAATTACGATCCCTGCAAAATATCCAGAACATAATGCATAGCAAAGGGAGTATTTAAGGTTACCACCTTATAAGTCCCATAACATTTGCCCAGTGGAGAGCTTAATTATGGGTTATATATAAAGAAGTCAAGCAAAAACATAGATAGGATAGGAATTATTTATCAGGGGAGATTATATCAAAATTCTTACAGAATCATCCTTACAGCTTTACATTGTCAGCTCACATAATGCTAAAGAATAGAAAAAAACATAAAATGACATAACTTAAACTTTAAAGTATCTCTGTCACTTTAAAAAAATCTTTCACGTGTTACACAGACATGTCAAAAGTTTTGTTTGGGTGAGCTGCTTTTTACATTCCACTTTCCCTGTCTTGCTATTCCATCACAGTCCGGTGTGTCTCTCTTTATGTAAGGGTCTTAACTTGCCTGTGAGACTGTGTCTGGCCCAGGGAGAACTGTCTTCCCTGAAGACTGATATTGCTTTCCTTCAGGAGACACACTTAGACCATTCTAGCAATATCCATTTTTTAGCCCACCTTTTCAATGAGGTGCTCTTGACTACTGACCAGAAAAATGTAGGAGTTGCTATTCTTATTTCTAAGTAACTTCCTCTTTTATAGATCTCGGGGGTGGATATGTAATTATAGAATGCTCCCTGGAAAGCAAGCCAATGTTACTTTGCAATGTCTATGGGGGAGATTCATCAAGACCTGTGCAGAGGAAAAGTCAACCAGTTGCCCATAGCAACCAATCAGATCGCTTCTTTAATTTTTCAGAGCTTTTTTAAAAAATGAAAGAAGCTATCTGATTGGTTGCTTTAGGCAACTGGTCGACATTTCCTCTGCACAAGATTTGATGAATCTCCCCCAATGTCCCAAACTCTGCTCAGATCCCCTTTCTTTGTAGGGGATATGAGCAGAGTTTTCTAATGTCTGTATTCGAATCCCACTGCTTCTATAAAACTACCCCAAAAAACGTCCGCTAGTTTCCTTTTCAATAACGGGACCCACAGGGATGTCCGCTACTCCTGTTAATTTTTGTTCTTTGTATTGAACCTCTTGCTTCTTTCTGGTGTCTGGTTGCAAGACAGGGAATTTAAAATTTTCCTTTTTTGCGGTTGACATCCTTCTCACCCTCACCTGTCCTCTGCTGTCCTTGCCTAATCTCTATAGGGTTCTTCAGTCTTATTGCACTGTCTCTGGTTACAAGGTGAATATGACTGAGGCGATTCCATTAAGCCTCCCCTCATCTCTTTATGCTCTTCTCTGGGCTGATTTTTCATGATTATGCCCTTCTCTTTTAGGCACTTGGGTTTTTTTCTGACCCCCCCAGTATACCTCCCTGTATGCCACTAACTTCCCTCCTCTATTTCGATAGATAAGGGCCCTAATGGAGCGCTGGCAGTAGCGCTTTATTCAGTTGTATTGTGGCGGTGAAAATTACTGTCCTCCCCAAACTATTATACTATTTTGAAAATTTCCTCCCTCCAGCCTGAGATCCATCCATTCATTAATATTTCAATTTATTTGAGACACGAAAAGGCATCGGTTACCCATGTCAGTGATGATAGGTGGCAAGTCTATGGCTGTCAGTACCGGACATAATTAAACATTATATATCTCCGCCACCTCGCCTCATGGCCCTCGTACGATGCACATAGTTGGTGGATGTAGACTGAGAAACTCTGGCAAGCACCTGTTCACCCGAACTCTTGGATCCCCCCGTTGGTCTTTCTAGGCCCTCTATGGCCGTTTCTAAATAAATCTGGAGATACTGTTCTACGAAATACCAGCTCTGTCCATCCTCTTTCCCGCTAATGTCCTCTCTCTATTACCCTGAGCTGCCAGCTAGTATGACCGCAGAGATGGTGCAAGCCTTGGGCCCTAGGAGGCATTTCTGTTATTCGGACATCATTGACGTCTTCTTCCAAGCACTAATGTCCTTTGAGCAATTTATGGCCAGAACTGGGCTTCCCTCCTCTGAGTGGCTCCGCTATTTACAGCTGAAGCACCATATGGTTACTAATTGGGCTTGACAGTGGTGTCTATGCCCGTGAGGTTTGAGCAATTGTGCCATCAGCGTCCGATGGTCAGAGGCCTTCTTTCTGACATCTACTCTGTATTGAATTCTCCTGTGGATTCGGGTGCTCCTTCACATTGGTATACAAGCTACTAGGAGGAGGTTTTGAACGATTGTCTTTCCTTGCCACAGTGGAAGATCATGTGGGAAAGGGCCTCTAAGGCGTCTATTTGTACAGCATATAAGAAAACCCAGTATAAATTGTTGAAGGGTTGGTATCACGCCCTAGATGTGCTCCATAGGCTGAATCCTGGCATTTCCCCTGATGCTGGCATTGTGGGAGAGATGATGGATCGACTTATCATATTTTTTGGTCCTGTCCATTGATAACTTGGTTCTACTCTGAGGTTGAGTATCTAATTTCTTATGTTTTTGCAACTCCTGGACCCCTTGGTGTACCTCCTGCACTTGTCTTCTACATCCTTGGGTAAAAAAAAAAAATAAAGCTTCTCCTAAACATATTGTTAGCTGCTAAGACTTTAATTGCTAAACACTGGAAGAGGTCTGCTCCCCCATGGGTGCATGACCTTCTTGCTCACGTGCGGCAGATCCAATCCCTGGATTTTTTGTTTTGTCGGGGTCTGGGTCTTTAGACTCCAACTGATCATAGATCCCAGCTTTTTTTTTTTTTTTAACAACTAGTGGAGGTCAAAATGCCCTGACCCATTAAAACTTTTTACCTGTGTTACATGTCAAGAGTATTTTAAAGTGTCAGGGACTATTTAAAAATAATAATAATAGACATTACAGTATAATGGAACCTTTAAAACTTCTTTTTGTGGAAACTGTATTACCAAGAAGGAATAACAGAAAAAATGCACAAACAAAAAGATTGTGGGGACCTCTTCTATAATATAGGTCAATCTTTGGGTCCACAGGAACACAAATGTTTTTTTTTTTTTTTTTTTTTTTTTTAAATGGCCAGATCTATATGAAGTTCACAAAATAAGGAAAATTCCAACTTCCTTAGTAAATAGTTCAAAGGTTTGAAAGCTGTCATTGATATCAAATATTGACAAGTCATGCAGATATGTCAAAAGTTGCACTCTGCACCTCCCTCAGCTCCCTCCTCTCACCTCCCTCAGCTCCCTACTCTCACCTCCCTCAGCAGGAGGGACGTAGATCTACACACAGCCCCACTCCTGTCATGGGGATGTAGATCTGCACAGCCCAGCTCCTGTCGTAGGGATGTAGATCTATGTCCCAAAGACAGGAGCGGGGCTATACAGATCTACGTCCCCATGACAGGAGCGGGGCTGTGTGCAGATCTACATCCTTCCTGTCATGCTGAGCTGGGCTGTGTAGATCTACGTCCCTCCTTCTCAGGGAGGTCCTCTGTACCGAGCTACACAACACCCTGTGCATTTCTATGTCCTCCGTACGGGGCTACTAAACACCCTGTGCATTTTTATGTCCTCAGTAAACACTGTGCATAAACAACCCGTGCAAGTCTACATACTCTGAACGCAGGCAGAGCTCAGGGAGGCGTGGACGTCCTGCTCTACCTTCTCTCTGACCTCCCCCTCGAATGCAGAGTTGCATAGAACGCAACTTTGCACCTCACACCGGCTGTGCACTTCACTCCCTGGATTGCCACTCGATCTGAGTCATTGCAGAAGATGGGCTCCATAGACTTACAGATTGAGGGATGAACCGGTGAGTAAAGTGCACAGTCAGCTTTATCTAGACATGATTGGAGATGTCAGCACTAAGACCCCGACCTATTAAAACCTTTAATATGTCTGAATGACATGTCAAACATTTTTATAAATGACAGTTATGCTTTAACTATCAGAGATTACATTTTCCAAACTCTGTGATCCTATAACAACTTGTATAATAAGTAACAATTTCATTCAGAGAATCTATCTTTTTTAACCTCTTCACGCTATAGGACGTATGCATACATCCCAGCACTCGACACGTTTGCGCACTGGGACGTATGCATACGTCATAGCAATCTCCGGCACTGCTGCGGGCAGGAGATTTGCGGTGGGACCCAGCTGTCAATCACAGCTGGAGTCCCGGCGCAACTGCCGGAGCCACGTTTGCACGGTTCCCGGCAGCATTAACCCCATAGATGCCGTGATCACTCCTGATCACGCATCTATGGTGTTGACAGGGGGAGCGCACTCCCCCTGTTCACCAATGGCGCTGCCACGATACAATCGCAGGTCGCCGTTAGTTGCTATGGCAGCAGGAGGTCAGATCATGACCTCATGTCTGCCTCCTACGGAAGCCTGTGAGATCCAGCCACAGGCTGGATCGCACAGGCTGTACTGTGTGCAGCTGATCAGGTCCTACGGTGCTGCAGTACAAATGTATTGCAGCATAGTATAACCTGTAAAAAGTGTAAAAAATTTAAGAAAAAGTTCTTCAATAAAAGTATGAAGTGTAAAAATAAAAAATGCCCCTTTCCCAATAAAAGCCCTGTATTATCACCAAAAAAGATCAAAAACACAAATCATATACTTAATAGATATTGTCACATCCGTAATGATGTGTACTATAAAACTATAATGTAAATTATCCCGCACGGTGAACACCGTAAAAAAACAATAACAAAAAATGCACAAAATTTGCCAATTTTGTTACAAATAGCGGAATAAAAAAGATCAAAAGGTAGCACGTATCACAAAAATTATACCAATATAAAGTACAGCTCATCTTGCAAAAAATAAGCCCTTACCTTATGGCATCGGACAAAAAATTAAAAAAGTTATGGCTGTTGGAAAATGAATGGCAGGAAAAGAATTTTGCTCAGAAGAGGAAAAAGAACATAGAAAGCTATATAAAATGGGTATCGCCATAATCGTATTGACCCACAGAATAAATATAACATCATTTTTACTGCACAGTGTACTCCATAAAAAAAAATTTAAAAGCCAGAAGTTTTCCAGTTTTTCACAAAAAATGCTGCATGTGTCAACAAAATTGCACCACTTATATAAAGTACAATATGTCACGAAAAAACAATCTCAGAATCGCTCTGCTCAGAAAAAGCGTTCTGAAGTTATTACCATTTAAAGAGATACATGTCAAATAAAAAAAAAAAAAAGCCTGGTCATTGAGGTGGTAAAAAATGGGTCCGTCCTTAAGGGGTTAAATATATTTAACACA
Source organism: Hyla sarda (assembly GCF_029499605.1). NCBI lineage: Eukaryota > Metazoa > Chordata > Amphibia > Anura > Hylidae > Hyla > Hyla sarda. The sequence continues at coordinate 83,359,203 of NC_079198.1, forward strand.
CACACACAAATAACAAAACATAAACTTACCATGCATTAGTAGTTTCTTGTTTCTGTTGTATTCTGACTCTAAACAGGTTTTTTAGTTCTATATTGTTTGTCAAGGGAGAAATGACCCTTTAATATAGAAAATCTATGTAAAAAAATAGTTTTCTCTTTTGATGCTATGAGTCATATTCCCACCTTGACCTGTTGTAATATGTTAACCTTTATTGTGTACTTTACAACATCATGACTATCAGCTGAGAATTCTGATGCGCGTTGATAAACACAAGGAAGAAACAGATATGAACCTACTTGAATATGTCTTCAAGTCATATTATGATAACCTTATCTGTGCAGGCACCAATACTTTTCGGACAACTTGGTTTTGTTCTTTGATCAGTATTTCAGAAAATACAGACTATTCTAATAATTAATTCAAGGTTACAAACCTGTTTATATTTTAGGCACTATATAATAAACATGTATTCTCAATGCAGTACAGAGCCCAAGGTGGAGTAATGCTTCTGGATGCCCATGTTAGCTTGTTTCTTACAGGACTAAAGAGAAAGGTATGTAATTGCATGAATGTGACCAGGAGGATGTATGCCCTGGCCACCTGGTACTTAACGCATCGGGGTGTACATGTACACCCTTGAGTGTTTCCTATCTTTGAAACAAAAAGCAGGAGCTGTACT